>NC_080784.1:156094245-156734822 GCF_028018385.1 Neofelis nebulosa
GTCAGATTCACTTCTGGAGGAATTTCTTTTTCATCACATAATAGAAGACTTCCATTTGGAATATCTGAATGGACATATTTTTTTATGTTTATTCATTTTTGATAGAGAGAGACAGTGCTAACGGGGGAGGGGCAGAGAGAGGGAGACACAGAATAGGAAGCAGGCTCCAGGCTCTGAGCTGTCAGAACAGAGCCTGACGCAGGGCTCAAACCCATGAACTGTGAGCCAAAGTCTAATGCTTAATCGACTGAGCCACCCAGCGCCCTGAATGAACATATCTGAATAAACTGATCATATTTCTATGGTACACTTCCCCTTACACACAGGCTATAGTGAAATATTTTTACATAAAATATATTTCTAGTAAATTATATTAATTATATCATATGTTTGTAGAAGCAGCATTACTCCCAACAAATTAGATCAGTTTTAAAAGACTCCTCAAACCATGGTAGTTCAGGGGTCAGTTGAAGCACACACAAAGCCTGAAAGTGTGATAGGCTCCTGACAAATACACATATGCTCACTCAACGATTGACATTGCTTTGAAACACTCAGTGGCAACACAAGTCCAGCACACAACGAGTCAGGACAACTCATTATTAAAACTCTTGGCTTTGAAATGCTCTCCTTGTAATTTCTTTAGAGTATCCTATTTCTTAACAGGTAAAGGGACCAGCTGAGTGGACAAAGGTCAGAGGGCACCACCCATACTTCACTGGGAAGATTCAATGTCATCTCCAAAAAAAAAAAGAGTTTCACAGGTTACAGAACGTTTCAGAAACAGAATACCATAGAACTTTGAATTTACATTTCTACTCTACCTAATGATACTACCAGCTCATAGAAATCACAAGGGTAGGCAAGTTGGAATACATATCTGTTTTGTCTTTTGTTTGCAAGCATGACAGAGAAAGAAAGCAAGTTTGAAAATGAGACCTAGAAAAAAAATTAAACAGAGTGAGAATGAAAAATCATAAGATGATTTTGGTGTGGCCTGTCATTAACAACTGTTTGCTATAATGCATAAGACTAAAATGTTTATTAAAATATTTCATAAAAAACTCAAATACTTAGGTTTATACTATGGTATGTGTTTAACTTTGTGTCAAATCTTATTCAAAATATTTTAGTTATTTAGCAAAGTAGCAGCTCAAGAGAAACAGCCTATAAACTCGACTCCTAAATATACACAACCTTTCCCTTAAACTTGCTGAAATGTTTTGTCAAATGTTAACAGATGGCTATTCTTGAAATGAACCTCTGCCTACTCAAACAGTAACACCAATTTTATAATGTAATTATGTGAAAAATCTACTTTCCTTTATTAAAATTTTAGTGTGTCAAGATAAGAATAACGAAATAAACAGATGGCGCATTATTATCAACTTTTCTCAATACTCAGGTCATTTATATTTTTTATTGATCCCACTTGATTCTCTAACCATATTACGAATGATATTGTTGAATGTTAGTATTGATGCTGTAGAGAGGTTTTTAAAAATAACTCAAAGTAGTCCTGAAGGAGCTACAAAATTTGTCATGTGTTCCTTTTTACGAAGTAATCAAATAGATAAAATAACATTGTGGCAAGGAGAACCGAATGTCACTGAATATACTTACAGAAATGATGGTAAATAAATATTTTAAGAGAGATGAATAGCTTCAGTGTTCTTTCTGTGGCTTCCAGATTTCAATTCATTTAGATAGTGAGGGGGGAAAAAGCATACATTTTATACTTACACAAAATTAAGGCAGGGTTTTGTTAATTTACTAAGTTTTATCACTTCTTATTTTTGTCATTTTCTTATTAAAATGTATTCTATTTTAATTATTCAAGCCCTTAATTACTTTTCACTTCCTTAATTAATTCTTCTTACACATTTTATTTACTTTTTTTTTTTTTTACTTTTTTACTTTTTCAATATAATCGAGAGAGAGAGAAAGAGAGAGAGAGACAGAGTACAAGTAGGGGAGGGGAAGAGAGAGAGGGAGACACATAATCCAAAGCAGGTTTCAGGCTCTCAGCTGTCAGCACAAAGCCCGATGTGGGGCTTGAACTCATGAACCATGAGATCATGACCTGAGCCAAATTCAGATGCTTAACCAACTGAGCCACCCAGGAGCCCCAACTTCTTACACATTTTACAAACAATGGACTTATATTTACTTCTTTATGTAGACATCTCCATTCCAGCATGACTCTCCTCTAAATATCCACAGTTAATAAGAAAAAACTGGACCATCACAGAAGATGGCGGCGTAGGAGGATGCTGGGCTCACCTCATCCTGGTGATCACTTAGATTCCACCCACATCTGCCTAAATAACCCAGAAAACTGCCAGAAGACTAGCAGAATGGACTCTCCAGGGCAAAGCACAGATGAGAGGCCCACAGAAGAGGGCAGGAAGGGCGGAGAGGCAGTGCACACTACACGGACTGGTGGGAGGGAGCCGGGGCAGTGGAGGGGCAGCCCACCCAGCAAGGCGGAGCCCCCAAGTCTGGCTTGCAAAAGCAGAGGGTTTGGACTGTGTGAGTTCTGACAGCCAGCGGGACTTAACATCTGGAATGTTACAAGCCAACAGCTCTGCTTGGAGAGCAGAAGGGTGACAAGACACCGGGAGGGAGAGGTGTTGAGCCCTGGAAGACAGAGCTCAGCTTGGCAGGGAACAAAGGCGCTGGCCAGCGCCATCTCCCTCACCCCAGCCGAAATCCCAAAGAGAACCAGTTCCTGTCACTGAACTTGCTTGCACTGTGCAAACACCCAACGCTGTGCTTCTGTGGATCCATCCCTCCCACGGGTCTGCCTCCCTCCCTGTGCTAGATGGCCCCTCCTGCAGGGGACCACCTATGGCAAAGTGAGCTAAGCTTGCCCCTCCCGCCCCTGTGCATCTTGCTGATCCACCCTGGCTAATATGCCAGATCCCATCGAAGCAGCACCACAAGCCTGGCAGTATGCAAGTAGCCCAGACAGGGGCCACACCACTCCACAGTGAGTCCTGCCCCTGGGAGAGGGGAAGATAAGGTACACAGAGGTGGGCTGGGGGCAGACATCAGGTCTGACTGCGGCCCCGCCCACCAACACAAGTTACTCTAGACAGCACAGGGGAAGTGCCCTGCAGTTGGGAGCCACTGAAGGGACTACCCAAGTTGACAAAATGGAAGAACTCTCCTCAAAAGAAACTCCAGGAAGTAGCGACAGCTAAAGAATTGATCAAAACTGATTTAAGCAATATAATGGAACAAGAATTTAGAATAATAGTCATAAAACTAATCACTGGGCTTGAAAAAAAGCATAGAGGACAGCAGAGAATCTATTACTACAGAGATCAAGGGACTAAGAAAAAATAGTCATGAAGAGGTAAAAACTGCTATAAATGAAGTGCAAAATAATATGGAGGTGACCACAGCCTGGATTGAAGAGGCAGAGGAGAGAATAGGTGAATCAAAAGATAAAATTATGGAAAAAGAGGAAGCTGAGTAAAAGAGAGATCAAATCCAGGAGTATGAGGGGAGAATTAGAGAACTAACTGATGCAATCAAACAGAACAATGTCCATATAATAGGAATTCCAGAAGAGGAAGAGAGAGAGAAAGGGGCTGAAGGTGGACTTGAACAAATCATAGCTGAGAACTTCCCTGATCTGGGGAAGGAAAAAGGCATTGAAATCCAAGAGGCACAGAGAACTCCCTTCAGACATAACTTGACTCCATCTTCTGCACAACATATCATGGTGAAACTGGCAAAATACAAGGATAAAGAGAAAATTCTGAAAGCAGCTAGGGATAAACAGGGTATAACTTACAAAGGGAGACCCATAAGACTAGTGGCAGACCTATCTACTGAAACTTGGCAGACCAGAAGAAATGACAGGAAATCTTCAATGTGATGAACAGAAAAAATATGCAGCCAAGAATCCTTTATCCAGCAAGTCTGTCATTCAGAATAGAAGGAGATATAAAGGTTTTCCCAAACAAACAAACACTGAAGGAATTCATCACCACTAAACCAGCCCTACAAGAGATCCTAAGAGGGATTCTGTGAGTGAAATGTTGCAAGGACTACAAAGTACCAGAGACATCACTACAAGCATGAAATCTACAGACATCACAATGACTCTAAACCCCTATCTTTCAATAACAACATTGAATGTAAATGGAGTAAATGCTCCAACCAAAAGACATAGGGTATCAGAATGGATAAAAAAACAAGACCCATCTATTTGCTGTCTACAAAAGCTCATTTTAGACCTGAGGAAACCTTCAGATTGAAAGTGAAGAGATGGAGAACTATCTATCATGCTACTGGAAGCCAAAAGAAAGCTGGAGTAGCCATACTTATATCAGACAAACTAGACTTTAAATTAAAGGATGTAACAAGAGATGAAGAAGGGCATTATACAATAATTACAGCGTCTGTCCAACAGGAAGAGCTAACAATTATAAATGTCTATGCACCAAATACAGGAGCCCCCAAATATAGAAAACAATTACTCACAAACATAAGCAACCTCATTGATAAGAATGTGGTAATTGAGGGAGACTTTAATACCCCACTTAGAACAATGGATAGATCATCTAGACAAAGGATCAATAAAGAAACAAGGGCCCTGAATGATACATTGGATCTGATGGACTTGACAGATATGTTTAGAACTCTGCATCCCAAAGCAACAGAACATACTTTCTTCTCGAGTGCACATGGAACATTCCCCAAAATATATCACATACTGGGTCACAAAACAGCCCTTCATAAGTATAAAAGAATTGAGATCATACAATGCACACTTTCAGACCACAATGCTATGAAACTTGAAATCAACCACAGGAAAAAGTCTGGAAAACCTCCAAAAGCATGGAGGTTAAAGAACACCCTACTAAAGAATGAACGGACCAACCAGGCAAATAGAGAAGAAATTAAAAAAATATATGGAAACAAATGAAAATGAAAATACAACCATCCAAACACTTTGGGATGCAGTGAAGGCAGTCCTGAGAGGAAAATACATTGCAATCCAGGTCTATCCCAAGAAACAAGAAAAATCCCAAATACAAAATCTAATGGCACACCTAAAGGAAATAGAAGCAGAAGAGCAAAGCCAACCCAAACCCAGTAGAAGAAGAGAAATAATAAAGATCAGAGCAGAAATAAACAATATAGAATCTAAAAAAAACTATAGAGCAGATCAATGAAACCAAGAGGTTTTTTTTTGAAAAAATAAACAAAAGTGATAAACCTCTAGCCAGGCTTCTCAAAAAGAAAAGGGAGATGACCCAAATAGATAAAATCATGAATGAAAATGGAATTATTACAACCAATCCCTCAGAAATACAAGCAATTATCAGGGAATACTATGAAAAATTATATGCCAACAAACTGGACAACCTGGAAGAAATGGACAAATTCCTAAGTACCACCCACTTCCAAAACTCAAACAGGAAGAAATAGAAAACTTGAACAGACCCATAACCAGCAAAGAAATTGAATCAGTTATCAAAAATCTCCCAATAAATAAGAGTCCAGGACCAGATGGCTTCCCTGGGGAATTCTACCAGATGTTTAAAGCAGAGATAATACCTAACCTTCTCAAGCTATTCCAAAAAATAGAAAGGGAAGGATAACTTCCAAACTCATTCTATGAAGCCAGCATTACTTTGATTCCCATACCTGACAGACACCCAGCAAAAAAAAAAAAAAAAAAGAGAGAGAACTACAGGCCAATATCCCTGATGAATATGGATGCAAAAATTCTCAATAAAATACTAGCAAATCGAATTCAACAGCATATAAAAAGAATTATTCACTATGATCAAGTGGGATTCATTACTGGGCTGCAGGGCTGGTTCAACATTTGCAAATCAATCAATGTGACACATCACATTAATAAAAGAAAAGAAAGAACCATATGATCCTGTCAATCGATGCAGAAAAAGCATTTGACAAAATTCAGCATCCTTTCTTAATATAAACCCTCAAGAAAGTCAGCATAGAAGGAACATACTTAAAGATCATAAAAGCCACTTATGAAAAGCCCACAGCTAATATCATCCTCAATGGGGAAAAACTGAGAGCTTTCCCTCTGAGATCAGGAACACGACAGGGATGCCCACTCTCACCGCTGTTGTTTCACAAACTGTTGGAAGTTCTAGCATCAGCAATCAGACAACAAAAGGAAATCAAAGGCATCAAGATTGGCAAAGATGAAGTCAAGCTTACACTTTTTGCAGATGACATGATATTATACATGGAAAACCCGATAGACTCCACCAAAAGTCTGCTAGAACAGATACGTGAATTCAACAAAGTCGCAGGTTACAAAATCAATGTACAGAAATCAGTTGCATGAACACTAACAATGAAGCAACAGAAATACAAATAAAGAAACTGATCCCATTCACAATTGCACCAAGAATCATAAAATACCTAGGAATAAATCTAACCAAAGATGTAAAAGATCTGTATGCTGAAAACTATAGAAAGCTTATGAAGGAAATTGAAAAAAATATAAATAAATAGAAAAACATTCTGTGCTCATGGATTGGAAGATAAATATTGTTAAAATGTCAATACTACCCAAAGCTATATACACATTCAATGCAATCCCAATGAAAATTGCACCAGCATTCTTCTCGAAGCTAGAACAAGCAATCCTAAAATTTGTATGGAACCACAAAAGACCCCGAAAAGCCAAAGTAATTTTGAAGATGAAGACCAAAGCAGGAGGCATCACAATCCCAGACTTTAGCCTCTACTACAAAGTCATCAAGATAGCATGGTATTGGCACAAAAACAGACACAGAGACCAATGGAATAGAATAGAGACTCCAGAATTAGACCCACAAAAGTATGGCCAACTCATCTTTGCAAAGCAGGAAAGAATATCCAATGGAAAAAAGACAGTCTCTTTAGCAAATGGTGCTGGGAGAACTGGACAACACCATGAATAAGAATGAAACTAGACCACTTTCTTACACCATTCACAAAAATAAACTCAAAATGGATAAAGGAACTGAATCTGAGGCAGGAAACTATTAAAAACCTAGAGGAGAAAGCAGGAAAAAACCTCCCTGACCTCAGTCACAGCAATTTCTTACTTGACACATCCCCAAAGGCAAGGGAATTAAAAGCAAAAATGAACTATTGGGACCTCATGAAGATAAAAACCTTCTGCACTGCAAAGAAAACAATCAACAAAACTAAAAGGCAACCAACGGAATGGGAAAAGATATTTGCAAATGACATATTGGACAAAGAGCTTGTATCCAAAATCTATAAAGAACTCACCAAACTCCACACCCGAAAAACAAATAACCCAGTGAAGAAATCGGCAGAAAACATGAATAGACACTTCTCTAAAGACATCCAGATGGCTAACAGGCACAGGAAAATATGCTCAACGTCGCTCCTCATCAGGGAAATACAAATCAAAACCACACTCAGATACCACCTCATGCCAGTCAGAGTGGCCAAAACGAACAAATCAGGAGACTGTAGATGCTGGAGAGGATGTGGAGAAACGGGAACCCTCTTGCACTGTTGGTGGGAATGCAAACTGGTGCAGCCACTCTGGAAAACAGTGTGGAGGTTCCTCAAAAAATTAAAAATAGACCTACCCTATGACCCAGCAGTAGCACTGCTAGGAATTTATCCAAGGGATACAGGAGTACTGATGCATAGGGGCACTTGTACCCCAATGTTTATAGCAGCACTCTCAACAATAGCCAAATTATGGAAAAAGCCTAACTGTCCATCAACTGATGAATGGATAAAGAAATTGTGGTTTATATATACAATGGAATACTACGTGGCAATGAGAAAGAATGAAATATGGCCCTTTGTAGCAATGTGGATGGAACTGGAGAGTGTGATGCTAAGTGAAATAAGTCATACAGAGAAAGACAGATACCATATGTTTTCAGTCTTATATCGATCCTGAGAAACTTAACAGAAGACCATGGGGGAGGGGAAGGAAAAAAAAAAAGAAGTTAGAGAGGGAGGGAGCCAAAACATAAGAGACTCTTAAAAACTGAGAACAAACTGAGGGTTGATGGGTGGTGGGAGGGAGGGGAGGGTGGGTGATGGGTATTGAGGGTACCTTTTGGGATGAGCACTGGGTTTTGTATGGAAACCAATTTGACAACAAATTTCATATTGAAAAAATAAATATATAAATAAATAAATAAATAAATAAATAAATAAATAGAAAAAATGTATGAGAAATATAATTATCATTATGAATAAGATATAAATTCTTACACATTTCTACATAATCTGTCCAGGTTTTTCAGAATACGTGTTATTTTGTTTTAAAATTATAGTTAAAAAATGTGGAGTCTCAGCTTATATCAATTTTCCTCCTCACAGCTCTTAATAAGTGGTTCATTCATATCTTATCAAAATTGAAATGATAAACCACCTTAAGAACAAACATAGGTGAAGCACCTGGGTGGCTCAGTGGGCTAAGCGTCCTACTTCAGCTCAGGTCATGATCTCACAGCTCATGAGTTCGACCCCTGCATTGGGCTCTGTGCTGACAGCTCAGAGCCTGGAGCCTACTTCAGATACTGTGTCTCCCTTTCTCTCTGCCCCTCCCCCCCCCATGCTCTGTTTCTCTATCTCTCAAAATGAATAAACATTAAAAAAAAGAGAACAAGGGGCGCCTGGGTGGCGCAGTCGGTTAAGCGTCCGACTTCAGCCAGGTCACGATCTCGCGGTCCGTGAGTTTGAGCCCCGCGTCAGGCTCTGGGCTGATGGCTCGGAGCCTGGAGCCTGTTTCCGATTCTGTGTCTCCCTCTCTCTCTGCCCCTCCCCCGTTCATGCTCTGTCTCTCTCTGTCCCAAAAATAAATTAAAAAAAAAAAAAAAAAAGAACAAACATAGGTAATGAATCTTGGATTCCATGTTCACTGTAAATCATACATTTCTGTCAATTTATATATATGTCAATTTATATATATATATTAGTTGGTAAATTCATTTCTAAATAAAGTGATTATGACCTCAGGTATTTTGCTTAAACCAAATACCATTGGTTTCCCATTTTGAGATGTCATGAACTGAACATGATTTTAACAACATCAGTACCACTCAAAATTACACATAGATTTTTCAGAATTACATTATTGAAACGATAGAAGCCGTATTCATAGTATCTTAGATGGTAATGGGAATTTTTTGAAAGAATACAGGATTATGTCACATACCTACAAGTAAGGCAGTGTGTAGTGTGGGTCTGAAAGCTAAATTTTTTGTTTTTAACTAAAACTAAAGGATTTTCTTAAAAAAAATTTTTTTTAAGTTTATTTTTGAGAGAGACAGAGACAGAATGCGAGTGGGTTAGGGGCAGAGACAGAAGGAGACACAGAATCCAAAGCAGGCTCCAGGCTCTGAGCTGTCAGCATAGAGCCTGACACGGGCTCAAACTCACAAACAGTGAGATCATGACCTGAGCTGAAGTAGGATGCTCAACCGACTGAGCCACCCAGGTGCCCCAAAGGAAGATTTTCAATCCCTGAAAAGCGAAGCTCAGAGGCTAATAGTGGTTATATTTGTGACCAAAAAGAAGAAGCATACGAGGGGAATTCCCTTGCTTTCTGTGATCCAATATTCATTTGGTGTTCCTATTTACTCTCCTGGTTACTTTCCTAAGCTACCCAAGTTAGCACATCCCCTCAATGTAGATATCAAAAGTTGAATTTCATAAATTTTTAAACTTCTTTTTGTATTTTATTATCTACACTTTTCCTAGGAGAAATCATCTTTTGAATGGTTTCAATGACCCTCATATCCAGGTAAGTCATACATTTCTGTCTCCAGCCCAGTATGTTCCACAGAGTTCAAAACCCCAAATTCAACTATTTAATTGACATCGTGAATTACATATTATCAAGGCCAACTCAATATAAATAGAAGACTCATGGTATTTTCTTATACCACCATACCCAAACACACAAACAAAAAAGAAATCTACTGGCCGTCTCTCAACAATCTTCAAGTCAATAAGGGGATTTGTCATCCATATGATGAAGCAACAGGAATCTGAGAGCCACACCTGACCCTTCAATCACCCTCACTTGAACTCAGAGGTCAACACAAACACCCAGTCCATTAGTGAGCATTGTCAAATGCCTCTTGAATAATCTGTGTGATTCCTCCAAATTACTCCATCTACCCCACTACTACGTTAGACTATCTTACAGCAATTCTCAGTAATGTTGCTCAAGTAGATTTACTGAAACACTCTATTTGTGTATATCCACGTTTACTCTCTTCCAAACAGTTCTCAAGGCAGTGTTTGTGATTTGCTAACATGCAGATATTTTCATGTGAAACCCATCCTTTGGACCTTTGTTTAAAAATGCTTGACCCACCTTCCCCCCTATCTTGTGATCCCTTAATATGGCTTCCAAAGACCTGTACTAGTTAACTACTGTCTACCTCTTCAAATTTAAGTGTCACCCCATCACACTTTTGCTTCTCTCTATACAACCTGTCTAGAATTCCTCGTATGAATCAGATTCACCCCCACTTTTACTGGTCTCTCCGTGGAGGTTGTTCTTTTATCCTTTTAATGCTTGGTTAATTCTTAACATCTTTAAAGTCTCAATTCAAATTTGAGATCCTCATAACCCACCATCCTTGCTGGGTCAAATTTTCTGTCATCATTGGCACCCTGTGCCACTCTGTCACAGCTCTTATGGTGAAATGTTGCATATATTTTTGTTGTTGTTAACTTGCTATTGTCTATCTTTATTCACTGGAGTGTGAGTTCCATAAAGGCGGCATAGTTAGCTTTGTTTATTACTGTATCACCAGCTCCAAGCAAAGCCCTCAACATTATTTTGTGGCTTAGTTGATAATTATTGAATTAATAACCAAAAATAGAGTGAATATCTACATTCAGTTATAAGAAATAAGGTAATTTTTTTTCAAAGTGTAAAGTTTGCTTTCTTTAAGAGAAATTAGCTACTAATCATAGTAGTAGCTCATTCATTTAAATGTACTGGTGTATAATTTCATAGTGAAAACATCTAGTAGAATATACCTTAATCAAGGTGTAGCTATATGTAATCCCTATTCATTACCTCATTATGCCATTTTATTCCTTTTATTCCTAGGATATATTTATAATGGATCTTTAACGTCTTTGGGTGCCAATTCTAACAGGTAGGTCACAGTGAGATTTTGATTATGGGCCTTATTTTCTTGCTTCTTTACATGTATGATAATTCGTGATTACATGCTGACCATCGTGTAACACATTGGGTAGAGTCTGAATTGTGTGACCTAGGTGCATGATTCTTTCTCCTAAAATGTGGCCCTTCTGGAATCTCAACTAAATGTCTGGGATACATGATAATTATTAACTCTCTACTCTGGGTTGTAAGAAGGGCAACATATCTCAACACTGTGCAAACTTGGGTGTCTTCACTTACCTCTCAGCTTCGTAATAACTGCTTTCTCCTACATCTTAGACATTCTAAGTATACATGTTGCAAACATTTGCAAAAATCATGCAGTGTACCTCACACAGCATCTGAATCTTCTGCTTCACAGTTCCTTCTCTACAATATGCTGTTCCACAGATTCCAGCCATTTTAGCCTCCATCTCTGCCTCCTCACCTCAAAATACTATCATGCTATACTTAGGTTTTATTTTGTCTTCATGTACTCTAAATGCGCTTCCTCTGGGAAGAGAGTAGACGCAAGCACCTAGCTGTCTCCACAAAAAATACAATTTATTACTTCTTATGTACTAATATCTAAAGCAATTAACTCATTTTTTTGCCTAGTTTTATAGCTACATCAGAAGGACATATCTAGTACCAGTTACTCGATCATGGCCACAAGCAAATCACTTTTATTTCTTTCTATGGTAAAAAGATTGTAAGAGTGAAGGGATTACTTTTCTCCCATATAAAATCCTAAATAAAAAAATGAATACACCTCTGTAATTTAATAATATTTAAAAATTCAGTTGGGTGTGGGAGAACCCTAGGATCACCTCATCCCATGAATATAACTAGATAGCTATCCAATAATCCTAAACACCCCAGAAATCAACATGAAGACCAGCAGAATAAACTCCACAACTAAAGGTAGGAAGAGGCCACATCAAAAAAGGTAGGAAGTGCCAGGATGTGATTTAGGGAGAAATGAATCCTGGCTGCTGCAGAGGGGAGGGAGCGAGCCATGGTCATGGAGAAGAGCAAGAGAGAGAAGAGCACACACGGGAACACATAAGGAAAACATTTCCCCACAGCCATTGGTTTGTGAAAGAGGTTGAATTTCCTGAGTTCTTGAAAAAAAGCGGGGATTAAAGCCTATAATTTTAAAGGTCAGTAGGTTTGGCTGGGGTAGGGCCCTGAGGACTCTGTGTTGCTCTTGGAGAGAAGGCAGGCAAACAACCTGGGGGCATACCATGTGGAAACAGCCATGTGAAGAGATCCTGGGGCACACAGTGTGGAGATTATTTGCTCTTCTCAGAGCAGATCCTTGAGAGGCAGCGTTCAGGGAGATACCTCTCCAGGGACAAAAAAGCTGACCAGGGCCATTTCCCTCCCCTGCCCTTCAACATAAACAGATCCATTTGCAAGAACCAGCACACTGCCAACCATGGCTGTCTAAATTGCTTACACTAAGCCTCACCCACACACACTCTGGTGGAACTAACTTTCTCAGTTACACTTACTTCAGTCTAATTGTGGCAGACTCCTGCCCCAGAAGACCAACACAAACCCCTGCCCATACCATGTCTCCCAACCAGAGAGTTTTGCAGGGTCTTGCTCTCGTAGAAGTGGCGAAGGTCTCATTTCACAAGCAGACCAGAGCACACCTAGTTAAAATGTGCCACATTCAGGCCAGGGACCAAACACTGCCCACGACAGGCAAAGAGAGCCTCTGCAGAGATGAATGGCCTGAATGATGGAGCAGCCGGAACATAACAGCAGATTGCACACAGCACAAATGGGAGATACTCCCTGAAGCACCAGGCCCTGGGCACTATATGACCTCTTCTTCATAGTGCCATACTTTTAGGGGCAGGATATATAACTGGCTTTTTTAACATAGAGAAGAAGGCGGAGACATTGTGAAGGTGGAGGAATTTAACCCAAATGGAAGAACAAGGTAAGTCCACGGCCAGAGATCTAAGTGAAATGGACACAACTAATATGTCTGAGGGAAAATTTAAAGCAATGATCATAAAGATACTCACTGAGCTTGAGAAACAAATAGAACACATCAGTGAACCCTTACCACAGAGATAAAAGAGTTAAAAAAGGATCAGTCAGAGATTAAGGGTATAATAAACAGGCGTGAGGAAATGAATAGCAGGCTGGAAGAAGCAGAGGAATGAATTAATGACCTAGAATGCAAAGTAATGGAAAGCAATGACTGACCAAAAGAGAGAAAGAAGAATCATGCAAAATGAGAATAGATAGAGAACTCAGTAACTCCACCAAAAAACAAACAAACAAAAAACCATAGTAACGTTCACATTATACAAGTCCCAGAAGAAAACAGACAGAGACAGGGGCAGAAGGTTTATGTGAAGAAATAATAGCTGAAAACTTCCCTAATATGGAGAAGAAAAGACATCCAGTGTCAGGAGGCACAAAGAACTCTCATGAAAATGAACAAAAGAACAAAAACAGGCCAAACCAAGATATATATATCATTCAGAACAGAAGGAGAGATAAAGAGTTTCCCAGACAAACAAAAACTAAAGGAGTTTGTGACCACTAAAACAGCCCCGCAAGAAAAATAAAAGGGGACTCTTTGAGTAGAAAGAAACCAAAAGTGACTGTATAGAGGTAGGAAACACAACAGCAGTAAAAATAAATATTTCTGTTAAAAATCTGTCAAGGAACTCACACACACACAAAGGATGAAAAAGATAATAACATATACCTAAAAGATGGGGATGAGAGGAGAAAACAAGGGGTTTAAACTTAAATGACTATCAACTTAATATAGACTGCTACATGCAGAAGAGGTTATATACAAACTTAACGGTAACCATAAACCAAAAACTACTAATGAATATGCAAAGAATAGAGAATGAAATCCAAATATATCACTAAAGAAAGTCAGCAAAACATGAGAAACAAGAAATGATCAGAGCAAACTCCAGAAATAATGACAAAATAAGCAATAAAATGGTAATAAATACACATCTATCAATAATTACTTTGAATATAAATGGACTAAACACTCTAATCAAAAGCCATAAGGTGACAGAATTGATAAAAACAAAACAAAATGAAACAAAACAAAAAAAGACCAATCTAAATGCTGACAATAAGAGACTCATTTTAGACCAAAAGGCATCTACAGAGGGGCTTGGGTGGCTCAGTCAATTGAGCATCTAACTCTTGATTTCAGTTCAAGTCATGATCCCAGGGTTGTGGGATCAAGTCCTGTGTTGGGCTTCACACTGAGCATGGAGTCTGCTTAAGATTCTCTTTCTCTTCCTCTGCACTCTCCTACACTTGCTCTCTCTCTCTCTCACACACTCTCTGTCTCAAATAAAATAAAAAACAAAAAAAAAAGACATATACAGATTGAAATTGAGAGAAGAAGAAACATTTATCATGCACAAGGATGTTAAAAGAAAGCCAGAGTAGCAATACTTACACTGGAGAAAAATAGACTTTAAAACACAAACTGTAATAAGAGACAAAGAAGTGCACAATATAATAATAAAGAGGACAATCAAACAAGATCTAACAACTGTAAATATTTATGCACTGAATATGAAAGCACCCAAATACATAAAACAATTAATAACAAACATAAAGGGACTAATCAATAATAACATAATAATAGTAGGGAACTTTAACACTCCATTTTCATCAATGGACAGATCATCTAAACAGAAAATCAAGAAGAAAACAATGGCTTTGAATGACACACTGGACAAGATGGACTTAACAGATATATTGAGAACATTCCATCCAAAAACAGCAAATACGTTTCAAGTGCACCTGGAACATTCTCCCAAATAGATCACATATTAGGCCACAAAACAGACCTCAACAAATTCAAGAAGATCAAATTCATACAATTCACCTTTTCTTACCACAATGCTATGAAACTAGAAGTCAACCACAAAGACAAAAACAAAAACAAAACGAAAACAAAACAAACAAAAAATCCAGAAAGACCACAAATGCACAGAGGTTAAATAACATTCTACTGAACAATGAATGGGTAAACCAGGAAATAAAAGAAGAAATAAAAATTACATGGAAATAAATTAAAATGATAATGCAATGGTCCCAAACCTTTGGCATGCAGCAAAAGTGACTCTAAGAGGGACACATATAGCAATAAAGGCTTTCCTCAAGAGCAAAAAAAAAAAATCTTAAATAAACAACCTAACTTTACACATAAAGGAACAAGAAAAAGAAAAAAAATGAAGCCTAAACCCAGTAGAAGCAATAAAATGATAAATATTACATCAAAAATTAGTTATATACAAACTAAAAAAAAAAAACTCAATAGAACACACCTATGAAACTAGGAGATGGTTCTTTGAATAAATTAATAAAATTGATCAACCTCTAGTCATATTTATCAAAAAGAAAAGAGAAAGGACCAAAATAATTATAATCACAAATGATAGAGGATAAATAACAACCAACACCACAGAAATGCAAACAGCTATAAGAGAATATTATGAAAAATTATATGTCAACAAGTTGAACAAACTAGAAGAAATGGATAAATTTCTAGAAATATATAACCTACCAAAACTGAAACAGGAAAAAAATAGTAAATTTGAGAAGACTGATACCCATCAAAGAAATTGAATCAATAATCAAAAAACTCCCCCCAAAAAACAAAACTCCAGGGCCAGATGGCTTTACAGGTGAGATTTACCAAACTTTTAAAGAAGATAATACCTATTCTTTCAAACTATTCCAAAAAAATGCAAGAGGAAGGAAAACTTCCAAATGCAATCTATGAGTCCAGCATTATGGTGATACCAAAAAGAGATAAATACACCATTAAAAAAGAAAACTATAAGCCAATAACTCTGATGAACACAGATGCAAAAATCCTCAACAAAGTATTAGCAAACCAAATCCAACAATACATTAAAAAATCAATCACCACGATCAACCTGAATTTATTCCTGAGTTGCAAGTGTTGTTCAATATTCACAAATCAATCAACATGATACATCACATTAATAAAAGAAAGAATAAGAACCATATGGTCATTTCAATAGATGCAGAAAAAGCATTGGGCAAAGTACAACACCCATTCATTATTAAAACCCTCAACAAAGTAGGTTTAGAGGGAACATACCTCAACATAATAAAAGCCATCTATAAAAAACCCACAGCTAATATCATCTTCAATGAGGAAATACAGAGGTTTTCCTCTATAGTGTGGAATAAGACATGGATATCCACTCTTACCAATTTTATTTGACATAGTACTGGAAGTTCTAGCCACAGGAATTAGACAACACAAAGAAGTAAAAGGCATCCAAATAGGCAAGGAAGAAGTAAACCTTTCACTATTTGTAGAAAACATGATACTATATATGGAAAACCCAAAAGACTCCACACACACACAAAAAAAAAATGCTAGAACCGATAAACTAATTCAGTAGTCACAGGATACAAAATCAACATACAGAAATTTCTCGCACTTCTATACACCAATAATGAAGCAGATGAAAGAGAAATTAAGGAATCAATCCCAGTTACAACTGCTTCCAAAATAATAAGATCCTTAGGAATAAACCTAACCAAAGAAGTGAAAGACTTGTGCTCTGAAAACTATAAAACAGTGATGAAAGAAATGGAAGATGACACACAAAAAAATGGAAAGGCATTCCATGCTTATGGATTGGAAGAACAAATATTGTTAAAATGTCTCTACTACCAAAGCAATCTACACATTTAATATAATCTTTATCAAAATACCATTGGCATTATTCACAGTTAGAACAAACAATTCTAAAATTTGTATAGAACCACAAAAGACCCTGAATAAATGTAACAATGTTGAAGAAGAAAAGCAAAGCTGGAGGCTTCACAATCCCAGACTTCAGGTTAAATTACAATGCTATAGTAATCAAAACAGTATGGTACCAGCACAAAATAGACACACAGATCAATGGAACAGAATAGAAAACCCAGAAATGAAGTTATATGGTCAATTAATCTTTGACCAAGGAGAAAGATTATACAGTGGGAAAAAGTCTCCTCAACAAATGGTATTGGGACAACTGGGCAGCCACATGCAAAAGCATGAAACTAGATCATTCTTTCATCAAACTGAAAGTGTATTAAAGACCTAAAACCATAATAATCCTTGAAGAAAGTACAGGCAGTAATTTCTCAGATATTGGCTGTAGCAACTTTTTTCAGGTGGGTCTCCAGAGGCAAGGGAAACAAAAGCAAGAATAAACTATTTGGACTACATCAAAATAAAAAGCTTCTGCACAGCAAAGAAAACAATCAACAAAACTAAAAGGCAACCTAGTGAATGGGAGAAGATATTTGCAAATGCCATATGTGGTAAAGGGTTAGTGTCCAAAATATATAAAGAGCTTGTAAAAGTGAACACCCAAAAAAACAAATAATCCAATGTAAAAAAATGGGCAGAAGACATGAACAGACATTTCTCCAAAGAAGACATACAGATGGCCAATAGCCACATGAAAAGATCCTCAACATCACTGATCATCAGGGAAATGCAAATCAAAACTAAATGAGATATCACCTCACACCTATCAGATGGCTAAAATAAAAAACACAAAAAACAACAAGCGTTGGAAAGGATGTAGATAAAGGGAAACCCTCTTGCACTGTTGGTAGAATGCAAACTAGTGGATCTATTGTGGAAAACACTATGGAGGTTCCCCAAAAAGTTAAAAATAGAACTGCCCTATGATTCAGCAATCACACTACTAGGTATTTACCTAAAGAATACAAAAATACTAATCAAAGTGATACATGCACCCCAATATTTATAGCAGCATTATCTATAATAGTCAAATTATGCAAACAGTCCAAGTTTTCATTGAAGGATGAGTGGATAAAAGATGTAGTGTGTGTATACACATACACACACACACACACACACACACATGTGGAATATTGCACAGCCATAAAAAGAATGAGATCTTGACATTTGCAATGATGTGAATGGAGCTAGAGGGTATTATGTGAAGCAAAATAAGTCAGTCAGAGAAAGACAAATACCATATGATGTCATTCATATGTGGAATTTAATAAACAAAACAGACAAGCAAATGGAAAAAAGGAAAGAGAGAGAACAGATTCTTAACTATAGACAACAAACTGAGGGTTATTAGAGGAAGGTAGGGGGTGTGTGGGGGGGTGTTAAATAGGTGATGGGGGTTAAGGAGTGTACTTGCCATGATGAACACTAGGTGATGTATGGAAGTGTTGAATCCATATTGTACACCTGAAACTAATATTACTCTATGTTAACTAACTGGAATTTAAATAAACACTTAAGAGTGAAACCATATGGTATCTGTCTTTCTCTGTATGGCTTATTTCACTTAGCATCACACTCTCCAGTTCCATCCACGTTGCTACAAAAGGCCATATTTCATTCTTTCTCATTGCCACGTAGTATTCCATTGTGTATATAAACCACACCCATGGGGGAGGGGAAGGAAAAAAAAAAAAAAAGAGGTTAGAGTGGGAGAGAGCCAAAGCATAAGAGACTGTTAAAAACTGAGAACAAACTGAAGGTTGATGGGGGGTGGGAGGGTGGGTGATGGGTATTGAGGAGGGCACCTTTTGGGATGAGCACTGGGTATTGTATGGAAACCAATATGACAATAAATTTCATATATTAAAAAATAAATAAATAAATAAACACTTAAAAAATAAAAAATGAAAATTAATTTCATCCATTTGCTCTCAATTTTCAACCTTTCTAAAATAATTTAGAAGGAAGCAATAATTCAACAAATAGTATTAGCATGAAAATTCACCAATTGTTGGGGCACCTGGGTGGCTCGGTTGGTTAAGCATCCGACTTCAGCTCAGGTCATGATCTCACGGTCCGTGATTTCGAGCCCCACGTCGGGCTCTGTGCTAACTGCTCAGAGCTTGGAGCCTGTTTCAGATTCTGTGTCTCCCTCTCTCTCTGCCCCTCCCCTGTTCATGCTCTGTCTCTCTCTGTCTCAAAAATAAGTAAACGTTAAAAAAATTTGTTTTAAAAAAGAAAATTCACCAATTATTAATATTTTGCCATAATCATTTTTGTCCAGATAACAAGACAGATATGGAAATGTGTGGATGTACTTGGTGAGCCCTTTGAGAGTACTGAAAGCCACCATCCCCCTCTCTATACAAAAGAATGTGCATATAGGGGCACCTAGGTGGCTCAGTTGGTTAAGTGCATGACTTCAGCTCAGGTCATGATCTCACAGTTGGTGGGTTTGAGCCCCATATCGGGCTCTGTGCTCACAGCTCAGACCCTGGAGCTTGCTTCGGATTCTCTCTACTCCCCTCCCTCCTACTCTGTCTCTCTGTCTCTCTCAAAAATAAATAAACATTAAATAAATTAAAGAAAAAAATGTCCACATATACAGACACATATAACATTGCCTAAAATTTCTTCTAATGGACTACATAGACCCTATTTTAAGCACACTTTATGCAAATTATCCAGGCAAGTTGACTCAAATCTCTCTTTTCCTTAAACCATATCATGTGAACAAAAAAACTGAAAAAAAAAAGAAACCACTTCAGTTAAAGAAAAGTAAATTACTCCATGAGGTGTAGTCTTTCTGCAGATTTCTACTATTAAAAAGCTTTTCCTCCAACTGAAGTGAGATTGATTTCCTTGTATGTTGCATCATCTATGTCTATTTATTGAGATCTTAAAAGACCTATTTTTAATCCTATATTTAATCCTCATTTATGAAATAGCCTTTCAAATACTTGAAGGCATCTCCTGGAAGTCTCATCATTAGTTTTTTTACAATTACTTACATAATAATATTTTAATTTCCTTCTTTGTTCTATTTATTTTGCAGTTTGTGTTTAAATTCTTATAAATGGAATCTTCAAAACTTATTCCAAAAACCTAGTAACATGTTATAAGTACACTCCCGTGTTCTGGAAATACTGATTAATTTTGTTTGGCTGGGAATATATCCTCTACAAAGGGGAATAGTAAGAAATGAATCTAGAAATTACATTGAGGTAAGCTCCTGGAGGGGCTTTCATGCTCTCCAAGTAATTTATATTTTATTCTGTGTCTAATAAGAAATCGTTTTTGCTTTAAACAGGATTTTCTTATGATTACAGCCACACTTTGGCATAATTACTTTGACAGTGGTACGCAATTTGGATTGGAAAGTTTAGAGAAGGCACTTAAAAACTGCTGAATGAAGAAAGGCAGGCAGAAGTTCAATTAAGAGGCTCATATAATTGTATTAGTGAAAACCAATAAAGTTCTGAACTATATCAATGATGATGGAAATATAAATTACACACGAATGATGGAAATATCAAAAAGGGAAAGTCAACAGTAGCCAATTACTTGGTTGAAAATAAAAGATGAAATAAAGTAAGAAATAACTTATATTTTCTGTGTTGTTACTGACACTACTAACAGAAAAGGTAAACCAGAACAGGATTGAGTAAAGGGGAGAAAGATGATCATATGTGTAATCATAACAATAACCATATCATCATTAACATGGTCAGACATGTTTGTAAGTACTTTATCAGGATTAAATCATACGACGTCTACATTTCACCTTGAGATAAGTACCATTATCATCTCCATTTTACAGATGAGGAAACTGAGGCACACAACTAGGAAATTTGCTGAAGGTCAACCAGGCAATAAATCATGAAAGCAATCTTAAATCCATACAGTCTAATTCAAAAGTCTTACTTTTAACCCATTCTACCATACCGCCTCTAGATGATAGTTGAGATTATTGGTTAAATAGCTCCCACAATTAAAAAGAAAAACTCTCTAATATCTAAGAACATATTTAAAACCTCTAAGAAAATTATTATGGCCAGAATATAAAATTATAATTAGAAGCCATACACACTATAGTGTACCTCTAGCTCAGATCAATGTTTCTCTTTAAACAGGGTTAGGGGGTGGAGATTAACCTCTTCAATGATGTGAGTCAAATAGCATAACAGAGTTATGCAGGAAAACTTAAAATTTTCCTTATTCCATGCAAGTCAGTGAAGTAAGTCTTCTGTTTTTATCAGTCTTATCCACAAAATATTCATCCTTTTTATAAGGTATATTATTAATTTCCTACTCTTACCAAATATCCTAAAAAATATTAATATGAATTGACAATTAATACTTCCCAACTATCTGAGCTAGTGCAGTGACAGAATTCTTGGCAAGTGAAACAACAAAAAATTATTAGAAATATGCCCCAGACCAAAAAAAAAAAAAAAAAAAAAAAAAAAAACCTCATGAACTGTAATCAATATTAATTCACTAATATGTTGGTCTCATATTTTGTGTTAGATCTATGTCAGCCCCAAATCTCTATGAAATGAGGTGTAGAATATTTTCCATGAGGTAAGAAACAAATAAATGCATATTTAAATTAATAAGCTGGCCAGAAATCAATTCCAAAATTTTGGGATTGAAGAGAGTTGAGAGAGGTAGAATCTAAATAATGTTAAGTATATGGATATATGATCAAAATTAATCCACACACTGACTGCTTAATTAGCTAAATTTCAACCTTTAATTCATTTCTCCATAGCTGTGTGTTAAGTGCATTACTTGCCAATATCTTGTTTTATGCTTAAAATCAGCAAATGAGTCATGAATTATTAGCAGTTTCTCATTGACACGTGATGTGAATGAAATGATTTCATCCAGATGAGAGCCAATATTGAGGCAGTATAGTGAAGCATGGACTGGCCAGAAGTCCTCATGGAAGAGAAGTTAAAGGGGGCAGGGGACTTGTTTCCTCTTTTTCAGTTTTGATGAAACAGTAGCTGCTATAGCCACAGTCCAGGCAAACATTTATCCCAATACAACAAAGTTCATAGTACCACATATAGCTTTTTTTTTTCTATACTTTATATTTGGGACAGAAAGCCTGTTAAAGTTTAGGATGATGAGAAATGTAATCTCAGTATTTGAAGCTTAGCTCTTTTTTTAACAACTGAAGAAAAAATATTATTTCTAGCTCAAATGTAGGCAATTTCTGAACTGAGATAAGCATATGGGATGAGAGCCAGAAACATTAAGTAATAGTATATAGCATATTGCCCTTCAGAGCTTAAAGTGCCACACTGAAAGCATCCAAGTTTTCAGGAATGAAGTAAGAGTGTGATAATTGCATTATGTGCATCAATTTCAAAGACTCAAGGTAAATAAACAAAAAGTATGCTCTAATATGGGTACTGAGTAATTGAAATAATATTGAGTTGCCGTATGCTACATCTTTGGGAACTTATAGATATTGTTATTTGGGTGTCTTTTTTTTTTTTTTTAAGTTTTTGCATTTTAACCCAAAGAGAAGTTGCTTATTCTGTATCTAGGCTCTAAGAGAAGTTTCAAGTCAGCACTTTTCCTTTCTGCTCAATTTAAAAATCCAAAATTCCTTCTGAAAAATCCACCATGTTTATTTGCCTATGAGCATTTACCTTCAATTTGCATTAAACAAAATAAAGTTAAGTCAATGTGTATGATTAATTCATCAAATATAACTTCATATTTAACAGAACTTTAAATTTTGCAGAATTATAAGAAAAAATTAAAATTGCATAAAGTCCTCGTCTTCCATCTCCCAGAAATCTAAATTGCATGAGTACCCTGAATTTTATTTTCTATCATCTATCTCTCTATATCTCTATCATCTGTCTATCTATCTACCTACCTACCTGTCTTTCAATATATCTCCTCAAATATATCCTTTAAGTTGGATTAAGAGTGGAGAGTGACAGGGGCATGTGGATGGCTCAGCGGGTCAAGCGTCTGACTTTGGCTCAGGTCATGATCTCATGGTTGGTGGGTTCAAGTCCCATGTCGGGCTTTAAGCTGATAACTCAGAGCCTGGAGCCTGCTTCAGATTCTGTGTCTCCCTCTCTCTCTGCTCTCCCCTGCTTGCACTCTGCTTTTCTCTTTCTCTCAAAAATAAACATTAAAAAAAGTTGACAAATGGAAATGTTTCTTTCTTCTCTTCCTTCTGCTTTTTCTTCTTCTTGCATTGAACATGGATATGATGTCTCAAACTACAGCAACCACCTTAGAATCATAAGGGAAGTAATAATAATCAAAATTATAAAAAGTATATATTAAAAATAGCAGATTTTAAGAAAAAAATGAAATACTAGGCAAATACATATCATTTATATGAATTTTTTTTTTTTGGCAAGGAAACCATCATGTTATATTGCAAAAGTTTTAAACGGTGTATAAAATGTTCACAAAGATAGCACCATTTTGAAAATATATGAAGAGGAAAGAGAGATGTGTATAGAGTCTGGGTATTCCCTGACAGTGGAATAAAAAAGTCGGGATGATAAAAAATGGTTTATACCAGATGCAGCCAATAATGGGGGTGTGTTCTCAATTATAGTACTGAAGAACAATAATAAAGTTAACCAGAAGCTAATAGGGATTTATTATTAACATATTCCAGCTTGTTTTTCTCTTTGTTTTGCAGAAATAATGTTTTCAAAGGATTGGAAAAACTGGAAATTATGAAAATAATAAAAAATGTCATTTTTAATCATTTCACCAATCCCCCTTCCCATTTTTGTCAAACCACTTCACATGAAGTGGCTTAAAACAACAATTTATCATTGTTTTATTTCAATGCTATGTAAGCCAAAAATATGAGCAGGGTCCACAGGTTTATCTCACCTCTACACTATCTGAGGCCTCGGCAGGGATAATATGAATGGATGGGGCTACTGGAGATTCTCTCTTTCTGTCTCTGTCTGTCTCTCTCCCACACCCTCATGGTCTCTCCATGTGGTTACCTTGAGCTTTGGTTTAGCCTGCACACTGAGTGGTCTGACTTCTTAAATGAGAGTTTAGGAAAGAGAAAGAAAGAAAGAAAGAAAGAAAAAGAAAGAAAGAAAGAAAGAAAGAAAGAAAGAAAGAAAGAAAGAGAAAGAAAGAGGGAGGGAGGGAGGGAGGGAGGGAGGAAGGAAGGAAGGAAGGAAGGAAGGAAGGAAGGAAGGAAGGAAGGAAGGAAGGAAAGACGCTAAATGAAACTGACAAGCCTCTTTTAAAAGTTTTTTTTTTAATGTTTATTTATTTTTGAGAGAGAGAGAGAGAGAGAGAGAGAGCAAGTGCGAGCAGGGGAGGGGCAGAGAGAGAGGGAGACACAAAATCCAAAGCAGGCTCCAGACTCTGAGCTGTCAGCACAGAGTCCAATGTGGGGTTCAAACTCATGAACCTCGAGATCTTGACCTGAGCCAAAGTCAGATGCTTAACCGACTTAGTCACTCAGGCACCCCAGAAACTGACAAGTCTTTTAAGGGTTAGGTCCCAAACTGGTAAGCATCAGTTCTGTCATGCTGAAAACTTGGATTCAAGGGGATGGGAGACAGACTCCACCTTTCAGAGGAAGGGATGTCAAAGAATTCCTGGCCATTTTTGAATCTGTCACAACTTTTATGTATGTGTTTGTGTACTTGATTAAATGGTCAGACATCTTTCAATCAAAATGAAACACAATAGAGGTTAAGGAAAAAATAAAACTCTAAATAAAAAAGTGGAACAGCATATAATAAATCATTAGAATGATAAAGAAGACTAAAAAGAGACAGTAAATATATTGGCTAATTTAACTGAAACATCCAGTCAGTTTTAAGCAAGCTAGACATAGTGTTCCAAGCATATTCTCTCTCTTTCTTTCACCTACTCTTTCACTATGGAATAGCTTGAATGGACAGACTTTGTCATAAGATAATACCTATAACAACATTGTAGCTTGGAATAAAAGGGTGTCTGGTTAGCCAGCCTGAGCCACATAACCACCCCTGTGGCTGGAGAGATGGGGCCACGTAGTTTGATTACCAGCTCCATTAGATGGTAGAAGTATATTTCTCGAAAGGATGCATCAGACACTAGTTATTATAAAAAAAATTGCGTTCACTTACTTTAAAAGGAATGTAGGTAATGATACTGCAACAATATTATCAGTAATTTAAGGATATTTTCACCCTCTACATGTGTTTCCTGTTTGTATTATTTGTAGTCTGAATTAACATCTCCTATTAAGTAGAATAATAGTTATTTTAAATATAAGAAAATTAACAGTACTTATTGCAGTTTAAATAACAATAATTGTGACTTGAACACATGCCAGGGAATTTTATCTCAAGATTTTAAATAGAGTAATGATTTTTAAAATACCATTATAACTTGTTAAATATGCACAGAGAATTAAATCATAAGGATAGAGAATCACAGAGTACAAGCATTATCCCAGGTGGTCAGACAAACTACTGACTTTTTTTCTAGGTCTGCCTTAAAATAGCCTGTCTCTGGAAGGTTAAAAATTACTCCCTATCAACCATCACCCATCAGCACCAACATCAAGCACAGGAGGAGGAATGATTGTTGAAATGAATGTCTTCTGATAGAACAAAACTTTCTGGGACATGGGTTATTTTCACTACCTCCCCTGGATGGATAACTATAAAGTCCGGGGGTGGATCAGGCTTCTGGTTCCAGGCCAATTAGCATTTGTGTGGCATTCACTGTTTCCTACATCAAGGAGACCTATGTGCTAGAGAATTTCCAGAAATACCTTTCATATGAAGGGAGGTCAAGAAATAAAACGTGGCATGCCTGAATTTGTCCCCATAACCTATATGTGGGTTTCTGTTTTAAGAATTTGACAGTTTTGATCAAACTCAAATTTAGGAATACTAGTGAGTATCAAAATTTACGTTTTGTTAGTAGGTAGAGGCTCATAAATGGGACTCTGTGCTGTTAGGATGGTGCTGGGGAGAGAAAGAGTGAATTGTTACAATAGAAAAGAATACAAAAAGCAGTTCTAAGAATGGAAGATGAGATATAATTGATGGAACATGTCACATATGCCATTACTCAATTGAAAACAATTCTTCGATTGTCACTTAGATCAATCCTTTTCAAACTGTGCCGTGTGTCCAGGGCTCTACAGCCGTTGAGAGGAGTCAAGCAAGAAGGCGCTGACGGATTAGGATTTTTCACATACACTTCAAAGCCCAAAGAAAATGCAAGTATTTCAGACAGAGATTTTTAAAAAAAAATTTTTTTAACGTTTATTTATTGTTGAGACAGAGAGAGACAGAGCGTGAACAGGGGAGGGTGAGAGAGAGGGAGACACAGAATCTGAAACAGGCTCCAGGCTCTGAGCGGTCAGCACAGAGCCCGACGCGGGGCTCGAACTCACGGACCGCGAGATCGTGACCTGAGCCGAAGTCGGCCACTCAACTGACTGAGCCACCCAGACGCCCCTCAGACAGAGATTTTTAAAGAGTATATAAGATATTTCAATTTTAATTATTAAATAAGGTGTTAGGCATCATTAAAGTCTGGTATCACTAATATTTTAATGAAAGAAATGTGAAAAAAAGAAATGTGATAATGCATCTCTATTTTTGATCATTTTTATTTAGAAATTTGTGGTTTAGCAATTGATAAACCTTCTTTAATATAAATATGTTCTACAACTACATTTTAATAACTGTCATACGTGAAAAATATACCATGAAAGATGCATAGATCTAAAAGGAAGAAGGCCATTAGTGGCTGTGATGACTGTATGCCAGTCAGCATATTTAACTCCAACAACCAAATGTTCACAGATTTTTATTGAAATCCTGCTAATAAATATTTGAGAACTCATGGAATGTTTTTTTTTAATTGTTAGTAAATCTCTCCTGAGTCTTTTCATTTAGATTTTTAAAGAGATAAGACATTTATATTTTCTTTTATTTTTTTAGTTTTTTTTTAAGTTTATTTATTTATTTTGAGAGAGAGAGAGAGAGAGAGCACAAGCAGGGGAGGGAGAGAGAGAGAGAGAGAGAGAGAATCCCAAACAGGTTCCACATTCATAGTGCATAGCCTGATGTGGGGCTCCACCTCATGGAATCGTGAGACCATGACCCCAGCCAAGATCAAGAGTCAGACATTTATCCGACTGATCCACCCAGGCACCCCAAGACATTTGTATTTTTTTCTTTTTTTTAAAATCTTTATATTTGACAGAGAGAGAGAGAGACAGTGTATGAGTGGGTGAGGGGAAGAGAGAGAGGGAGACACAGAAACTGAAGCAGACTCCAGGCTCTGAGCTGTCAGCACAGAGCCTGACACGGGGCTCAAACTCACAAACAGTGAGATCATGACCTGAGCCGAAGTCGGACGCTCAACCGACTGAGCCACCCAGGTGCCCCGACATTTCTTTTTCAACATTTTTTTTTTTATTTTTACGTGCATTGTATAAAAAATGTTAAAATTATTGCTAATATAATGACAATAAAAATCACCTAAGTGGCACAACTCCAAACACCTGTTTTCAAAATGACACTGTCCATAGCACAAGTTTCTTTTGAAGAGCATTAACTTTCTCATTCATTGTAAAAAGGTCACTTTTATGTTGAAAGACCGAAACTTTTGTAGTTTCAATTTTATAACAGCTCATCAATAGCTTATTATTGACAGTCATTTGTCATTCAACAAAATGTCAACAAATTCAGAGTAATATTTTTTTTTGTTTTTTTGGTTTTTTGTAAAAGAAAAACACACAATTCATCTTTAACTTTGACAACTTATCTTTTAGAGATTACATGGAGGTAACTAGTAAAATGTTGGGCTGTATAAGGTTGTTATGATAACTTATCTTGATAGAAAATATAATAAAATTTTATAATTCAAATATGTTTTATTATAACACTAACCATATTGAGGTTATTGAGTGTATTGAATAAGCCGAAAGCTTATGCCAGTGAAAGCCAAGTAACAAAGCCTCTGCCTCCCTGAGAACACACACTCTATGAAATGAGTGAGAATTCCAATGTATTAAATTGTAAAAACTAAATCGTCTCATGATTTAGGTAAAAAGTTAAATGAATACATTCTAATATTTCTTCCTGTACTTTATACAAAACATATAATAAATACACTAATATATATGCTTGGCACTGAATAGACAACAATATTCCGCCAACAGTATATACCTATTTGATTGCTGTTCAAATTCAGCCTGGATGCCATTACCAGAGAGAGAGAGTAAATCTCATTAAGTCAGTGCTCAAAAAGCTTTATGTCCTCCCCTCGGCTACAGATAATGTGCAGATGACTCACCATGACAATCATGGCTTACTATTTTCATATCTAAATTGTCCTTTCCACATGATCTTCCCCAGAAAAATGGCTTCTATGCATTGGTCATTGAGAGACTTTTAACTGGATATGGTGTGTGTTTTCCAACCTTAGGGCCTGTGCTGTTTTAATTCCTTCTGCCTCTCTCTTACTATCTTTACTGCTTCCACAAACCCAACTTCCTTAAATCCACCACATCCATGACTCTTCCTCATTTTCATTCCCCTGAATTGGAACTATTCTATGTGTACCTGTATGCATGTGGCTGTGTGTGTGTTTCATCAACACAGGGCATACCGTCATTCGTTTTATATGAATATGGGAGTATGTCTTTACGATTTTAAGAAGAGGATCATGCCTTGCTCATGTTTATATTCTAATACCCCTGATCGGCAGTAAGTAAGGAATAACTTGGCAATTTTTAAGCTTTCTTCCAGTCCGGCATCAGGAACAATATTAAATTGTCTTTCCATGTTATTTTTAATAAATTATTTTCTATATAAAAATTATTTTGTATAATGTTAATATTGTTTTTATAACTTAAAATTGTGATTATTATTTTCCTAGATAAATTACACTAACATAAGAAACTACAAATACTTTTATAATAAGATCATAAAGGGAAAATGCCTAATAATCTTTAATTACAGAAAGATATGCTCAAGTATAGTATTTATACACACAATGAGGGAAGCATCCTGTACCATAATTATTAAGCACTGATAAGTTCAGTGCCTAATTTTACTAGTTATCCAAGCATGTAAAATAAACAAACCCTGAACTTGACATTCCAGAGATCTACTTACAAAATCTTAGAAAATAATGTATGTTTAAAGCTATTTAATAAGCATTCAGCCACATCTCCTTTTTGAAATAAGATTTTTCCAATTAAACTGGAGAACTGAAAATGCTTTATGCTTTTATTTGATGTGATAACCCCACATGTCAGAATTATGGCATACAATTCCAGATAACACAAAGAAATAGACTAGCTTTAGGGTATTTTTTCTGATATACAATTTTTTGATTATAATAAATATTTCTTTATTAAAATCCCATGTTATCTGTTGATTGAAAGTACATTAGATTTACAGCAGACATCGAAAGCACTGCTGCAGATTTTAAATCGGGTTGTTACAAAATACTTCACTGACATGAGTATTAAATTTGGAGAATCGTTTAAGAAACCCATTGGAAAAATAATCTTTAAAACAATTCTGTCCTCAAGTGTCTCGTAATTTTTTAATGGTACCTGTTATTGACTATTACTATTGCCTATTGACTTATTATGTCTAACGTCAGGAACTAATATTTTGAAAAGCAAAAACATATGAATAGGAATGGAATGTTTGGCCTCAACAATGGAATGGAGTTCTCCTAGTCAAAAGTTATCAAAATGTTTAATTGACCAGAAAAAAAAAGTGATTTGTTCAACATGGGCAGTTGTGTGTCAGTTTCTTGAATCATTGGTGAGCATAAAATGAATCCTTAGTGGATTTACTGCTCAGGATAAAAGATCTGAGTTCTAAAATCATGGTTGTAACAAAGTCTTCACCTCTCAACACTGAATGTGCTTGTCTGAAAAAAGCATATCCCTAGAAATATTACTCAATGTGTAAGAAGTTTTCTAAAGTTGCTTTTAAGTGCATATGTGTTGAAATTTACCAAAGTAATTTATGGTTGAGGCAACTACTTTAGTTTCTCTTACTTCTTAAGAGAATATTAAAGTATACAAAATGAAAACGGTGACCATATTATTCCCATTTTCCTCAAAATTTCCAAACACTTATAATGTATATAGACCTTCTGCTCCAGTGGGAAATATCAGAAAACTTTTCTTTGGTATATTTGACTTTTTCATTTACTTATCTTTTAAATAAATATCAATTGAACGCGTGACCTATTTAGTTACAGGGTTTAATTCTGACAATAAGTCTCATGATGTAATTTCAAGGAACATCCATCCTAGGGGAGGAGATAAATGCAATGATCACAAAAGTGTGCAGAGTACGTGAACAGGAGAGGACAGCTATTCCAGACGAAGTGGGTCAGAAAAAAAAACTTCCCAAAGGAAGTGACAGTTAGGCTGAATTTTTGTAGGTGAGCAAGGATTGTTTATTTAGATTCAGAGAGAGCAAGGATTGTTTATTCAGATTCAGAAGAGAATATTCCAGAAATAAAAGGCAGTAATGTATGAAGCACTATATCGTACACCTGAAACTAATATTATATTGTATGCTAACCAACTGAAATTTAAATAAGAATTTGAAAAAAAAGGAAAGCAAATGCTAAAAAAATGTTGCCTTGTTGTACCTGCGGGAAACCAAATTAATATGGGCCTCAGAAACATAAAATGCAAGTCACAGCATGACTGAAGATGTGTCTGGGAAATAGTCAGAGGGCACATCATGGCCACCCTTGAATGTTACGTAAAGTGCTTTGTTAAGTGGTAGAAAATCCTTGAAAATCATTGAGTGATTTTAAATTGCATTTGAGAATGAAATGTTGTGGCTTTGTAAACTGTGAATTTGAGTGGAGAAAAGAAAAAGCAGAAAGACTACTAAACCAGAAAAATAAAAATAAGGCCCTGTGGTTTTCTGTGTCAGGAGGTGTATGTGTGTGTATATGTCTATTCCAAAGAACTGGTTGTTAAACAATTACCAACACATGACTGGCTGTGTCCCACTAGTGACCATTCAAACATTGTATCACTGTAATCTTAATACATTTTTAGAAGTAAAAATAGACAATGTGATATTATTCAGAAAAATCTCTCTATGGTTCATAAAACTGTGTCCGTGCAATACCAAATTAACTGACGTGTTAAAATCAGCAAAAAACGTGTGCCTCTTAGCTAAACTAAAATACACATAAGTTATCAAAATTTAAAGGGCTTGCATGTATAATCTGTAAAGTAATGGCTTTCTTTCTGGAAATTACTGCATTTAATAAGGACAGAAGTTATTCACCGTCATGCTTTTCTATCCAGGGACCTCTACTCACTGGTCCTGTCATTAATGTCTCAATACTGGGAACAAGTTTCTTTTTTTTTCCCAGAGGCTCTCTTATGTTACAACCACTTTCAGATATCTCTGAATAAAAAAATGTTATCAAGGAGGAAAAAAAATGTCAGTGATTTGAAAGGCCCTTACAAAATCATACACATATATTTTGGTGTACATCATTCATACAAATGTTTTAATATCTAAACTATTGAGGTATGTATCTGTAAACAACATTTAGCATTGTATTTCATACTTTTTAAACTTTATATAAATTGTATCGGACCTAAGTATCCTTTGGCAATTTACTTTTTTTCACTCATGTTTTGCAAGATTTGTCTATGTTGATGCTGATCACCTCACAATTATTTATTCAATGTCCAGTTGATGGACATTTTGGTTGATTCCAATATTTTTCCATTACAAACTATGTTAAAACTAAAATTTTTGTAGATGTTTTCTCATGCACATGTATAAGAGTTTCTATATTGTTTGTGGTAAAATGATTGTTGATTTCTAGGATATACATGTCTTATATTTAGTAGCTCCTCTCCAAAAAATTATATTTAAGTAAAAAAATCCAAATGTTATATCAAATGTCACATAATAATAAACTTATTAAGTAGGCCAGTTTGTGAAGCACCGTGTTACATGCTGTTAATATTTTACATATTATCTCATTGAATCCTCAGGAAAGATCTGGTTTATTGTCTTCAATTTATATGTATGAAAATGAAGGCCCAGAGTGCTGGGGTTGTGCAAGCGGCTTCACTGTCTAAAATCTGTTGAGTCATGATTGAAATGTGAGTCTCAGATCCCAGACCTCTTTCTTTTGTCTGGTCGCCTAATGTGCCCTAACATTCCCTGCACTAAGTATCTTTGGAGAAAAATGAAAGAGGAAAGTCGTTTGAAAAATCTCACAAAGTAAAAAATAGAGTACTAATATGGAAAATGATTTTTAGAAGCTAATACTGGAGAGGCTCTGTTTAGTAATACAAAAAGAGCACTGATTTTAGAGTCAGACAGATCTTAATGAAATTTCCTGTTCCATTAGTTAGATGAACTGTGTGAATAAGGGAAAATTAGTCATTCTGGGCCTCAATGCTATCATCTACAGCATAGTTGTGAAATTAAATATGAAATTGCCTATAAAGCTTCTAGTGCAGACTCAGGTAACAAGTGCTCATTAACAGGTTAATATTTTTGATATTGCTAAAGGTGAGTCAGAATAGTAAGTGGAAGAGAATAAAAATACCAATATTGATTCCTTTTCCAAAAGCAACTTGTAATTAAATTCGACAATAATATTTTCAGACATGGATTTGACTTCAACAATCTTTCACTAAGTAATTCCTTTGTTTTCTTACATATTTTTAATAGTAGAAAAGGTTTATTAGAAAATTCGCACCCTGAACTGGTATCGCTGGTGATGTGATACTACTATTTATTAAAACCCACTGGAAATAGGTTTGATTCTGAACTGGTCCTTGGACAAAGTGCACAAAAAGCAGTTTCAGAGGTGATTTGTGTTCTGCTCCTTGAGATGCCAAAGTATCCCACCAGTAGCTATGGCCCATTTTAAAGATGGGGAAAACTGAGGCACCAAGATGGCTATTGCACCAGCGGTTACACAGTGCAGAGGTTGTTAGAAGCTACCTTTCTCTGCCTGGCCCAGGTGGGAAGTTATGCAGGAGAAGCTGATGAAACGCTGGGGGCAGAGTTTGGTGTCTTCCCCAATCTCTGAATCCGGAAAGGAAGGTGCTCAGGGAATGACCAAGGGAGATTTGCAGATGAAGGTGACACAGCTGACCCACGGCGGCTCACAGCTGCTCCTGAGCCTGGTACTCCTAATGCAGCCAGTTGAGTCCCCACCGGTAGGCCTGCTTGCTTGCTCTTGGCCTGAATGATGGCATAGCACATGGGTTCCTCTTCTTTACTGAACACGCAGTCCTGCTGAGAATGGTTCACAGTCACATTGGCCACTTTCTCCAAGTCCACGGCGCCTGGATCCTCGAGTGTTGTGTTCAGCAGCTCCTGAGTCTCTGCATCCGAAGACTGGATTTTATACCGTCTCTCCCAGGTTCCCCCATGAACACCCAGGCCCGGCAGCTCTTCACTGGGGTGGGACACTAACGACACCAGCACCTGCAGGACCCAAGCCGAGAGCGTGCCCAGAGTCCGCTCTGCACACAGGGGGCGCGCCCCGCCCTGCCTCGCCACCGTTTACACGGTTTCCCAGTGCGGCGCTGGGGCCTCTTTTACCTGTTTTTGTTTTGTTTTCTGTTTAATTTATGAACTGAGGCTCAAAAAGGGAAAGAATAAGGAGATTTGAAAGGGATATAAAACTGACCAGCTCTATATCACTCTTAAAAAAATAGTAAAATTGTGACTAAAATGAACACAATGTCACTAAATCAAATTGTAATCATTTTATTTTTTTTTTTAATTTTTTTTTCAACGTTTTTTATTTATTTTTGGGACAGAGAGAGACAGAGCATGAACGGGGGAGGGGCAGAGAGAGAGGGAGACACAGAATCGGAAACAGGCTCCAGGCTCCGAGCCATCAGCCCAGAGCCTGACGCGGGGCTCGAACTCACGGACCGCGAGATCGTGACCTGGCTGAAGTCGGACGCTTAACCGACTGCGCCACCCAGGCGCCTCAAATTGTAATCATTTTAATTCTATACATGTGTAAATACTAAGGACATTGTTTTGAAAATTAGTAAGGAAAAAGGATTATTTGTAAAATATTAGATGAAGAACTACTGTTGCTTTATATTAGCACATACAAGATGAATTTATGGGATCGAATCATAAAATGAAAGCAGAATGGGAGAAAATAGGAAGTGGTTATTGTAACAGTGTCTTCTTCTGCCCCCAAAATTGATCTCAAAGGTTTAACATTCTGATTAATGCTTTCACTCAGACCTCACAGCAATTAATCATTACTGCTACAGGTAGTACCACTGTCACTTTCTCACAGACAACACTTCCTGGGTCATGTCAGTGTCCCCAGGCAACACCAACATCACTTGTTGGGTCTGTTTCCACACTAAAGCAATGGACTGAGGGTGAAGGCAAAGCTACTGTTGATAATTGGCAAGATATATTCAGGACTCAGAAACCTGCTTTCTGGTTTAATTTCTGGATTAATGAGACATCCATCAACGTCTCAACCTGTCCTCCCCACCTGCTTCCCCTTAAAAAAAAAAAAAAAGTATCTGAGAGGCAAGAACTTTTTGAATCTTTGCTTTTTAGAAACTTACATAATTCACAAAAAAATCGTTTTAGTCCTTTTCCCCTGATTTGTTTGTCATTGAGTTTTTTTTTTAAATGAATCAGCACCCTGATCTTGAAATTTTCACTTCATAGAATTTTAATTTACTATTTTATATGATGTATTTCTATGGTAGAAATAATAAGGGAGTCCTAAAAATGATTAAATTTTGGTTCTATGTATGTAAATCATAAATCAAATGAGCATAGTTTTATCAAATCCTTGGGTAGTATACAGGAGAAACTCATACCTGTGCCCTGTCATAGTAAGTTATCACACACACACACACACACACACACACACACACAGACATCTCCATGAGAACATAAAAAAAGGAATCAGAAGTATCATAAGGCAGAAAGCTTCTTTCAGAGAAGGAATATATTTCAGTAACACTCTTGTTTAAACAACCTTATTGTCATTTGTATTACTGTGTTTACTGAGAAGGTAAAATAGATTTCAGTGTTTTCCCCTAGTTTTAATAGCAGTAATACATCTTATTTTTATGTAACTTTACCAGGCATAAAGTATCTTTACAAATGTCATTATTTGTGATCCTCACAACCTGAAAGTAGGCAATGTAGGATTATTCTTATCTATGCATAATGAACCTGGGGTATACACAGTCATGTAGACAGTAGGGCTGCATTAATGATCCAGCCCCTCTGATTCTCGTATCATGGCTCATTTTCCTTTATCCAATAATCTGTTCAACTACAGCGACCTTTAGAAATACTTCTTAAGTCAAAATATATAATATTTAAAAGAAGAAGAATATTCACAATGTCAAAACAAGAATGTGTCAGGCCCTGAATGAAACACCTGGATCCAAAGATAAGTGGAATAAAATTCAACTCTTCAGTAACTTTAAGGTCTAATAGAAGGGAAATTATATTTCAAGAAAGAATTACAACGCAACATATTTAAGAAAATATCACTATATAGGATGTGTCTCATAGTGACAGGATGAGACTTGATACATAGCTAGATCATAGACCATGGAAAGACCTAAATGCCAATGCAAAGTATTTTATTTATTTATTTAGTTAGTTAGTTAGTTAGTTAGTTTAGTTTACAGGTAGTATAATACAAATGAAATTTAAGCAGGGCCATAACAAAATAAGACTTGGTTTTTGAAATTTCATATCAGCAGTAATATAGAGAAATTGGAGGGATTTTAAGAGAGAGAGTTCAGAGTCTATTTTAGAAATATAGAAGAGAGGGGAGAAAATTAAATAGATACGGAAAACACAAAAGGGGGAATTTATATAATATATAACCAATTATATATTAGACATAGTAAATGCTTCCAGATTTTTTATAGAGACAGTGGTGGATGAAGGTACCATTCAACCAAACATAAATCTATGATAGAATGCAAGTTTCATTGGGAGGATGTGAAGGAAACGCATTTCATGACATCTGGTCACTCTTAGTATGAAAGGCATAGGGGAAGTGAATCACAAACCCCTATCAAAAGTCTGAACTAGGAAGAGAATGATTACTGAAAGAATGGCTTTTTTTTTTATTTTTTATTTTAAAGTGTATTTATTTTTGAGACAGAGACAGAGCATTAATGGGGCAGGGGCAGAGAGAGAGGGAGACACAGAATCTGAAGCAGGCTCCAGGCTCTGAGCTGTCAGCACAGAGCCCGACGCGGGCTTGAACTCACGGACCGCGAGATCATGACCTGAGCCGAAGTCGGTCGCTTAACCGACTGAGCCACCCAGGCGCCCCTGAAAGAATGGCTTTAATAGAAGTAATTGCAATCTGAAAATCAACAAGTCTAGAGTTTTGGCTTTTTTTTTGCTTTTGTTTTGTTTTGTTTTGTTTTGTTTTGTTTTGTTTTGTTTTGTTAAGTCAGAAATGTAAGAAGAGTTTGACAAGTTCTTTATATATTTCGGATACAAACCCTTTATCTTCTTCCATTCCACAGGCTGCCTTTGACTTTTGTTGATTGTTTCCTTCACTGTGGAGAAGCTTTTTACCTTGATAAATTCTCAATAGTTCATGTTTGCTTTTGTTTCCCTGACCTTCTGTGACATGTCTAGTAACAAGTTGCTCCATCTGAGGTCAAAGAGGTTGCTGCCTGTGTTCTCCTTTAGGATTTTGATGGCTTTTTCCATCTCACAGTAAAGTCTTTCATCCATTTTGAATTTATTTTTGTGTATAGTGTACGAAACTGGTCTAGTTCCATTCTTCTGCATGCTGCCATCCAGTTTTCCCAATACCATTTGTAGAAGAGACTTTTTGCCATTGGATAATCTTTCCTGCTTTGTTGAAGATTAGTTGACCATATAGTTGTGGGTCAATTTCTGGTCTTTCTATTCTGTTCCATTGATCTATATATTTGTTTTTGTGCCAGTACCATACTATCCTGATGACTACAGCTTTGTAATATAGCTTGACATCTGGAATCATGATGCCTCCAGTTTTGTTTTTCTTTTTCAGGATTTTTTTTGGCTATTAGGGGTGTTTTCTGGTTCCATAAAAATTTTAGGATTGTTTGTTCTAGCTCCTCAAAGGATGCTGGTGGTACTTTGATAGCAAACTCAACACCCAAAAACCAAACAGCCCAGTTAAGACATGGGCAGAAGACATGAATAGACATTTTCCCAAAGACATCCAGATGGCTAACAGACACATGAAAGATGCTCAACATCACCCAATATCAGGAAAATACAAGTAAAAACCTTGGTGAGATACCACCTCACACCTGACAGAATGGCCATAATTAACAACACAGGAAACAACAGGTGTTAACGAGGATGAGGAGAAAGGGAAACCCTTGTGCACTGCTAGTGGGAATACAAACTGGTATAGCCACTCTGGAGAACAGTATGGAGCCTCCTCAAAAAACTAGAAATAGAACTACCCTATGACCCAGCAATTGCACTACTCGGTATTTACCCAAAGGATACAAAAATACAGATTCAAAAGGGTACGTGCACCCTGATGTTTATAGCAGCATTATCAACAATAGCCAAACTACGGAGAGAGCCCAGATGTCCATTGACTGATGAATGGATAAAGAAAATGGATATATATGTATACATACAATGGAATATTACTCAGCCATCAAAAAGAATGAAATCCTTCCACTTACAATGATGTGGATAGAGCCAGAATGTATTATGCTAAGTGAAAGAAGTGAATCAGAGAAAAACAAATTCCATATGATTTCACTCATATGTGGAATTTAAGAAAAAAAAATGATGAGCATATGGCAAAGGGTGGGGTAAGAGAAGAGAGTGAAACAAACCACAAGAAACTCTTAACAGAAAACAAACTGAGGGTTGATGGAGGATGGTGGGTGGGAGATGGGCTAGATGGGTGATAGATATTAGGGCGGGCACTTGTGATAAGCACTGGATGTTGTATATAAGTGATAAATCATTGAATTCTACTCCTGAAACCAATATTGCACTATATATTAACTAACTCAAATTTAAATTACAAAAAAGAAAGGGAAGGATTTGCGGCAGTTTCCCCAAGTGCCAAAAGTACTTGTAAATTTTAAGCTAACCATATCTTCATCTGAAGCTGTTATTTAAAACACCAAATAGAACACAATGGAGAGGAATCAATGCTTTAAGGATTCTTTGTTATTGGAATATACTTGTTAAAGAGAAATATAATTAGATACATAGAAAATATGTATCAATACTTCTTTTGGTAGAATTAGAATTAGTTGGGGCTGATGGATGACAAATAAAAAACAGAGAGTGAATTTTCCTTTACCATAAACAAATATTTAAATTTGCAACATTTAACATATAATCTGATAAAGTAGTCACCTACTGTTGTCACTATCTAAGATACCCAGTAAAAAATTGAAAAAGCATGAGTTATTGGATCCTTCATGATATTAATTAAGACAGCTTAAATTTCCTTTCATTCCCTCTACCCCAGGCCCCCAAAAGATCCAACTTAGATGAATCTGTGTTCCACTATACATAAAAAGAATATGATACAACTGAAAATTTTTGCTGCCTAAACAAATATATACTAAACATATTATAGTTAGCTTTTTATATGGTAAAATGTAATTTTATCAAAGATAGAAATATGATTGCATATTTCTGGGAGTTTACCTGGTTAAAATAAAATTTACTTAAAAGATACCATTAGCTATCTATTGTAGTGGGGACCAACTACTCTCTGGGAAAGTTAAAATACAAAGAACTTGAAGTAGAATCAAAGCACAACCATGTAAAATACACCATTTATATAGTGTATAAAAATAAACTGAGAGGATGGGAATGGCTTGCATGGGCCAAACTGAAGGGACCTATATCCCAATGTATTATAGGTGATCAATTAACTGTACAAATTGGAAACACCTCAGATTTTCTATAACTATAGGCAACTGGAAAACATAACATGGTAATTGGTTTCAAGTAAATTACCAAAATGACTAACATGATCAAATGTATTAACGTTTTCAGTCTTACCAAGTTAAAATACACAGAGATGCAAATATAAGATTTTGTTTCAAAGCTGTGGCATATTTTAATTCATATAGGTACGGAAATAAATAACAATGACTCTGAACTCTAATTATACAAGATGATATGAGTAAAATTCCATTGGCTAGCTTCCCATTAATGAATTTTAAAACTACTAAAAACAGAATGTGAACTTTTCATGCAAAAACTTACCTACAACCAGCGGTCAGAAAAACAAGCTATATTCATGGGATTTTATATAAATAAAAGTTTGCATAACAAAAAGACTGTTAATGTTTAAATGAACTCACACACACACACACACACACACACACATGAATTTATTGGAATCCTAGTCCCAATACTTAGTAGTAATGAGTGATTAAACTGTTTTAAATTTCTCTAAAACTAATTTTCTCATCTTTAAGAAAGAATAGTAATATCTACCTTGAATAGTAATATTTACCTTATGAGATTGGAAAGTAGAATCCAAGCAAATCTCCTGGTACTTAATATACTCTCAAGATAGAAAATACAGGAGCTTCACTTTGGAGTCTTGTTCTGTCATAAGCAACACACTTCCCTTCAAATATATAGTTTTTTAAATAGCAAGTTGTGTGATGCCATGAAATCCCCTTTATCAGGTTTTTCCCATAAACCAACATGAACAAATCAATCACATTCTTCAATATTTTGCTCAAAGTTTACCTTATCAGTGCTTACCCTGAATTAAAAAACTCACTTTCATAATTATTGGACATTAAGGGTGGGTATTATACTTTACCACCCTTGGCATCTATTATCCCTCTTAAGTTGGTCTATTATTTTTCTTTTTTTATAGCAATAATCTCCTTTTAACATACAATATACCTATTTATTATATTTATTGATTTTTATCTATATTTCCTTCCTAGACTATAGATTACAAGTAATGAAATTTACTTTGCTGGGTTTTTTTGTTTTTGTTGTTCACTAATGTGTCAAAAAATTTAGAATAGTGCCTGATATGTGATGTGAATTCAAAAGCAATTGCTTTCTAATAAACATAATAAATTAGATAATTCCTGATTCCAAACTAAAGAGGTAAAGACATAGTTTCCATGAATATTGCCCAAAATAGAAGAAACAGAAAAAAATGCCCCTATTCCAACATTTATAAACAGCAAACACCAGAATGATAACATTTCCAAAAGAAGAGAAAAATAAAGTATATTAATCTACTTTGGAATTGGATTCCAAAGTAGAATTACATTGGAAACTAATTCCATTAGAATTAACAATAGCCGCTTACGCAACATTACTAGGTATTTCCAAACATTTTACCAGTTCACTGAATTGCCTTTTGCAACTTATTTCTCTCTACGAAATTATATTTGGAAATACTATTTAACATGCCAATCTCTCTTATCAATATAGTTGTTCAGAGTACATTTTTGTTAAATAAAATATTAGAAGTATTTTCAAAAAAAGAACTGGGTGTTGAGAGCAAGATATAATGTTATAAAAGGCTTCAGATATTCAGATGCAGAAATTCATGTTTATCTACCTTTCCAACTCATCTGTAGGATATAAGACCTGTACTCTCCTTGGATTCCATGGAATTTATTTTATTTCTTTTTAGCGTAGTGATGTATCTCAGATATGCATTCTCTTCACTTTGAAAAGATACCACACTGGGATGTGCTTTGCATTTACATAATGCAGGGGAACAGGAACACTTAAAACTGATGGGGGGCATCTCTATTTAGGACTCTTCATCAAATATTGGATTTAGGATGGCTACACTTCTTATCCCTGACCCTTTCAAACTGGCTCAGTGTACTTTTTAGGCCTGGAGAGATTAGCTTCAGCTAAACCACAGACATATTTCTCAGAGAAACAAATGTTTCATAGAGGTCCCAGAACCGACAGATCTAAATCTCTTTATTCTCTGAAATCTGACAGAATTCAAGTTCAAAGACATGAGAATAAAAGGCACAGATTGTTTTATTGAGCATAACATAGAAGTTGATCTATGTCTAGTTTATATATGATAACTATGATCACTGAAATCTAAAACAACCATTTAGACATTTTAATTTCTTGCGTTCAGCTAAACATAACCAAATTTATAAATCAATGTATGTTATACACATAAAGCTTGATTTGTTTTAAAAAAAAGAAAAGTGAATTCCTACTACACACAAGGCATACCTGCTGTTCTCAGAGAATGAAAAGTTGAGTAAGAAACAATCTTCATCCTTAAGAAGTTTACAGTTTTAACAAACTAAAGCCAAAATTAGGTTGAGAGGGAGTACAAAACAGAATTGCTTCATTCTGACTGTAAAGGTGAGTAAAGGAGGATGCACTTAATGAGACATTGAGGATTCTTTGAGATTTTGCTGAATGACCAAAGGATTCTAGCTAGAGTAAATAACATAGAAAAGGCATATAGGCAAGAAGTTGCTTGATTATTAGAGGATTTCATAGAAGATTGTTTTGAATGGAAGTTTAGTGTCTTGAGAAGATCCATGGATAAGAAAAAGTTGGTGAAAGAGAACTGTGAGAAATGTTTAAAGTCATATATTTTCCTTTTTGAAAAATTGTTTTAAAGTTTATTTTTGAGAGAGGAAGAGAGAGCGAGAGCAAGCTTGTGTGTGCATGAGCATGCAGGGGAGGGTGGAAGGTGCAGAGAGAGAGAGGGAAACAGAGAATCCAAAGCAGGTGCTGACAGCTCAAAGCCCAACTCAGGAGCCATGAGATCATGACCTGAGCAAAAGTCAAACACTTACCCGACTGAACCACTCAGGAACCCCTAAAGCTATATATTTTCTTAATCTTAAATGACTAACTTAAGAAAATAGATTTTACTGTATTTGTCATGAAAATTTGAAACCACTTGAACAGCCTCATTATTTAGAAAGATGTTAGTTATTTTAGACAGAAATGTAATGCTTAGAGACTGGAGTATTAATTAAAATTTGAAATGAGTCTCTCTCTGCTCCTCCCTGTTTGACAGACAGCAGCATCTTCTGGTGCAGTGCCAGTCATATCCCTGAGACAAGATGGTAAAGGTCAGAGTATATGGATTTGGCCATATTGAGATCCTGGTCACCAAGGCTGCTTTTAACTCTGGCAAGTTAGACATTGTCACCATCAATGACCCTTTCTTGATCTGAACTACATGATTACATATTCCAGTATGATTTCACCAGTGGCAAATACAACAGCATAGTCAAGGCTGGAAAGGGGGAATTTGTCATCAATGGAAAACCCATTAGCATCTTCCAGAAGCAAGATTGAGCCAATGTTTAATGAGGTGATACTGGTGCTGAGTATGATGTGGAGTCTACTGGGGTCTTCACCACTATAGAAGAGGCTGGGGCTCACTTGAGGGTGGGGTCAAGAGGGCCATCATCTCTGCCTCTTTGGCTGATGCACTGTTTGTAATGGGCATGAACCATGAGAATTCTGACAGTTCCCTCAAGATTGTGAAGAATCTCTCCTGCACCACCAACTGCTTGGCCCCTCTGGCCAAGGACATACATGACAAATTTGGCATTGTGGATGGACTCATGACCACAGTCCATGCCATTACTGCCACCTAGAAGACCACGGATGGCCCCTTTGGGATGCTGTGGCGTGATGGTTGAGAGGCTGCCCAGAACACAGTCCCTGGTTCTGCTGGTGTCATCAAGGCTGTAGGCAAGGTCATTCCTGAGCTGAATGGGAAGCTCAATGGCATGGCCTTCCCTGTACCCACCCCCAATATCTCAGTTGTGGATCTGACCTGCTGTCTGGAGAAAGCTGCTAAATCCGATGACATCAAGAAAGTGGTGAAGCAGGTATTGGAGGGCCTCCTCAAGAGCATCCTGGGCTACACTGAAGACCAGGTTCTCTTTGAGAGTTTAACAGTGACACCCCCTCTTCCACCTTTGACACTGGGGCTGGCATTGCTCTCAATGGCCATGCTGTCAAGCTCATTTCCTGTCACGACAATGCATTTGGTTACAGCAACCGGATGGTGAACCTTATTGTCAACATGGCCTCCAAAGAGTAAGAAACCCCTAGACCACCAGCCTCACTGAGAGCAAGAAGAAGAGAGAGACCCTCAGCTGCTGTGGAATCCTTGCCCCAACTCATTCAATACACTGAAAATATCCTGATCTCTATAGTTTCCATCCCAGTCTCCCTAAAGAAGGGGAGGGGTTTGGAGAGCCCTATCTTGTATGTACGAACGATAAATTACACTGTACCTAGCCTAAATAAATACCTACCTACCTACATACATACATACATACATACATAAGTACATAAAATTTAAAATGAATTACTTACATCGGGGTAGTAATAGTGGTGAAGATGTCACATTTTTCATGATGGGCCCTCTTCCTCATAATCTACTCATTAAATTATGGACCTAGAATGATATTCTTAGTACATAAACCTGTCACTGAAATCACCTTGAACATATTGTATTCCTGATTTCAGGAAACTAGAGACATAATTTGGTTAAATACTCATGTAAAGCAATATCATTGAGCTATTAACCTAATGAAAAAGACAGTAAAGTCCCCAAATAGGTTAGGTAAAGCTGTATATATAAATGCACTAAGAACAAAGAGTTTTTCAACTGGAATGACAGTAACCTTTAATGACAGTTTACAGATCTTCAGTATGAAATCAGAGTTAAAACTAATTTATTGAAAAAAATATTGTACAATGGAATAAAAATATATGAAATCCTTAGGAATAAATTAAACAAAACACAATCTCTAAAGGCAACTAGAAACTTTGTTCAGAGTAACTAAAGAAAAAATTTAAAAAAGCCTGGAAAAGATAAAAAAATATGTTTATGATTATGTCTCAACAGGGTAAAATACCAATTCTTCTAAAATTGACCTATAGATTTAATGTAATCCCAAACAAAAGACCAGCATAATTTTTTATAGAACTAAACAAACTTACTTTACAATTTAAGAACAGGAAAGAACTTTCTAATAATGAAAAATAGAAGAATTAACTCTACTAGATTTCCAGTCTTACTATAATAATTTAGGAAATAAATAGGCAGAATAATGTTCCCCTAAAGATCACCACGTTTTAATTACCAGGGACTGTGAATATATTACTTTATTTGGTAAAAGGTATTTTGCAGTTGTGTTTAAGGTTAAGAATCTTAAAATAGGAAAATTATCCTGTATTATCTGTGTTGACCTAATATAATAAGGAGGTTATCCTGAATTATCTGGGTGGGCCCAATCTAATCACTGTCTCATAAAGAGAGGGGAAAAAAGGCAAAATGTTAAAGAAATGTGATGATAAGAAGAAAGAGGTAGAAGTGATTCAGTCTGAGAGGGACTCAACCCAACATTGCTACCTTTAAAGATAGAACCAAAGATTGCAGGCAGCATCTGGAAGCTAAGAACTCTCAGTCCTACAACCACAAAAAAAACTAAATTCTGCCATCAAGCTAAATAAGCCAGAAAATAGATTCTCTTCTAGAAATTCCAGAAAGGAAAACAGTCTCATCAACACTTTGAATTGAGCCCGATGAGACCAGTATCATATGTGTGACCTATAGAACTATAAAAGAATACAGTTGGAAGTCATATGATTTTTGTCTTTCTCTGACTAATTTCACTTAGCGTAATACCCTCCAGTTCCATCCACGTAGTTGCAAATGGCAAGATTTCATTCTTTTTGATTGCCGAGTAATACTCCCTTGTATATATATATACCACGTTTTCTTTATCCATTCATCCATCGATGGACATTTGGGGTCTTTCCATATTTTGGCTATTGCTGATAGTGCTGCTATAAACATGGGGGTGCATGTGTCCCTTCGAAACAGCACACCTGTATCCCTTGGATAAATGCCTAGTAGTGCAATTGCTGGGTCATTTAAGAGACAAAACAGATGAACATAAGGGAAGGGAAACAAAAATAATATAAAAACAGGGAGGGGGATAAAACAAAAGAGACTCATAAATATGGAGAACAAACTGAAGGTTGCTGGAGGGGTTGTGGGAGGGGGGATGGGCTAAATGGGTAAGGGGCATTAAGGAATCTACTCCTGAAATCATTGCTTCACTATATACTAATTTGGATGTAAATTTCAAAAAAAAAAAAAATAAATAAAAAATAAAGTTAAATTATAAAAATAAATAAATAAATAAATACACACACACAAAAAGAATACAGTTGGGTGGGTTTAGGCACTACATCTATAGAAGGAGGAGGAGGGGAAGAAAATGTTTCCAAATTCTTCATGGAAGGAGCTTAGAAGTCACTACCACGTCCTAACTAGTAAGAGCTAAACAGAATGAACTATCAAAAAGTTTTCTTAAATCTGTAAGAAAATGGAGGGCACAGGGCAAACTGTTACACCTGAGATTGCACAGACACACAGATGATTACAGGGAGTCATGACAAGAGCAAAGCCTCATGAGTAGAATCTACCTTTGGAACCAGTACCTAGCTAGGAAAACTTGAATTATAATTGACTAATTGCTAAAGGCTTGGCATGGATAATTCTTAGAGTTAAAAACTCCAGGAGGACCCAGTCATGGGAGGAGGAGGGCACACTTTTATAATTTTTACCCTCAGGAGCTTTTATCCTCAGTAAATATTGGAGAAAAACTCCCTCTTGATCCCAAAGAAAAAGGGAAAGAGGAACCATTTTTAAATATACCAGAGCACTCTGTCCCTAACAAAGCCTGCCCTCAGATAAAACTAGCTAACCAGAGCCTAACATGGGGGTAGATATTATCAGAGCATAACTGACTTGGGAGAGAGGAGATATCAATTCCAGTTGGCCCCAGTCTTCCACATGGAGAAACAGGAATAACAACTTCAGCCCCCTCTAACCATCTATCTCACCTGAGTGCAGAGAAAAAAATTTGAGAAACTCCTGTGAAGTTCACAGTCCAGAGGAATAGTCTCACTAAAGACTGAGACCCAATTATAAGACTATAGAATGATTCTTTTCCCCTACTCATCGCTACCACATTACTAAAGACATATTTATAAAAGTTACTTTCACCCAATACATTATGCCCAGTTATCAGGAAAAAAAAATTACAAGGGCATACAAAAGGTAAAATATAAATAAATAAATAGAAATAAAATTAAACACCACACACACACAATTTAAAGGCACAGAACAATCATCATAAGCAGATATGGCAGGGATGTTGGAATTATCAGGCCTAGAATTTAAAACAAGTATGATTAATATGCTAAGGACTCTAATGGAAAGAATAGCGTACAAGAATAGATGGGCACTATAAGCAGAGAGATGAAAATCCAAGAAAGAACTAAAAGAAGTGCTAGAGACAAAAACAAAACAAAACATTGTAACAGAAATGAAATAGGCCTTTGACGGGCTTATTAGTAGACTGGACATAACTGAGGAAAGAATCTCTGAGCTAAAGGATATATCAATAGTAACTGTGAAAAACAAAAAACAAAACAAAGACTGAAGAGCACAGAATAGAAAATTGAAAAACTGTGGGACACGTACAAAAGGCATAACATACACATAATGGGAATACCAGATGGAGAAGAAAGAGAGGAAGAAGAAATAATTGATATAATTATTTCCGAACATTTCTTTCAAACTAATGTCAGACGCCAAATCACAGATTCAGGAAACTCAGAGATAGCTAAGTAGACAAATGCTCCCCACCAAAAAGACCATACATAAGCACATCATCTTCAAACTACAGAAAATCAAAGATAATGAAAAAAATCCTAAAAGAAGCCAAAAGGAAGTGAAAAAAGCCACCATTATCTAAGAGGAATAAAAGTAAGAATTCATCTGACATCTCAGAAATCATGTAAGAAAAGAATGGAGTGAAATATCTAAAGTGTTGAGAAGAAAGCAAAACAAAACAAAAAACAAGTAAACCAGACCCTACCAGTCCAGAAATTCTACCAGAGAAATTATTCTTGAAAAGTAAAAGAGAAAAAAAAAAAGACTTTCTCAGACAAACAAAAATTGAGGGAATTCATTTTCAGTTAGATGGAAGGGAATGATTTAGTTCAGAAACTTGGATCTACATTCAGTAAAGAAGAGTATCAAGGAAGGAATAAACAAAGGCAAAGCAAAAAGTTTTATTTTTCTTATTCTTTATTCAACTAACAGATAATGGTTTACTCAAAATAATACTAATAATGTGCTTGACTTATGTATACTTATGTCTGTATCTTATGTATGTGTATTTGGTTATGTAATATATAAGTAAAATGAATGACAGCAATGAAACTAGAAATAGGAGGGAAGAATTAGGATTGTTTTATTATAAATCACTCACACTACCTGTGAATTGGTACAGTGTTATTTGAAAGTGAACTTGGATTAGTTCTATAGGTATACTGAAAACTCTAAAGCAATAAAAAAAATAGTAAAAAGGGAAGTAAACTGATATGCTAAGAAAGGAGAGAAAATTGAATTATATAAAATGCTCAATTAAAACCATGATAAAAGCATGGGAAACAAAAAAAGGAACAAAAAACAAGGACGACAAATACAGAAGAGCAATTGTTATGGTAAATATATCAATAATCACTTTGAATGTAACAATCTAAATACCGTGTTTGTCAAGTGGATAAACAAAAATAAGACTAAACTATATGTTGTCTACAAGAAACACACTTTAAATATATGGGCACATACAGATCAACAGTAAACGGATGACAAAAAATATACTATGCTAACACTAATAAAAAGAGAGTAGGAGTTGCTCTTCAGATAGAGCAGACTTCAAAGCAAGATAAGTTATCACCAATAAAGAAGGAAATTACATAATAATAAAGAAATGAATCCTCCAAAACGACATAAGAATATTTGATGTGTATGTGCCTAAAAGAATGTCAAACTATGTAAGGCAAAAATGGTAGAATTGCAAGGAGAAATAGATGAGTCCACTGTCACTGGAGATTTCAACAACCTTCTCTCAGAAATGGACAGACTCAGCAGACGTAAGATCAGTAATAACCTAAAATGCACCTTAGATAACTTTAAAAAACAAAAATCACACAATGTCTGCTCTCAGATCTCAAATGGGATTATATCAATAACAGAAAGATAACTGAAAAATCCTAAAATATTTAAATATTAAACAACACTCTTCTAAGTAATACAGCAGTCAAGATGACATCATACTATATATAGAAAACCCCAAACTGCACCAAAAAAAAACAACTTAAAACTGATCAATGAATTCAGCAAAGTCAAAGGATATAAAAATCAATGTACAAGAAGCTGTTGCATTTCAGTACACTAATAATGAAACATCAGAAAGAGAATTAAGAAAATAATCCCATTTACAAGTGCACCAAAAATATTAAAATAGCTAGGAATAAACTTAACCAAAGAGGTGAAAGATGTTTACTCTGAAAATTATAAAATAACATTGATAAAAGAATTGGAAGATGACACAAAGAAATGGAAAGACATTCCATGTTCACAGAGTGGATGCACAAATATTGTTAAAATGTCTATACTACCCAAAGCAATCTATACATTTAATGCAATCCCAATCAAAATAACAGCAGCATTTTTCACAGAACCAGAACAAAGAATCCTAAAATGTGTATGGCACAACAAAAGACCTCAAATAGCCATAACAATCTTGAAAAACAAAAACAAAACTGGACGCATCAGAATTCCAGGCTCCAAGTTATATTATAAAACTGTAGTTATCAAAACAGCATGGTATTGGCACAAAAATAGACACATAGCTCAATAGAACAGAAGAGAAAACCCAAAATAAACTCACAGTTACATAATCAATTAATCTTTGACAAAAGAGGAAAGAATATATGATGGGGAAAAGACAGTCTCTTCAACAAATGTTGTTGGGAAAATGGACAGCTACATGCAAATAATGGAACTGAACCACTTTCTTACACTATACGCAAAAATACACTCAAAGTGGATTAAAGACATAAATGTGAGACTTAAAACAATAAAAGCCATTGAAGAAAGCAAAGACAATAACCTCTTTGACATCAGCCATAGCAACAATCTTCTAGATAATGTCTCCTGAGGCAAGATAAATGAAAGCAAAAATAAACTACTGGGACTACATCAAAATAAAAAGCTTCTGCACAGCAAAGAAAGCAATCAACAAAACTAAAAGGCAACCTATTGAACAGGAGATGTTTGCAAATGACATATCCAATAAAGGGTTAGTATCCTAAATATATAAAGAACTTATAAAGCCCAATACCCCCAAAACAAATAATCCAATTAAAAATGGGCAGAAGACAGGAACAGATATATTTCTCCAAAAAAGACACAGATCGCCAACAGCCACATGAAAAGATGCTCACCATTACTTATTAGGAAAATGCAAATCCAAATTACAATGAGATATCACCTCACACCTGCCAGAGTGGCTAAAATTAGTAAGACAGGAAACAACAGGTGTTGAGGAAGATGTGGAGCTAAAGGAACCCTATTGTACTGTTGGCGGGAATGCAGACTGGTGCATCTACTATGGAAAACAGTGTGGAAGTTCCTCAGAAAGTTAAAAACAGAATCACCTTATGATCCAGCAATTGCACTACTGGGCATTTACCAAACAAATATGAAAACACTAATTCAAAGTAATACTTGCATGCCTATGTTTATTGCAGCATTATTGACAATAGCCAAATTATGGAAGCAGCCCAAGTGTACATCAACAGACGAATGGATAAAGAAGATGTGTTATATACATACAATGGAATACTATTCAGCCATAAAAAGAATGGAAACTTGCCTTTTGCAACAACATGGATGGAGCTATAGAGTAAAATGAAGTAAGTGAAATAGGTCAGTCAAAGACAAATACCATATGATGTCACTCATATGTGGAATTTAATAAATAGAACAAAGAGCAAAAGAAAAAAAGAGAGAAACCAATAAACATATTCTTAACCATAGAAAATAAACTTACAGTTATTAGAAGGGAGGTTGTTGGAGAGGTGGGTGAAATAGGTGATGGGGATGAAAAAGTACACTTATCATGATAAGCACTTAAGCACTGAGTATGTATATATTTGTTAAATCACTCTATTTTACACCTGGAACTATATATAACACTGTATGTCAGCTATAATGGAATTATTTTTTTTTAATTAAGAAAAAATATAAATAAATAAATAAATAAATAAATAAAATAATACAGCAGCCAAAGAAGCAATCTCAATAGAAATTTAAAAATGTTTTGAAATAAAAAACATACAACTTCTAATTTGTGGGATGAAATGAAAATAGTGCTTAGAGGGAAATTTATAGCATTGGATTCATTATTAGAAAACAAAAATAATCTAAAATCAATAATATAAGTTTCCATCTTAGAAAACTAAGAAAAAACCAGTAACTCCAAAGTAAGCAGAAAAAAAAAAAAAGAGAGAGAAAAAAGAACTAAAGTAGAAATCAAATTCAAAGGAGGAATCTAATAGAAAAAAAATGAAAGGGAAAGCTGTTTTTGTTTTGTTTCTGTTTTCGTTTTTGTTTTTTTTTTGAAAGATCAACAAAATCAATAAGCCTAGACAGGCTAAGAAAAAAGATAGGATACAAATGATTAAAATCTCAAATGAAAAAAGTGCTATAACTATAGATCATAAATATTAAAATAATAATAATAATAATAAACTATGCACAATTCCATCCCACAAATTTGTTAACTTAGACAAATTCTTTGACAAACACAATATGTCAAAACTAACACAAGAAGAAATAGACAAACTGAATAAACATATATCTGTTAAATAAATTAAATCAATAATTTTAAAACTTCCAAAAAATAAAGCAGAAGGCCCATTGATTGCTGATGAATGTCTTACCAAACATTTAAGGAAAAATTGCACCAATTATCTACAGTCTTTTTCTGAGGATAGAAACAAAGGGAATACTTTCTAACTTATTCTATGAGGCCAGGGTCACCATGTTACAAAAACCAGGCACAGACATCACAAGAAAAGAAGCAAACCAATATTTCTCATGAACATAGACGTGAAAATCCTCAACAAAATATTAGCAACACTGTGTAATACACCACACACACATACACACACACAGGCACCACTACTAAGTGAGATTTATCCCAAGTATGCAAGGTTTATTTTAACAAACAAAAATGAAACCATATGCAAAAATTTGAATCGAAACACAAACCTCATTTTATTCACAAAAATAGTGCAAAGTGGATCACAGACCTAAAGTAAAATACAAAATTACTACACTCCTAGAAAATAACCCTCTTAGAAAAAACCCAAACGACCTTTTAGATTCAATACTAATGGCACAATCCATAAAAGAAATAATTGGCAAGTTACACTCCATTGAAATTAAAAACTTCTATTCCATAAAAAACAATGTTAAGAAAATGAGAAGACAAGGCACATTGGAAGAAAATTTTGCAGAAGACATGTCAGATAAATGGCTATTATCCAAAATATATAAAGATCTCTTAAAACTCAATGATAATTAAAAAAAAAAGCACTTGATTAAAAATGGGCCAAAGATATACAGATGGCAAATAAGCGTATGCAAAGATGTTCCATGTTGTCGACTCTGGGCCTGTAGTTCTCTCCTGTCCAGCAAGAGAGCGGGATGCAGGATTAAAGTGTGAGAGAGGCTAATGTCCAGGAGGAGAAAAGAGTACTGATAAGGGTCCTTGCTCTGTTTTTATTAGGATCAGAAGGCTTACAAGCGTGATGGATTTTCACAAAGTCGACCTTAGGGCAGTGAAAATACTCTGTGTGACACTATAATGATGAATAAATGTCATTATGCATTTGTCCCAATCCATAGCATGTACACCAACAGGAGTAAAACATAATGTAAACTATGGATTTAAGGTGATAATGATGTTTCAAAGTAACTCATCCATTGTAAGAAATACACCATGGTGGTGGGAGATATTGCTAATGCGGCAGGTTATGCATGTATGGGGGCAGGAGATATATGGGAAATCTCTGTATCTTCCCCTTAATTTTGCTGTGAACCTAAAACTGCTCTTAAAAATGCAAAACTTCGTAATAAACAAACAAAAGTAAATTAACCAACAGAGGTCATATTCAATAAAGTTTGCTGCAAACTTAAGAAAAAATAAAGACCAATAATACCAAATATTTCTGAAGTGGAGCAATTGTCTCTTAATACTGATGACGATGTAATTGAAAATCACTTTGTGAAAGTTTGTCAATATCCATAAAGGTAAAACTACATACTCTGTGGACTCTCAACTCTACCCCTAAGTATTAGCTAGTAAAAATATGTGCTATGTAATCCAAGATACATGTACATAATTGCTGATAGCAGCATTGTTCATAATATTCCCAAACTGGAAGCCTTAAAAATAAAAAAAGTAGAAAAATAATTACAAAATCTGATTTATAGAACAATGCAAATGAACTAATTACATCTATGTATTTCTACATGAGATTTTTTTTTTTTTTTTTTTTTTAATGTTGAGTTAAAGAAATTGGCAGAGGGGCGCCTGGGTGGCTCAGTCGGTTGAGCGTCCGACTTCGGCTCAGGTCACGATCTCGCGGTCCGTGAGTTCGAGCCCCGCGTTGAGCTCTGGGCTGATGGCTCAGAGCCTGGAGCCTGCTTCTGATTCTGTGTCTCCCTCTCTCTCTGCCCCTCCCCCGTTCATGCTCTGTCTCTCTCTGTCTCAAAAATAAATAAACGTTAAAAAAAATTAAAAAAAAAAAAGAAATTGGCAGAAAACAATATGGAGAGTGCTGAATTCCATGCACACAAATTTCAAACAAGTTCATTACAATGCTTAGAGACACACACCTGTTTGGTATACCTATAGAGCAAGGAGATGATTACCATAAAAGTCAAGATAATGATTATTCAAAGTGCAGGAAGGGAGATTTTCATTCAAAAGGCAGTCAGTGCATCTGGGGAACCTAGCAAAATTCTGTTTACATAGGTTTTTGCAGTACAATATAGCAATTACATGTCATGTACTTTTTATTATTCATGTTTTGAATAGTTTTCTGTAGTGTATTGCCTTCCACAACAAAATTTTGAAACAAATGGAGTTCAATTATGTCTTTTTCTGACTGAAAGCCTGCAATGACTTCAAGTTTCACTTACAGTTAAGCCCAAAGCCCTTATAAAAACATACAAACACTTAATTTATCTGGCCGGCATTATCTACCTAATCTCATCTCCTACTCACTTTGCCTTGATCATTCTGCTGTCCACACATTGGCCTCCTTGTGTGGGGAATAAGCTTAGGAATTCCCTGAGCTTTCACTGATGGGTTAACGAGGCATAAAGAAATACAAAGTCATAGGATATACACACCCAAGTTTGGATAAACAAGATTAGGTAAACAGGGCAAAGGCCCCCAGTATAGGACACAGGTATAGAAATAGGGAATCTCAGGGTGAAAACATCTAAGATGAAGTAAACAAGATTAGGTATTCAGGGCGGAAATGCTCTCCAACTTAGTATAACAGCAGAAGGATGCTTTCACAGGAAGGAAGGACCAAATTTGGTAAATAGGTAAATAGTGCTATAGATCACAGCCGGTGATGTTGCCCAGAGTGGAGCTAATTAGCAAACAAAAGGTGCCTTGTTGACCCTGAGGTATCATGCTGTGTCTTTCTTGTCCCCAGACCAGTTTAGGTAAACACAGGTGGGGCCTCACATCTACTGTAAACAACCTCCTGTCCAGCACCAGGATTTTGTTTTGTATTGACCCAAACCCCTAACACCGTGTATCTTCAAAACCCCCTTTCCCTCATGCCCATGAGTTAATGTTCACAATTTCACTGTTTCTTTGTGCACATCCATCACCATGTTTGTAAGCCTTCTGATCCTAATAAAAACAAAGCAAGGACACTTACTCTAGGCTCTTGTCTCCTCCTGGACATTAGCATCTCTTGAATTTTTAATCCTGTATCCCACTTTCTCACTGGACAAGAGAGAACTCCAAACCCAGAGTCTACAACATCCTTGTAGTTTGTTGAACACCTAATCCCATTTTAGGGCTTTACTACTTATTTATTCCTCTGTCTGGGACATGATTTATAAACATATCCTCATGGATTCTCCCTCACTTGCTCTAGGTCTTTGCTAAAGCTTCATGTTCTCAGTGAACAACCTATTTAAAATTGTAAAGTACCATTTACCTTGATCTCCATTGCTAAAACCTCACAACCCCTCCCTTTCTTTTTATTTCTCCATGTTTATTATGACCAGTTAGCTCACTATGGTTTTTACATATTTATGTGGTCACTTGTTTGTTTGTTTGTTTGTTGTTTTTCATCATCTGTGTAGAAATGTTAGGTTCATGAGAGAAGGGGATTTATATAATTTAGCACATAAATTAATTGAATACTTACATTACATACTTTCTCATGACTTCAAAGGATTTTGCCTATGATGAACATAAATTTGGTGATGATCCTGCCTTTTTTTCCAAGTCTTACAACTTCTATGACAATGTGTTTTTATTTTTTTTTCAACTTTTTTTTAAATTTATTTTTGGGACAGAGAGAGACAGAGCATGAACGGGGGAGGGGCAGAGAGAGAGGGAGACACAGAATCGGAAACAGGCTCCAGGCTCCGAGCCATCAGCCCAGAGCCTGACGCGAGGCTCGAACTCACGGACCGCGAGATCGTGACCTGGCTGAAGTTGGACGCTTAACCGACTGCGCCACCCAGGCGCCCCAACAATGTGTTTTTAAAGAGTGTTTTAACATGACATTACTTTGTAATCAATACCTTAATTTTAGAGTGTGGCTTTAATCATTAGTATTCTGAATCCAGACTTTCATTAAACCACAAGGGTTTTTTTTTTTAATGCTTATTTATTTATTTTTGAGAGAGAGAGAGAGAGAGAGAACACAAGCAGGGGAGCAGCAGAAAGAGAGGGAGACAGAAGATCCAAAGCAGGCTCTGCACTGGTACAGTGAACCTGACGTGGGGCTTGAACACAGGAACAGTGAAATCATGACCTGAGCCAAAGTTGGACATTTAACCAACTGAGCCACTGAGGTGACCCCCAAAACAAAGTTTTATTGTAAATAAACCCCTGGTCTTTTGAGAAAAAAATATTTACCATGGCATAATTATGTTATTATACCACAGAAATATGGCATCTCGGGTTTACTACAGTGAGGATTCCAACCGACTGGTCTTCTCCCAGAGAAGCCTGTATTTTGAACACAAAATGAATGCCAAATATGCAAAGAAAAATTGTTAGTAATTTTTTAGATAGAAGGAAACTTGGCAGATGATGCCTGATGAAGGAAACTGACATCTTGATATTTTATAGTTGGCTTGTCTATTCCAGGTTTGATATGAGCAAGAGAAAATACACAGATAAGAGGAGACTGGGAATAAGAGGCAAAGATAGTCAAAGAAACACTGAAGAAAAAGACTGGAATGATGTATAGAGATCTGCAAAAGTATAAATTAAATTATGACAAAAGACTGGGAGACATGAGAATTATATAATGTATAAGAGTTAAAGGTTAAGAGGAACAGAATAAATTGTGAACCAGGAAAAGTGAATTTATAAAGGGATAAATAATTGTTTTGTTCAAAGGCACATTTGGATAAAAATATTAGTGTTAGAAAAAAACTAGTCAAATCAGAGAGTAAATACAGACTTGGCAGGAAAAAATAATCAACATCTGTCACTTTCCTCCTTTTGGAGTGATATGTAAGAACAGCAATGATGGAAACAATACTAGAAAATTCCCTTAGGTGGCAACTTAGAGACAGAAATCTGAAATCTGTGCTTTTGGGAAGAGTAATATAAAAGTTAAATGGACAAAAAATATCAGCAGAGAGAAATGGTCTAAAAGTGGCAATTTTAAAGTGCTATCGAGGTTAACATCATATGGCTTGGGAAAGGTCTAATGGAAGATAAGGAAAGTAAACTTTGCCACTTGGAAAGTGAATATATGGATAGCTGTGCCTGGAATAGCTATTGGCTGATATGAAAGTGAGAAAGGTCAAAATAGATTTTAAACACATACATACAGAGGATTGCCATATATATGTGTTTTTTACCTATTGAATTTTGGGCTTAGGAAGATAGCAAATATCCAGGAGATAATGATGAAAAACGTACCAGATTATAACAGCCTAAAATACCAAAAGGCAATCCTCTCATTAAAAGTATAAAGGAAAAGTTTAATAAAAGGTAAAATAAATGTACAAAATTGTTGAGCAAAATCTAATATGAAGACACGTTTTACAAAATTCCTTGATGGGAGCCATCATACTCTCAATATATACACACTGTTAGGAAGACAATAGAACAAGGTAACTTCAATAAAATAATTCCAAAAACCCCAAGTTAAAGTTTTGAAAATTTAAAATAATTAAATTTGAATGTCGTCAGAGGCTATGAAGGAGCAATGATAAATCAGTGTAAACCAGAAGAAAATATTATTGACTTATTCTATGATTAACATCCAAAATTACATTTTACCTTTTACTCCACTATTTTGAAGAACAGCTAGTAATATCATGTGCCCATGTTCACCTTTTGAAATTTATTTTATAATACATTTACATATTAATAAAATGTCCTAATTTAAAATATGGTGCATTACTATTAAATGCAAAAAAACACAATCATTTTTTATGCCTTACTTATGGTTATATAAGGCAATGTGATTGATGTCATAAAATAGAAAACATTGACTTATAAGTATGGAAGGAGGGGCTCCTGGGTGGCTCAGTTGGTTAAGCCCTGGACTCTTGATATTGGCTCAGGTTGTGATCTCCCAGTCATGAGATTGAGCCCCATGTCAGGCTCTGTGCTGAGTGTAGAACCTGCTTGGGATTCTCTCTCTCCCTCTCCTTCTGTGCCTCCCTTACTCACAAGTGTGCACTCTCTCTCTCTCTCAAAGTAAATAAATAAACATTAAAAAAGAAGTATGGAAGGAAAAAAATGTGTGTGTGTGTGTGTGGGGGGTGTAATTTATAATTCACTGAGTGCTTAATAAGTCTCAGAAATGCTATGAAACATGTTACACTTTTTCACGCAAACACAAACACCTCTATTAAAAGTAGAGTTATAAGTGCATTAAAGTGATATCCTAAAAGAGAACTATGAGAGTTCAGAAAAGGGAGACATTTCTATTGGCTGGAGTTTCTGCAAAAAATGGTGTCCTGTGGTAAGTTGCTTTAAAGGTTGTCCTTGAAGGAGAGGTAGGGTTTGAATAAATGGACAGAAGAATATAGCATTCTATGTGGTTGCAATGCTGTCAGTAAAAATATAGAAATCACCAAACAAGGGACACAGATGAAAAAGAGTTCAGCTGGACTGTGGCAAATGTGGGTGGTGGGAAGTAGTGGGAGAAAAGAAAAGCTAGGCTGCTTCTGGTTTGCCATATTCTAAAATAATATGTGAGGTCATGGAACTAAAATTCTTGATTTTTATTGATTGTGTTGTGATTGATGCTGTGATTTTGAAATCTATGTCCTGATGTAGAAAGTTACCATTAACATTCTTGTTGTTAAAAAAAATCAGGTGAAAATATAGTTAATGCCCTTTACTCATCAATTATACATATATACATTTGTTAAATGTTTAATTGTAAACAAAGATAAACATGTGTCATACTGCCCATCATGACCATTTCTTTACCTTGTCCTTAAAATTTTTGATAAGTAACACTTACAGGTTTTTCATAGAAGAACATGACTCATGAATATTCAGAGTCAAGACTCATTTTGCCTATGATACAGTTTCTCCTAAAATAGCTATAATGGACACAGCATAGAGTGACCTCCAGTGACTCAGAGCCTTGTATAATCCCTTCCTCTTGAGTGGGATCAGAGCCTGACTTGCTTCAAGCCAACAGAATGTGGCAAAGATGAAGGAATTTTGCTGATACAATTAAGGTCTTAAACCACTTGATTATGAGTTTCTCAAAAGGCAGATTATCCTGATTGATCCTGACTTAACCAGGTTAAAGCCCTTGAAAGAGGGTCTAGTGCCTTCTTTAAAATCAGAGACTCACTCTCCTGCTGGCCTCAAAGAAGTCAGCTGCCATGAGTACCACAGTCACAAGGACATAAATTCTACTAGCTATCTGAGGGGGTTTGGAAGTGATTTTTTTTTCCTAGTGGAAACTCTGATGAAAATGTAGTCTGGCTGAAGCCTTTGTTGCAGACTCAAAATAAGACTATAAGCAGAGGATCCTGCTGACAAGATATTCTCCTTGACCAAACTTTAGTCAGATTCTTCTCAACTAGGCATTGACCATTGAAACTTCCTTGTCCATTTTTGCATTGCCCAATTTCAGCAAAAATCCTGCTGAGTCAATTTAGCAAGATTCTTCACTCTTGATATCTGATCATCTTGGATATCTGATCAAATTTCTTAAACCACCCCCCACCCCACACCCCCACCCCCACTCCAGTTTGTGTCTGATCATCCTAGCCTGCCTGCAGCAAGAATCCTGTCGAGCTGATTTAGCCAGAATTTCTCCTTACCCTTGATGGTTCCTGTTAGTAATTTTCCATTCCTTGACCCCCAACTACTCTTGGGTATAAATCCCCACTTGTTCGTGCTGCATTTAGAATCCAGTTCTATACTAAGTTATCTTTTCCCTCATTATAATAGTCCTGAGTAGAATAGGTCTTTACTGCTTTAACTACTATCCAGCTCTGGTTTCTTTTTAACACAGCTAAGCTTTGCCTGGACTCCTGACTCATGATAATTAGTGTGTTGTTTTGATCCACTAAGTCTGTGGTAATTTGTTATATCATAAGAAAAAGACTAATGCAACAGCCAACATAAATATATATTTCCTTTTCAGTAATGAGAATGAAAATTAAAACTCTATATCTCATTACAGACTCCCCCTTCCAGAAAAAAAAAAAAAAAATGAGTACAGAATCAGCATGTGAGGACTACACAATGTTTTCTTAAGCACATATCCATAGAACACTGATTACACATCTTGTGTGGATCACAGACTTAAGTAAGTGTATCCCCTTCTACTTGGTCTTAGAGTCTTTTCAAAGTATTTGTAAATGAAGACTGAATAAGTGTAACAAAGCAAACATTTAAGTTGCAATCAGGAGCATTTGTTTGATGGGGTACGAGGGCGACTCCATGGTTTAAGCATTAGGTGTCTAGCTCTTGATTTTGGCTCAGATCATGATCTCACAGTTCCTGGTGATGTTTTGGGGTGATGGTGGGGTGGTGGGGTGGTGGGGTGGTGGGGTGGTCCAGAGCTGATGGCCAAGAAATAATTCTGGAAGTTGTCTTTGGTGCAAAAAGGTGATTTTATTAAAGCACTAGGACGGGACCCACGGGCAGGAAGAGCTGTACTGGGGTTGTGGTGGGTAACTGATTACATACCCTCAGGTTGGCAGTGGGTTAGAGATAGAATAAGTCTCTAAGGAATTTCAGAAGCAAGGTTTCCAGGACCTCGAAGGGCTAGCTGTTGCTAGGGAAATGGCATTTATTAATGTTTAGAAAAACCTCAGTCATGAGACCCTTCAGATTTATATCAGGGGGCCATAAGCTTGGAATATAATTGCCGGCATATATCTTGTGGGAGTTGAGATTAAGGAGGTTTCCAAAAGAATTTTTATACGTTAAAGTAGACACAGGATCCTCAAGGTGGGGATAATGTTAAGCTAAGATTCTCTTTTGCCCCTAGCAAATTGTCCTCATGGAGGCAGCTGAGCTGATAGAGGGAAGTCACTCTGAGTTTCAAGGACTTGTCAATGGGCTGTAGGAAGTAAGGGAATTTAATTTTTCCTTTGCCTTAATTTCCCACATCACCATGGCAAGCACTTAAATTCCTTTCCTTTGTTCTTGGGTAGCCAGGAGTGTCTGAGGAATATCAGACATATCCTATGATGCAGGGAGGGGGTGACTGCTGTTAGGCTGTACTTTGCCCTCAGCTTGACCCATGCTTCCTCATCAGTGGGATCGAGCCCCACACTGACAGGGAGCCTGCTTGGCATTCTCTTTTTCCCTTTCTCTCTGCCCCCTGCCCCTTCTTGCTCTCTCTCATTCTTTTTCTCTCTCTTTCTCTCTCTCAATAACAGTAATAATAATAATAACGAATAAAATAAATGTTAAAAAGAACATTTATTTTATTAAAGATATTTTGATAATATGGATAATGTGCCTATAGAAATTTGAGAATTGATTGTACAGATTTGGGGAGATAAATTCTGATATATTTTCAAGGAACATAGGAATTATTCACAAAGCCTTTGTTTAGCCGTTAAAAAAAGGATTTAAATTGATAATAGCTCAAGCTTTTAATGCTGTTTTTCTTGACATGTACATTGTCTGATTGGGTTTTACCTGGAATGAACCGTTGACAGTTAAATATTCCTATGGAAGTATGTTAACTCCAAGTGTCAAGGGACCCCAGGAAAGTAGTTAATAATAAATAACAGCATTTCTTCTTTGTTAGCCTCTCACATCTATGCTTGCTGAATATCATGCTGAGTATCCAAAGAAAGTGTATATTTTTGTGAAACAGTAGCAAGATACTACAGAGCCAACTTCAATCTAACTTCACAGGATCTCTTGCTGCGCTATCCAGACAATTAAATCACCACATTCCCTTGGTGAGTTACCTGAAACACAGCAGTGCCTAGAAAATTAAATTGAATATACCTTGTTTTTAACCATTTTATTAGAACCATTTCAACTGTGATTTTAAAGGATTTCTAATGATTGCTTACTCTATTACATTTCATGAGGTGGATTTTTCCAATAATGGCATATAATAAATAAAATGTATAAATCTTAAATGGAACTATAATTAAATAACTGCATTGATGAAACACTGAAAATAAAACAGAGTTTTAATGGGCACATAAGAAAGCAGCCCTGTAAAATTAATTGGCTGCTGTGACTTCACAATCTGATGATATATTATGGATATGATCATTGATAAAGTGAAACCAAACAACAATGCTGAACTAATAGTCACGTATTATAAAACTGAAAGGAAGAGGTCAAACACATAGAAAACTCCAAAGGTAGGAAAAGAAATCTTGTATCTACCATTAATGCCAGATCTTAATGTTGATCAACATTCAGCCCATAAATAGTATCTTCCAAATATGAAAGCATTCTACTATCCTTTTACATTGGGTAAACCTAATGAATTGTTTTTCCAATATAATGTAAAATCTCATTCACAGAAGTATTATTTTAATAATAATGTGATGTGGATTATCAGTTTTGTTTTTAAACTATCCACGTTGCCTCATATCCGATTCTTTTTAAATTCAATTGAATCATACAATTCAAGAAAATTATAGTGCTTTAGTTAATGGAAAAAGCTAAAAGGACAAATAAAATTTAATTATTTTTTGTTATTTAAGATATTATTTTTATAACAAGACACGTCTTTCCTAAAATCCTGCATTTACCATGCATAGATATTCTACTATATATTGATATACTAAAATATGACTTCATAATATTTCAGCTGGAGTTACATTTTGATTAAAGTCTGTCAAATACCTGCCAATTTTCACAAAGTTTGTTCAAAAAATTCTAATTTTCTTAGGATATGCATATTAGCAAGGTAAGGTGTTAACTTCAATTGTTGTTATGGCCTGAATGTTTTTGTATCCTCAAAATTCATATGTTGAGAACCTAATATCCAAGATGGTGGTATTAGGAGGGGGGAGCTTTTGGGAAGTAATTAGCTCATGAGGAAGGAGCCCTCATGAATGGCATTAGTGTTCCTATAAGAGTTATGAGAGATTTTCCTTCCCCTCTCTGATCTCTACCATGTGAGGATACATTGAAAAGTTGGCACTCTGCCACCCTAAAGAAAATCTCCATCAGAATTCAGTCATGCTGGCACCTAATCTCAGACTTCCAGACTCCAGAACTATCAGAAATAAATTTCTGTTGGTTATAAGCCAACCAGTGTGTGGTATTTTCTTAAGGTAGCCCTAATAGACTAAGACAATTGTCTGCATGAATGTTTCATTATTTTTATGTTTGAGTTATATTAAAGGATGATAATTGTGACAGATTGTATTTTCCAAGGAAGATCCCAACATTATCTCCTATCAGACATACTTATCTGTAATATAAATTCATCACTGTCTCATTAAAAGACAGTGTATCTCTCAATCCCTTTTAACCTGGTCGACTTGTAATGGCATCGACCAATAGAATACAACAGAAGGAACACTGTGACAAAACATGGGTCAACATTAACTAGCTTGAAATCTTCTATAGTTTGCCACTTGGAATCTACTCAGTTTCATGAAGTGCAGCTACCCTGGCACCACCATGCTGTGAAAAATATCAAGTTTAGGCTCATGGAGGGGGAGCTATCATGTGGAGAAAGGGGGAAGAGGGGTAGTGCAGAGACAGAAACAGAGATAAAGAAAAGAAATGGGGAAATCTGAATCATCAAGGTTAAAAAGCCATCTTGAAATTGAAACTCCAGGGGCGCCTGGGTGGCGCAGTCGGTTGGGCGTCCGACTTCAGCCAGGTCACGATCTCGCGGTCCGTGAGTTCGAGCCCCGCGTCAGGCTCTGGGCTGATGGCTCGGAGCCTGGAGCCTGCTTCCGATTCTGTGTCTCCCTCTATCTCTGACCCTCCCCCGTTCATGCTCTGTCTCTCTCTGTCCCAAAAATAAATAAAAAACGTTGAAAAAAAAATTTAAAAAAAAAAAAAAAAAAAAAAAAAAAAAAAAAGAAACTCCAATCCTCAGCCATCTTAACCAACACCACGTAGATCAAAAATAAGCCACTTAAATCTCTGCCATAAAAATTTAGGCAAATGAAATTATTTTTACAAAGTTATACTTCAGTATGGTTTGTTATTAATTACTCATAAGGAGCTTAGTAACTAAAAGCAGGGTGCTGCCATAACAAGGCAGCAAGAGGAACCCCCACAAGAGAAATTTGGAAAGATAGTACTACCTACTAGTGGAAAGGTTAATGAAACATGGAAAATAGATCATGTTTTTAATGAACTGATAGAACCACGGAAGACACCAAGCCGGAAGTTGAATGTGACAACTGGTTTCTTTAATAGAGCTATAAAAGCCCAAGACACTTGTAGAAGTTCTAGAAAATGAAATTACATGGGAAGAGAGAGATCAAGTCCAAGGAGCTCCAAGAAATCTGACATGTAAGCAAAAGGTTATCTTGAAAGTGAAACTTCCAGCTTTGATAGCCCTGACAGACAACATTCAAATACAAAGCATCCAACAACTCATCTTCCAAAGTCCCATGCTTTAAATTGTGAGCAAAATAAACTGTTCTTTTAAGACATTAAATTTGGAGTGGTTTTGTTATAAGCAATAAATAGCTGGGTCCTAATGACTAATTTCCCTATGTGACTATAATTTAAATAGATTACTCCATTAATTTTTTTAATTGCAGAAAATAATTTATAATACTGGTTCTAAATGTGCCATTTAAGGTCATAGAAATTTCTAAAGTATAAATAGGATCTAGATGTAACAGCTGGATAATTGGAGTTTTACAATTGTATTTTCTCAATAATATATTACTGTATGTAAGGATTTTTTAATGTTATTTTCTTTGTTTATGTTTTCTTTTATTTAAGGGAAGTCAAATCAAATATGAAGTCTAGCAGTTGACACAACCAAAAAGGATCCTGTGTGCCTGTATCCATGTTTGTGTCTATTTTCTCTCAGTTCTTTGAATTTAATAATCCATTGGCATCTATTTTTGTTGACAAGAAGTTTGTTTTCAGACTATCATTCCTTAGTAGTCAATTTTTCTTTTCTCTCTCTGATAGCTTTAAGGTTTTTTTTTTTTTTTCCTTACTATGTTCTACAGTATCACTGTGTGGTCAAGGATAACTGTATTTATCCTTTATAGAAGTCTGTGTGTACTTTCAATCTGAAGGCTAAGGTAATTCTCAATTCAGAAAAATTCTTAGGCATTTTCACTTTAGATAAGCTTTTCCTCACACCGTCCTCTCACATTTGGTATGGTTGAGTCACAAGTATATTCTCTGTAACTCCCAATTTGCCTTCCTAATTTTTAATTTCTTTATCATTCTAGGCTGCATTCCAGATGCACCACTCAGTATATTTTCCTATTCAATATATTTTTCTTTGTGTTTGAAGACTGTAGTGTTGCAGGGAGTGTTTTTTTTTTTTATCAGTTACTATATTTTAATACTCACAATACTTGATCTTAGCCAAAAGGCTGAAAAGCAATATTAATACAATCTATAATTTTATTTTAATATTCATCAGTTCTTACAGGAGTATGTCTCTCTTTGTTTCATAGTTTCTTAATGATTTTAGGGATGTTATTTTTTTTCCATTTTCTCTTTTAGTATCTTCAACATACTTTAAAGTCATTTTGAAATGTCCCTAATTTTTGTATGTTATTGAATTGCTTTTACTTTTTTATTGTTCATTTTGTTGGTCAAGTTTTTCATGTTAGCATTCCTCACATACCTGGAATATTTGAACAAATCTCACATGGGAAACCCTCCCCCCAATACCTCTTCTTCCATCTTTGTCCAGTGGTTTTACATTTGCCTCTACCTGGGTTGGATTCCCAGACCCTATTCTATTCTGGAACCAAGTATTATGCCAACTCTCATACTGTAATGACTCAGGGCTATTCTAGATCTAGTTGCTGAGTTAACAGGTAGACAGGGTCTAGGATGATTTCTTCATTTTCTTCCTGTTTTCAAGACAAGCAGCTTTATAAAAAACCATAGTACCTAGAAATTATCACAGCTTTTTTAGTCTCTTTTCTTGCATAAATAAGGAGTCTTATTCCAGCCCAATTTTCATGTTGAGTGGCTGGTTCTTGTCCATGCCCCAGTTTTGCCATCCAATATTATACGTCACAGGAGTTGAAATACAACGTCTCTACTTACTTAGAATCCTTAACACAAGCATACTCATGGGATTAGCAACTATTTGTGAAAATATATGTATTTTTAAATTTTTAGTTTTGTCATGTTTGGAAGAAAAGAGGAAGCTTGAAGTATTAACAAAGTTATCTTCACCAGAAAACTCCTGAGAGCTCACTATTGCTGATGTTTCCCACAAGTATATGTTCCCCATCCTAATCTAGACATCAAAGCTTTGACTCTAAATATCCAGGAACATCTGTTTTTTTCAGATATCTATATGCAATAAAGGATCTTTAGTAAAGGACTATATAAAGACAATAAAAATATTCACTAAAAAGGAAAGAGTTTAAACACAGTTATTGAAATGTAAAGTTCACTGTATAAATAGATAAAATTAGTAACAATGATTAAATATACTTCAACAACAGCTTCTATTTCCTCCTTATCGAGAAACAGAGGATAGAACTAAACTAGCTGAAATAAGAGTGTGCTTCGGACTTGTCTGACTTGTCTTCATTTTGTCTACATTTGATCCTGTTGTTATCCCTGGTTGCCCAGACACATGTTTTACATATGTCTTGAGTCTTTGAGTCTTTCACCATTAATCTAAGATAGTCATTATTATTTTCATCTTTTTTATTGTTTATTTAGTTTTGAGAGAGACAGAGACACAGAGTGTGAGTGGGGGAAGGGAAAAGAGAGGGAGACACAGAATTGGAAGCAGATTCCAGGCTCTGAGCTGTCAGCACAGAGCCCAACGTGGGGCTCGAACTCACAAACTGGGAGAGCATGCCCTGAGCAGAAGTTGGGCGATTGACTGACTGAGTCATCAGGTGCCCCTCTTTTCCTTCTTAATCTTGGTAATTGTTATATAATACTTCTCTCCTTTTGTTCTAACCAGATTCCACAAAGTGTATTTCTCTCAGAGAGTCTATGTTTCCGTTCTGCTTGGGATAGGTAAAAGAATTTTTTTTAATGTCTATTTAACTATTTTTGAGAGAGAGAGTGAGAGAGAGCACAAGTGAGGGAGAGGCAGAAAGAGAGGCAGACAGAATTCCAGGCAGACTCTGTGCAATCAGGGCAGAGCCCCATGTGGGGCTCGATCTCACAAACAGTGAGATCATGACCTGAGCCAAAATCACGAGTCGGACACCTAACTGAACCACCCAGGAAGCCGTAAGTGAAAGAATTTTTAAACTATCTTTGGTGGGAAAAAAAAATTTGACATGTGTTTTCATCTCAGGAGTGATCTCCAATGACAAACCAATGTAAAAAGCATGAATCTTTCTACATAACACAGTTCTGCTGGGAATCAGTAGTTCGCTCTGATTACTGTTTAGTTACTTCGTGGCAACATATCATAGGTCAAATAAATATATAGTGCCAAATACTGAGAGTATATAATGAAAGGTATATTTCTTACATTCAAAGAGTTGCAGTCTATTTGGAAAGTCAAAGAGAAAATTTTTCAATACATTAATTTTGTTCTGTGCAAGTTAGATTGTAAGAAGAAAATGTGATCAACAGAGATATTAGGTAGGAGAAAATTGCAATGGCAGTATGAGATAAGAAGGGTCTAAATCATAATGATGGCATAGGAATGAAAAGGTCAAACCAAGAAAGACAGCAAAAAGGAGTTAACATACCAGGAGACAGGACCTGAGAAATACAAGACAGAGGAGTGAAACATAATGACCATAGTGATGAGGATAACACCTGCAAGAATGATAGCAACAGGTTATGTCTGCTAAGTGCCGACTGAACTATTTCAAGTAGAGGAAAATAAAACATTGTTAGTGCCAGAGATAGAATGTGGAAAGAGAGCAATGTTAATGAGAAAAATTGAGTTTTAGAAGTTCCAAGTTTGATGTGACTGTTAGAAGTTCCAAGTTTGATGTGACTTTGACCTTCTAAAAGAGAAGCCTTAGACACAATTTTTAAAGGAAGTAAGACAAGGTGGAATAGAGTCTTGAAGAACACTCAAGAAACAATAAAAAGAGAAATATAGAGTGTAATTTATCTTAGATGTATAGAGTTTAATTTATCTTAGAATTTATCTTAGAAGAAATCTACATAAGTTCTGAGGACTTAGATGAAATGTTATATTTTCTTTATCACTTCAGCAATTAAGTAATGAAGAAATGTCTTTTTCATTACTTTTTTTTATTTTTTAGATCTTCCTTAACATGAATATTTATGCTCTGTGTTGCCTAATTGCCAACTAGCATCTCTCTTCAGCATCAGATCCTTATGGTAAAAGTCACTACAGAAAACTAAAACTTGCACTGTTTCTTTCTGTAAATGTATTCTCATTTTCATCTGTAATTTAATTCAAAAGAAAGCTTTCATTTTAGGCATACAGAAGTATAAAGTATGCCTGAAGCTATAATGGCCTCTGGAATCATCTCTTTGGAATATCTTACTTTGAAATACACAATGAATTAATAAAATTGTAACAATTTTCCTGGATTTTTTTTTTTCAAACAACAAAGTTCCATAAAGGGAAGAACTATGGAGCTCACATAGTGTCATTTGTGTCCCTTTCCGCCTTGGCACAATAGCCTACTTTGTAGAGGGTTCCATAGAGAATTCTATAACACTGGGTGGCGCTACAGACTAACGGAAAAAAATATTTATTTAGCATGAATATAGGTTTTTCTAGCTTCAGTTCATTTTTGCAATCTTGATATCAAGTGTTGCTAGATATTACTTTGCTGGTCATTCTGATATTCCACTCACACAAATGTCTGGTGCAAATTGGCCTATTAGCAAAGAAATGTCAACCATGTTGCTCCAACTAGGTAACATTTCATGAGAAAGCATTATGACAAACGGGAAGAAAATAAAACATTTGATAGAGAAGCATGTTTCCCTCATGTTGATGACTGAGGATATTTGTTGGAGGGAAACGTTCAACACAAATTTGCATAGCGAGTTAATTCCAAAGTAGCACCACATTTTCTACAACGTGGTTGTTTTTAAACAGTGATTTAATAATGAATCAGATATAATATTGAAGTTATCTAATTCACTCACCCAGATCTTCCCAGAGTCATTCAGACAAATAAACTGAGCCATTCTTTTTGGAAAATTGGATACCAAGGTATTGATATTCGAAAGAGATAAATATGAGAGTTTTCTATTAAGGTTCTTGACAGAACATTAAATACATTTTTGAGGGCAGGCACTTTTCATTTTTGTCTCATAAATGATGTATAACTAACCTGCATTTTTAAAAATTATCAGATAAAGAATAGTATTAGCAAGTGAATGTCCTCTCTTGCCAGCACCCTCCCTCCGCATCTACCATTTATATTCCATAACTAGAGATTAAATTTGGTGTTCCATCCAGTCCTTTTCATGTTCATGAAGGACATTTATATATACATATTTTATGCTAATAGGATCATACTATGCATATGGTTTGACAACTTGCTTTTTCATTTAAAAACAGATCTTAAACATCTTTCTGTGTCAACATAAAGGTCTAATTAATTGTATTTAAGCAGCATGGATATGCCATATATTCTTTAACCATTTTTCTAACTGAATTGTCAGAATGTTTTTCCCTTTATTACAGACAATGCTGCAATAAACATCCTTTTACACACATCTCTGTGTATATGTGTATTTCTGTTAGATTGATTTTAGAAGTAGAATTGCTGAGGTGAGATAAAAAGCGGGGGAAGAAAAGAAAGGGAAACAAACCAAAACAGACTCTTAACTATAGAGAACAAACTGATGGGTGATGAGTATTAAGGAGGGCACTTGTGATGAGCGCTGGGTGTCTTATGTAAGGGATGAATCACTGAATTCTACTTCTGAAACCAATAAAGCACTGTATGTTAACTAACTAAAATATAAAACAGAAAAAGAAAAAGAGAAAGGAAAAAAATTGCTGAGGTGAAAATAATGCACTTCCTTAGGTTAGTCCAATTTTGCATTCTCTCTGATAGTGCCAGGAGAGTACCTTGTTGGAATCCCAATGCAGTTCTTGGCAAAAAATGAGCAGTCTGAATTTTTTTGTCTTTTTTCTTTTCTTTTTTTTTCTTTTTAACTTTTCCCGTAGTTAAATGTGGGATGCTGTATCTCTACTGTTTTCACTGATAAGTATATGTGAAATTGTGGATTGTTTTATATTTTAATCGGAATCTATGGACTTTTTTAGAATTGCACATTTATACCACTTTTACACATTTTCATACAAGGTTAATTCTAGGTTTTTGCATAGCACTATAAGGAATTTTTATATCATGCATATTTACTGTTTGTTAATAATAGCAACTCTACTTATTCTAGCCTTTAATTTATCTGTTAGCATTGCTTATACCATCTTTGATGAATATAAGCTAAAAATTATTAGTTATCCCTATTAGTCATTTACTTTATGAATTCTAATTTGTGTCTACTTAAGAAAACATTTTCTACTCCAAAATTTTCAAGATATTTGCATTTATTTTTTATGAATAGTTTTATAGTTTAGATTGTTATATTTTTCTCTTTATTTCCTCTAAAATTCAATTTTGTGTACAGCATGTAAGAGGGAATCTAGCTCTTTTTCTCAAATTCAGCCAATTTTCCAAACCACTTATTAAAGAATTCATCTTTTTCCGATTGATTTGAAATACTGCTTTAATTATAAATATTTTTAATGTTTATTTATTTTTGAGAGAGAGAGAGACTGAAAGATAGAGTGTGAGTGAGGAAGGTGCAGAGAGCAAGGGAGACACAGAATCCAAAGCAGGCTTAAGACTCTAAGCTGTCAGCACAGAGCCCGATGCAGGGTTCAAACTCATGAACTTCGAGAACATGACCTGAGCTAAAGTCTGACTAAGCCACCCAGGTGCCTCGAAAACTGCTTTAATTATAAACTCAAGAAATCTTTTTTGAGGTTTTGAATAGATGTTTACTTTTTTTTATTGTTTATACTTTATTTTATTTTCATAAGACTTCTAACATTATATAATCACATTATATCAATACCATTCATAAGCTTATTTTTAAAACATTTGATTACAGGGAGATGCCCTTTCTCAAATTATAATACTTCTGAGCTAAGCTAAATAAGATTAAAATTCTCCTTCAAGAAATGTTAAAATGACTAAATTTTTATATTTTTAATTTTTTCATAATACATATAGTGATTTTCTTTAATATTTATAAAATACCATCTTTCTCAAGAGATTACAAAAAATATCCTGGACATGGAAACTAAAAATCGTATATTGACCTAGGTATGAAACAATGTATGTTGACAAAGAGAAGAGATATGACTTTAGTAATTTTGCAATTATTATGTCTGTATAGCTTGACTTTTTTTGGAGTGTAAGCTGTACAAACTAAACACTTTTCTTACTCATACGGATGAAGACTTTTTGGACTAGATTTTGGCCTTCTGGTACATCTTCTAAAAACATGATTGCATGATAGTTTTTAAGCCAAGGCCCTTTTTTCCTTTAGAATATCTTCAACAGCAAGAATAGTTCTTTACATCTAATTCTTGATAAAGGTATCATATTTACATGCATATAGTGTGAGAGGCTATGAACTGTTTTTGGTTCACAGCATTTTTGTCATCACATGTGTGGGTTTTTCCTCACATCAAACAATTCTCCAATGTTCTGGACACCAAGTGCATATGTGCAATTCAATTGACCTCTGACACTAACTATCCAAAATTAATGCAGACTCTACAGGTTGAGGATTCAGTCCCACAAAACTGCCTTTGCACTGCAGATGCCAATCGAAACTCCCATGCCTCCTGTACTTCTGATCGATTGGTATAAATCCATTTGACAGTTTGTTAGAATGACCCCTGGATCTCAGGAAAGTGCTTTACTATTACTAGTTTATTGTAAAGGACAAAACTCAGAGCAAGCCAAATGGAAGAGATGCACAGCACAAGGAATGGGGTAAGGGCATGGAGCTTTTATGCCCACTTGAAGCCATAACCATCCCACTATCAGTGTATTCACCAACTCAGAACTTCTCCAATCCTCATCATTTAGGGTTTTTACAGAGATTTCATTACATAGACATGGTTGGTTAAACCACTGGCCATTGGTGACTACCAGGCTTCAGCCCCTCTCCACTCCCTAGAGTCCAGGGATGAGACTAAAAGGTTTCAACCCTCTAATCATGCCTTGGTCTTTCCACAGACTAGCGCCCATCTTGAAGCTATCTAGGAGCCCTCTAAAAGTCTAAGCATCACCCTATTAGCATAAACACAAGTATGGTTGAAAAAGGATCATGAATAACAAAAGATGCTCCCAGCACTCCTGTCACTCTGTTTTAGGATTTTAGAAACTCTGTGTCAGGAACTAAAGACAAAGACCAAAAATACATTTCTTATTGTATCACGCTTACATAATAAATAAAATGCAATTTCTAATAATATATTTAGGTTTCTAATGTTTATATTAGAGTATATAATAATAACTTTTATAATTTTAAGAACTGTTGTATATAATAAATATTAAATATGATTTCTTATAAACAAAATTTCTTATAAACAAAATTTCACTGTAGTCATAATAAAACAATGTAATAATATTTATGGTAAAATGTATTGATTAAGCAATGAAATCTAAACATTGAGTATTTTTCAAATATAAAACATATTCATAAACAGTGAAGGCTATAATCTTGTCATAATACATATATTACTCATTTATAATTCAAAGTTTTCTTCAACTTTACTTCATGGCATTTTTAATTAGAACTGTTGAACTCCACATTTAAAATCATGAAGATGGCAATCAGTGTGTCCTAAGAAACCAAAAATAGCCATTATAATGAGGTTTTTTGGATTCAACTAAATGCACTGTTTAGAATATGTTTAAATGAAAACAATAATTAATTATATCACATTAGTGCTTTTTTTATGCTATAATAATTGTTATTGCCTTAGATATTATGGGACCTCTACACATAGCTTTTAAATATCAACAATACGAACTACTCAATGTACTTCTCATACCTTCGTTAATAGTTATTTTCTAAACTAGTATGCATTTAAAAAGATTATTGTTAAAACTCTAGTATGTCTTCATCCCACATAGACTTTTATAGAAGCTGGACTGACTTTCTTTTAACTTATAAGTCAATATAAGATGACTTATATTTCATAACAATGTTCCTTATATTCACTCTGTCTTGAATGTATAAACTCCCAAACAGGAACATTCTAAAACTAAATATTTTTAACTCATGCACTAACAATTTAACTTAATAAATGATTCTTATTTCATAGAAAAGGAAAGAGGTAAGATTGTTAAATTCTTTGTATCAATTTAGCTTTTGCAAATTAGTTTTAAGACAAATTAAGATTATATTTGTCTTTTGATATTTCGCTTGTAATGTAACTACAGATGCAGATATTATTTAAGTCTAATGTAGTTATTCTTCTTATCAATATTGATGGCTGCCAAGATAGAATTAGGAGAATTGCATGACATTTACATATAATCAGATTTCAAAAGGATTTAATATTCATGTACTTAAAGAAAACATAATGCACCTACTCCAATGTGACTATATCTACACTTTATTTTGCTGAAGAATTTCAATAGAAATTTATAACTTCTGCTAACATGAAGTTTAAGGATATTTAAAAGATAATTAGGAGATTATTATAAACATTAAAATTTAATATTTTAAAACTACATCTTCTACCTTAAATACACAATTTCTTACAGTAGTATATTTCAAAACAATGCATTTTATATGTACACTAAAATGAAAGATGTAGGTAATATAGCCATACAGACTCCCACTATTTCCAACAAAGATTTCTTTAAAAAGATTTAATACGTCATTGATACCTCAAATGCCTTTATCTATAATGTCTAAACCAGTTCAATTGCTCTATCTACCCTTCTACACTGCTTCTCCACATATCACATTTCTAACCAGAGAAGTCCTACCTACCATCTGGTGTAGCCTTGGGTGTTTGGGTCTTAGTACACTGATGTAACTGAAGCCAATTTTGTATCTACACAATTCCTAAGAGTTAGAATGCTGGATATTAGTATCCAGGGTCCTTAATAAATTAAGTCAAATTGAGAAGTCTGTGACAGAAACTGAACAGGAGCCTATTTGCCAGACTCAGGTTTCTTCTCCCATGCCCGAGTTAGGTTTATCACCTGTTGCCTTAAGGGACTTGATGTCTGGCACTATTCCAATTATAGAAATATCCACCTAGACATATGATGTCAAGCAACCATATTCCTTTGAGTCTGTAACATCAGATCCAATATTTGGTTACAAAATAGGATGGTGAGAAAATGAACATAGATATATGTATGCTTTATAACATTTCCAGCTAGTTTTAAAATCTTTGAAGTCATGAATTGTTTCTTCTATTTTGTTTTTAATCCAAAAGACAACAATAAAAAAGTACTAGATAAATGTTTGTTTAGCTTTACGAATTATAAAAATAATTAATTCATGGAATTGCAAGAATTGGATTATTCATATATGTAAAATGATTAGAATACAATGAAGCATGGCACATAGTATTTTACATACATAGCACTTTATAGAGAGAGTAGCTGCCACCATGTGAAAGGTATTAAAGTAAGTATTAATCAGACACATTTGCTTGTGTTAGGGAGCAAAAATTTCCTATTCCCTTCAAGGTGCTTCTAGCTGAGCTTAGAATCAAATTGACATGAGACAGATTAACAGGAGAAAATAAAATTTAATCTTGTATACATGGAGAATTCACATGGAAATTCTAAAGACGGTCATGCAAAAAGAGGTATATATGTCTTTCGGAACTCAAAAGGGGGTAGAGTCTGGAACTTCAAAGGGAAGGAATGCACTTCACAGAAAGATGAAAAAGTAAATACTTGGTAAACAAATGTTTGCTGGTCCTCTCAGAAGCAATGGGACATAGAGGACTTTGGTCAAACAGGTTTTGCTAGGTTCCTTTCTGTCTACCACCTCTAGTTTATGCCATATTGTTATTATGTATGGTGATAGCTCTCTTCCTGGAGCTGTTTCTCTAAGTTCTTTTCAGGCAGTTGAGGAGGGGGAAGTAAAGAGCTTTTCCTGATTCTGCTAGGTTTCAATTGCTTTGTAACTCAAAATAATCTTCAAAGTGGCCTAGGTTGGAGTGGCTTGTGGTTGGACTCCACACTTGTTTTTAAGAACACACATTTCTCACTAAATAAAATAAGGATTGAGTTACCTTTGATTAGTTTTGGTTTCTAGATTATGTTTCCCTTTGAGTACAAGGGTTAGTTTAGTTTGGACAATGTTGATCCCAGGTTTTATTCAAATTTATTTGCAATAACCAAATATTCCTGATAAAGAAAAGCAACTTCTAAAATAGTTAATTGCCGGGGGCGCCTGGGTGGCTCAGTCGGTTGAGTGTCTAACTTCGGGTAAGGTCATGGTCTTGCAGTTCGTGAGTTCGAGGCCCACGTCAGGCTCCGTGCTGACAAATAGCTCAGAGCCTGGAGCCTGCTTCAGATTCTGTATCTCTCTCTACCCCTCCCCTGCTCATGCTCTGCCTCTCTCTGTCTCCCAAGGATAAATAAATGTTAAAAAAAATTATAAAATAGTTAATTGCAGTAATAGAAGAAAAATTTGAGAATAACCCCCTCCCCAAAAACAAGTTGGGTGTGGCAATGAAAAAAAATTTAAATAAAAACAACTCAGAAATGTCAGCCATACCTGAAGGGTTTATAAATTCCTCAGGTTTTATACTGCTACAGACTGAGGACCTGGAAAATATTCAGTTAGGAATTTAATCAGTCTCTCTTCAAAGGAAGCGTATTCAAGAATAATGAGAGACAGCATATCTAAAACTAAAGGATGGTTCTACCAGTGATGGGGAGCCACTGTAGGATTTTAAACAGGTAGTGACATTATCAGATTGCATTTTAAAAAAGGTATTGTACATCTATTAGGTTAAGTTCATATGTTCACTTATTTGACAAATATTTGTTGTTATATGTGCCAGATACTGCTCAAAATGCTCAGAATAACAAAGTGAACAATACAAAAAGCAATCTTTTTCATGGAACTGACAATCCAGCGGGACGATTTGGCAATAAACAAGTCAACAAATAGGTAATAAGATTTTAGATAGTGATAATATCATGAAAAGAGTAAGTATAATTAAGTGATACAGTGTGATTGATGGGTGTGGTCAACAGTTGGCAACACTAAATAGCACAGTAAATGAAGATCTTGCTAAGAAGAAATATCAGACTTGAAACCAGAATGAAGGGAAAGAAGTCACCACTCAAAGGGCTGGAGCCAGAGAAAGAACAAGCACCAAGAACTGGAGGAAGAGGTAGGCATGTTAGAGGAATGGAATGAAAGCCAACATGGACACACCAAATTGTATGAGAATAAAAGTTATACAACTCGAGATCTAAAAGCTAAACAGCTCAGGCACAGTGTCATAGCATAAGACATGGAAAAGATTACCATTTCATTTTAAGAATGGGAATCTATTGGTTGATATTTAAAAATAAAGTAATACGGTCCTAATTACATGTTTAAAACAGAAGTTAGCAGCTGACTGAACTGTGAATGAGAATGTATGGAATAGGGAAACTAGCCAGATATCAGAAGTGTCCATTGACAATTAGTGGTGGTTTGTCCTAAATGGTAACAGAGGAGATGGTGAACATAGAGGAGAGCTGCCAGCACTCACCGATGAGATGGATGGGAGGGGTAAAGGAAAAGGTCAAATTAAGGATTATTCCAGGGCCTTGAACTAAGAAAATAGATGAATACGGTAGGTCATTAGCTGAGAAGCAGATGTACCTTTGGGTACATGGAGTTAAGGCCACATCCTGTATGTAATGAGGCTTCGTGATAAGATGCAAGAATCATTTCAAGGCTATGATGATGGCAAATGAGCCCAGGTTATGCACAAGACTACAAACAAAAGTAACTATGTCTTTCTTCATTTAAAAGTCTTCATTTTCTAAGATCAATTGCCCTCAAGTCTATTCTTCCATTGCTTAAAGCTATTACAGTCTATAGTTTTCCCAAAATAGTAATATTTACCTTTTCGGGTTACTGTGAGAAACAAATCAGATAGAAATGAACTTTGTATGGTCAGATTATATGAATAGCCCTTTATGTAAATATATTGGCAAATTTGTATGTTACAATATATTAATATGTAAAGTGATGTATAAATATTATTATCATTAAGTAGTATTTATTGAATAAATTTTAATTATTATTTATTATGTGCTAAATACTACTCAGTATATTTAACGTAGAAGAGCAAAGGACAGATGATAATTTTCCTGCTCTCAGGGAGTATTCATTAAGAAGTCTGTTAAATTTATGGGGCGCCTAGATGGCTCAGTTGGTTGAGTGTCTGACTTCAGCACAGGTCATGGTCTTGCAGTTCATGAGTTCGAGCCCCACGTCAGGCTCTGTGCTGACAGCTCAGAGCCTAGAGCCTGTTTCAGATTCTGTGTCTCCCTCTCTCTCTGCCCCTCCCCTGTTCATGCTCTGTCTCTCTCTGTCTCAAAAATAAATAAACGTTAAAAAAAAAAGAAGTCTGTTAAGTTTTAACAAAATGAAAAAAGAAGTACATTAGGTTTAGATAGAAAAGCCAACCAAGTAAATGATATGTAAATAAATTATTTATTCAGCAAAGATTTATTGAGCTCCAACAACATTCCGGGCATTGCTATAAAAGCAAGAAGAATAAAAGTGAGCAAAACACACAAATCTCCTCTTTCATGGAAATTACATTCTAGATGGCAAACAAACAAACAAAAACAAACAATAAAACAGATCAGATTAAATCCTGCCACAAGGTTTATAATAGATGTGATAGATTTAGTGGCTGGCAATTTTGATTGGTTAAAAAGCAAATCACATGTTCCACTGGGACTCACCCGAGGCCTAATTGAGGATCTCCTTCGAGTGTGTCTACCACAGTCTTCCAAACACTGAGCCCATAAGGTTGCAGATATTTTAAAACATTCAAGGATGTTTTCAATAAAGTTTTAATGTGTATATAATTTTTACAAATAGTATGCAATGTGAATTTTAATAATATTTAAGGAAATTGGATTTTAGTGTACTTTTTTAAAGGAAAGATAATACTCACAATGATAATAATACATTGCTTTAAAGTAAAATATCTTACATGTAATATGATCGAAAGTTATAATGTTAGAGAGAAAATTAATTCTTTTGAGTTCACCCAAACAGAAATCACACTATAAAAGCAAGAAAGAACCTGAAAGTTTGTTAGTGACTCATTGTGGTTCGTTTCTTTAGAAGACTAAAGAAGAATTGCAGGTAATACCTTATCCATTTTGCCAACTCTCTTTACACTGACACTCTTCTAGTGTCCCAGGCTGGTGTCTCTCCACTGGGACACTGGCCTAAATCTCTCCACTGAGGGCCACTGAGCGAAAATCCTCAATCAATTACATATTGCAAGTTAATATAATCTAAGTTCCTTTCTCAAGAGGAGCAGGGTAAAATAATGGAAAGTGAGTGGACTTTAAAGTCAGATACATGTGACTGGAATCTCACTTATTAGCTGAGGGAATTTGGTTAAATTCTTGAATCTTACTGAGGCTTAAATTCCTCATCTGTTAAATGGAGATAACAGTATCTGTCTCACAGAGTTATGGCAAGCCCGGGATGAGATAATATACGTAATTCATTGAACACAGTGTCTTACACCTAGAAACCCAGCTCAATAATTTCAGGTTTTCTCAGAATTAATAAAATTGTCCTTTTACCCACAATGGCCTCCATCTTACTACATCCTTAACACCAGAAAATTGTGATGATTATTTAATTAGCAATTTTACTATTGGCTGATAAATTAGACACCTTATAATATGTCATCGTTTTTCAATTATTATAATGACAGCTTTTTAAATGAATGATCATTCAAAATAACAACAATTCTTTTGTTTGGGTGCTAAATTTCAAGACAAATGGCTTTCCACGTCGGTCTTAGAAACTTAGCAGAGGGGCCCCTGGTGGCCTAGTCAGTGAAGCATCAGACCCTGGTTATAGCTCAGGTCATGATATCACAATTCCTGAGTTCTAGCCCTGTGACGGGCTCCACACTGATAGTGCGGGCTCCACACTGATAGTGCAGAGGCTGCTTGGGATTTGGTCTCTCCCTCTCTCTCTGCCCCTCCCCCACTCACTCTCTCTGTCTCTCTCTTCCAAAATAAACAAATAAAGTTTGTTTTTTTAAATTCAGCAGATAACTCTCCTCATCAAATGGCCCTGCCCTATTATATCGGTAACAACTTTTTATCATTCTTTTGCAGTCATAACATTTTCCTCATTGTGCCATCACTTTCTGTACCTCTGAGAATGCTGTCTCCTATCCAGGCCACTCCTCACCTCTGCTTCAGTGGTTTGAATCCCACTCTGCTCCATGTATGATGCATATACCAATCTGCATTCTCACAGAACCGTCCATATTTGTATCTTACAGAACAATGTTGATCGGGAGTTCCTTGAGATGTGGGTAGCATTTCTCAATCTCTGTCCTCTCCTGTCTAGGATGGAGATTGAATATTTAGCACTAAATAAATAACTGATGAAATAAGAATAAAACCCAAAATGTTCAAATTAAAGTACATAGATATCAGCTGACACACTTTACTAGTATGTAGGGTCACAAAGAAATCTTGATATCCATTACGGACTGAATGTTTGTGCTCCCCTCACCTCATATCCATATGTCGAGGCCCTAGCTCCAATGTTACTGGACTGTATTTGGAGAGAAAGTGATAAAGGGTTAATGAGGACATAAGGGTGGGGCTCTAATCAGATACTCTGATGCCCTATAGGAAGAGGAAAAGACACCCAAGCTGTCCCTCTACCATGTGAGGATACAGTGAGAAAGCAGCCTTCTCTGCAAACCAGGAAGAGAATTCTCACCAGGAACGAAATTGGCCAGCAACTTAAACTTAGATTTGCCAGCCTCCAAAATAGTGAGAAAATAAATTTCTCTTAAGGTAGTCAGTGGTATTTCGCTATGGCAGCTCAAGCTTAAGCCAAAACTCAATTACACTTTATATAATACAGTGGGTGTTATACTTCATTTTATATTTTTTAACAATTAACCCTTAACTTGAATAACCCTATTAAAATATGTATAATTAATTTACCAAAGCAAAATTAATATTAATAAATTTGTGGAAAACATAATTGTGCATGGCATTTGAGATTTCGCTAAATGATGTGCAGATGTAAATGCATAGATTCTATTAAAAATTCACTGTATGCCAAGGATCCCAGGTAGAGTTGAGCTGCCTCCAGTTTTATACATCCATCATGGAAATAGTTCTACATAGGATATTTTCACTAAAAGAGTGCAATCTTGAGACCAAAATTATATCATTTAATAAAACTCTGAACTGTGGAAAATATACTTGCAGCCTCTCTAAAGAACCCACAGTGAAAACAGCATGTGTGAAAACACTTCTTTCATGAATCTACTCTGAAATTGAACCCTCCTAATATTTTATTGACATAAGACTTTGGACTCCAAATTTTAAAATATACTAACAAAAAGACTCTTAAACAGTCAGCAAGAGTTTTTCCAGGAACAGAAATCTCTACTTTTTAATCTTTACCTCCTTCCAAGTATGAAACAGTATTGTTCATCTACTATTATCTTAATCTCTTTCAGTTCATCTCCATATTCCTTGAAATAAGCAGGCCAGTATATTAGAAAGTTTTTAGTCTTCTAGGTGATTTATTGAAGGAAAATAAAAACTTCCTTTTTCTCAACTTCTTATCGAAAATCTGGACTTAAAAGAAACTTCTGAAATATGCAAATGGAAAGTACCGTCATATTTATTCAGGATAATTTGGAAGGAATTATATAAGGTAAATTTTCTCATATCACCCTTCCATCCACCCTAAAATATTGGCATTACCTTTGTTTATAATACAAAACGTGGAGCAAAGAATTGACAACTTGCTCAAAGTCCTATTTTCAGTAAGTGGTGGAGACTTTTTTTTTAAATTTTTTTTTTAACATTTATTTATTTTTGAGAGACAGAGACAGAGCATGACCAGGAGAGGGGCAGAGAGAAAGGGAGACACAGAATCCAAAACAGTCTCCAGACTGAGCTGTCAGCACAGAGCTTGACGCGGGGCTCAAACTCAAAACAGTGATATCATGACCTGAGCCAAAGTCAGATGCTTAACTGACTGAGCCACCCAGGCTCCCCTAGAGATAAGATTTAAATTGTAATTTCTTTAAAAGTCCTGATTTTTTTTTATAAAATTGAGGATGAAATGATGATGTTAAAGATAAAATAAAAGTCTTTCTCTTCCTCAAAGCTCTGATAATATTAATGGATATATATAGTCTTTCACTTGAACATTTAAAAACAAATCAAGATGCTTACAAAACACATTGTTATGTGTACATAAGTAAAATACAAAATCAAAGAAGAGAGAGAAAATACACACTGCTAAAGCCATAGAACAGTTCCCAAGCAAAACCATTTAGCCAACATTGTTTATTTTGCATCTGAAACATAATAATGACATGTGATATGTGGTGTATGGATATTTTTCCTTGCATTCTACAATGCCAGAATTCATTAAGTATTAATATTTTAAGTATTATTTTAATCCCAATTTTGAAAAAAAAAGAAACTGAGTTTAAGGCCATTGAATGACTTATCCAAGGTCACCTACCCAAAAGATGCCAGTGCTGGATCAAGAATCTAACATTTTTACACCTGTTCCAGAAACATTTTCTTAAAACTTTCAATACCGAACAAATGTCACTTTCTGTACCACAAAGCTGTGCCTAAAATTGCCTTCAAGCTGTAAGTAATCCATACATCCTACAATAAGAAATGCTAATACTCATTAATCAAAGCACTTGTTTATTGGATTTGTTATCAAAGTAAAAAACACACTTTTAATAAATATTTAATTTTCTCCTAAGGGCACTAAACAAATACCATTCATCTTCTATCTCTTGTACATACAGGCAAGGAAAGGTTACTGAGGAATAAAGTGTTTGCAGGGCTCACTGTGAGATCGTTTAGATTTACAATTTCTTGGTGGTAGCAGTGCTAGTAGACACAGTCCATTTGTCACTTTTTATTTTGAACTCAGAACGGATATAATATAATCTCTCACTCTCATGTACATACTGAGTTATGAAACCAATAAAATTTAGATCAAATATTAAGTAAAAGGATTGACATAGGCAGAACAACGAGCACAAACTAATAGCAACTTAGTAAAACTTTAATCTGAAACAAAGTGCAAAGAAAAAGAGCTATTAAAAGTGTTGAACACTTTCACAGTGCAATCTCATTTTCAGTTATATCTCCAAGTGCAGGACCAGCATAAACATGCAGCATTAATGCATAATAATAGGTTTTATTTATTTTAACGTCTATTTATTATGGAAAGACAGAGAGAGAGAGAGAGAGATAGAATGAGTGATGGAGGGGCAGAAAGGGGGAGACACAGAATCCAAAGCAAGCTCCAGGCTCTGAGCTGTCAGCACAGAGCCCGACGCCGCAGGGTTTGAACTCACAGACCGCGAGATCACGACCTGAGCCGAAGTCTGACGCTTAACTGACTGAGCCACACAGGCACCCCTATAATAGGTTTTAAAGACATTTGAAAGAGACATTAAAGTCTTATATGGTATTGATGGCTTTAAAGGCTTTAAAATGTTACCATTTGGTTAAAAAAATAAAAAATAAAAACTTGCCTTCTTTTGTTTTGTGAATGAAATGTTTCCAACGTAGAAATGGTATCACACATTGTGCAATCTAATGATTACTCATGTTGCTTGTAAGTTGGAATTCTTTTTACTCATTAGGCAAATACTGGAAATAATTAGTAATTAGGGTACCAATAGTGTCACACTGCTTCCAGTCCTGTCTTTCAATAAATTTCACATTTTGATTAATTGCCTGTTCCTTCCTTTTGCTTCTATTACTGCCCATAAGAATGTCTCTTATCATTATGTATTTCTGAATAGAAGCAGGCTAGAGGAATTCATTAATGTCTTTCTTTTACAGGATAATATTTGTAAGTTTGAATAACTTAGTTACTGATGACAGTTCAACACATTAGGTTAATTATAAGACATAGAAAACAGGGTTTAATTTGATCTTAGCCATCTCTTGCCATTGCTCATTGAGTTAAGAGATACATTTAATGAGTAATAATACTTGAGGCTGTCAAGACAAGAAATCCTACAGTTCATTAAAATCTATTATATGATGATTTTATTTTTTTCATGAAATTATAATTGGGTTCACATGTTTTTCTTTGTATTTATAGATCTAATCTTTTTTTTTTATTATAATCATTGTATCTTCCTTGGTGTTCAAGGAGACTTAGCCATTAAATACGAAGGCTAATAAAAATCCAGAAACCTCATCTTATTCTTCTATTTCTAGAGGGAAGGATGTCATTCTAAATAGATTTTACATATTTTGATGCAAAAATAACTTCATTTTAAGAGAGCAGATATTAGCCAGTTACAGGTTCCACTAGAACTTAACCTGTCAGGTTTTCTATATGTAAAATGGTGAACATGAAAAACATTCAAAATAGAAAATCTCGGACAAACAACCTGACTTTACACCAGAACAGACTAGAAAAAGAACAAATGAAACCCAAAATTAGTAGTAGAAGGAAGGAAATAATAAAGATCACAGCAGAAATAGAGACTAAAATGACAACAGAAAAAATATCAATGAAATTAAGAGCCAGTTCTTTGAAAAGAAAAACAGGGGTGCCTGGGTGTCTCAGTCGGTTAAGTGGCCAACTTTAGCTCAGCTCATGATCTTGCTGTCCATGAGTTTGAGCCCTGCATTTGGCTCTGTGCTGACAGCTCGGAGCCTGGAGCCTGCTTTGGATTCTGTATCTCCCTGTCTCTCTGCACCTCCCCTGCTCACGCTTTGTCTCTCTCTCCCAAAAATGAATAAACATTGAAAAAAATTTAAAAGAAAAGATCAACAAAATGACAAACCTTTAGCTAGACTTAATAAGAAGAAAATAAAGAAGATTCAAATAAATAAAGTCAGAAATAAAAGAAGAGACATTCCATCCAATACCAAAGAAATACAACAGATCAAAAGACTACTATGAAAAATTACATGCCAACAAATAGGACAACCTACAAGAAATGAATAAATTTCTAGAAACATTCAAGTTTTCAAGACTGAATTATGAAGAGATAGAAAATCTAGACAGACTGATTACTAGTAAGGAGATTGGTTCAATAAGCAAAACACACAGTCTAGGACCAGGTAGCTTCATTGGTGAATTCTACCAAGCATTCAAAGAAGAATTAGCACCAATTCTCAAATTCTCCCAAAAACAAAAGGGGAAGGAATATATTTTACAAGGCCAGCATGATCCCGATAACAAAACCAGATAAGAACACCAAAAGAAAAAATTATAGGCAAATATCCCTGATAAACATAGATGAGAAAACCTTCAACAAAATATTAGTAAACTAAATTTGACAATACATAAAAAGAATCATATACCATGATCAAGTGGTGTTGATTCCAGGGATGTAATAATGGTTCAACCCCCACAAATCAAACTATGTGACACACTATAGTAATAAAATGATGGATAAAAATCACATGATCATCTCAATAAATTCTGAAAGAGCTTTTGACAGAATTCAACATCCATTTATGATAAAAACTCTCAACAAGATGCGTATATAGGAAATGCATTTCCACATAATAAAGACCATATAGGATAACCCATAGCTAACACCGTACTCAATAGTGAAAAGTTGAAAACCTTTCCTCTAAGATCAGGTACAAGACAAGCATGCCCCACACTTGCCACTTTTATTCAACATAGTATTGGAAGTTCTACCCAGGGTTATTAGGCAAGTAAAAGAAATGAAAGGCATCCAATTTAGTAAGGAACAAGTTCATTTATTATTCTTCACTGATTACACTCGCCAAAGTCACAGGATGAAACTTCAATGCACAAAAATCTTGTCTACATACATTAATAATAAAATATAAGGAAGAGAATAAGAAAATAATCTCATTTACAACTGCATATAAGAGACTGAAATACCTAGGAATAAATTTAACCAAGGGGATGAAAGAGTTATACACTTAAAATTATGTCAGTGATGAAATAGAGAAACACACATAAATAAAAAGATATTCCATTCTCATAGATTGGAAAAATCAATATTATTAAAATGTCTATGCTACCCAAAGCAATCTATAGATTCAGTGAAATTCCTATCAAAATCCCAGCAGCATTTTTCACAGAAATAGAACACACAATCCTAAAATTTATATGGAACCACAAAAAACCCAGAAAAATCAAAGCGATCTTGAGAAAGAAGAACAAATATGGAGGTATCACACTCCCTGATTTCAAACTATATTACAAAAGTATAGTAATCAAAACCATGTGAAACTGAGAGATAGAAAACAGACATATCGGTCAATGGAACTGAACAGAGGGCCCAGAAATATATGGTCAATTAAGTTACAACAAAGGAACCAAGAATATACAGTGGGGACAAAGACAGTCTCTTCAATAAATGGTGCTGGGAAAACTGAACGAACACATGCAAAAGAATGAAACTGGACTAGTATCTTACATCATATACAAAAATTAACTTAAAATGGATTAAAGGTGTGGAATGCCCTGCATCTGGCTCTGCACTAACAGCACAGAGCCTGCTTGGGATTCTCTCTCTCCAACTATCTGCCCTTCCCCCAGTCTCTCAAAAATAAATAAATAAATAAATAAATAAATAAATTAAAAAACAGAATAAAGGCTTAAATATTTCACTTGAAACCATAAAGTCCTAAAAGAAAACGCAGGCAGTAAGCTCTGTGACACTGGTCTTGGCTCCGATTACTTGGATTTGACACCAAAACCAAAAGCAACAAAAGCAAAAATCAATTAGTGAGACCACATGAAACTAAAAACCTTTTGCACAGCAAAGAAATCATCAACAATATGAAAAAGCAACCTACTACATTGGAGAAAATATTTGCAAATCACATATCTGATAGGAGGTGAATATCCAAAATATATTTAAAAAAAACTCATACAACTCAATAGCAAAAACAAACAAAAAAACCAATCTGATTTTAAAAAGTGAACAGATAATCTGGATGGACATTTTTCCATGAAGACATACAGATGGATAACAGGTACATGAAAAGATCTTCAACATCACTCATCATCAAGGAAATGAAAAAATAAAACCATAATGAGATATTACCTCACAGCTGTTAGAATGTCCATTATCAAAAAGCCTGGAAATAACAAGAGTTGGTGAGGATGTGGAATAAAGGGAGCCCACATGCATTACTGGTGGGGGTTTAAATTGGTGCAGCCACTGTGGAAAACATTATGAAGTTTTCTCAAGAAACTAAAAAATAGAACTACCACATGATCCAGCAGTCCACTTCTGGGTATTTATCCAAAGAAAGTGAAAACACTAACTTCAAAAGAAATATGTATCCCCCCCCCATTCATTGCAACATTACCTACATAGCTAAGATATGGAAACAACCTAAGAGTCCATCAATAGATGAATGGATAAAGAAAGTGTAGTATATGTATGCAGTGGAATATTATTCAGCCATAAAAAATGAAAATTTGTCATTTTGACAACATGGATGGACCTTGATAACAATATATCAAGTGAAATAAGTCAGACAGAGAAAATCAAATCTCATATGATCTCACTTATATGTGGAACCACCCCCTGACAAAAGAAAGAAAGAAAGAAAGAAAGAAAGAAAGAAAGAAAGAAAGAAAGAAAGAAAGAAAGAAAAAGAGAGAGAGGAAGGAAGGAAGGGAGAGAAGAAGAAAGAAAGAAAGGAGGAAAAAAGCCAAATAAATGAAATTCACTAGAGAATAAATATTTAATACACTTTCAGTATTTTCTTTTTTATTATTTATTTATTTTTAATTATATATATATATATATATATATATATAGAGAGAGAGAGAGAGAGAGAGAGAGAGAGAGAATGTGTGCTCACATGAGCTGAGGAAAGGCAGAGGGGGAGAGAGAGAGAGAGAGAGAGAGAGAGAGAGAGAGAGAGAGAATCTTAAATAGGCTCCACACTCAGCATGGAGCCCAACATGTGGCTCAATCTCACAATTGTTAGATCATGACCTGAGCCAAAATCAAGAGTTGGTCACTCAACTGATTAAGCCACTCAGGCACCCCTTGAGTATTTTCTATTCTCATTCTTTGTGAGTCAAATTATTTTATTCAGAGATTACTTTCTGTGACAAAGAATACTTTTGAAAAGAATACATGGATTTATGTCTATATGAAAATTTCAACAATTTTTACTTCTATTACATTTATCATTATTTATTTGAAGTCAGATCTCTGGCTAGATTGAGCAGATTAAAATGGTGTGAATATTTTTTCGTTTTCATTTATAGTAGTCAATGGTAATTTTTACTCTTTTAAGGGTAGATTTATAGATTATGCCAAATGCGTTTTTATCAGATAATTGTTTTGTAGTTTTTAATATCACTAATTAGATGAAAATTATGTCAGTTTTTTTATCCTATTTAGAAGTTTATCACTGGCATTTTAAGATTTTCCAGTGTTATTTTGAAAAGCTTAAATCTTGTATGAAATGGTTAATAGTTTTTGTGCATTTTGGGTGAGGGTCAAATTGAATTTCTTGGGTAAAGACCTATTTAGGATCAAGGCATAGTCAAAAAAGATAGTTCAAAATGCTGAGACATTGCTGTTTGTCTAGAGTAAGCCTAAAAGTTAGTGAAGAGTTGGTTTCCTTTGTATTCTTATTTAACCCAACCCATTAGCCCAAATTACAGATGTAAAATATGTGATTTTATCCTCAATACTCTTATTTGTTTGGAGACTTGAAAAACTTTCTGTTTATTCAAAGTACCCCATTAGTATGCACATAACCCATAGAGAATCCAAGCTGACCCTTGACAAAAATATTAAAGTGAAAAGGACTAATTTTCAGAGCACTTTAAATTTTCCACCCATGCAACTTATTTCACAACTTAAATTCTATCTGTAGTTACAAACACTCTTGTATTATTTCCTTCCTCATTCATATCAGTGACTTTCAATGAAACTAAGTCAACTTGGAAATAAGGATATTTTAACTTAATATGTATATGTTGTTCTGGGAAGTTGATATTATAATCATTCTCATAAGAAAAGTAGTTGCCAAGGAGACACAGCTGAACAAACATTTGAACTCAGGTTTCTTTGAGTCATTTAACCCTAACTAAAGCCTTGATAGTTTTTGTTCTTTTAAAGGAATGCCTGTCATTTGGTGGAGTCTATCGGGTTTTCCATGTACAGTGTCATTTCATCTGCAAACAGTGAAAGCTTGACTTCATCTTTGCCAATTTTGTTGCCTTAGATTTCCTTTTGCTGTCTGCTGATGCCAGTACTTCCAACACTATGTTAAACAACAACGGTTACAGTGGACATCCCTGTTGTGTTCTTGATCTCAGGGGGAAAGCTCTCAGTTTTTCCCCATTGAGGATGATATTAGCTGTGGGCTTTTCATAAATGGCTTTTATGACGTTTAAGTATGTTCCTTCTATCCCGACTTTCTCGAGGGTTTTTATTAAGAAAGGATGCTGTATTTTGCCAAGTGCTTTTTCTGCGTCGATGGACAGGATCATATGGTTCTTATCTTTTCTTTTATTAATGTGATGTATCACATTGATTGATTTGCGAATGTTGAACCAGCCCTGCAGCCCAGGAATGAATCCCACTTGATCATGGTGAATAATTCTTTTTATATGCTGCTGAATTCGATTTGCTAGTATCTTATTGAGAATTGTTGCATCCATATTCATCAGGGATATTGGCCTGTAGTACTCTTTTTTTGCTGGGTCTTTGGTTTAGGAATCAAAGTCATGCTGGCTTCATAGAATGAGTCTGGAAGTTTTCCTTCCCTTTCAATTTTTTGGAACAGCTTGAAAAGGATAGGTATTATCTCTGCTTTAAATGTCTGGTAGAATTCCCCAGGGAAGCCATCTGGTCTGGACTCTTATTTATTGGGAGATTTTTGATAACTGATTCAATTTCTTTGCTGGTTATGGGTCTGTTCAAGTTTTCTATCTCTTCCTGTTTGAGCTTTGGAAGTGTGTGGGTACTTAGGAATTTGTCCATTTCTGCCAGGTTGTCCAGTTTGTTGGCATATAATTTTTCATAGTATTCCCTGATAATTATTTGTATTTCTGAAGGATGAGTTGTAATAATTCCATTTGCATTCATGATTTTATCTATTTGGGTCATCTCCCTTTTCTTTTTGAGAAGCCTGGCTAGAGATTTATCACTTTTGTTTATTTTTTCAAAAAACCAACATTTGGTTTCATTGGTCTGCTCTACAGTTTTTTTTTAGATCTGCTCTGATCTTTATTATTTCTCTTCTTCTGCTGGGCTTGGGGTGTCTTTGCTGTTCTGCTTCTAGTTCCTTTAGGTGTGCTGTTAGATTTCGTATTCAGGATTTTTCTTGTTTCTTGAGATAGGCCTGGATTGCAATGTATTTTCCTCTCAGGACTGACTTCGCTGCATCCCAAAGTGTTTGGATGGTTGTATTTTCATTTTCATTTGTTTCCATATATTTTTTAGTTTCTACTCTAATTGTCTGGCTGACCCATTCATTCTTTAGTAGGGTGTTCTTTAACCTCCATGCTTTTGGAGGTTTTCCAGACTTTTTCCTGTGGTTGATTTCAAGTTTCATAGCATTGTGGTCTGAAAGTGTTCATAGTATGATCGCAATTCTTTTACACTTATGAAGGGCTGTTTTGTGACCCATATGTGAACTATCTTGGAGAATCTTCCATGTGCAGTCGAGAAGAAAGTATATTCTGTTGCTTTGGGAGGCAGAGTTCTAAGTGTATCTGTCAAGTCCACCTGATCCAATGTATCATTCAGGGCCCTTGTTTCTTTATTGATCCCTTGTCTAGATGATCTATCTACTGTTGTAAGTAGAGTAATAAAGTCCCCTGCAATTACCACATTCTTATCAATAAGGTTGCTTAAGTTTGCCATTAATTGTTTTAAATATTTGGGGGCGCCCATATTCGGTGCATAGACATTTATAATTGTTAGCTCTTCCTGATGGACAAACCCTGTAATTATTATATAATGCCCTTCTTCATTTCTTGTTACAGCCTTTAATTTAAAGTCTTCTAGAACTGATACATGAATTCAGAGAAGTCGCAGGATACAAAATCAATGTACAGAAATCAGTTGCATTCTTATACACTAATAATAAAGCAACAGAAAGACAAATAAAGAAACTGATCCCATTCACAATTGCACCAAGAAGCATAAAATACCTAGGAATAAACCTAACCAAAGATGAAAAAGATCTGTATGCTGAAAACTATAGAAAGCTTATGAAGGAAATTGAAGAAAATATAAAGAAATGGAAAAACATTCCATACTAATGGATTGGAAGAATAAATATTGTCAAAATGTCAATACTACCCAAAGCTATCTACACATTCAATGCAATCCCAATCAAAATTGCACCAGCATTCTTCTTGAAGCTGGAACAAGCAATCCTAAAAGTTGTATGGAACCACAAAAGACCCCGAATAGCCAAAGTAATATTGAAGAAGAAGACCAAAGCAGGAGGCATCACAATCCCAGACTTTAGCCTCTACTACAAAGCTGTAATCATCAAGACAGCATGGTATTGGCACAAAAACAGACAGAGAGACCATTGGAATAGAATAGAAACCCCAGAACTAGACCCACAAAAGTATGGCCAACTCATCTTTGACAAAGCAGGAAAGAATATCCAATGGAAAAAAGACAGTCTCTTCAACAAATGGTGCTGGGAGAAATGGACAGCAGTTGAAACTGTTGTTGAAACTAGACCATTTTCTTACACCATTCACAAAAATAAACCCAAAATGGATAAAGGACCTGAATGTGAGACAGGAAATCATCAAAACCCTAGAGGAGAATGCAGGAAAAAACCTCTCTGACCTCAGTCACAGCAATTTCTTACTTGACACATCCCCAAAGGCAAGGGAATTAAAAGCAAAAATGAACTATTGGGACCTCATGAAGATAAAAAGCTTCTGCACTGCAAAGGAAACAATCAACAAAACTAAAAGGCAACCAACGGAAAGGGAAAAGATATTTGCAAATGACATATCGGACAAAGGGCTAGTATCCAAAATCTATAAAGAGCTCACCAAACTCCACACCCGAAAAACAAATAATCCAGTGAAGAAATGGGCAGAAAACATGAATAGACACTTCTCTAAAGACATCCAGATGGCTAACAGGCACAGGAAAAGATGCTCAACGTCACTCCTCATCAGGGAAATACAAATCAAAACCACACTCAGATATCACCTCACGCCAGTAAGAGTGGCTAAAATGAACAAATCAGGAGACACAGATGCTGGAGAGGACGTGGAGAAACGGGAACCCTCTTGCACTGTTGGTGGGAATGCAAACTGGTGCAGCCACTCTGGAAAACAGTGTGGAGGTTCCTCAAAAAATTAAAAATAGATCTACCCTATGACCCATCAATAGCTGGAATTTACCCAAGGGATACAGGAGTGCTGATGCATAGGGGCACTTGTACCCCAATGTTTATAGCAGCACTTTCAACAATAGCCAAATTATAAGCCTGCTTCCAATTCTGTGTCTCCCTCTCTCTCTGCCCCTCCCCTGCTTGCTCTCTGTCTCTGACTCTCTCTCTCTCTCTCAAAAATAATAAACATGAAAAAAAAAGTTTTTTAAAAAGGGGTGCCTGGATGGCTCAGTCGGTTGAGTGGCCAACTTCCGCTCAGGTCATGATCTCGCAGTCTGTGAGTTCCACCCCGCATCAGGCTCTGTGCTGGCAGCTCAGGACCTGGAGCCTGCTTCTGATTCTGTGTCTCCCTCTGTCTCTGCCCCTCCCCTGCTTGCTCTCTGTCTCTGTTTCTGCCTCTCTCTCAAAAATAGTAAACATTAAAAAAAATTTTCTTAAAAACAATAGCCAAACCATGGAAAGAGCCTAAATGCCCATCAACTAATGAATGGATAAAGAAATTGTCGTTTATATACACAATGGAATACTACATGGCAATGAGAAAGAATGAAATATGGCCTTTTGTAGCAATATGGATGGGACTGGAGAGTGTTATGCTAAGTGAAATAAGTCATACAGAGAAAGGCAGATACCGTACGTTTTACTCTTATGTGGATCCTGAAAAACTTAACAGAAGGGGGAGGGGAAGGAAAAAAAAGGTTAGAGAGGGAGGGAGGCAAACCATAAGAGACTCTTAAAAACTGAGAACAAACTGAGGGTTGATGGGGGGTGGGAGGGAGGGGGGGAGGGTGATGGGCATTGAGGAGGGCACCTTTTGGGATGAGCACTGGGTGTTGTATGGAAACCAATTTGACAACAAATTTCATATTAAAATAAGTGAAGGAATGCCTGACATTATCAAATACACAGTATACAGAGTAACAAGTCACTTGGTCTCTCCCTCCCCTCGCTTAGTATCCATAAACTTCTACTACTAACTAGTCTGCAGATGCACACACACACACACAAACACATGCACATGCATACACACACTATCCAAAAAGGGAAGCATTCTTGTTCTTTTCAAAGTGCAATAAAAGCCAAACAACAGTAACTACTGCAACTCCTTTTTATTTTAAATAGTGCTTGAGAAGCCAGTTGTTGACTCATTCATTAAAAGAACTGAATGCCTGAAACTGAGAAAAAGTGGTAGCTGCATTTTCATTAGTTTGCTAACAGGTCTAGTCTTTACGTTGTGACCCACATCATGAAAGGACTAAAAGGGACTAGAGGGGCGCCTGGGTGGCGCAGTCGGTTAAGCGTCCGACTTCAGCCAGGTCACGATCTCGCGGTCCGTGATTTCGAGCCCCGCGTCAGGCTCTGGGCTGATGGCTCGGAGCCTGGAGCCTGTTTCCGATTCTGTGTCTCCCTCTCTCTCTGCCCCTCCCCCGTTCATGCTCTGTCTCTCTCTGTCCCAAAAATAAATTAAAAAAAAAAAAAGTTAAAAAATAAAAAAATAAAAAAATAAATAAAAGGGACTAGAATTCCTTGGAGAACTGACTAATTCCAGAACTGGGGAAGGGAAAGAACAAGATGATCCTGAAATATCATCTCACCTAAAGAATGAACAAAAATGTTCCCAAAACACTGAAAGTAGCTAAAAGGTGATGCTACCAATCAAATCTTGGACTAATTTATCTGCAAAGTAGTTTTTTTTCTTAGTAGCAGTTGATCACCAAGTAGCATTCCATTGTATACATCTACCACATTTTCTGAGTGATGGGCACTGAAGAGGACACTTGTTGGGATGCATATTGGATATTGTGCGTAAGTGATGAATCATTGGGTTCTACTCCTGGACCCAATGCTGCATTGTATGTTAACTAACTTCAATTTAAATTAAAAAAATAAGATAAAGAATAAATGTTTAACCTGCAAAAAATAAGTAAATCAAAATAGCAGTTAATGGTACAATGAATAAAGTTAGAATATCAAAATTTATTTTAAAGCTTTGGTAATTAGGAATGTGCTTTATTGGTGCCAGGAGAAGCCAAGTAAATTAATGGACCACAATATTTAATTTACGTCAAATATGGCATTTCATGACAATAGGACAATTTTGATAATAAATTGTATTGGACCAATGGAATATATGTCCATTGATACGTAACTCATACCATCAACACAGAGAAAATCAATTATATGTAAATAGCATATATAAAATTGAGAGGTAGAGCATTACGTTCCTAGAAAACATCAATAACAAATAAAAGAATAATAAATGGGTGTACAAAATAAATGTACACTGAGGGTGAGGATATCAGTTTTATTATGGTATAATTCACATCTAGGAAAATTTATCTTTTTAGATGTACAGTTTTATGAGTTTTAAAGAATGTGTCTACCTCCAAATATCACAACTTTTGTAACTATAAAGAAAAATCATACGATAAACTGGGCTGCATTAAAATTTATAAAATTCTGCTTATCAAAAGATGTTATTAAAAAGTGAAAAATCCAGCCACAGAGTAGAAAAAGAATTAATTCATATATACTACAAAGTATTTTAATACTGAGAATGTATACAGTACTCCCTATGTCCACAAAAATAAAAATGCTATAAAAAATGAATATATGAAAAGACATTTCAAATAAAAAGATATTCAAATGAAAAACAATTTAAAGTATGTTACAACTCATAGGGAAATATACTTTCATATTGCACTTTCTGATCTCACTCTACACTCACAAATGCAAAAATAGATATACCAAGTCAAGTATTAAGTGAGGATGTAAAGCAACTGGAACTCTCATTCATTGCTGATGTGAGAATAAGATGGGAAGTTAGTGATATCTACTAAAAATAAAAACGTGCATGTCCTATGACCTAGTAACTGTTAGTATACACCCAAGATAATTCATTCCAAAATGGGTCCAGAATGCATATAACATTATTATTCATAACAACCCAAAACTTTAAAATTACTCAAATATCCATTCACAACATAATGAAGAAATAAATAAAAGATGGTATGCTCACACACAATGGGCTGTTATTATAAAGTAATACCAATAAACATACTATATTTATATTCGGTGACTTACATGAACCTCTAAATATGATTTCAAGTGAAAGAGGTCAGTCATAAAAGAATATACACTCATGTATTCTATTTAAATAAAAACAAAAGAGGGAAAGTAACCAATGGTTTGAGAAGTAAGGTACTGCTTACCTTTCGAGAGACAATAGGGCCACTGTGGATGATGGGTAAGGTTCTGTCCCATACGAGTTAAATAGATGGTTCACTTTTTAATGATTTATCAAGTTTTACACTTAGCATTTGTTTCCATTTCTACGTGTATAGTATATTGAGATAAAACGTTCACTAAAGTTGGTTAATTCTTTTGTGGATCCTGTATTTTTAGTTGAAATATAACCACACTAAATTTATTGGCGTAAAAGAAATTTAGCATTCCTGTATTACGTACCAGGTTTACTTCACAACTTTGAATACTTCCTGGAATATCATTACTGTTCTCCCAAAATTACATATAGAGCATGAGAAGATGGTAGTCAAGTTATTTCAGAATCAAAACTTGCTAGCTAATAATGTAATAGCATAAAGGAGATAATTGCAGTGGGCACCAATTTGAGTGTCAGTTCAGACTTTACTGAGAGTTTCCCATCCACAGGTTTGGTTCCTTGTATCAGTGTGGTTTTTTTCTACGATTCTACTTCCCCGGATGCAGGTGACTGAATATAGGTGGAAAAATGACCTAAAGTGAAACATCTTTATTCTTGGAAATTTGGAATTTAAGATATATATATGTATATGTATATATAGATATAGATAGATATAGATATATATATGTATATATATGATATATATGTATATCTATGTATATCTATGATATATATATGTATGTATGTATGTATATGATATATACATAGATATACATATATATGATATATATATGAATATATATCATATATATCATATATATATACCCTTTTGTTTTTAATAACAAACATCATCTATGTCATAATTTTATCTAGGATATTTTGCATCTATATGTGTGTGCATGAGAATTAGAAAAGAAGAGCAATGTAAGTTTTCCCAAGTTAAATCTATTTATTATGGGAGAAGATGTACTCTGATATCAAGAAATTTGGATTTTAGAAATTAGGGTATTTTGGTTAACTGATTATCTTATACCTAGTTGGAGATACAGATCCAAATCAAAGGAAAACTTCTAAATGACATAAGTTACAGGCTTATACATAGAATAAACTAGAGATAAGGCTATAACTATCTGTCCTCATTGATGAATAATGTCATCTTAATTGTACATTTACACTTCAGCAGACCATTATATTGTGATGGAAATTTGTACCAACACTAAGTGTTTGTACAGAATGCATGTTCCTGCATTGTCTTCACAAGCCTTTCATTACTGTGTATAAAAAGCACCCCCTTAAAGTGACTTATAATTTAGCTGCAATTTTTAGTTAACAAACAATCTTAATGACTATGTATAATGCTAAGTATAAACATAATACAAAGGTTATAGAATAATGTGCATATCACAGTAGCAAAATTATAGCAAAAATAACCCATTCCTTATATTTTTGTAAATTTAAGAACTATAAAGCTATACTTTTTTAGAAATTAAAACAAAACACTTGTACATTTAAGGAAGGGATTATGGATGGTGTGTGTGTGTGTGTGTGTGAAGAAACATGCTTCAGAACAGCATTATTAAAAGAAATGAAAAGCATTCTATATCAAAATTATTAGTTGAAGTACTCTTTTACTAGTTTCTTGTAGAAAGTATGATCAACCAAGTAAATTACATTGAATTGTCATTTTAACTATGATGCTGTAAGTCACTGGGTAAACAATAAAAACTAAATTTCAGTGTTTTACATCCTTTGGATAAATTGGGCTAACAGCTAATGGTCATCAATGGCTCAAATAGAAATCTTCTCACCCTTTATGCTATGCCATCTAATAATACAGCCAGTGTTAATTTCATATATAATAATTGGATGCTTAGATCCAAGTCAGTGTGGTTCAAAAAGTGCTGAATATGTTGTTATATTTGGGGTTATATCCTTTCTCTGTAACTGGCTAGCTGTATGACAAAGATAAATGACAGTTTTTCTAAATGTTATTTTCCTACTTTAGAAACTGAAGACAATACTTCTTGCAAACTGTTCTTACAACCAACTAAAACACTAAATATAAAGCTCCTGACATAAAAATATCTGTACGTAATCTTTTCTTATTTGCAGAGGTGCACCTGACATCCCAATGGCATTGTGATCATTCATGCAACATTTGCAAATTTAGGATTTAGAAATACAGTGGTGAACAAAGTCTTGTTCTTTTGAAATCTGCAGTATAGTAAATAGATAATTAAAAACATAAGTTATAATCAATCATTTAGGGTAAATTCTGTAAAATAATAAACAGTACAAGGTCATAAAGAGTGAATAGTACAAGATAATCTGGGATAGCCTTCTTGAGTAAATAATATTTGAAAGGGCTAATAATGAGCTACCTATGTGGGGATTTTGGAAAAGAAGAGAAAGTAGGTACATGTTGCCTAACTAATGTAAGAGAGAAGTTGGGATAGGTTGTTGAAAGATATCTGATATCAGTTGATGTGGGGTCTTGCAAGCCTTATTAAAGATTCTGATCATTTTATAAGTGAAACAAAAGCATTTGAAGATTTTAAGCAGAAGAGTAGTATGGTTTACAAGGCTCTATGCAATCTGCATTTGCTGTGTTGATGCATTAGAACAAGGCGGTAAGAAAAGGAGGACCAGTCAGAAGATTACTGATATATTCTACTGATAAAACATGCATTCCAGTATTAGAAGTCCAGAGATATAAATGTCCCAAGAAGAGGTTAAAAAATAAACTCAATAAACTCAACCATTTGATTTCTTCTTGTCTGCGCCAGGAATCCCAATTTTCTTAGAAAAAGTCACATATAAACAATAGAGAGCAAACATACTCTAGGTTATCAACCCCTCATGGACTCTCTCACTCTTACCCATTGCACAGTAGCAATTTGAAACCTGATCAACAATCCTAAGACAGTGACTCCAAATAAAATAGCAGCCATCAAATCAGAACTCTATAATCTTCCTGATACCAAAGTCTGCATCATTCTCTTATGTTAGATCTTTTCCTCCTTCTTTGAAACTATCCTGCTTCTCAACTCCATAATTTCACCAGGAATGTTTTACTGTGTATTAATCTCTCTTATTTTTGCAGTAATCCAGGCAGAAAGATATTTAGAAAGTACAATGGACTTAACTTGACAAATCCAGAAGCTGAATGAGAGGAAAGGTGGTAATGCAATTCAATGTCATAGGTGATTCTGGAAGAAAAGCTTTAAGGAAATGGCAGGGGCCGAAACAGTACAGTACAATAAAGAATAATACAAAGTAGGGACAGGAGAAAGGATGAATGTAACTTTTACAAGAAGTTTGGCTATAAGTCACAAGTAAAAAGAAGGTACAATGTGAAAATCAATAATATGTAGTTAGAGTGGGGTCTTGAAAGGAGATCGTGGTTTGTTTTTATTTTGCTGGCATTGTTAATCTTTGGAGCATTTATGTACTTGTGGGAAAGAGTAGGTAGAGGGAGAAAAATTAAAGATCTGGGGGAAACAAAAAGAAGTAATATGTTAAAGAGCCACAACTATGGTGATATTCACAAGGCTTCCACAGAATACACATGGCATAATTGTCGTTAGACAGTAAGAGGAACATCCTTTTGAGTATTAAGATAAAGAAAGAGAAAAATATGAATGCAACTACAGCCATTTGTTATGGAGAATTGTGGAAAGTCATAAAGTTTTCAATAACAGATTCTCATATTAAAATCTAACTTATGATGAAGAAGATATCACAGATGATGTTAAATCAATTTCAATTTGAACAAAAAGTAAATTTTGGATCTTCAACTCAAATTATATGTTACACATTACAAATAAAATAATGAAATAAAAGATGTAATAGAAAAAATCAAAATAAAGAGAAATTATGATGACTATAATACATGGAATCATTGGAAAAAGGACTTTCATTTCATTCTTAAGCAATGAAAACATTGCAAAGGAAATTACTGATATATGTGTTCATAATATTTAAATGTCTACATACTACACAATTCCTTAAACAAAACTTAAAAACCAATATATATATATATTTTTCCAGTAAACATTTATACAAGTGTTAATTTCTTCAGTATAAACATTTCATTAAAAATCTCTGTTAAAGAAGTGGAACAAAATGGCAGCTGGGTTCTTCTGAGCAAAGTATTTGCGTGTATGAGCAAAACCAATTTGAAAATATCAATCAAGGATGTAGAAAGAGAAAAATGAATGTTAGAGTGATTGAGAGAATTGACATCATACAGAAAATTAACATTGGTAACCAGGTAGCAGTCAAGCGGCTAGGTAGTGTATTAGCCGGGATCTGAATCCAGTTCCAACACCATATGGCCAATAATGTCAATTTTATCTTTTTTGAAGGAATCTTGGGTGTGTTTTAAACTAACAAGTTTTACTTTTACATATATTTACGATTTTTTTCACTGACTGTATTTATTCAGGAAGTTTGTTTTATTTAAAAAATGATCAATATTGTATTATTTTTATTTATCTTATTTTCTCTTAGCTTTTTAGGTAAGTCCCTTTTAAAACCTGTATCTTCTTGACAAAGTTCAGATCAGGTAAAAAAAAAATGTTTTTTCTTAAGAAGAAAGATTTTATATCCCTGGGAAAGGTAGAGTGGAACTAGATAGACATGGAGCTTCATAAATGAAGCTTAATTTCCATAAATGGAAATTTAAGATTTACTTACAAAAATTTTTTTCTGAATAGTTTCTTACATATTAGGGGGGAAGTTTGGGGCATTATCTGTAAGGGGTGAAATTCCCTTAGCTATTTAGTATAGGAACTACACATTTTAAATTTTCTGTAGTTTTCTTGTGAATAATATGCTGCAGTAAGATCAGAAGCTGGTCCTCAAATTATTTGGGACATGTATATGGGGATTTTTATGAAAAAGTATTGACTACAATCTAGGTATGGTGCTATGAAATTGATTCTGATTCTGAAAAGATTGAAATCATATGCTAGGCTATTATACATAATTTTAATTTTTCAAACTTAATTAGGAATCCATATGAATTGTGAATTATTACTAGAGCAAAGGATACATTGATTCGGGTAAGCTTCAACTCCAACAGACTGGAAGTTTTCCGTGTTCTCTTTTAAACTCCTGTCTCTACAATCCCAAATCTGCATTAGCTATTTGAAGAATTCAGATTGCATAGCCAGACATTACTATTTCTGACAATGAGTTCTCACTGCGTTGAGTTTAAGAAATGTGTGGACAGAATTTTTTTACTTCCCAAAAATCTCACGGTTGCCTCTAGTCACCCTCAAGCAATAGCCAGTCAGAAAGAATGGCATTAGATAATTAGGGCTCTCTAAAAATGCATTTTAAAGCTTAGCTACCAGATATGTGAAACTTTGTTCTGTTCAAACTTTTGCCCCATGTTCACATACAGGGTAAAATACAGAGGCTAAGAGAATTACATTTGGATTTTTCATACCTGGACTTGAATGCCAGGCTTGTCATTTAATAGCTTTAATTTGCCAATTTTCTCAAACTTTTAAACCTCAATTTGCTTATTTGTAAAATTAGGTAAATATCTACCTCAGTAACAGTAAATATCTACCTCATAAATAAATAAAAGGACTGCCTTAACTGGAATGATGTGTATAAGATTCAGAGTAAATATTTGATGCATAATAGCTAATACTCAACTAATTGTAGTGATGGCAGTAATAGTATTTTATTACTTTTGAGATTTATTTCTATCATACCTGAACGATGAGCTATTGTACTAATAATAGCACATTCTAGACTTTGCATCACCATTGTTTTAAGAGAGTGATATGTGTAAGTTTGATTACTAGAGGCAGGTAGTTAAAGTGTATTACGGAAATAAGTTCACTAGAAACCCATTATTTAATAAAAAAAAAAATTAAAACCAACCTCAGTGAACACTGTCTACTGTACTAAGCATGACAACTTGGAATGGTGACAATAGATAAAATTTATGTCCGAGCCACTTAAAGAAACTTCTATTTTCTCTACCCTATGGCCATGAGTTTCTAATTGAAAACCAGTGAAAATAAAAGAATAAATTGCTCAGCAAGAAGGAAATTGAGTTCCAAACTGTGTAAACTCATCTAATATAAACTTTAGGTGACATCCAAGACCAGGAAATGGCTCCAGAATCAGTGAAGAGGGCAGCCAAACCACAAAGGTTAAGATCAAAATAGTTTTTAAAAATTGCACTTATACCTTTCAAATTTGCATACAACCCTCAAGGTATCCTGGAGAACGGAAAAGTGATCACTGTTGCTAAATGATCTGTAAATAGTAACTAGAGAAGTATCATTATCTTAATCAAGAGCATTCATTAAACCCACATTTAAATTGGCTGGTGGTTCAGTGTTGGGCATTGTGAACAAGGCAGCTTAAAATGTACCAATTCTTACCCTGGGGATGGGAAAGGAGATGAAAAACTGTATATCTGGTATGAAAGACAAATGGAATAGCATTCACCAAATACATTAATAAGAAACGTATACGCATTAGGTTTAAAATACATAAAAAAAAGAAGAGGATTCATCATATTTCTAAATGATTCTATACGGAAAGTAGTTCTTTCATTGTTCCTTTAAATGGAGAGATTCATCAGTTCACTTACATCACAAGACTGATTTAATCCTGATTTTAAAGGTTGCAGTAATTAGATATATTGTGGCACATTTCATAGATATCATCTGAGCACATTTGCAAAAGCGAGAGGAAGTTGCCATGGTAGGGTACACTGAGCAACCCACAAATCTCAAAATTGTCACCTTCAGAATTATCACGATAGAAAGATCGCTCTCTGTATGTTTCTATGATGAGTTCTCATGTGATTAGTTGCCTGTGTTATATCACATTTGTTTTTATAAAAAAAATTTTTGTAACGTTTATTCATTTTTTGAGAGACAGAGACAGGGTGTGAGTAGGGGAGGAGCAGAGAGAGAAGGAGACACAGAATCTGAAACGGGCTCCAGGCTCTGAGCTGTCAGCACGGAGCCCGACGGGGGCTCGAATTCATAAACCGTGAGATCATGACCTGAGCTTAAATGGGACGCTCAACCGACTGAGCCCCCCAAGCGTCCCCGTGTTATATCACATTTTAACTGATGTGTGACATAATCAGGATCCTGTATTGTTTGTGTACCCCCGTGTCATCTCCTCTATTGTAGAGAAGGATGTTACATCAGTGAACCTGAGAAGGAGGAAATAATTACTCAGAGCATTCAGAAGTCTGCACCCCACACTTCAACGCACCTGGCAGTCGAATGTCAAACACCACATGTCATAAAAAAGCTATGTCTACAAGGATTAATCAAAAATCTTCATGAATTCTTTAAGCATATTCTAGTTAGATTCGGAGAATATGTACCTTACTTCATTTACACACGTCAGTTCTCGTGTTGTACACTGAAAACATACAGAGAGTATGCATATGTTTTATAAATGGACAGCCTTTTTGAAAAAAAAAATGTTCCTTTTATCCTCAGGTAAAGGAAAGATAGCATCAGCCAATCAAAAGAAGAAGCAAGAGCAATTCAAGGAGATTTTTTTTTTCCTGCTAATTTCCAGAGGGAATTAACCAATTTTATGTATTACGATAGAATCAGCATATGGAGGATTGAACCTATTGATAATGTCAAAGCCAAAGAGGTGCTTTCAGCTTTGTGTGCCTGCTGAATCTTAAATATGAACAACCGCTGGGCTTCTGTTTGCTCCACGATTTCCGGTCAGGTTTCATCAGATTGGAGCCTGCTGTTTAAGCTGTATTTAGGACATGACCCTAGCAGCTGGCTCCAGTGAATGAGCCGCTTCAAGGTGGTTATTACTATGCATGTAATAACTAAAGAACTTGGAATAGCTAAGAAAAACACTAATCTTGTGTATTCCATTGAATATTTCGGTAGATTTGAAACCCAACTAAGCAAGGAGCATATGAAAAATAAAAGTATGGTAATTGACACTAAAAATAACAAATATTACCAACTGGATGAGAGAAAATGCCATATGACTATGTCAGAGTAAGAAGAGTCTATATTTTTAAATGCCCACCATTTAAAAAGAGTTTGAAAAGTTTAATATATTTACAAAAACATTATTTAAATGATTGACATTTGAATAGTATCTTGCAAAATGAAAAAGGTCAAAATTCATTTACCTTTTTTTTAAGTTTATTTATTTATTTTGAGGGAAAGAGAGCATGAGTGCGGGCAGGGCAGAGAGAGAAAGAGAAAATCCCAAGCAGGCTTCAAACTGTCAGCACAGAGCTCAATGCGGGGCTCGAACTCACGAACCGAGATCATGACCTGAGCCAAAACCAAGAGTCAAACTCGACCGACTGAGCTACTCAGGTGCCCTAAAATACACTTACCTTTATATCCAATGTTTATAAGAATGAAGATTACATCTTATTCAGTATTATATCCCTATAGGACATACCATATTGTGTTCACCAATAAGTATTTCTTAAATAAAAATTGTCTACTTACATTTAACACTAAAAATGAGAGCTTTGGAGAAGGTCTAAAGAAACTTAAAAACCACCAAAAAATGGACATTTTGATATGAAAAATGCTTAAATGTCCAGGCAAATTCAATCTTGTATTTTCTGTGCAAAAGACTAAAAATGAAAATACAGGCTACTGACAAATGTTATATTTCCAATTTTATATAGAGAGATCATGAAAGAAAAGTAATGAGTATATCCTTGCTAGGTTTTTATAATATCTATCTGAGTCCAGAAAATATATGATGCAAGAAGAGTCGTATCATTTTTTCACAAGGTAAACAACTTGGATGTGGTGGGTATAGTCATTTACCTAAATATATTGGTCCCAAATAGTTATATAACTGGTTACCATTACCAGGGTTACCAAATAATTTGGAGATAGGAAATGACATATATTGAAAGTAGTTGCTAACTATTTCCATGTGGGGTGGTTAAACAAGTTTGTTTTAAGTCAACAATCTAGGGTTGCCTAAACACTAAAATATAAAAAAAACTCCAGGAGAAATTGTGGCACTAGAACCCCTCAAAACCCAGAATCTGACCAAAATGTTTAACGAAAAATTAAAATGTTGGCCTTGAGGGAATGAAGGCTTAAATGAAGAAACTTCAACTGTGCCGAAACTGGGATAAGGTATTTAATACCTGGTTAACATGACATTACAAGATAGTATTCTTTTTACCATTTTAATGAAGAACAATCAGAGAATTTTAAAATATTTTTTCTTGTCTTTTTCCAAAGGCATGAGTGAAGTTTCCCCTATTCTCTTCCATTCCTCTATCCTATCTGAATGACATACTCGAACTAGATTATATCTGATCAAGGGTTGTATGGATTGATCTCTGATGGCAGGGTCGATTTCTGGATTCACAAGTATCTCCATGACTTTATTCTCATCTCCCTCCAGTCTATTATACCAACAGAGTCACACTAGACAAGGATATCATAACCTCCTTCTAGGGGACTACCATGACAAACATTTATCCCCCCATGAAATCTGGGGATAATCTTTTAGGTTGTATAAAGATTACCTCACTTTTGGCCTTACCTAGAAAGTTTAGGAATGAACATGTCATATAGTTACATGAATACATGTTTTCAGTTAGGGCTTCTGTCTATTGACCTGTCTCTATTCCACAAAGACTTAATGGATTCATTTTGCTTTCACTCGATTCTTTCCTATTCATTCCAAATGCTTAATGCAATTGCAGGCCATTATATTGCAATTATGCAATAAGAAAATACTTTTAAATGGGAGCTTATGAAAACATTTCATAGTATTTCAATTGAAGCCAAAAGAAAATGCAGTTACAATTCTTATTTTAAAAAACAGCAACCAACTACACAGTAAATAGAAAAGCTAATATTAGATGTTTCTCCACATGTAGGTTGCTAAAGCTGAAATATGGAGAATTAAAGAATATTACATTTTATAGCCTCTTTATATTAGGTTAGATGTGAAGAATTTGGCTGGAGATGACAATGAATTCAAACTCATTTATTCCACTGCAATTTTCAGCACTTATGTATTAACATGTCTGCATATGTTACACTATTTTGATTTCACTAGAAAGGTATCAGAATAGATAATGCTTTTGAAAGTCACATTTTTAAAAGAAAAAAAGAATTCTAAAATGTATGTACAATATTAAGATTTTATAAATTAGTATGTTTAAATAATCCATATTTGGAATTCTAAAAATATGTAATGGCTTTTAATTTTTACATTACATATTAGAATCACTATAAGGTATAATTATGTATAACTTCACATGCATCTGCATAGCAACTCATAATAAGAAATTAAAAAGGAATAATATTATAAATAAGAACTAAAGGCATTATAGACTTAAAGTACTTAGTATTGGAAAGAACCCAAAGTAATCAAATCCAATTTTTTTTTACTTTTCATAGGAATTTTCTGTATTATTCCTGACTTCTCATACTTAAATACAAGCTATATCAAATTATTACTGTTATTGAATGTTTAATTTTCACATGATTTCAGTGTTTGTAACAAAAAAATGTTTTAAGTTGTTCACCAGTGAAAGCCAATCATGAAACCGTCCAATTTGCAATCATTGTGTCTCATTCTCCTTCTTTCAGCCCCAAGAGTTTTTATAATGGCCCAATTTTTGGTTCCTCTTCTTATTGAAGAAAACCTCCACTAGGTGGTTATCATACCAGAACAAAAATAAACACTTAGAATAAAATAAAACAGTAAATGGAAAAGTGCTATGGTATAAAAAAAAAAAAAGTCACTTTTTAGAATGGCATATAGGGAGCTCTGTTTAGATAACTTGAATTGGTATTGAGTATACCTCGAAAGCACAGTAGAGTAACTTATCTTTAACGATTCATATAAAAGTCATTCAGAAAAATTGGGAGCAGTGCTAGTTGCTTCCTTAATAAGCAACTTAATAAGTTGCTTACAAATTGGTAAGGCGTGGGTATGATTGCTTAGCTCTTAGTTTTTATTCCATATAAGTTAGTTACATCAGTTAGCTACTTACTCCATAACATAGATATAAAATCTGCAATATAAAATAAGTTGAACAAAGTGCAAAGCAATATATTTTAAATCTAAGCTTTACCTTTTTAAAAAAAAATTTTTAAAGCAAAATTTTTATAGTAATCAGAAGCTGCAAAGAGTTATACGTTATTTATCTCTTTAATACAAATAACCATTTTATCCCATTTATCTACTTTATCAGAGTTCATTTAGGAGACAAAAACACAGTAATTTGAACAGAAAAAAAAATTAACATAAACAATTATTGATTGTAGCAAGAGATTGGAATAACAAGGGATTAGCTAATAAGACATAAAAAGAATTGTGAATAACATAGGAGTCACAGATACAATGAATAATATAATAGCAAAGATAATATCATATAATACATAATAACTACTGTTATGGACTAAATGTTTTCCCCCAAGTTCCCCCCAAACTCTTATGTTAGAACCTTACCACCCAGTGTGATGGTATTAGGATGTAGGGACTTTGGGAGGTAATTAGATGAGATCATGAGGGTGAAGTTTTATGAATGGAATTTGTGCCTTATGAGAATCATGAGAAAGCTTGCTTCTCCTCTCTGCTCTCTGCCAGGTATGGGTGCAAGGAGAAGTCATCAGCCGGCAACCTGGAAGAAGGCCTTTGCCATAACCTGACCATGCTGGCACCCTGATTTCAAACTTCCAGCTTCTAGAACTGGGAGAAATAAAATCACTCTTGATTAAGCCACCCAAGCTATGATAGTCTGTCAAAACAGCCTGGACTGATTAAGACAATTATTACCCAAATGGTTGAGAGAAAGCACCCAGGGTAGTGTTCCCTCCTTACTTGCCCTGACCCACAGCCAGGGCCAGAATCCAGATCTCTTGGAGAAGGCATGGCCATGACTCACAACGACAGAGACATTGTGCTGGTGCAGGGCTCTGGAATTTGCTAGGAACCTGTCCTCTGGGTATCTGGCAAAGACACTCACAGGGAGGTGCCACTTCTCAGAATTTGCTGTGAACCAAACAAAAAGGATGCCAGGGAAAACTGCTTGTTGCTGAGTGCTGCTGGCTGCCTTGTACTTCAGAGCCAGGAGCTACAGAAGCTACAAGCTAAGGGGAACACATCAGAACCAGGAAGAGAAAGCCCCTTCCTCCTCCAGCATCTCTACCGGCAAAGCACTTTACTGATAAAACTTAACATTATTTCAACTCACAAAGGAGAAATAGCACAGCTGAGAGGCAATAAATTGATCAATGTCACCGTTATTTATCTTATCAGTCAGTATGTCTCTTTTAGCCCCTCTCCTAACCAGATTTGTAACACCGATTCTGATGCTTTGTTTTCCTTTCTTAACAGAACATACAAAAAGCATCAACTATAAACTCTTGCATCTTTTTAAAACAGTTCCTGTCCAGTTTCCCTCATTAAGGTTAACTGAAGAAAGGAAAGCTTTACCTTTATTATAATATTTTTCAATCTTGAGCAAAGTTCACTTTCATTACCATTGACAATCACAAGACTAAGGTAAGTCCCATAACTTTCTAAATCCTTCATTTTAATAATAATAATACATATTTTATAGCACTATTTGAATTTAATTTTTGTTTCTCTTTTGCCTAACTTCTAAAGCAAACAGTAAGATAGAACAAGCTGCTAACTCCATTATCCTGAAGACAAATTGGAAGCAGTCCATCCCAGGCAAATCTGCACACTTCTTGCAATGGGTTCCCTCCCTCCCCAAATGCTGTAATGCTAGAATGCTGCTTAAAAAGTTATGTTGGTTTCTTTTTTTCTTACAGAATGAAATCTAAACTCCTTAATTTACACCTTCACATTTTGAACTCAACTTACTTTTTCATTCTTTATTTTCTTTTAATGCATCACACTTACTATTCATTCTTAAGACACAATATGGCTCTCCTTTTCCTCATTAAGTCACGTGCCTTTATGGCAAATACATTACTGATTATATTCCATTTCTTCTTCTGGCTCAAAAAGCCAAAGTTAATAAGCAGAGTAATTATGTCCACTTGGTGGAACTAGAAGAACCATATTACTTTATTACTTTTAAATACAGTAAGATAATACATGTAATGTGTTGAGAACATTGCCTAGCACATGTAGGTGCCCAATAAATGTTACCTCTTTTGTATTATTATTTGCTTAACTTCAGTTTTCTTGTCTCCAGCATTGGTGAAGTGGCCCTATTAGAAACACTGCACATCCAAATTTTCTTGCTTCGGGTGTGAACAGAAATGGAAAAAAATACTGAGCTTTATAGGATAATAAATTGTAACAAAAATACCAAGTCAATTGGTGAGTGCCAGGTCCAATGCCCCATGGCCAGAACTGTCTCTTCATTGTTGCCATTGCTGCAGCCTTTCCAGTATCGTCATTATCATATACAAAAGTAAAACACAATGAGTCACTGTGGTCGAGTAACACAATGTTAAAAGGGCCCAGTTCAAGCCATACCATAACCCTAGATCTAATAAAAATAATTGAGCTTAGTGTAAGGGTGGAAGCAGAGATGGCCTATCAGGGAAAAATCAACATATTATCCAAAGAAAGCTGATGAGTACTGGAATGAAAACAAATGGTGCCTCCTACATATATCCATTAAAAAGTTATCTCTTTTGGGTCTCCTGGGTGACTCAGTTGTTCAAGCGTCTGACTTCAGCTCAGGTCATGATCTCACAGTTCATGGGTTCAAGCCCTGAGTCAAGCTCTGTGCTGATGGCTCAGAACCTGGAGCCTGCTTCGGATTCAGTGTCTCCCTCTCTCTCTCTGCCCCTCTCCTACTCATGCTCTGTCTCTGTGTCTCTTAAAAATAAACATTACAAAAATTTTTTTTAAGTTATCACTTTTAAAGAATTATAAAGTAATGGAACACCAGATGTAGACTGAAAAATCCAGGTGCCTTGGTAATTACTTCCAATTCCATTATTTTAGAGACAAATGTACTAATGGCCCAGAGAATGTGTATTTGGTCTGAGGTCAAACCTTGGAAAATATCAGAACCAGGAGTAGAACCCAGTTACTTTAATTAGGCTAGTGTTTTCACAAAGAGTTATTCTCTGGAAAGGTGCTTTAACATAACAAGCTAAGAAATGCAACTAAATTAGAAGCATCAGCAAAGAAAACTAATAATTTGCAAACCGCTGCATACTAAATAGCAAGGAAGGAGTATTCTGCTGAATACTGTATCAACCTTCAGATCTAACCAAAATTCACAAAAATTCCTAAGAATGCATTTTTCTAACTTTTCTCCAAATCCATTATTATATTATCTAATGGTTTCATGTTTTCCATTAGCTGAGTTATTACTTTAGTGTTGTGCAGATTTAGCATATCTGTTAGTGCTCTGCTTTTCAGCACTTCTAAGGAATGCTGATGTTCCTTACTTCCTAATGGCCTGCTCTCTATTTTGACATTGACGACCATGTTATATAAGCTGTCTGAGCCAAACAAGCAGTCAACAATTGAGTATTATAGATTCACAAGTTCTCAGGGAACATCCCTATCAATTTAGTTTTCCAGGGTAGGTCTATAATACAGAGGCTAACATATTTGCCTCAAGATGCAGAAGATCTGAGTTCAAATCCCAACTGGAATGTAGAAGCTATGTGGCCTATGACAAGTTACTAATACTTTGTATCTCAGATTCCACATCTTCAAAATGAATATAATAATCATGAAATAAAAATATAAAAAGCATTTCATATATTATCTTTCCCAGAGAAATCACACAATTAGTGTTGTGATTGTTGTTGTGGCTATTCAAGGTCTGTGGGGTAAGGTTAAGGAGTTCCAAACCTGTAGGGAAGGCTAGTAGTCTCACAGCAGACAGAAAATGAACTGATAGATAGGGACACCAGACCTTACTAGAGAGGATGAAAAGGTAAGCATCCAAACGAGCCAACTATCAAGGCCTAGAAGGCTGGAAAGGTCATTTATTTTAAGGAATGCCTCAAATACGGATTCATTACAGTAGCTAGCTTTGGACACTCATCTCTCCTAAGCCTCGCTTTCTTCATATTTAAAGTGACATTTGTAGCTTATACTTACAGAAGGATACTCTTTGCCGGGCAATGTTCACATCTTCAAAACAATCAGTCTTACAAACTCAATTACTATTCCCCCTTCAGAGATAAGAAAATGGGGTCCAGAGAGGTGACATCAGTTGCCCAGAATCACCTAAAATTTATTGACAGAGAAGAGCCATGTAGTTTGGTTGTTAGTTTCTCAAACTCTTAGTGACCTGGTAATTCTGACCCCAGCCGGCCAGCATGGAAGCTACTTTATAAAATTTGTCTAAAGATGGAAATGCAAGGATGTATGTAAAACAATAACCACAGAGCCTGTCACATAAACCGCAATCAGTGTTAGCTATTACCATTAATATAATACCATTGAAATAAAGAATTCACTGGAATCTGACAGCTTTTATGCAGAAAGCACTTATGCGTATTCTTCCCTGTAAAAGTGAAAAAACATATTGATAGCTAAATTTGTGATTCAAAGTAAGTATGCTTATGTGAGTGAATGGCTAAAGAAGCAACTTTCTTCATGTTTTTATATTTCTTATTATAATTTTACATGGCTATACAATTTTCTATCATATATAGCTCCCACTCCATTTTTGTGTCAAAGAATATTTCACTTATAAGAATAATAAAACATCTTAAATTGTATTAAATTAAAATATAATATCACCCAAGCTTTTTATCTGACCCTAATTAGAGAGAGTAAGCATAAACTTGTGGCCTTACACTACTGATTTAGCTTTTTTGAGCTTGTCTTCTAAATTCTATAAAATAGAAATCAGAATAACTTGCACATGTGACATTGGATGTGAAAGAAAAAGTCTTGCAAATTGCCATTTCTTTTATAAATGAAGAATTTTATCTGTTTTCATTTTTAGCAAAATGACTCCAAAAGATCTATTTCAAAAAAAGAATTCTAGCCCATGTCCCCAATGTAAGTTTGCAATTCAGTTGAATTCTTCCATTATGCCATTATATTAAATATATCTCAAGCCAAATTCATCATTTCCTTCCCATTAAACCAGCACTTTTTTTCAACCTGTAGAAGTGTAGCATTACAACTGACAATAAAACTCCAAGGTCATAGTAGATTCAAAGAAACCAGAGCCCAGATCTTCAGACTTGTTTTTTTGTTTGAGAAAGAGAGAGCAACTGAATGAGGGGCAGAGAAAGAGAATCTCACAAGGAGCAGAGAGAAAATGAGGGAAGCAAGACTTGAGCTCACCTGATGCTGGGCTTGTGCTCACCCCCAATGAGGGACTTGAACTCATTAACTGTGAGATCAGGAAGTCAAATACGTAACAAATTAGCCCCAGGTCTTCAGACTTCTAATTCAAGATACTTCTAGTTAATTGCAGGTGCATAGACAAGGCTAGATAATGTTAGAGAAACAGTATAACATGATGTTTAAGGTATTCTGAATCTGGAATACCTAGATCTTTCTTTGCCACTTAACTAGCCTTGTGACTGTAGACAAGTTACCTGATGTCTTTGTGCCTCTGTTTTCTCATCTCAATCCTTGATACTTCAAATGGCTACTGTGGGGCCTAAATGTATTAATTCATGTAAAATTCTTAGAAGAATCTGACATACATTAAATAAGTATGAGATAGTATTACATACTATTTGTAGTCTGAACATGCTGATTAATCATTCTTTCTCCCTTTCAAGTTCTGATCAAATGATAACTGACAAAAGCATTCAAATGGGAATTCATACACAGTTATCAATTCTTACTTGTAAAGCTAGAGTAGAAAATATGATGGAGCCTTCTATCCTACTTGCGACTCAGACCACCAGACTCTCACAACCCTGATTTAATTCAGGTAGAGAGGACGAAGAATGACTTAACACTCTTCCATCATAACACACTCACCTCTCCACCCAACCTGGAAGTTTTGGCCAGAGGATAAACATCAGAGGAGGAGAGGACACTTCGAAGGTGAAAGGGAAATACAGTAAGAACACACTGATAGCAATGGTCACTTTGAAAATGGAACCAATAGAGGTGAAACTCAGAAATAAGATAAGCCACTCAGCATCCTAAAGGGAGAATAGAGTGAGATGGTATAAAAATGGCCCATAAGTGTTATTTCTGTGTTATTTCTCCTTTGAGAAAAGGACCTGAGCTTTCTTCTCCTTTGTGGAAAAAAAAAATGAAAAACAAAAACATGGTAAGGAAATAAGCATTCTCTGACCAAAGATTTCATGTGGCTTGGAACATCTGCTGTGTAGAAATGCTTTCTGCAAGTACTTGTTCTGTTAACAAATACTGATTGAAATCCTATTATGTGCCAGGCATCGCGCTGGCACAAGATGAAAAAGTAAACCGACATTACTGGTCAGATTCAGTGCTGTATGGATTTTAGGTCTCATGAAGAAAATTAGGAGAGAATCCTGTTTAGAATCTTTGCAAATCATGTGCTCCACAAAATACAGGTAAGAATATTTCCCCCAAATAGTGTCCAACATAAATTCTTTGTAATCTACCAGACTATGTACTTGTTAGCATTCTACAGGTGTTTGATCTAGTGCTAAGGAAGCTAGGCTAGATAAATGACTCTCACATCTTTTGTTAGCACAGATTCCTTTAAGCACATAAACTCTTTTTTTAAGTTTCTTTATTCTGAAAGAGAGAGAGAGAGAGGAGAAAGAGAGCACACACGTGGGGGACGAGAAGAGAGAGAGAGAGAGAGAGAGAATGAGAATCCCAAGCAGGCTCTGCATTCTCAGCATGGTGCCCAATGTGAGGCTCAAACTCACGAAATGTGAGATCAAGACCTGAGCTGAAGTCAAATGCTTAGCCAGCTGTGGCACCCAGGTGCCCCTAAGCACATAACTCTTTTCTTTTTCTTTTTTCTTTTCTTTTCTTTTCTTTTCTTTTCTTTTCTTTTCTTTTTTTTTTTTTTTTTTTTTTTTTTGAGAGAGAGAGACACAGAGTGGGAGCAGGGGAGACGGAGACAGAATCTGAAGCAGGCTCCAGGCTACAAGCTGTCAGTATAGAGCCTGACTTGGGGCTCGAACTCATGAGCAGTGAGTTCATCATCTGAGCCAAAGTTGGATGCTCAACCAACTGAGCCACCCAGGTGCCCCATAAACTCTTATTTAAAATACCGAACTATAAACCAATACAAGATTGTCTGTTTGGTTTCTCCTTCGTCACCTTCGGCTTTTTCCCTGAGGCACTCCTGAAGAACGTGCATCTCTAAGGGACATATTTGAAAACATTACACCTATGAGTAACAAGGATTTTTCCAGTTATTAAAGCGTTCATTCTAAGAAACTTTATCTTTAATACATAGAGCCAGAAAGCCTAAATGAAAAGACATCGCTAGCAGAATCCTCTCTCTCAAAACATGCTTTTCTTTAAAATGTAACAAAAACAATAACAAACAAAAAATCTACATGTTTCTAAGAATGTCTTAGTAGTCATGTGCTTAATAGATGAATTACAAGAAAAAAATTATTAATTATAAAGATAATACTATGTACATAATATTGTTTTTGCTCTAAACTTAATCAATATATGTAGCGTTTTAGTAAAACACATTCACGTAAGAAACTGTTTAGCAAATTTTCCTTCTTTTAGAGTTTTCCTATGTCAACTTCTCTGAATTTAAGTGATTGTATTTATTCTCTATGATATTTCTACATATGTCTAAGTATTTACAACAAAATTTAAGCCTGAGTATGACTACATATATTTACAGATACATGTATTAAAATATGTTCTGTAGAGTATTTTTTCGCCCTCATACATCTCATAATAATATATATTAATCCAGTATTTTGTAATGACAGCTCTAGCTGTTTCCTTTTTTCTGTGCCTCTGTTCTTCCTGCTTCTTTAAAATACAAACCATTGAGGAGAAGTGAAGCTATCAGAATACCCATTTTATATTAGCACTCATAGGACACAGTAAAACTGAATGAAGAAATTGGCAAAGAATAAGAGCCTGACAGGGTTTTTTCTGTTCTTTGCTATTTTTCTTGGGCACATGCAGATGGCTGTTTAAGAATGGGCACAGTGTTCAGCCAGAGCTTTGCCAACAATGTAGACTTAGAAGGTAGAATAAAGAGTCATCAATGAGCACAGTAATGGCAGGAAATGGTTCAAAAGAGAACCCCGTGCTGCATACAGAAATATCCTAAAAACCTGAAAGTAACACGAGCAGTCATTAATTATAAAATTTAGGTTTTCAGTTTTGGCACAGTGTACATAGCCCAAAGAAAAATGAAAAAAAAAAAAGCAACAAAAAATTGAGCTGAATAATATAGTTATCTAAAAACTTTTGGAAGCTAATTTTTATAACTAGGATATCATTAATCCATTTGTTTTCATGTATAACATCAACAAATATTTACAACTTGTTAATGTGTGGCAGACACTCTACTAGGAACCAGAGATACAATATTGGGCCAGACGGCCAGTTATACTTTCACAGAATGTTCACTCAAGCAAATTGGACATTCAGTTAAACACACAAATCTAATTAAAAGCGATATGTCCCATAAAGTATTTTCTCTAGGGAGCTGTGGTGGACTGCAGAGACCATGAGCTTTGGAGTTGTGAGCAACTGCTTTCGGGATTCTCACTCAGACACATTCTAGTTGTTTTTTTTTTTTTTTTTATCTTAGAAAAGTTATTTAACTTGTATGAAACTGTTTGCCTAACTGAACGATAGCTATGCTTGCTTCAAAGTTTTGCCTCAAGTATTAAATGAAATAGTGAACATCAAGGACATCTTGTGTGGCACAATGCAGATATTTAGTGCACATATTTAGTGCAAATATTTTATATCTGTTGCCCCAAAATTTCAATAATAAAAGTAAAAATTAATGAAGCCCTGAAATTATCTCAATTATTTTCAGAGAAATCCTGTGAACCATTCCAAAATTATCATTATATTTACTGTGACTACATTGATTTTGTGTGTGTGTGTGTGTGTGTGTGTGTGTGTGTGTGTATGGGTGTTTAATGCTATTCTAAGAGAATTAATTTTATTATTTCCCTTTATTGCCTCTTGCTTTAATTTTTCTGACTGTCAAATTAACATTATTTTAAATTATTTATTTTATTTTATTTAAATTTTTTAAAATTTACATCCAAGTTAGCATATAGTGCAATGATGATATCAGGAGTAGAATCCAGTGATTCATTCCCTACATATAACACCATTCCAACAAGTCTCTTCCTTAATGCCCCTTCTCCCATTTAGGTTATCCCCCTACCCACTAACCCTCCAACAACTCTCACTTTGTTCTCTCTATTGAAGAGTCCTTTAAGTTTTGTCCCCCTCCCTGTTTCTATATTATTTTTTGCTTCCTTTCCCTTACGTTATTTACTATCCAAGAATTCACTGACTTTCCACATTTTTTCTTGTGGTTGATTTTGAGTTTCATAGCATTGTGGTCTGAAAATATGCACAGTATGATCTCGATATTTTTGTACTTGTTGAGGGCTGATTTGTCTCCCAGTATGTGATCTATTCTGGAGAATGTTCCGTGTGCACTCGAGAAGAATGCGTATTTCACTACTTTGGGATGAAATGTTCTGAATATATCTGTTAAGTCCATCCAGTCTAGCGTGTCATTCAAAGCCGTTGTTTCTTTGTTGATTTTCTGCTTAGATGATCTGTCTGTTGTTGTAAGTGGGGTGTTGAAGTTCCCTACTATTATGGGATTATTATCAATGAGTCTGTATGTTTGTAATTAATTGATTTATATATTTGGCTGCTGCCACATTGGGGCATAAACATTTACAATTGTTAGATCTTCTTGGTGAAAAGATCCCTTAATTATGATAAAATGCCCTTCTTCATCTCCTGTTATAGTCTTTATTTTAAAACCTAGATAGTATGATATAAGTACGGCTACTCTGGCTTTCCTTTGGTGACCATTAGCATGGTAGATGGTTCTCTATCCCCTTACTTTCAATCTGAAGGTGTCTTTAGGTCTAAATGGGCCTCTTGTAAACAGCATATAAATAGATCTTGTTTTCTTATCATCCATTCTGTTAGACATAGACATTCTATGTCTTTCGATTGAAGGAGCATTTAGTCCATTAACATTTAGAGGGAGTATTGAAAGATAAGAATTTATTGCCATTGTGTTGCCCATAGAGTTGGAGTTTCTGGTGGTGTTTTCTGGTCCTTTCTAGTCTTTGTTGCTTTTGGTCTTTTTTTCCCCATCTTTTCTCCTCTCAGAGAGTCCCCCTTAAGCTTCTTGCAGGGCTGGTTTAGTGATCACAATCTCCTTTAATTTTTGCTTGGGAAACTTTTTATCTCTCCTTCTATTTTGAATGACAGCCTTGCTGTTTTCATAATTCTTTCCTTGTCTGTGTTTTTTTCTGAATTTGACTATTGTATGTCTTGTTGATGGTCGGTTTTTGTTGAAACTAATGAGAGTTCTCTGTGCTTCTTGGATTTTGATGTCTGTATCTTTCCCCACATTAGGTAGTTTTTCTGCTATGATTTGCTCACATAAACCTTCTGCCCCTTTTTCTCTCTCTTCATCTTCTGGAACTCCTATGATTCAGATGTTATTCCTTTTTTAATGAGTCACTGAGTTCTCTAATTCTTATATGGTGCTCTTTTGCTTTAGTTTCCCTCTTTTTTTCTGCTTCATTATTCTCCATAATTTTGTCTCCATATTGCTGATTCGCTGCTCTGATTCATCCATCCTTGCCACTGTAGTAATCATTCAAGATTGCATCTCAATTATGCATTTTTAATTTCATCCTGACTAGATTTTACTTCTTTTACCTCCACAGAAAGGGATTCTGTGCTTTCTCAACCCTAGTTAGTATTCTTATTATCGTGATTGAAATACTAGTTCAGACATCTTGCTTATATATGTGTTGATTAAGTCCCTGGTTGTCATTTCTTCCTGTTCTTTCTTTTGTGGTGAATTCCTTCATTTCCTCATTTTGGAGGAAGAAAAAGAAAACAGAAAATAGAAAATAAAAAATTAAAAACAACGCAAAAAATCAAATAAAGTAAGTGAGATCCTAGTTGTGTTTTGATCTTTTTTCTTTTGTTTCATCTTTTTTCCTCTCAGAGAGTCCCCCTTAAAATTTCTTGCTTGTTGGTTGTTGAAAGAAGCTTGCTAGAATAGAGAATAAAGGGAAACAAAAGAAAAGAAAAAAAGGAGAAAAAAGTAAGAAAAAGTTTTAAAATTTTTAAAAATGTATCCAATAAAATAGAATAAGATTAAATGAAAAAAGTAAAATAGAATTTTAAAACTTACAAAAAAATAAAAAAATATAATAAAAAATTTACAAATTTTTTTACAAAAACAGAAAATAAAAACAATTTTTTTCCTCTTTCTGTATCCAAGACTAAGGAAAGAAAAAAGAATAGATAACCAGTGAACAGAAAGAAATCCAAAGGAAATTATATCTAGTTTCCCCTAGAAGTCAAACTATGAAGCACTTTATAGTCTGTACACTAAGCAGGCAGAGAGACTTGTGGTGGTCCTCTAGGGCTTGTTTGGCGCAACTGGACAGGGCTTGGTGTAATGGCTCCATTCTCCACTAGGTGGCACTGCTTAGCTTACTGGGGTGGATCATTGTGGCACGTGTGTGCATATATGCACATGCGTGGGAGAGGTGAAAATAGCATCACTCAGTTTCCCAGTCTCTAGTGCCAGAACTCTGCACTCTCACCGTCAAGCAATCAAGCATCCCTTCTTTGTTTCCGGCTTCCATCTACTCCCCACTTCTACACTGTCTGTGTCCAAGTCATCAGCCTGCCAGGTGGCACCGCCTTCATGAATTTTATCTCAGATGGGCTGTGTTTCCTTTTTAATTTTTTTTAACACTTACTTTTTTTTTGAGAGACAGAGCATGATTGGGGGTGGGGCAGAGAGAGAGAGGGAGACACAGAATCAGAAGCAGGCTCCAGCCTCTGAGCTGTCAGCACAGATCCTGATGTGGGGCTTCAACCCACAAACCGTGAGATCATAACCTGAGCCAAAGTCGGACACTCAACCAACTGAGCCACCCAGGTGCCCCATGGTACTGTGTTTCCAAACCCCTCACTTCTGAGGGCTCTGGGGTTTGGACCCACTCCAACCCTGTGGGGGAGGATCTTGCTGGGCAATTGCTGGGTACTGGCTTGCCCCCAGGGAATGCTCACATGATGGTGTTGCTGTAGAGACTCAGAGATTGTGGCCAGGTGCTGGCTTGCCACAGAAAAAGTTCACGTGATCATGTAGCAGCAGAGGTTCAGAGATTATGGTAAATCACAACACACAACCAGCACCAGGTTTCACTGCACCCTAGTGTCTTTGTTTCAATACCAGCAAACATGGCTGTTCTCCAGGGCCCACTAGGATCTGTGGGAAGGCCACAAGGACTCTAACAAATGCCTTCCCAGCAGGGAAACCACTTCTTCCCATGTGGCCCATGGACCCTTTGGACCTCACTGCTCCTGGGGATTCATCCTTCCCACCAGAGCACTGCCAGGTATTAAGCTATAGAATTTGTGACTGTGCTCTCCCCTTTCCTTTCTCCTTTCACCCTTTCTTGTTCAATCACTTGTGGGTGTTTCCACTCTTTCTCTCTCTCTCTCCAGCTACTTTTTGGGGGAGTGCTTTTCCTGTACTCTTCCCATTTTCTCTGTCTTTTTTCTGCAAAAACAGCTCCCTACCCTCCACAGCTTCTCTCTCCACAGTTCACCTCTCCACACTGCATACCTGTGGAGTTCTGTGGCTCAAGTTATGCAAACTGTTGTGTTAATCCTCAGATCAATTTTCTAGGTGTGAAAAATGGTTTGGTGCTGATCTAGTTGCATTTTGGGGATGACAATAGCAGAGAACTTCTATGCTGCTCTGCCATCTTGGCCCCAAGAGTTCCTTATTTTTTCCTAAATACAAGTATTTTTATTTGTATAACCTAGGAAGGAATACCAAAAAGAAGAGTCAACCAATACTCATTATTCACAGATGCTGTATATTCCAGTTTGCCTAATGGCTAAAATTTATTTGTAACCCCTAAATCAATACTCCGACTGCTTCAGGGTAATTCACTGACATGCATAGAGCAAAGGGCAGTGGAGGTGGAGGGTTTGATTTGCCCAGCGCCATGTTCCTACCTGAATTGCACTGCTCTCATACAGATGCTGCCAAAGGATGGTAGGGGGCAGTGTAGTGTTGTGCAAGAAGCTCTCACTCTAGGGTTAGTTGGATGGGGTTCGAATCACAAATCCCAACTCTGGCACCTGTTAGTGGGAGACCTCAGAAAAGTAATTTACTCCTGGATCTGTGTTTTCTCTTTGTAAAATGAAATAAAATCTACCAGGATGTGTTGTTTTATGATTTAAGATTATAATCAATCGATAAATCCTGTTCTCTAGGAGCAACGATTCAATGTTTGCTAATTCAGTGTTTTTAGAGATTTTACAATGCATAACTACCATGGATAATAGAATTGATTGCAGTTTATTTATTATCTATATTTTGAACTTTATTTTCAAACCTGTGTGCTATGAAAGTAATTACCAAACAACAACTATTTGGAAAATAACCCAAATATTTTGTTTAATTTTCCTTTGGAATAGAAAAAGACACTGATGCTAGTCTCAGGTAGCAATGAGCTTCACACAGAAGATACAGATGGTTACACTTTATTTTAAAGTGATTAAATGTCTCCCTATTTGTGGCATAGTAAAGCAATTCAAAATGTGATTAGTATTTCTATAGATAGAGCTTTTAAAATAAAATTAAGGTAAAATTTATAGCTACAATTTGTGAAAACAAGAATTATCAGACTCTGTCACATTTCAACTAAAGTAACTGAATTAAGTAATCAACATCATAAATTAAATTACAATGAACATAAAACAGTCTCAGTAGCCTGTCGGAATATATGTTGTGGGAATAGAGATGATTCACATCCCTATGTTTAGACAGATTACCAATAACTGTAACTATATAATTAGATATAACTAATGAAATCTTTTTTTTAAAGTCCCATAATTTGAAACCAAATATTATTTTAAAAGTCTTTTAAGATTTCTGTGATTTAAAAAAATACACTTATAAATCTGAAATATAGCTGAAAACAATACTCTCACATTAGCCTTTATGACTCAAATACTTCACAGAGAATATTTTAAAGTTAAGCTCCAAGTTACTCAAAATTTTGATCTCAAACAAGATTCTGCAAAATAAGAAATGATAAATCAAAAACAGTTTTTTTGTGTGTGAAGCATAAAATTTTTCTTTCAGAAAAAATTTCAAAGAGATGTGTCAGGCAATGCAGACTGCAGGAGAAATTATCTCAAAATATCTCAAAGATATGCTAAGCATAGTCAGCTGCCCAGAACTAATGTTCATATATATTATTACGTATTTTAAATCAAATTCATACTTAAGGAACTGATAGAAGAAAAGAAATTTCAAACACCGATCCAGTTAAATACCTCTCGTTTAAACAAAAATAGCTTCACATTTGGAGTGTCTTGCCAGCATAATATCTAGTTTTTATTATTTTTCTCTTCTACTTCAGCTAGCTAATTTATGAGATCCATTAAAATATGGGTTGTATATATGTGTGCTTATATTAAAATAAGAGAAAATATCAATGTGAGAATATGTATCCTAATATTTCTTGGATGCTAAGCTAAAATAAATTGGTGTTTTTCTTCAAAGACTACAACATGATAGTGTAACCTTGATTTTACCAATTCATAATATATTTAGCAGCCTTTCATGTAGGTGTGCATATCTGAAATAATAACTCAAAAGAGCTAAAAGTCATAATTATAATACAATTCTAACACTGTCACAAAATAATGTCTATAAAAAGACATAAAATTAAGTAGACAGATAACTAAACAAATCTAAATAATTTTCTCAGGGTCATGTAAGCTGAGCACAAACTTGGATTCCTTTTTTTATTTTTAATTTTTTTTCATCTGGGTACAAATTGTTCAGGAGTCACAGGGACTTACTTCTTTTCTGAACTCAACGATACAAATAGAACTCTAAGGATATCAATGCAGGAAATATAAGATGGTAATGTTTAAAATAACATGAACTAGGTCTCTGGCTCTGTAGATTTGTCACAGATTAGACAAAATGAAAGTGAGAAGAAAACATCTTGAAATTAAATAAGAATACTATATATTTTAAGGGGAAATTCAGCATTCTAGCCTCATTAGTAGTATAAGGAACTAATAGCTTATTTCAACTCAGGTACCAGATTATTTCTACTATGTTACAGTGCTTCTTTGAAATGGCTTTAAGATACAACTACATACTTCATAAATATATTAGCATTCCATCATAGCTGAGTTCATTATTATATGTATGGAAATAAACTTTGGATCAAATCATTTTCCTTAAATCTCAACCTCTGCCAAAAATGTTTTATAAATAATATAAGCCTACAAGGTGAGCATTCAATTTGTACCTTCAAATCAGTAGAATTACAGACAATATCATTCTTCATAATGATAGGCCAGGAGAACATCAAAGAAGACACCAAAAGTATTATACTTCCATAAAGCCAGAGTATGTAAACTATGCTGTGATAGGAAGAATAATGTCCCCCAAATATAACCATGTCCTACTCCCCAGAACCTAGGAATATTTTACCTTAGCGATAAAGGAATTTTGCAATGTAATTGAATTGAGGATATTAAAATATGGAGCTTATTCTGAGTTATCTATGTAGGCCCCATGTAATTACCAGGCCCCTTATATAATTAAAAAGAAAGAAGAAACAGAGTTAGAGGTAGTAATGTGAAAAGGACTCAGTCCAATCTTGGTAGTTTTATTTTTTATTTATTTATTTTTTTTTTTTTTATTTTTTTTAATTTTTTTTCAACGTTTTTTTTTTTTTTTTTTTTTTTTTATTTTTTTATTTTTGGGACAGAGAGAGACAGAGCATGAACGGGGGAGGGGCAGAGAGAGAGGGAGACACAGAATCGGAAACAGGCTCCAGGCTCCGAGCTGTCAGCACAGAGCCCGACGCGGGGCTCGAACTCACGGACCGCGAGATCTTGACCTGGCTGAAGTCGGACGCTTAACCGACTGCGCCACCCAGGCGCCCCTCTTGGTAGTTTTAAAGACAATGGAATAGGGGTGCCTGGGTGGCTCAGTCGGTTAAGCGTCCGACTTCAGCTCAGGTCACGATCTTGCGGTCCGTGAGTTCGAGCCCCGCGTCGGGCTCTGGGCTGATGGCTCAGAGCCTGGAGCCTGCTTCCGATTCTGTGTCTCCCTCTCTCTCTGCCCCTCCCCCGTTCATGCTCTGTCTCTCTCTGTCTCAAAAATAAATAAACGTTAAAAAAAATTTTTTTTAAATAAAAAAATAAAGACAATGGAATAGAGCCAAGAACCAAGGAAATGTAAAAACTGAAGAAAAAAAAAGGCCTCCAAAAACTGAAAAAAAGGGAAGATAAAAGATTTTCTCCTAGTATTTCCAGAAGGAAAACAAAAACAAAAAACAAAAAACAAAAAACTCTGCCAACATCTTGTTTTAGCCCAGTGAGAGAGACTTTGGACTTTGAATTTCTAGAGAGAGAGAGAGAGAGAGAGAGAGAGAGAGTGTGTGTGTGTGTGTATCAAAGCAGATTGTTTTGGAATTGATGAAACTGTTCTGTACCTAGATTGTGTTTATAATTGTCAGTTATGTGTTTGTTAAATTTCATAGAATTGTACACTGAGTACCAAATCTTACTGTAAGTAGATAAAAAGATTTTTAAAAGGTAAGTTTTCATGACTTTTGAAGTGTTTCAAATTGGTATTTAGAAAATCATCTGATCTTCCTTGTTTCCTATGAATGTTATTTTGTCCTACCTTAATCCTCAAAAAGCAAATTAATGTATTCTTTCTTCATTAAGTAACTTTGGAATATTTGTATTAATAGAATTTAAATCTTATGTGTGACTTTTGACACTGTTTTAGAAGAACAGAAAAATTATAATTCAATTAATGATTCCTTGTATAAAAATTATCATGTTCACTCTGTACACTAAAATTGGGTTGAAACAAGCATGGATTTAAAGGACATGTTAAATTTCTCAAAACTTTCAAAGGAGAATCCAGAAAACTGACAATTTAGGAATAGTCATGTACTACTGAATAATTCAACATTCATAAAATTCATACTGTTTGGCACCCAATCAAAACGGACTAGACATGCAAAAAAACAGGAAAAGAAATCTAACACAGAATAAAAATTAATACAATTACAAAGTGACAGAAATCATGAAATTAGCCAACAAGTATATCAAACATCTATTGTAAATACTCAAAAATTTAAAAGAAATGTAAAGTAAAATATTTCAGAGGATGGACTTGGCAGGTTACACAATGCAGAAGAGGATAATAAGTTTGAATAGAAGAGTCTGATAAATATGAACAAAGTCAGGGTGATCTCTGAGACCATATCAAGCAATCTGAAGTATATGGAATTTAATATTTGAATAAATAATGCCAAATGTCTTCCAGGTTTATTGAAAAATATAAACCCACAGAACGAAGAAACTCAAAAAAACTCCAAGAAGCATAAACACAAAGAAAACTATACCAAAATATCTCATATTCAAAATTTTGAAAACTAATGACAAAGACAAAATATTTGAAGCAAGATAAAGACACACTACATAAGAGAAGAAAAAATGAAAACAATCACTTTCTTCTTATACAAAACAAACCAAGCTAAAAGTCAATAGAACATCTTCAAAGTGTTGAGAGAACAACAACAACAAACATTTTGGAATTCTATATCTAGTGAAAATATTCTTCAAAAATGAAAGCAAAGTCATTTTCAGAAATTGAAAAGCTAAAAGAATTAGTCACTAGTGTATATAATGTAAAAATTTTGAAGCACCTTAGTTTATACAGACTCGGTGGAAGGACAGTTAATACAAATACTGGATGGGTGAGAGAATAGAGTCATTCACTTTGGTTGTAGTGAATAATAATAGGCAAAAATTGGATTAGAGTAAAAGTAGTACAAAAACATGATAGTTTTGATTAAGAGTAAACAATTTTATTATATTCCATAGGTTTTATGGTCATATTATTATTAATTTGTTTACAATGAATAATCTAGCAACATTGTATAGAACGTATCACAACTGTAAGAGATATTTACAAGAATAAAGGCTATGAAAAAGATGTTTACTAGTACATGTATGAGGTCATGGCCTGGGGTGGTATTGATGGCAGAAATAACAAATGTTCAGTTCTTTTAATAAAATTGTATTCACTATTTTCTTAACAACACATTAACAAAATGTCTACTACAAGTGGATTATTACAACAAAAGTGAAATCTACAATGTCGATTACAATGTAGATTATTACAACAAAAGTGAAAAAGTGTTATAAAAAAAGATATTTGCGGGGCACCTGGGTGGCTCAGTAGGTTGTGTCCCACTCTTTATTTCGGCTCAGGTCATGATTTCAAAGTTCGTGGGATCCAGCCGGGCTGGGGGTCCAAGCTGACAGAGTGGAGCCTGCTTGGGATTCTCTCTTTCTCCCTCTCTCTCTGCCCCTCCCTGGCTCACACTCAGGCTCTCTCTATCTTTCTCTCTCAATAGAGAAGGCACTTGCAAGATATGATTGATGAGAGATAATTCATATTCCTGTATACCATTAACAGTCAATTTGTTCCAGATTACCTCTTCAAGAATGTCCTTATAAGCAAGGAGCCTTTGATTAATGGTAATGTCTTCTACATTCCTCAGTAAGAGAGATATATCTCCCCCACCCCCACCCCAGGTTTGTTTCCATTCTAGGATAGTAAAGATAGAGATGCCTCCCTCTCCTCAGTGTAGATATCCTTTCTCTCCAGTTTGATAAACATAATTCTCTCCCCATAGAGGAGGATGCCAATTTTTCCAGCAGCCCTTCAATAAGACCGAGGTTTCCTAATCTCAGAATTTCTCTGTTATAGAGGGAAACACACCAACCACTCTGCATGTATGGGGAACAAATACCTAACTTTCTTTTCATCCCATTGTGGGCTTAAGCCTCATCCCATTGAGGCTTAGAAAACAGGCACAATATGTAACTCTGGCTACTGTGATTGCAGTAAGAAATATTTTTGTATATGGGACCCCAAAGCCTTGTGTTTCCTGCTCTAATTTATGAAATGGTGAAAGGCTGCCTTGGTAGTTTGAAGTTGGGGAACGTCTCGTGGTTTTCAGTTTCTGACTTACCATTGAGGGTAGAAGGGAGAGAGGGATTAATTACTCTACACAGAGACATTAGCTAAAACTTCATTATTACAATTAACAGTACACTGGATTTAAAGATGAGTTAGAAATGTCCGATCTTGCAGGCAGGGGGCGCTGCTTATCTTTTCATTGAAAGTTTCTGTGACCTGTAGAGCCAAAGTCATATTTTCTTTCTTTTTTTCTTTTAAGATTTTATTTTTTTAGGTAATCTCTACACCCAATGTGGGGCTCGAATTCACAACCCCAAGGTCACGAGTAGCATGCTTTACTGACTGGACCAGGCAGGCATATTTTCCATCTGGTAATTAATGATTAATGCTTGGTTAACCTGAAGAAAAACAAATTTTGGAAATGAGAGGATTTTTAAAGAAAACAAAGTCCTCTCCACAAGTCCCAGAAATTCATGTATATAACCTCAACACTTCCATTGCTGCCTCTGCGATTAGGTTCCAAATCTTTAGAATCAGCAATAATAAATCAGTCTTATAAATGTGTTATTTACCTCATTCATGTTTAGATGGGGAGATACTGTACTGAAGACCAATAATATACAGTATTAGTTAACTTCATTATAGGAAGGTGGTTTTAAAAAAACACAAGAGAAAGTTTATAAAGTCTGAATACAAATAGGATAAACTGACTATACAGTCACATTGTTGACTTGTAGACGGTAACAGCATTCTAGGCAAGGGAAGCTGCTTGCTATTTAACGTAGGGAAAGTTTTTATACTTGTGAAAGAGTTTTATACTTATGAAAGAGAAAATTACAAGCACAGCTTATCTTTGTTTTTAGTGAATTTTACACTAAAATATTACAAAGAATTGTATACTTTCATTATACAACTAGCAGAAAATACTAATATTATACTAATACTATACATAGAATACTTTGCTTAGTTATATGAAATTAATGTATTCCAGGTATCATCTAGGGATCTCCCAACCATTAAAAATCCAAGTAGAATGGGCTTATTTCACAAACCACTTCCAAGTCATTTCCTCATTGTGGTTGTCCAATGTCCTACACAAGATTTTCAGCAAATTCCTCAGAAGCTTCCATTTTTATATAAGGCCCTGCTTCTGTACATGTAGGAAAAGTTACATTTTCATTTTTTAATTAGAGAAAGTTTCCTAAAGAGAATGCCAGTTTTGCTATATTGAATCCAAATTACACATTATTTTATGAAACAGGAAAACATCTAATAGCTAAATAAAAGTTAGAATTGTTCCCATGCTTTCAATCTTTTTTTAAAAAAATTGTTAATATTTATTTATTTTGGAGAGAGAGAGAGAGAGACAGAGAGTGAAAGGGGAGGGGCAGAAGGAGAGGGAGACACAGAATCTGAAGCAGGCTCCAGGCTCTGAGCTGTTAACACAGAGCCCGATGCAAGGCTCCAACTCACAAACTATGAGATCATGACCTGAGCTGAAGTCGGACGCTTACCTAACTCAACCACCAGGTGCCCTGCTTTCAACCTTTTCTGTAAGGCTGAGAACACTGTACTCAAGTTGGTCTCTCTGGCCAAGTGAAACAAATCATTGACTATCAATGCTTATATGAGTATTTTCATAGAAAACATGGACATGTCTTTGAGGTGGCCAGCAAGAACTATTGCCAGCATTATCAATATCTTCTAACTTGGGAGAATGGAACACAGTAAAAAGGAAGAGATTACATAGGTACTATGGTATATACATTGAAGAACGATAGCTTTATGGAAAGCTATCTGGTTCAGTACATTGTCTAGGATAAAGAGTTTAATCCACAGGTAAAACAATTCCAGAAAGAACTTGTGGTCCAGGATAAAGTTTTCTGCTTGAACAATAGGGTCAGCTATATTAACACTTAAAGCTGTATAAAAAAAATAGATGAACTCTTTTTAGAGCTGCTGAATTGCTCAAATTAATGTAAGGCAAGTGCTAAGTTATATAATGTTGATGCTTTCCAGAAACTTAGCATTGGAGAAGATACTCTGGCTGTATTTGCTGAAAGAAATAATCAAGAAATGAATTATTACTGAATTGTGTCATTGAATATGTTGTCAGAGTATTTCCTATGGATGAATTGTGCCACCCACCCATAATTCGTATGTTGAAGCCCTAAGCCCGAATGTGACTGCATTTGCAGATAGGGTCTTTAGGAGGTGATTAAAGTTAAGTGAGGTCATAAAGATGGGACCCTAATCCAGTAGGGTGGATGGCCTCATAAGAGGAAGAAAGGAGAAAGATCATTCTGTCTCTCTTTTTATTTAATTTAATTAATTAATTAATTTTGAGAGAAAGTGAAAGTACAAGTAGGGGTGAGGCAGAGAGAGGGAGAGAGAGAATCCCAAGTCTCTCAATCTGCATTGTCAGCACAGAGCCCAAAGAGAGGCTCGAACCCATGAACCATGAGATCATGACTTGAGCTGAAACTAAGAGTTGGACATTTAACCTATTGAGCCACCCAGGCACCCTGAAATCATTCTATTTCTGTGCACCCATGTGAGGACACAGCAAGAAGGCAGCCATCTACAAGCTGGGAAGAGAGCTCTCACCAGGAACTGAATCAGCAGTCATCTTGACTTGGGACTTCCAGCCCCCAGAACTGTGAGAAGATAAATTTCTGTTATTTAAACTACTCACTGTATAGTGTTTTGTTAGGGTGTTATGGTATTTGAAGCCCAAGTAGACTAAGACAATATTTATTTCCTAAGTCTTAATTTATTTCCCAAGTCTGATAGACATGTATGTCTCACTCATTTTCACACTAAAAAGACAACATTATCAGCAAGATCATATATTTTTCTTAACAGCTCATGGGAAAGAACATCATAATCTTTAAACTAAAACTGAATTCTTGGTATTTTAGGAGTTATTGTCATGGCTAATTTCAGTTTTCTGTTGCCTTGGATAAATTTTCTTCCTATTCCCTCAAATCGGCAAAATTGAGATTTGGGTAAAGCTTTCTTGTTCTTTCTAATCCAACGCTCAATTACCAAAAGATAACTTAGACTTGTTGCCTTAGAATCTGGCTCACCTATTAGCAGCTCATATCTAGAGTGATGGGCTTATTCATATTATTCATATATAAGACATTTAGAAAAATTATTAAAAGTTATAAAATAACATTTTATTTTCACAGTAAAAAATAAAACAAAAATTTAAAAAGAAAGAAAAAGGGGAGTCTGGGTAGCTTAGTTAGTTGAGCTTCGGACTTTGGCTCAGGTCATGATCTCGCCATTCATGGGTTTGAGCCCCACATCTGGCTCTGTGCTGTCAGCTCGGAGTCTGGAGCCTGCTTCAGATTCCATGTCTCCCTCTTTCTCTGCCTCTCTCTCTCTTTCTCTCTCTCCCTCTCAAAAATAAATAAATATTTAAAAAATTAAAACAAACAAAAAAAGAAATACACTATCTCATTTGATGCTGGTAAAAGACCCCAAATACTGGTCATTCAAAGCACCAGAAAGATATGTATCTATTAATAATAAGGGTACAGGGGCTCAATCAAAGTGGGGATATATTCTAAATTACCATTACCAATTTTCCATAAATTCTATATTTGGAACAATGAAAAAATTAATAATCACAGAACATTTTCAGTATCATATATTTTGTATATTTTTATGGTTAAAGATAAAACTCAGAAGATATTTGTTAACATAGAACCTTTGTCTTCATAACTTTACTAACTTTTAGTTATTAAAATGTGACTCTACATCTAGGCCTGGTTCTGCTTGTAATACCAAATAAATTATCTCATTTCATGTCATTTGTTTTATTTTTATGAAGATGGTGAACTTCTGTTTCACTAATATAGCTGAAATCCATAAACTCGCATTTAACCAAGTAAATTATGTTATATAGGACAGATTTTATATATTGTGAGAGTGAAACAAAATATCAATATTAAAATATATATAAATGCAATTCCTAACTAAAATCATCAGCATAAAACTAAAATGTTTGTAGTTCCCTAAGTTATTTTCTTTCCCTTCAGAAGACTAAATAAGGAACATTTTGCTCAAAGCTCCATACAAAATGACAGTAAGAAATTAAATTTGTAGGAAAAAAATCTTTTAATCTTAATAATTATGATTTCTATAGAAAATGAAGCATACTTTCCTTTAACAAAAAAGAAAATTGAGCCAGATACTGGAACACTGCAGCATTTTAAAAGCAAGGTAAGTATTGGGGCATCTAGGTGGCTCAGTTGGTTAAGCATCCAACTTTGGCTCAGGTAATGATCTCACAGCTTGTGGGTTGGAGCCCCACGTCAGGCTCTGACAGCTCAGAGCCTCAGACTGCTTTGGATTCTTTTTCTTCCTCCCTCCACCTTTCTGCCATTCATGCTCTGTCTCTGTCTCTCTCTCAAGAATAAATAAACATTTAAAAAAATTTAAAGTAAGATAAGTATATACATACACTAACCAACATCACATTTTCTGTTCATTTTTACCCAGGTGAAACTTAAGAATAATAGCTTTCTCTTCTCCTGTTTGTATAGTATGTTTTATATCAGTTACCACATCCACTCTTGGGGTGAGAACAGTAACTTTCTTGCATTTTGAGGCGGCAAGAAAGTTATTTTTTTCCTAAGCAGAATTATTTCTCCATATAAATTACAAAAATCAAGGGATATTCAAATTAAGTCAATTGTCTATTTTTACATATCTTTTACATACTTTATATGATCATAAATAATATGGATATTTGCTCCACATTTTGTCCTGAATCCCCAATAATTCCTTTGCCCCTTACTTTTTGCTGTCATCTATTACCCTTTTCTGAGCTTAAAAACTATTCCTAATCAACTTTTATTCTTTTTTTCAAATAAGGTTTTTTAAGTTTATTTATTTCTTAGAGAGAGGGAGGGAGAGAGAGAGAGAGAGAGAGAGAGAGAGAATGAGTGGGGGAGGGGCAAAGAGAGAGGGAGAGAGAGAATATTAAGCAGGCTCTATACTTCAGCACTGAGCCTGGTGTGGGCTCGATCTCATGAACTGTGAGATCATGACTGGAGGTGAAATCAAGAGTCAGATGCTTAACCAACTGAGCCACTCGTGTGCCCCTAACCAACTTTTATTCTTTAGATTTTTTTCTCCAGAGCTTCAGAGGGTCTGAAATCTTACTCTACTTGCAAGTTAACAAGTTAGCCTGACACAATTTCATGAATGGTGGAAGAGGACATGAGACACCTGAGTCAGGGACAAAGTATTTTATTACTCACAGCACTCAGACAGCACTGGCTTCATATTTGCATTAGTTCCTCTTGCCCTTCAAGTCCGAATGGGCAACATGGAACAGCCAAGGTGAAACATGCCTGAAGTAGAATTTTCTTCCAATATAATCCCTTTCCTTTCTAAAAAATGTATATGTTGATAAATTTAAAAAAAAATTAGAAGTAACCTTGCCTAAACACATATACACACAGCACACAAATGTGTTATTCTTTTACAATGTTTAACTTCTATTTAGTATCACCGTAAAAATTATGTGGGATAGTACACCAGAATGTGCTTTGTAAAGTGCCATTGATACAAATGTAATTATCGCTCTGTCAATTTATCTATCATTTAGATCTTTTTCTTCAATTTCACTTAGTAGTTCCACATAAATACTTCTTAACAAAGGTTATGTCTTCCCTCAGAAAATTTTTCTAGAGTAGACGGGGGTTCTAAAGCAAAATGACTTCTGAGATTCAGAAGATTATAAAAGTATACAGAATATATGACACTGGACATATTTCATGACTTTCATTAAATATTTTAATTGCTCCAAGTAAGTTGTCAAAAGTATTAGTAGTAAATAATCATTCTATTAATTGCTTTTATTTATAGATAAGGAATTAACTATATGTTCCTAGGACAGCACTATCTGACAATGATATAAGCCACATAAGTAATTTTAAATTTCCCAGTCACTACATTTCAAAAGGCAGAATGAAAAAGGTGAAAAACGGTAATAATATTATTTTATCCAAAATCTATAAATATTGCCACTTAAACATATGCTTAATAAAAAATTTACTGAGATCATTCCCATTCTAGTTTTTGTACTAAATCTTCAAAATGTGGCATGTATTTTATAGTTTCAGCACATCTTAATTCAGATACTAATTTTATTGGATATAGTCCAAGTGTATTTAGATTTGAAATTTTCATTTCATCTAATTTTTATTTCAAGTGTTCAGTAGCCACATTAAGCTCTTGGTTATCCTACTGGACAATCCGGACTTAGAAGCTACTGAACTGAAGGCAGAATTTGTTATTTCTCAAGTCTACTTGTTAGATTCCTTCCTAACACATTCTATTTTTAAAGGTGCCTCAGGTAGGTAGATTACTTTTTCAGGCATGGAGAATTGGTGTCAAAGAGACTGGATACAAAATACAGTAAAACTTTGGTTTGGGAGCATAATTCGTTAGTTCCAGAACAAGCTTATAATCCAAAGCATTTGTATATCAAAGCAAATTTCAAAAACCATTGGCTCAGTTGTGATCATGTGACTTTCGGCATCACGTACTATCATATTATAAGACACTGCTCATTTATCAAGTTAAAATTTATTAGAAATGCTTGCTCATCCTACAGAACACTCACAAAACAAATCACTCACAATCCAAGGTTTTACTGTATTTGGAAGACAGTGCTGCTGAACATCAGCAAACGGAGTAAAACAGCAACAGGAGGAAACAGAAACCATATCTGGACTCAGAGTGGAAAGAAAGGTACCAGAAATAATAAAAGCAAGGGTACAATTTGAATAATGTGGCTGATATATATCAAGAGTGAAGATAGGGAGGAGACAAAAGAGTGAAGAGAGAGGAATTAAATAAGACATTAAGAGACAAGGAGATACTTATGATATGAGGTGGGAGACTGAAATAAACTTAATTCATCGTGAGAAAGAAATAATTTAAGAATACAAACATCAGGGAAATTGTAAAGAAAGAAATAAGATAAGTATTTGGATTTGTGAGCTCACTACAATTCCCCAATCCACACACATGCACACACACACACACACACACACACACACACACACACACAAATGAATGGGAAATAATTGGATAAGAACAAAAAATCTAAAAGGAATACAATTATAACTTTCATACTTTGTTATTATCTTGAAAGTTGACTACTACAATAGTCAATATTGGGTTAACATTGTAATAATTACAATTCTGTAATAACACTATGTTAATGTATTACAGCAACAAATGAGCTTAAGTAGATTTTAATTGAAAACTGAAATGTCCCATTAATCTCTCATGATGTGTTATGCACTGGATATCTAGATAACAAATTCCTAATACATTTTATTTTTAATAAAATCAACATAAACTAAATGTTTAAAGTGTTAATATGAAATAAATCTAAAATGTACACTCAACATAATTTTATCTTTTAAAATTGCCTATTGTTTGATCAAATATATTCTTTATATACAAAATTCTTCAATTTCCTAGAAATACAGGGAATGTTAAAGGTACATATTGCATGGAGACAATTTAGTGTAGACCCATTACAAGTAGATTTACACTTGATTTAGCCAATTATTTAAGAAAGAAAATTTTATGTCATTTTCAAGATATTTAAGTGAAAGAAAAGATATGGCTGAAATGCAACACTGAGGTTACTCTTTATTTAAGTAAATATCACGAAGTGTAAACACGACAATATGAATATTTTAGCACATACAGCAAACAGATTTATCAAAACCCTTGGGAAACATGAACTCCAACCTAATGAGAGAACACTTGCAAAGGACAAAGCATATGATTTGGAATACACTGAAAAGAAAACAGATGCAGGGAAATTAGTGCTATATCTTTTTATAGCTCCCATGATGCTCCTTAGAAGCCACTGAATGCAACATTGATCCGTCAATATCTGTTAATATCATTATACATAATACTGTATGGAAACCAATGCAAATTGGTAAACCTACTGAATATAATTTTATATTTTTATTCTTTTATTTCTCTGGGAATTTGGACCTTTGTTATATGCTCTCATTTTTCCTTTATTTGATTTTGCTTTTTTAAAAAATGTGGTATTTCATGCTGTCAGAGCGACTACGGAATAACTTCACGACATGACTGTAAAAAAACATCTCATTGCTTAGACAAGCTCTTAGTATTCCCAAATTTAGTTTTTGTGTTTAAGAGACAATGATATCAGCTAAAGATTCTCAAAGCTACACCCTTGTGACATTATCTTGTGATGGGAGCCCAGAAGAAACCCAGAATGTTTTGTTGTGACTTTTTTGCTTTGTAACTATGTATCAGACATTTTTCTTGGAGACAGTTCATTAAAAAGGCCTTGGTGTCTGTTTTCTCTCCTTGTGATGGATGTTATGCTCATGTAAAGTGGGAAATAACTGCTATTACTTTTTGTTATGTCCCCTGGAGGTTCTTCTGCTTCGGAACCTGTACTTATTCTGGATTTATCAGGCAGACCCCTTAGATATGCCATATTTAATTGCGTTACATGGAGGCATTCCTAATAATATAATACACGTTGCCGTGAGCTGCAGGATTTCTCCTTCTGATTGTCTTTGAACGTGCCATGCTCAAGGAAGACTGTGAAATACAGCCAAGATAACAGTACTTTGTCATAAAATAACCTGGTTAAATCACAGGACTACTAATAAACTCAATCATGTTCCACATGATTCAGCTTCTACTGCCTTCTACGTTGTGCTAAAGGGAGGCCCTTCTCATACCTAGCCTTATATCTTCTTTGCTCTTTTCAATGCCTAACTCACAAAGAACTCACTTTTGTCTATTATCTTAGACATATGTGTTGTTGATCAAAGGAGTCACTGGGTAAGTGCAGGCAGGCAGATAAGTAATTTATCTTACTCAGGAAAAAAAAAAACAGGAAGTAAATAATAAATCACGAAAAAGTAAGGTAAAGCAAACATAAAGTCAATTGATTCATCTTTTATGTAAGAGTTTTTCGTCATTATGCTTACCACTATGTTGTTTTAGCCATCTTTGGGTAGAAAAACAAAACTTACTATGATAGCCGACCAAAATATCTTATTCCCCAGCACCTCTTTAGACTTTTCAAGACATATAATATTATTTTATTTTTCCTTAAGCTATAATAATAATACACTTATTTTAATAATATTCCACATACATATTTATTGTACAAATTATTACATGGTGAGGATTAGGCTATGTGACATACATACATTGCCTCTAATCTTTACCAAAGACTTATAAGATCTCAGTTACACTTCAGATAAAGAAAATGAAGCTTTACGAGGTTAAGTGACTCGTTGGAAACTTACAGAATGTCTTTAATGGGACACTAAAGACACTTCAAATGTAGAGTACTTAATTACTGAAGTGATTAAAGTGCAAAGTGTAACTTTTTCTAAAAGAGAAATTGAGCATAGCTACATAAAATATAAACTTCATTAAATAGGAATGTCTATTAACATGCCAACACAAATTAATAAATTGATTGTATTTTCCAAAGTTTTCCATCCAATAAACAGGAAAATACTGAGAATTTCAGAATACCACAATTATTTAACCTATTGTTTTAAATATGAAATAAACTTTTTCTTTGTATTACTTTGAAATTGGTTCCCCACTTCTGACTTACCTTACCAACTTTGTTTAAACAGTAATTACCAGTGATTTCAAAACATTCTAAATCAAGTATATTTTTAATATTTCTACAAGGAGGAATAAAAACTAAAAGCCATCCAGGCACACCCCAGACCAGGCAGCCACCTGGGATTTAATGGGGTAAAAGGTTGTCACTGCACTAAAATGGCAGAAGTAATCATCCTGCCAAAGCATAAATTACTCTTCATTTTACTTCCAAATATCTTACATTCTACTGTAATATCTTACTAAAACAATGTCCAATGCCCTGTTTTGTTTATCAAATTAAGAGGCATTTTGGACTTATGTATTAGGAAGAGAGGATATTATATCAAGAAATAAAAAGGTAAAAGCCATAAACCATTAATGGAGAGATGAGTCTTTATTCTCCTAAGATCTCCCTCACAACAGAAACTAATCCAGTAATGCAGTAATGTTTGCAGTAAAAAAATGGTATTGCAATGATCTTACTCAGAGGATTCTTTGGTATTGATACCATCTCAGCTTGAAAACTGGGACACATACCTAAGATATTTGAAGCTTTCTAGTATTGTGATGCTTTACAGAAAAAGGCACAGTATATCCATAATCCAACTTGATTAGTAATTGGGGTGTTTATTTAAGGGCAGTATTACATGAAGCCGCAATGTGAAATAGCACATTCACAATTAGCACCAGGTTGGTTTTTCAAACAGGCAATGATGCAATTTTAAGAGTTCCCCAAAGCATTTTAAAGACTCAGAAAACATTTGTGTCATTACAAAGCCATAGTTTAAAGCTTATGAGCTTTCCACCCTACTAAGAAAAGCATTTAAAACAACCCACAGAGGACAGGGTAGCGCAAAAATGGGTGGATCTGTAATTACTAGGAGCACTACGGTTCAGGATACAAAATAGGATCGCTCCTTTGTCTATGAATAGTTAATGGCAAAACATATTTTCTTTAATAGTTAGCCACCAGTAGTCAGTTTTTTTCTAAATTAGCCATGCTCTAGAAATCTTGACACTGTAAAATTTTTTTGTTACTTATGAGACAAACGAATTTAAATCATACGGTTCCTCTGGACTTATTTTTACATTTCAAGCATATCTGTGTCTGTGAATAGTAGGTCTGTTTGGGATCAATGTTTTTGCTTCACCAAAAAATTGGACCCAAATCCAACTATTTGAAAGAACTCTTCTACTATCATTGCGAAAGTATGGATGATATCTTTCATTTGGACTCTTATAAGAGCTGCCTGGCCTCTGGTCTCTTCTTCCTTAAAGTCAGCCAAAGCACTCCAAATAGAGCCTTCTTTATAAAATGCAACTCTGATAATGTCAAAAGGCATTGTAATATAGGTAGTAAGATGGGGAGTTCAGATCTTGATGTTCCTTCCTATTACCAATGTGTTTGAAACCAACTATGGTTCAATTTCCCTCTTAATGATTGGGAATAATAATGGAGCTATCCCACAGGACAGTTGAGATTAAGAGCTAGTTCATATGAGACACTTATATAAGAGCCTGGCAATTTTTGAGCATTCAGAAAATGTTAGTTGTTAGTGTTAGCATCATATCTTAAAAATCTGAAATTGTTCTTTCCTGGATAGAGAATAAATCAGAGATTCCTGAATGGAATCTCCATAAATTGGTCTCAAACTACATTTCAATAAAAATGTTAAAATATAGACTACATAGTATACATACTATACATAAATACTATACATACTATATTCTTACTATAATACCAGTTTATATTTTCTATACAGTTTTATTGAAACAGAACTCACATACCATAAAATTAACATTTAAGAGTGCACAATGTAGCAATTTTTAGTATGTTCACAAATTTAAATAACCATCACAATGACCTAATTTGGGAACATTTTCATCATCCTATTAAAAAAAAAAAAACACCTCATACTCGCAGTCATTCTGCTTCCCACTCACTAGCGCCCAACAGCCCTTAGCAACTCTTAATCTAATTTCTGTTTCTCTGGATTTGCCTTTATGAACATTTTTATATAAACGGAATCATCCAATATCTGGTCTTCTGTGTCTGTTTCTTTCATTTAACATAATGTTTTCAAGGTGTATCCATGGTTTAGCAAGTGTGAATACTAGGTGCCTTTTTATGGTCAAATAAGTTTCATTCACCTCTTGATGAACATCTTGGTTCTTTCCAGTCTAAACTATTATGAATAATGTTGCCATAAATTAATGTACAAGTTTTTGTGTGCACATTTATTTTATATTTTGGGGGTATATACCTAGGACTAGAATAGTAAGGCATGGTAACTCCGTGCTTAACATTTTGAGGAATTCCCAAACTATTTTCCAAAGGGGAAACACCATTTTACCATCCCACTGGTAATGGAGAAGGGTTCCAACATCTCCACATTCTCACCAACACTTACTATTGTCTGTCCCTTTTTATTTTAACCATGCTAGTGGGTACAAAGAAAAATTTTTAATTCTGTATTCTTACATCTCTGGCCATTTATTGCCTCTGTTCTCTATTTACAAGTCTCCATTGTCCTACCTGATCTATATAGGAGTTGAACTCCTATTCTTCCTTGAAGTCACAGTGAAAAATCTCCCATATCCTGGGGTGCCTGGATGGCTCAGTCAGTTAAGCATCTGACTCTTGCTTTTGGCTCAGGTCATGATCTCATAGTCTCTCTCTCTCTCTCTCTCTGCTCCTCTCCCACTCGTGCTCGCTCTCTCTCTCTCTCTCTCTCTCTCTCTCCCTCCCTCCCTCTCTCTCTCTTTCTTTCTCTCCCTCTCTCAAAATAAGTAAATAACCTTTAAAAACTATCTCTTGTATCCTAAGATACATAATCCAATCTACCACTAAAAAAATCAATCTCCACAGACTCCTATAGCATATTCATCTCTATAAGAAAAGCAAATGCTTGGGGCGCCTGGGTGGCGCAGTCGGTTAAGCGTCCGACTTCAGCCAGGTCACGATCTCGCGGTCCGTGAGTTCGAGCCCCGCGTCAGGCTCTGGGCTGATGGCTCGGAGCCTGGAGCCTGTTTCCGATTCTGTGTCTCCCTCTCTCTCTGCCCCTCCCCCGTTCATGCTCTGTCTCTCTCTGTCCCAAAAATAAAAAAAATAAAAAAAATAAAAACGTTGAAAAAAAAAATTTTTAAAAAAAGAAAAGCAAATGCTTTATTTTTATCTATTTCCTCAATAGACTCTAAAGTGCTCAAAGGAAAGAATTTTGTTTAACATAGTGTTTTATACATAGATGACGCTTACTGTTCATCGAAGTTACATTTGACCAGTCATTCATTTTGATAAATAGAGAAATGAGCACCCTTTTGACTAAGGAACATCAAATGTTTTCCAATAAAGTACTAAGACTTTAAAAAATAAAACTTAATGTGCTTTTCAGATTATCTAAGGACAAACTAAATTGACATTTCATAATATGTGTTAATAATGTATTTAACTCTCGGAATCCCTTACTTGATTCCAATTTTCTTCAGGATAGATATGGTTCCAGTGCCTAGAACAATTCAGAGCCATAGAAAGGATGTGGACTTTTATTTACTCCATCTATTGAATTATAGTGAAATAATGGTTCTAATCTATGTTTTCTCTCTCAGCAAAGGACAGTGATGCAAAGGTTAAAATATCATTTATTTCTCTGGCTGCAGTAATCTCTCAAATTCAAGTATGAGTCAAAATAATGTGTCTTTTAGAATTACATTAAGCTTCTTGTGAAAACTTTGTAACCACTAATGGGACTGCCATCCAGATACAGTCACATTAAGTACAGTGATGTGGACTTTGATTCAAATTTCTTGAGTAGAGAGAGAAAATAATTGATGATGTATTTTTGACATCGGTTACTGCTTTTACTTTGCCTGGTACAGCATTGGTCTTCCAGAAATATAACCATAAGAGCCCTGGTCTTCAGTTAGGACAGCCCTGTTGTTCTATATCAAATATCCTCCAAGAAGAAATGTGCTTTGGGAAATTCTCTAATCATTATCCTCCTCTCTCCCTTCAACATTAATGGCTGCTGTTAATAGATTAATTCATTTCTTACTCTAGACCAAATATTAGAGTAATTCCTTCATATAGATTATCTCACTTAATACTCACAAAAAACAAAGAGATAAATAGTATAAGTCATACCATTATATTTACTTAGATAAGCCAATTCAGTAGACCAACACAACTACAAAGTTTCATGTAGTTAGTAGTGGAACTAGAATTTGAACACAAGAATACCGTTTTGTTTTGTTTTTTCAATTTTTTGAAAACACTGTATCTCCCTTTGATTAGTCCCAAATTTCAAAAATATCCAGAATATGAAATAAAAGCAATGATTCTTATAATTTGGGGTAGCTCAGGACTCCATGGTTAGAGCAATAGTACCTTGTTTTTTGTTACCCGGATCTTCATGCCTCTCCTTATCCCCAGATCTTACATTTTGTTTTTAAATTTTTTTTAACGTTTATTTATTTTTGAGACAGAGAGAGAGCATGAATGGGGGAGGGGCAGAGAGAGAGGGAGACACAGAATCGGAAACAGGCTCCAGGCTCTGAGCCATCAACCCAGAGCCCGACGCGGGGCTGGAACTCACGGACCGCGAGATCGTGACCCGGGCTGAAGTTGGACGCTTAACCAACTGAGCCACCCAGGCGCCCCTTTACATTTTGTTTTTAAATACTTAATAATTAAACTTGTAGAGCTTTACAATGTGAAATGTGGCAATTGATTACTCAAAATCATGGCTTATCTCAAAATCATGGCTAAGTATTACTTAAAATGTTGGAAAAGTACTTATGATGCTCTACAGTAAATACAAAATCTTTAAATAATATGATGGACACTTGTATTCAGACAGAGAAATAGAAGTCTCCCTAGGTGGTGTGCTTCAGTAGCAGATCATGTTTTCACTTAATACATAGAGTCACATATTGTAATCTTTTCTTTTCAGTCTTCTATGTGATAAGCTCCTTTGGCTTGATAAAATTCTATAAACTGCTTCACATAGAACCATTGTAGGAAACATTATTACTAGAAAAGCTAATAAAGTTGGCAGGGTTTTTTAAAAAAAGATAATAGACGGCATTCATACATCAAAGATTTCTTCAAGGAATTCGATATTAAAATACATCATGGACAGGAAGGCTGAATTCTCACTTGATCTTTTACACTCAGTGTTTTTTGTTTGCTTGTTTGGAACAGTCAGTGTCACCACCAACAAGAACCATAGTCAGCTTGAATGCAAGGAATGAGCAATATGATTTTTTTTCTCTCTCAACACTACAGACTGCACCTGCATTTTAACAGAATCTTGAAAGAAATCTTTGGCATTCAACACCTATAAATTATATTTAGACATACTGATCCCTACTATAAAAAATGATAGCATATTTTTTAGACATTTTAAGAAAAATGCCATACCCTGCATAGTGTCAGTGGCTTAGCACATAGATAAATTTTGGTAAACCACACTAATTTTGAAAAACAGAACAAGATACACATAGGAAGTGGATTAGTCTAGTAATTTGTCTCCACATGCTTTCAGAGTAGACTTTCCCCCACTGCGCACACATTCATTTTCCCCTTTTCTCTAACTTTCCCTTCCATTTCCTTATCGGAAGAGTTTCTCCTGATTCATTTAGGTTACTCTCTAACATTAGTTTCTTCCCTGAACATCAAACAAACAAAAATGCCTGATGAAGATGAAAAGCAATAGTAAGCGCTACCAATTCAGAATCCCAGAAATTCTTGGGATGCAGAATTATCAATACATGCATTCATTCATTCTAACCAATGTTTATTGAGAGTTAGACCTGTAATAGATATTGTAACTCCTCCCTGAAGAAGACATAATCCTGCATAGTTTAGTAAACTAAACATTGTATGTTTTTCCTCCCATTATCCTGCCAATAGTTTTCCCTTTATTTTCTGACAATTATTCTTATTTCTCAATGCAGCTCTGTGCTAACACTCTTGTGTTTTATGGCCTAGAACAAGCAGGACATAATAACATGTGTAGGAACAAAGCAATAATAAATTTAACATCATGGTCTTAACAATTAAATCATTAAGATTTCTCTTTTTTTAATAAAAGGTATCAATAATTTTAGCACATCACAATTACATTATCAATGAATCACTTTAAAATAATACAAAAACAGGGGCGCCTGGGTGGCGCAGTCGGCTGAGCGTCCGACTTCAGCCAGGTCACGATCTCGCGGTCCGTGAGTTCGAGCCCCGCGTCGGGCTCTGGGCTGATGGCTCGGAGCCTGGAGCCTGCTTCCGATTCTGTGTCTCCCTCTCTCTCTGCCCCTCCCCCGTTCATGCTCTGTCTCTCTCTGTCCCAAAATAAATAAAAAACGTTGAAAAAAAAATTAAAAAAAAAAATACAAAAACATATTGCATCAGTCCTACTTTTTTTTCAGTGCTTAAAGTCCCTATCAACTGTATCTGTGGCATCATGACAGATGGTATGCTTCTTTAAAGAGTTCTCTTTTAATATGAAAATGTGTGCTAAATGTGGATAACCTGCTTCTTCTCTTTGAAACAACCATTTTATGAGCTTTCTGTCCAAAGTTTAATTAGCTCTTCTGCACTTTGTCCCTTTTTCAAAATTGCAGTTATTTTCATTTTCATCTGGGTTAAGAAAAAGGTTGAGATGTATGTTTAAAACATTAGCTAGTCACCAAAGAGTGGAACTGCCTCCTGAGTTCTGCCAAGGAGAGTAAATTGCTTGGAAAGATGTCAACACTGAAAAGCTGTCAATAACTTTTTTGGCTGCTGTTGTTCAAAACATTTTATTAGTATTTGATCGGTGTTTTTGAAACACACCAAAATTCACTCAGGATTTATAGACTTTGGAAACAAATAATTATATGTTAAGCCAAAATCCTTTCCCTTCTCATTATACTGTTTCTATTCAAATGTATGAATCCATATTCGAAACTCTGGCATTATATATTTTTTTGATATGAGGTACGTTCCATCTGGATCCCATCCAGAGAGTTTTAATAATTTAATGACCAGTGAAATATCTCATAATGTTGAGGAAAAAGCACACAATGAAGATTCAGGAGACTTAGATTCCAACCACCACAGTAGTCAGATTCCCAAGGTCTCGGTTCTGAAAAGTAAGAAGATAATTTTTGCTTTCTCTATTTTAAGGGGGTGTTGTTAATACGAAATGAACTAAAAATCTAAATAAACTTACAAATTAGAGGTATCCTCTAAACATAAGTGCTTTTGTGTTGTAGACACTTGGTATCAATAAAAGCATACCAAAGATTGATTTATTTTATTTATCTAAGATTTATTTATTGAGTGCAAAATTTATTAAGTGCAAAAAACAGGGCAGCAATGTGTACATACAATGCCTACTCAACTATGTAAAAAATGCTTAGAAATAGCAGATTATAAATACACTAAAATGTTAATTATAGGTATCTTTAGGTAAGGTAACTATGGGTGAATGCTATTTCTTTAATTTTATCCACACTGATTCCAATAGTGCGCATATGTTAGTTTTAAAAGAAAAAAATCAAGGTAAGACTTGGGAATTACCTTTCTTTTCACTTATACCTCACTTATTTTGTTGATTAATATTGAATATAAAATGTAGACTTTATACCTCTTTAATGACAATTGCTTTAAGAAATCAAGATTGGGTGGGGCGCCTGGGTGGCTCAGTAGGTTAAGCTTCCAACTTCGGTTCAGGTCTTGATCTCACTGTTTGTGAGTTCGAGCCCAGTTCGGGCTCTGTGCTGACAGCTCAGAACCTGGAGCCTGCTTTGGCTTCTGTGATTCCCTCTTTCTCTGCCCCTCCCCCACTCATGCTCTTTCTCAAGACTAAACATTAAAAAAAAAATAAGAAAAAAAATCAAGATTGGGTTACATACCCTGAAGTTTTCATAATCTGAGCCCTGGATCTCTCTTTCAAATAAATACATTATCTTCATCTCCCATCAATTATAAAATAAAAAATATTTTTTTATCTTATGTCATTTTTTAAAAATTATTTTCAAGATTATTCATTCTCTCCCTCTTCTATGTTAAAATTTCTACTCTCTTTTACTAATTTTCCATGTGATTAAATTTTGTATTCCAGATTTTTTTTTTTTTTTTTTTGGCCCCAGAGCATGCCATGCTTCTTCAACTCTCTGTGTCTTGCCTGAATGCTAGCCAGGAAGGGTAGCTGACATCTTACATGCTCCTGGGATTCGTAGACAAAGTAGACCCACAGTGCCTTTACTCCTGCAACTCATAGATAGTGATAGAATGACACTCCTTCTAAAGAACAAATAGAAAATATAAACTGAGATATCAGTTTTGTATATGCCGCCCTCCTGAAAAGTAGGTATAATAAGTGTGAAATAGTTTCTAAATAGTTCTATGATAATAATAAAGTGAAAATTGAAATCATTCTGCTTTCTTATATTATTTCCACCTTATAATAATGTCAAACACTAAAATTGTTGAAATTAAGGTTTGGTGCTGTAGAATTTATGTCCTTTTTTATAACCTTATAGGAAGAGTTCAAGTTTTTAGAAGCTAACATTGGGATGGGAAAGGGAATGTCTGATGGAAAGAAAGATAAATTTTTCCCCAATATCTATCAGGGAAAATATTTTAGCATAGCCAAAGGAAATTTAAATGTGGATCATGCAATTCTTTTATTAAGGCTCTTCTTCCCTCCTATATAAGTTGCATGAAAGGTAGTAGGGTAATTCTCTCAATAGTCCCTGTGTTACCCACATGAAAGTTCATTAAATTCAAAAGATAACTCCTTCAATATTCTCATCTTATTCAAAGGTTTAAAGGGCATTGACGAATGAATCAGGTACTTTGAAAACCATCTAAAACATAATACATAATCATCTTCCATTAGGGGAACAGATCAGAAAGTTTTACTCTCATTTTTTTTTAAACAGTTGAGTTCAGGCCAGTTTCTCATTTTGTTTCATTTTTCTCATCTTGCTCTGGCTTGGGTTCAGAACTCCCATTGACTTCCAGAAAGATCTTTGCATTTGGCTCAGCTTCAATAGTAGAAAACAAGATACTGAACAGACCCCATTGCTTCTGAATGTCTCTAAAAAAACAACGTTCCACCTTCCAACTGGCTAGCCCACAATGTATTTTTCACCATCAACATCAAACAGTACGAGTGCCACTGTACAAAATATTTTACAAAATGAATTCAAAGAGCCTAAAGGAGCCTGCTTATTGTTTTGTGGGATTTTTTTGTTTTCTGTTATTGTGCGTATACAATTTCATGTGATCCTCATAATGTTTCGTGAAGTTTTTAGGGTAGCTATAGGTTTCTCCATTGTGCAGAGAAGAAAACATGGGAAAGAATTATTAGCTGTTTAATAAGAACTCCTAGGTCCATCAACACTCTGTGTACTTCAGACATCTGACAGCTTGCAGCATGACTGAAGGGAGTTTTATAGATCATTCCGGTGCACTAAGTATTGTCTATAGAATGGAAGTATTTTCCCTCATGTATGTATTACAATTTTAAAATATTTTTAGGTGCCACTATGTCAGTCAAAGACAGACTGAAATGACAAGTACTTTTATCACTATAACATCATACCTTCAACAGCTGTGACAGTAACACAAATAAGCCATCAGTATTAATGGGTGAGGAAATGAATCATATTTGAAAGAACCAACAAGTTAGAGTTCTCTAATTTATTAATAAAATATGGATGAAGCAATTCCTATTTTCACTTTAAACACTATAATATTCATTATTGTCTTAGAATTACGGGAGGGAAAAGATGATAATGTTAAATGATGACACAGGAGAGGACAGGATATGGAAGCAAAGAATCTTTAAAGGACTAAGTAATAAATATGATGTGAAAGGAAGAGTAAAACCAAAGATCTAACAGACCCTGAAAGAATATCCATGGATAAGAAACAACAATAGGAAGTAAAGACAAAGGATACTGAATTTATCTCTCAAAGAGAAATAATACCACTCTGTTTTCCCTCTGGGTACAGTGATGACCACTCTTTTCATCATAAATGTTATCAAACTGCTGATTTTTTCTTATTTGATAGTTATTAGGTAAAAATGTGAACAAAGGGCATGCAAGGAAACATTCTGATGTTTATAGTATGAAAGTGCACTTGTAAAAATAGTAAGAAACGAGTCTGGACCCTTCTACCCTATCTCCTCTATAAAACAAAAGCCTTAATATGTGGAAGGAGGGGTGGCAAACACTGTTGGCCATGGTGCAGGAGTGAACTCCCATTGCATCTGTGGAAGGGAAGAGAAAAAACCCACAAGCTCTGGTGGAGAGGAGGAAATAGATGCTAGTTTCAGAACTGCCTGGAGACTAAAAGTCACGAGGTCACACCCCCAAGATCGTAAGATGCAGACTATCTCACAAAGAAGCTGCATCAGCAATAGACAGTGCCTAACAAGTTCTCTCTCTTTTAGCAAGTGCTGAGTAAAAAGTAATTTGTGAGACACAGATAGATCCTGTCTGAGGCACAGTACCATGAGAAAACTTAAAGCTGAAAGGAAAACAATCTATTATCAGAAAATAAAATCTTCTGACAAACCATTTACCACACTAAACACAAAGTATCACTAGAGGAAGTTGAAGCCACTGGTGCACTGGAAATAACTACAGAAACAACAGGCCTCAAATCTACCACAACTTCCCATTAGATTATCTCACATCTTGCACTAGAGACAAAACAGAAGGAACATTTGCAGATATAATATCGATGTACTTTACTTTTTCTTGTCCTACACATGATGTCCATCCAGCTTTCAACAAAAACATATGAGACCATGGGGCACCTGGGTGGCCCGGGTGGTTATGTGTCCAGCTTTTCATTTTGCCTCAGGTCATGATGTCACAGTTTATGGTTTCAAGCCCTACATTGGGCTCTGCACTGACAGGGCAAAGCCTGCTTGGGATTTTCTCTCTCTCTGCCCCCACCCTCTCGTGCATGCACACACATGTTCCTTCTCTCTCTCAAAAATAGATAAACAGTTAAAAAATATATGAGAAGCATTAAAGGGCAAGGGAAAAAAATTAAGAGACAAATCAATCAGCAGAACTAGATCCATACATGTCACAGGTGCTGGAATCATTCCAGAGGGAACTTGATATAACTAAAATTAATATGTCAAAGTCTCTAAAGGAAAAGATGAGCAATATGCAACACTAGATAGGTAATTTCAAGAGAGAAACGGAAACTATAAGAAAGAATCAAATGGGAATGCTAAGATTGCAAATAGTAAATGAGAAGAATAAAGACTCTCAAGACTTTTTGCTATAAAAATGTGCTTCAAAAGATAGTCCAGCACAAAGACTGCCAATGCCACTCGTCTAAGATGTGCAGAAATGAGCAACCCACAGTAGGATTATCTCCCCACAGTTCAAATTTTAATGATCATGTAATGGTTTTACATAGAGTCAAACTATTACCACCATATTATTATTTGTACTTTTCTGAATGTTTACAATATTTCATAGCTTAAAATGGCTAAAATAAGGAATAGTTTTAAGGCAATATTTAAGTTCTCCTGTATTTCCCTAAATGGGGCCATAGTTCCACACCCCTCAGGAGCCCCACCGTCCAGTGCTAGAATTCGTTTGGTGAGTTAAACCTGACATCCATGTAAGTATTTGATCTTGAGCCACTGGTGCTTGAAAACAACCTATATCAATTAGAGTCTTTATGGTTGCAATCAGAGAAGCAGGCTTTTACAACTTGAATACAATTTTTGGAAGAATATTGGTAACTCACACCTTTGACAAATGACTGTGAAGTAGAACCCTAGGAATCAATGTAGCCCATGTGCCAGAAAGTAGGACAGAATGCTAAATACATTTAACATTTTGCCCCTTCGTTCAAGATTCAAGGTTCAGATTTCAGCATGTCAGCACTGTTTTGATCTAGAATAGTTCAAATTACAGCATCCAGTTATTGTCCATTAAAGGTATTCAATAGAGAGGAGGACATTTCTCAAACAGAAATGGCAGTACTCTTAAACGTTCCCAAACAAACAAACAAACAAACAAACAAAATAAGACAAAACAAAACAAAACAAAACAAAAAAAACAGAAAGCGGATTCAGGAGATTCAGCAAATAGTGATGAAATGGCAGGAGGAAAACAATATTATTAGAAACTTTGAAAGATTCCATCCCATTGCTCTTAATACAATTAATATATATCTCTATAAACTAACAATTTTTACTCTTGGTCTCAATTATATTTTGAATCATGGCTATTAATATCACTATCTTTACAGTCTTCATATTAGAACTCTGAACTCTCTCATATTAGCTTTCCAGACTCCTTCATTTTATTCATCTTTCTTGATTTCACTTATTAAAAAAAAAGCTGCAGAGTTCAAAAATGTTATAAAATTGATTCCTTCTTAATTTTACAATTGTGTTGCCTCATTTCAACCTTTCTGCTGATCTTCCCAGTTATCAGGATTTTCTCATTTACCCCAAACTTCCACACTCTGGCCTTGGTTTATCTCTCTAAAACCAAATCAGATCATACAATCTAGTTCTTAAAAAGGAAAAACTAATAAAAACTCTACTAATGATATCCATTCTGATATCCCTATAGCATATGACAGAGATCTACCCAATCTTTATATAATTTTTTTTAAATTTTTTTAATGTTTATTCATTTTTGAGAGAAAGACCACAAGCAGGAGAAGGGCAGAGAGAGAGAGAGAGAGAGAGAGAGAGAGAGAGACAGAATCTGCAGCAGGCTCCAGGCTCTGAGCACAGAGCTTGACGTGGGGCTCGAACTCATGAACTGTGAGATCATGACCTAAGACAAAGACAGTGGCATACCCAACTGAGCCACCCAGGTGCCCCCCCAATTTCTATATAATTTTAAAAACAAATTATTACAAGTAAATGACTGCAAGTAAACCTACTTTAAATTTATCTAAAACAAGTCAATTAAAAAGCTAACTTTTTGAGAATAAGTAATAAGTGAAATAATATTCCGATTTTATCTTTGTTTTTTCTATGATGTTATTCTATTTTTACAATTGCAGAATAATTTATTTAAAGTCAATGTCTTCTTTTACAAACACTACAAAACTAAATATTATGTATCCTTTAATCAACAAAGACTACTCTGAAATAATAACTACAGAATGATCAAAAGATCTCATCAATAATTCTTGTTTCAAACTGTTCTTTCAAAATTTATTGCCTGAAATAATTACTATGAATATTTATGTAAAAAGACAGCAGGATGAAATAGTATCATTGTGGATAAGGAAAATGTCCAAGGTGCTTATCATCTATTTTTATTTCATTGTTAAATATGTTATTGAATTTGATTTAAAACTGTAATTTTGTAAGGCAATAAACATCATTGAAAGTTAAAGTTTACAATAGATTTATATTCCAAAATACAAGACACAAAGTTTATATTACATCAATTGCAACAAAAACATCTTCTACTTTATTAAAAAAATTATTTAGCATATCAAGTGAATTTAATAATATTTACTTGGCTCTAAGTTACTTAAGCAACATATTTTTTTACCATGGTTTCTTTAAAAAAATGATATAAAACTTCAGTCCCAAAGTCTAACTAAAAATATGTCAAGATTAAGTTAGATTGCCTATAATACACATAAACAGTATTTTAAAAATAGAGTTGTGAAGATGTCTTTTCCATTTGAGTATGTAGGAAGATGTGTGCAAATGCTAACAGTTATACATATGCAAAACTTATAAGACTGTTTAAAACTGTTTACACACCTGAGGTTATAACTTTATGTTTTTAAGGAATGGCTAAAATCTAGTTATGATCATTTAACGTTGAACTCTGGAACTTTGCCCTGGCATCCCAAGAAGCGGACATTTTCATTTTGTTCAATGCTTTAAAAAAAAGAGTGTGATGTATTAGACCCACTTAGATATTGAGAGCCAGAACTTAATCCAAAACTGTAGTTATAGTGTACACTTCTACGTATCAAGGTAACTTTACCAAAAAAATGAACCAGAATGATTTTTAATTTTAGTCAATCCACCCAGATGCAATTGAATTGTGAAGTTGTTCTATCTTTTCTATATAAAATGGAAATAGCTACTCATATATGTTAACATATATGAGTCAAAAATCTGCTAGGGGAGATACTATATTCAATTACAAGTTCTTTAAAGAGCTACAACTTAGGACATGTGGATGGCTCAGTTGGTTAAGCATCTGACTCTTGATTTAGACTCAGGTCATGATCTTGTGATTCATGAGACCATTCGCTTGTCAAGCCCCAAAAGTCGGGGTCTGTGCTGAGCACGGAGCCTGCTTGAGATTCTCCCTCCCTTTCCCTTTGCCCCTCCCCTGCTTGCATCACTCTCTCTCTCTCTCTCAGAAAATTAAATAAATAAATAGCTACAATTTGTTTATGCTGAGGTGAATATGGAGTATATATTTTATTGAAAGGTGGGTATCCGTAAAAATACATAGTGCAGAAATGTATTAAAACACCAAAAAGCAAGGTGCCTGGGTGGCTCAGTTGATTGAACATCCAACTTCAGCTCAGGTCATGATCTCACAGTTGGTGACTTCCAACCCCATGTTGGGCTTTCCACTCTCAGCACAGAGCCTGCTTCAGATCTTCTGTCTCCCTCTCTCTCTGCCCCTCCCCAGCTCACTCTCTCTGTGTAAAAATGAATAAATATTTTTTTAAAAAACCCTCCAAAAAGCAACAAATATAATGATAGTATTCTTTGGCAAGGAAAAGAAAAATAAATATGAAGTAGATAGTTAATATGAATTTAATGAGAGTTAAATTTTTCATTCAATTATATATTTAAGAATTGGATTTATTCCTTCTTTTTTTCCCAGAGCAGTAGCTGAATGAGAACATGGAGACAGTGCCAAAAGGCTTTACTTCTGCCTATTATTTTTTAAGGGGTTTTTTTTAATGTTTATTTATTTTTGAGAGAGAGAGAGAGAGAGAGAGAGAGAGAGACAGAGCCCAAGCATGGGAGGGGTAGAGACAGAGGGAGACAGAATCTGAAGTAGGGTCCAGGCTCTGAGCTGTCAGCACAGAGCCCAATGTGGGGCTTGAACCCACAAACCGTGAGACCATGACCTGAGCCAAAGTCAGATACTTAACTGACTGAGCCACCCAGGTGCCCCAGTTCTGCCTATTGTTTTTTAATTGTGTAATTAAAGTAAAGCCATTATATAATGGTTGCAAAGAAAGCCAACTAATTGTAGCTCAGAAGATAAAAACAGTTGCAAATAAAAGTCCACACAGACACTTTAGACATACTGGAAAGACAAATGTCAAGATCTACAGAATTACTTGAAATAATTTTATCTCACGAAGCATTATTCACGTTATTAATATTTTCATTGTCTATGAGTAAACCATTTATTATAACTGTATTAGTACATTTGAAATGATAGAAACAAAAACCAGAAGATTTCTATAATATTTTGCTGATTTTAAACATCAATGCGTACTTTAATAATTTTTAGAGCACATTTAAAAAAATAATTTGAAAAAAATTCAAACTAAATATTTTAACTGTTTGGAAAATTATGAATAAAATGAAATCTCCACCTAAATATGCTAAACGGAACATTAAAACACTGTTGTTATTCATGTGAAAAAGAGCTGGTCATCACACTACCTTTGAATTTCAGCCACACCTCCTTGCTGTGTGACCTCAAGCTATCCTCTAAAATCTTCAATATATTCACATTAAAACTGGATTAGAAATAGTACTTACATTATAAGGTCATCTAAGGATTAAATGGTTTAATTATTGAAAAGTTCTAAATGCAGTCCTCAGCTCTGATAAGCACTAAATAAATGTTGGTTATTATTATTATTATTAACTGATTTGTCTAAGATCTGCAGATTATAACTGCTGCCTTGAATTCCTGACTTAGGTGTGCTCCATTAAAGTGGAAGAAAGAAGTTCACCAAAGTTTCTGGCTGAAGTTTTTCTGATCTGGCATCACCTTCTCCCTAAGCTGTATCAGCCTTGGGCCTCCAGTTTAGTTTATGCTGGACTATTTTCAAATTGAAGAGATGTGTCCTGATCAAAGCACATAAATAAATTTGTTTATGTTCAGCATCTCTTTTATGTCTCTAAATATAATTGAAAACCCATGTAATGACTATGGAAGCCTTTGAACTCTGGGGACCTTAATTTGGGACCTGAGATAAATCTATGGTCAAAGTCACCTACTGAAACACCTATTAAAAATTTAAATGATTTAATTTCCATTTTCCTCTCTTTTCCCTTAATCACTTCTTTAACACTCTAAAATACATTCTTATTGTTTTAAGTACTAATTATAGATGTACAGAAAAAAGTAATAATATTTATCCTGACTCTTCAGTCCATTTCCAGAAGTTATTGTAACCACATATCTTTTCACTTATATATATGTGTGGGTGTGTGCATCCAATGAAAATCTAATTCTTTCAAGTTATACCAAATATTTTTCATATATGTTCAATAAATATATGATTTAAAGTTATAAATACATGTAATACTGAAAAATAATATGCAATATGGGATGCCTGGGTGGCTCAGTCGGTTAAGCGTCCAACTTCAGCTCAGATCATGATCTCTGTGCTGACAGTTCAGAACCTGGAGCCTGCTTCAGATTCTGTGTCCCTCTTTCTCTCTGTCCCTCCCCTGCTCATGCTCTGTCTCTCTCTCTCTCAAAAATAAACATTTAAAAATTTAAAAAATAATAATAATATGCAATAGACATAAGAGGTTTTTAAGATATCCAGTAACACATACATAATGGATTGATTTTTATGTAACGTAAACATATTTGTATGGCGATGTGAGCATAATCTATATATAGATAAATTCAATATAGAGAAATTTAATATTTTTAGATTGACCCTTGACATTCCTACAAGTGTTATACTATTCATAAATATACACACAAACATATATATAGACTCACATATATAATTTCTCAATTGACAGACATCATGTACACATTTTCTTATTTTTGTTTCCATAATCAATTTGCAATAAATACTTTTGTACATATGTGTGTAATAATATGCATTTATAAACATACATACATATACATACATATAAAAATAATGAGTGGTTTTGGAAACAGCATCCACCAAGTAAAATTTCTGTGTAAAAATATATACATATTAAAAAATTTTTTAAGATATTTATTGCATATACCATTGAAATTGGGGAAAACTGCTACAAATTCCAGAGTCTATGGCACAAATAGATATCTGTGTAAAGATTTTAAATCCACCTACTTTTACCATTGGGGAGAGGCGGGAGTGACAAAATCTTGTCACCAGAGCTATAACTTTAATTCTGGCAAATTGTTTTCCAGAAAGGTTATAGTAATTTATTCTCCCAGCAGAGGTATGTGAAAGTACCTCCCAGAGTTCACAGTTAGCTAGATATGAGCAGGCAATGAGACAGTCCAACTGCTGAAAAAGGCAGAAATCGCCAACCATCTCTGGAATGCAAACAGCCAGGGAAACCCTGGAAATCACCCATGGCCCTTCCCTGTAACAGCTCCCCTATGGTAACCTATAGCTTCATTACAATACATTTACATTGCAGTTTTCACACACACACACACACACACACACACACACACACCTGCCTTGTGGGGGATGACTGCCATGACAGTTCTGACAGGGACCATACAGGGCCCAAAAGTCCCCCTCCAGATGTAGGTGTAGTCTCTTAAATGTTTGGAGGCAACCTCAGTAAATGCCCTCACTATGACCTGTAACCCAGGCAAGTATAAAAAAACAAGATAACCCTGACGCCCCACCCACACACCCCACCCCCACAGTTAACATCTCTGGGCCTGCTTACTCTCCCACTTTGAGAGTATACTTTTGCTTGGACCACTATTAAACACTTGCTTGGTTAAGAGTTTGGTTCTGAATTCTTTCTTGGCTGAACTCAAGAACAAAAGCCACAGAACAGGACTGCCCCTAACATACATAATCTCTATACACAGCATCATTAGCCTTGGAGATAATTACTATTTTATCCCCTAACTTTATCAGTTAAAACTATATTACATTACTGGTTTAATTCCCATTTCCATGACATTTAGTGAGACTGAACAAAATTTTATATATTTTACTGGTAAAGTGATTTCACTTATTTTGAATTTTATCTTTATCAATGATCTATTTTCCTCTTCAGTCAATTTATTTCTCATTGATTAGAAGGAACTCCTATTATATTACACACATTGATTTTATTAGTCGTAAGTTAGCATACTGTTTCTTTATTCGTGACTCATTAATGTTGTCCTTTGCAGTAAAAATACTAAATTCTAAACATTTAAAGGTGTCTGCATTTAGACATATTAAATATGTCTTTATGGCTTTCCTCTATCTTTCCATACATAGCTTCATTTGTTTGAATTACACATTTGTGATCATAAAGTTTCATCTTATTTTTTTATAAATCTATCTTGCAACCATATTTCATGGTCACCATACCTCTTCATGAATAGCAATTATAATGTTAGGTTTTGAGATAATATGGATAACAATTCACATTGAACTATTTGGGAGGCTTTGAGAATGTACATGTTATGTGCAACCAATTGAAAAAAGAGCAATATAATTTGCATACCAGGTCAAGACAAACATTTGTTATATAATTTGAAAAATATAACTTACATTCTTTCCCCAAAGAAGGACCATCCTATCTCGAAAAGAATATTGCTAGCAGGGTAAACTTTTTTGTTTTTCTAAAAGTAGGAAAATATTTAGGTCTACGTAAATTCCCACATGCATGGGGTGTCTGGGTGGCTCAGTTGACGGAGTGCCTCTTGATTTTGGCTCAGGTCATGATCTCATAGTGGGTTTGAGCCCTGCATCGGGCTCCATACTGTCAGCATGGAACCTCTCTGGGATTCTCTCTTTCCCTCTCTCCTTGCCCCTCCCTCACTCATTCTCTCTCTCTCCCTCTCTCAAAAATAAATGAACTTTAAAATAAATAAATACCTACATGCATAATTAAATTTCTGGATTTTTATACCACAAAGCATAGAAGATATAATTTTAACCAGGAATACTTTTAGAACAGATGTCAGTTATCTACGTTGACTTTCTGTATAAAATGTATGATTTTGAATAGCTATGTGTCTTGGATGGTCCTACTAGGGTCAGCCAGCTGTAAAATGCATCAACAGTCAATTTAGTACATTGACCAAGTAGGCGGGTTCTGTTATTCTTTTAAGATTGGATACTATCTTTCAAACTCAATAGTTTTCATTTTTTTCTATCATTGCTATCAAACTGCACTTTTTGGCACAAGATCAAGTGATGTTTCAAAAATGCACTTGTTCAGGATACAAAACACATATCTTTAATACTGAATATTTTCATATTTACTATAGCAATAGCATATGAATGCAGTTTTTTTTCTAAAAGCTTATCAATGTGTTTATAATATGGAAATGTGGTTTGTTGACTACACAGGTGATGTCTTCATATTTGCCACACTGAAGCTTACCACAACTCGTGAATAAAAATCTCTAACACTTTTGCTAAAAAATGCACAAAAGGAGAATGGAAGTAATATTTCATTTTATAACAGTGGGGTTGAAATCTGCTACTTTGTAAGACATTTCTACTTATTTTGATGTCATGATAGTTTGTAAACTGCAAGCCTTGAAGAACTTTTCATAATCTTGGGTCACTGAAGAACTGATATAATTTGATACCCAAGCCCTTTCTAACCATAGTATTTCACTGCAGTAGACTGATGGACATGATGATAACTCTTATAATCTTGGCTATTTATCAGTGTAAATTGAGAGCACAACAAAGACAGAACAGCAGTGATCATTTAAAACAACTGAGCCTCTCATATATTTCACTGAATTTTCAAACGCAGGCAGAGAGTTTATTGAAGAAGAATTAGACCTAGAAATGAAGCTAGCTAATTTTTTAGATACTAACATGTAGTAAGTGTTTACATCAGGTCAAGAACTCTAAGAATGTTATTTGTGTATTGACTTTAGTCCTGAGAGTAGTGATATGTGATAGGAACTATTATTAATCCTTTTTAGCAGAAAAGAAATAGTAGATACACATAGTTGTGAACAACTCCACCAAAGAAACTCACAAAGCTCTGATGGGATGGTAAACTGGTACAGCCACTGTGGAAAACAGTGTGAAGTTTCCTCAGAAAAAAAATAAAAATAGAAATGCCATATGATCCAATAATTCCACTACTGGGTATTTACCCAAAGAAAACAAAAGCAAACAAACAAACAAACAAAAACAAATTCAAAAAGATACATGCACTTCTATGTTTATTGCAGCATTATTTATGATAACCAAGATATGGAAGTGACCTAAACAAATGTCCATTGGCAGGTGAATGGATAAGGAAGATGTGGGTATGTTATACACACATATATACTGTGGAATAGCAGCACTCTCAACAATCGCCAAATTATGGAAAGAGCCTAAATGTCCATCAACTGATGATTGGATAAAGAAATTGTGGTTTATATACACAATGGAATACTACGTGGCAATGAGAAAGAATGAAATATGGCCTTTTGTAGCAACGTGGATGGAACTGGAGAGTGTGATGCTAAGTGAAATAAGCCATACAGAGAAAGACAGATACCATATGGTTTCACTCTTATGTGGATCCTGAGAAACGTAACAGAAACCCATGGGGGAGGGGAAGGGAAAAAAAAAAAAAAAAAGAGGTTAGAGTGGGAGAGAGCCAAAGCATAAGAGACTGTTAAAAACTGAGAACAAACTGAGGGTTGATGGGGGGTGGGAGGGAGGGCAGGGTGGGTGATGGGTATTGAGGAGGGCACCTTTTGGGATGAGCACTGGGTGTTGTATGGAAACCAATTTGACAGTAAATTTCATATATTAAAAAAAAAAAAATAATAATAATAATAAAAATAAAAAAATAAAAAATAAAAAAAAAATTAAAAAAAAGGGATGAAATCTTGCCATTTGTGATGACACGGATGGACCTAGAGGGTATGATGCTAAGTGAAATAATTCAAACTGAGAAAGGCAATTACACTATGATTTCACTCATATGAGGAATCTAAAAGACAAAACAAATATACAAAAAGCAGAATTAGACTTATAAATACAGAGAACAAACTGATGGTTACCAGAGAGAAAGGGGTAGGAGCATGGGGAAAATCAGTGAAGGAGAGTAGGAGATACAGTCTTCAGTTATGGCATAAATAAGTCATGGGCAAATAAATAAAATGCAAAGTGTAGAAAATATAGTCAATGGTATTGTAGTAGAATTCTATAGTGACAGATGGCTGCAATTGTGGTGAGAACAGCATATAAAGAAATTGAATCACTATGATGAACATCTGATACTAATATAACATTGTGTCAACTATCCTCAAATAAAAACAATTTTAAAAAGGAATGTACAAAGTTAAAATACGAACCCATATATATCTGATTTCAAAATTCATGTTTTTATCAACTGCATAAAAATATATAACACAGTGTGTATGTTATTGTTAAATTTACCATTTTTCCTAGGTGAGACTTTTCTTTGATTATTAGGATTACTTATCAAAATAAGAACAAGAGTTACAAATCTCTGATTAGTCTAACAGAGACCAGAAAGAAAAAAACAAACAAAACAAAACACACACTTCTAATATGATATGTGACTGGGGACAAAGCTCCTCTAAAAAAAACTATTGAACAAAAATGTTTACTATTTATATGTTTAGCCAGAAGAAGATTGTTGTAGACTGAATCTAAAGTTCTTTCTTGTCTAGCAAGAAAGTGGGTGCAGGATTAAAATACAAGAGATGGCTCATGTCCAGGAAAAGACAAAAGCCCTGATTAAGGGTCCTTGCTCCATATTTATTAAGGCTTACAAACATGGTGATGAATGTGTTGCACAAAGAGACAATGAAACTTTGAACACTAACTCATGGACGTGATGGAAAGGGGGTCTTGAAGATATTTGGGTTTAGGGATTTAGGTTAATACAAAACAAAATCCTGACACTGGGCAGCTGGGCAGAAGGTTGTTTACAGTGTACATGAGGCACCAACTCTGTTTACCTAAATTGGTTTAGGGGACAAGAAAGACAGAGCAAGTAACCTTAGGGTCAAGAAAGCACATTCCTTTTGTTAATCAGCTCCACTCTGGGCAACTTCACCCTGCAGCGGTCTATAGCTCTATTTACCTGCCTACCTAATTTGGTCCTTCCTTCCTGTGAAAGCATCTTTCTGCTATAGTACTAAATTGAAGGAGGTGGGGGGTGTTTCCACCTTGAATACCTAATCTTGCTTACCTCATATACCTTTGTATTGGGGCCTTTGCCCCACCCTCTCTGTTCTGGGGGCCTTTGCTCCCCCCATCCTGGGGGCCTTTGCCCCCTTCTCTACCCTTATTCACCTAATCTTGTTTACCCAAACTTGGTTGTGAGCATCCTATGGCTTTATAGTTCTTTATGCCTTGTTAACCCATCAGTGCAGGGTCAGGAAATTCCTAACCTTATTTCCCACAAAAGATGACAGTACCTTTTTTTAAAAAAAGAGAAAAGAAAAAGAAATCAGAACAGAAGTATATGAATTACTTTGATCTTACAAGTCTGATTATGAGAGTAGAGCAATCAGCACACCATCTCAGTCTTCTTGTGTATATCTATTCATCATTCACTTATTCATTTAACAAACTTAAGATTAGAGCTTTGCTAAGCAATGTGAACATAAATATGAATATGATATATTTCCTTGTCTTAAGACAAGTTTTTATCTAATTATAATAGAGTAGGATAAATGCTTCAAAGTAACTAAGAGACAATTAAAAACAAAGAACTGTGTAGTAAACAACGAAGATACTATTTCTACATAATATGTTTGAGGACTCTTTTATGTAAGTGTTGGGTGAGATAAAATTTAAAGTTCATAAGACATAAAAATCAGAGACTATTCTTGATATAGGAAACAATATAGTCAATCAATGGTACATGTTAAATGTCCACTGTCACATAACACATTTTTATCACTTTTATCCAAAGTCCCACAAAAACACTCAATCTGTCATCAAATTTCATTGTTGTTGCAACCAAAAGCTATAATGCATTACTGTCCAAAAGTAGGTACTTAGGAAGAATATTTATCTGTGCAATACTGTCATTTGGTTAGAATTGTACTCATAAAACCTTATATTTGACTTTTTAGTGAGTCACTGATAAAGGGAGATTTAAAACAGTAAGACTATTTTCTATAATAAGGCAAACTAGGCAATTTGTACCAATATTCTTACTGAGACAATTAGAATATACAAGCAAAAGATTTATTTTCTTGAAGGTTTTAGGAAGATTTTTTTAAGTGAAAAATTAGGGTGCCTGGGTGGCTCAGTCATTTAAGCATCGGCTTCAGCTCAGGTCATGATCTCACAGTTTGTAGATTTGAACTCCGCATCGGGCTGTCTGCTATAAGCACAAAACCTGCTTCAGATCCTTTGTCCCCCTTTCTCTCTGCCCCTCCCCTGCTCTCTCTCTCTCTCTCTCTCTCTCTCTCTCTCTCTCTCAAAAATAAATAAACATTTTTTAAAAAGTGAAAAATTATAGGGTCAAGATCCAGAAAAATAAAGAAATGCAGAGAGGAGAACCTAGTATTTTTCACTACTTATCCCCTAAGGGCATAATGGACTATAGAAGGGATAGATTCAAGAGTTAAGAGCGCCCATTTGGATGGTATACTAAGTAAATTTGACCCTGGGACTTGCTGATATGTGGGGGGGGGGGGTTCTGATTACCCACCATACACACATCCTCATTAGGGTTAGATACAAAAGAATAGGATAAAATGGATATAGTTCCTTCTAGAGACTAATCTAGAGACAAGAGAAAAGCTACATTGAAATTAGAAAATAGTGATTCTGTTTCCCTTAGCTACTTACTTCTCAGAAACAAACACAAATCTTTAGTAGAAGAGTATACTATTATCCTTGGCCTCAAAAATTTCTTCAATTTTTATATATAATGACTTATTTTTAATTAAAAACAATCAGACTTCCAAATAGACATGAAAATGATAAAACAAATAATACAATCAGTACACAGATGACTCAGCTAATGAATTTACTAGATGGAATTCTAAAAATATGCTAAATGTGGTCATAGAATTAAAATACATGATTAAGAATTTCACCAGAAAATCAGGGGTGCCTGGATGGCTCAGTCAGTTGTGTCTGAATCTTGGTTTTGGCTTAGGTCATGATCTCCCAGTTTGTGGGTTCAAGCCCCACATCAGGCTCCACTCCAACAGTGTAGGGCCTGCTTGGGATATTCTCTCCCTCTCTCTCTAACCCTCACCTGCTTGTGTTCTCTCTCTTTCTCAAAATAAGTAAACTTTAAAAAAAAATAAAGAATTTCAACAGGGAATTAGAAATCATAAATGGTAAAGAGCTGAAAGATAAAATAACTTTTAGCACAATAAATAGCTCTATGGATTATTTCAACATGAGATAAGACATAGAAAAAGGATAAGGGAACTGGAAGACATATAAAAATAAAATATCAACAAATATGGATGAAGAAAGAGAGAGGGTGAGAGATATAGGACAGACTTCTTACAATTTTTTTTCTTGTCCTTTTTATGTCTTTTTTTTTTTAAACTATCCTTTTCACTGGATAACAATGATGTGGTAATGATTATTGGTTCTTGCTGTAGAAGTGTTTCTCTTTCCTCAAGTAAGACTCAAATGATCTCATGTAACTTTTTTTTTAATGCTTATCTATTTTTGAGAGAGAGACAGAGTACAAGTGGGGGAGGAGCAGAAAAAGAGAGGGAGACACAGAATCTGAAGCAGGCTCCAGGCTCTGAGCTGTCAGCACAGAGTCTGACCTAGGGCTTGAACCCATGAACCGTGAGATCATGACCTGAGCTGAAACCAAGAGTCGGATGCTTAACCGACTGAGTCACCCAGGCGTCCCTCATGTAACTTCTTTGGGTTTTCTCTCTCTCTCTCTCTTTCTCTCTCTCTCTCTCTCTGTCTCCCTCCCTCTGTTTCTCTCTCACATCTCCATCTCCATTTCCATCTCCATCTCTCTCTCTATCTCTAAACTTATCTCTACCTCTCTCCAAATCCTTCTCTGCTGTCTCATTCCCACTCTTTAACTGGAGATTTATTGATAAAAAGCAATATTTTCCCATTCAAGAAATTCCATATATCTCAGTCCATACTCCTAAACAAAATATTTATCTCCATCTAAAGTAGAAGACATTACAAATGGGGTAGGAACATGGCAGTCCATGTTAAATGTATCCATTGAATAAATGGATAAAAAATAAGTGAATAAAACACAAATTCTGGGACACCTGGGTGACTTAGTCTGTTAAGCGTCCAATTTCAGTTCAGGTCATGATCTCCCAATTCACCAGTCCAAGACCCACATCAGGCTCTGTGCTGACAGCTCAGAGCCTGGAGCCTGCTTCAGATTCTGTGTCTCCCTCTCTCTCTCTCTCAAAAATAAATAAACATTTAAAAAAACATGAATTCTAATCCCAATTCTGTCATTAGCTGCCTATCCCACAAAGTGTCCTAGACTCCTTGCACCTTAATTTATTCTCCAAAATTAGGGATATTATCTTTCTCTCTCTTCACGGTTTTTGCAGGATCAAATGAGATAATGCAATGAAAGTCTTTGTCAATCTGAGGTAATTTTCCCCAAAATTAGAGGATATGTGGGTTGAATTTAACAGAAAAAAGTCTCTATAGTAGAGAACCATCTTTAAGTCATTCTTGATTGATATCTGGGGTTTTTTTAGTGCCTTTTCTAAACATCATACGTTTGCCACTCTTCTTTCCATTGAACTTTAACATTCCAGTTATGACTACTATTAACCTATGCTAATAATAGAAATAATAGAAAAAATGAAAAAGTGTAACATAGTTTAGGTTATTCTTCTTTAGAATTATATTAATTTAAATGTGAACATTTAAATAAGAAATACCTCTCGATCTTGATTGGAAATCTCAACAAGTGTTCAAAAACTGAACCAAAGAGGCAGTGTGAAAATATTGTTATCCTTATGGATACATTTTTCTTAGAGTTTCCTGCCTTACTTTAGAATATCATTTCTAGAAGAAGTCTCCTTCTTCAGGAAATCATTTTTTGAATAGCATTCTCTGAAAGAAATTTGGTAAGTGGTACCATCACAGACCCACCTTTCACAAAGTAGCAGAAATACAGAATAAACTCTGAACCAAAAAACTGAAGCTCAGATTTTTAATGAGTCTTCATGCAAACCAGTAGGAATAATATACATGTAAAAGTTATGCCTTGTATCCATTATCAAGATAAATACAAACAAGAGAGTGTGGAGAAGATCAAATCTGTCAAAAAAGAAAAACTAACTCTAAAAAGTTCTGCATGAAGAGACACTAGCTATCCATAGTTCCTCTGGCCACCCGGCAACTACTGAGAGGTAGAAGGAGAAAGCAGGACTTGGATAATTTCTATTAACACCTCTTGCAGCACTTTTAACAATGATTGTTACCCAACTCCATTGGAATTTGATGTAAGTTTCCTATATCTCAGACAAATTCTACTCATCACTTTTGCTACTCTGCCACAAATTCTAGTTAATTCAGTTACCAGTAATACCCTGCTGCATTCAAGGTCAAGGAGATCTTTTTGATGTAAGCCAGTCCTGTCAGTTCAAGTAGTCTTTTGCCATCCCAGGCCATCTTAATCCATTGTTGCTTATCTCTGACTCACTCCAAGTTCTTTGAGGTCCAGATTTGTTCTTTCTTTATTTTACCTGGATAGCATCATAGGGAGACTCTCTCTAAGCCTGCACAGTATATTTATCTCCTCATCAGGCTATGTCAGGGCAGCTGGTTTTTACTGGTTACTTTAATTTCCCAGGAAATAAATGGGAGCTTAAAACAACAGAAATTTGTTGTCTCATGTTTCTGGAGGCTTGAAGTCCAAAATCAAGGTGTTGTCAAGGTTATGCTCCCTCTGAAACCTGTGGGGAAGAATCCTTTCTTGCCTCTTCCTAGCTTCTGGTGATTTGCAACAACTCAGCATTCATTGGCTTTTTCCCCTACAGCATTTCAATATCTATCCCTACGTCAAATGGCATTCTCCCCTCTTTTTCTCTGTTTTCACATGGAATTTCCACTTCTAATAATGACACCAGTCATACTGGGTTAGGGCCCAACCCAATGACTTCATCTTAACTTAGTAACATTTACAAAGACCCAATTTCCCAGTAAGATCACATTCTCAGGTACTGGGATTAGGATTTCAATATATCTTCTGGAGGGAACAATTTGACCCATACCAAAGGGCTAGGAACACTTTTCCTCAGCCGTTGGTGCCATGTCATTTTGGAGCTTGCAAACCTCAATACTTATGAGACAACCAAATAACTATACTCCTCAATTCTCCTCATTTACTTTGGGTTAATGGGGGGATTCTAGTTTCTTCAACTTCCTGTACTGAGAGTATATATCCACAGTCTTTACCACGTAATTTTGCAGGACTATTTCATTGTAGATTACATATACCTTTCTGACCCAGTGAAGTAAGATTTGCTCACATAACTTACTTGGCCAGTAAACTTTCGTGGATGTGTTACAAGTGGAGGACTAAACTATACTAGCTTGATTTGGCTTAGTTCTTAGATTCCTGCCATAACTCATGAGAAGAACATGTCCCAGGTAACCACTGGTCAAAGAAGAATAAGAAACATGTGGAACTGCTTGATCCAATCTTTAACCTGTAAATAAACTCAGTAGATCCCTGGATTAGAGCAGAGGTAACCCTGCTGACCCACAAAACTCTGAGCAACAGAAATAAGTACATGTTTTCATTAGCCACTGAATATTGGGATAGTTTGTTTCACAACATTTTTATAGTAATAGCTGACCAATATTTTCTGCTGTGTTCTGATGATTCAATATATATACCCACTTTATCACTTTCTCTTCACTAAAATTTTCCTGATCAACTTTGCATGCTCTCCCTATTGAAAATTATGCTAAGTTTAATTTATTAGGAAAACTACACAGTATTAAAAGAAATATGTCTTTTTTCTGCCATTTATTTCAGAAACTATGCTTCTGATATTATTTGTGGTTATGACAGTTGGCCTATCATAAATTCTACCGAAATTAACTTCCCACATGATGGGAAAAAGAAGATTCTAAAGCCTTGACCATGTATGAACTACTTTCAGGGGTCTCATATACTCTGGGACACCCCTGAGAATGAAAAGAGATACAAGAAGACATAAACCAGATTTCCTAAGCATACTGGCATGCATGATCACTGTTCTAATAATAAAAAACACTAAGGCACATAGAGAGTTTAATTTTGGTCATTGCCTATTACAGCACTTTAATGTCTTTCACATAAATCCTGGTTAAGATATTTGCCTTTACATTTCCTAGATATTTAGCAATCAGAAAGAGTAACTTCAGAGGACTCCCAAGTTCTCTGAGAGAACTCCCCAGAAGGAAAAGTAGATCTTTACCTTTATGGATACAGGTTAACTGAGTCTGTACTTACTGTTAGAGTAATTCTTACTGAGGATGATTCATGAAAAAAAATGTTTCAGAAAAAGCTCAGGCTGTTCAGGAAGTAGGTTCATGCCATGTTGACACTTCTAATTCTAGGAATTTATAGAACTGGTTTCTTTATTGGGTAGAAGGATACCAAATCCAAAGCACATGCCTTTTAACCTTACATGCCCCAATTATTCTCAGAGCTTTCAACACTGGTTTTCAGAATAAAAAGATGATTCAACTGTCTATTTTTCTGTTTTCCTGCTCTAGTCCAGCAGATGCCAAAGTGTGGTTCAGGACTCTTAGTAATTTCTGAGACTTTTTCAGGGAGTGGATAAGATCAAAACTAATAATAGTAACAATACATAATAATACTAAGACATTTGTCATTTCAATGTGTTGACATTACAGTGATAGTGGAAAAGCAAAAGCGGGTACAATTGGTGGGATCTCAGCACAAATCAAAGCAATGACTCAAAACTGTATGAATAATATGAGTAGTCATACCTTCTTCAATACCATGCACTAGTGATGAAAGATAATGCAAATTGTAACTAAGAATGTCCTTGAAGGAGTAAATATACTTATTTTATTAAATCTCAACCCTTGAGTACACATTTTTTAACTTTCTGTACAATGATATGAGAAGTATCCACAAAACTTGCTGCTGTATCATAAAGTACAATGGTTGTCTCACAGGAAACTAGTATGAAAATATGTGTGCTTATGTGTCTGAGCCAAAAGCAAGCCATTTTTTCATGAAACACATTGTTTTTTGAAAGAATGACTGACACACAAACTATGTCTATTGAGGCCTGGGTTTTTGGCAGACATTTTCTTGAAAATGAGTAAAATGAAGCTGCCATGTCAAGGAAAAGAACTGATGGGTATGTTGCCAAGACTTCAAGCAAAAGTTGAATCTGGAAAATGTCTACCCACTCCCATGAGCTTAAATGTTCCCAATAGATAAAGAATTTCCTAAATAATAGAGAGGTAATATTAATTGTAGTATTCATGGAATATTAAGAGTGACATTTTGATATTTGATTTATACAATGAAATGTGCCAACATTTGGAAGATTTTCATTAATTCAGTGACTATATATTTTGCAAGTGACCAAAATATGATGTCACAAATAATCCACTTGGAAATGAGGCAATAAAAATGCAAAAGAGACAATGGACTCTAAGGTAACAATGTATAAAAGTTCATTGATATTTTTTGACATTCTTTCTCTTTTTTAAGTTTATTTATTTATTTTGAGAGACACAGATACAGTGCCAGTGGGGAAGGGGCAGAAAGAGGGAGAGAGAGAGAATCCTAAGCAGGCTCCCACTAAGAGTGGAGAGTCCGATGTGAGGCTTAAACTCACGAACCCGGAAATCATGACCTGAGCTGAAACCAAGAGTCAGAGGCTTAACCAACTGAACCACCCAGGTGTCTTGCATTGCTGTTTAACATTCTACATAGCAATTGACCTTAAAGAAATTACCACATGTTGACTTTTGAGGTAGAATCAAAGAAGACTATTCCAAAATACCTGAAAAGAACATATTGAAATGTTTTCCCTTTCCAACTACATATCTGTATAAGGCCAGATTTTCTTCATGTTCTACAACCAAAATAACATATTGCAGCAGGTTGAATTGAGACAGAAAAATTCTTTTATCTTGTGTACCAGGCATTAAAGAGATTTGCAGAAAATATTTTTAAAAATTTAAACATTTATTTATTTTTGAGAGACAGAGGAAGACAGAGCATGAGCAGGGGAGGAGCAGAGAGAAAGGGAGACACAGAACCTGAAGCAGGCTCCAGGCTCCAAGCTGTCAGCACAGAGTCTGATGTGGGGCTTGAACACATGAATTGCGAGCTCATGACCTGAGCCGAAGTTGGACACCCAACTGACTGAGCCACCCAGGCATTCCATATTTGCAGAAATATTTTTAAATGATTTTATCAGTATTTTTTTTTTATTTTGAAAATTGCAATTATTTTATTTAAAGTATAATTTTATGCTATCATAATGGACTTACTATTACCCATAGTTTAAAATTTGGTTCTAATTTCCAACACAATAAATAATGGTGGACATAACTCATGTAAATAAAAGCTTTTTGAGGTACTCAAAGTTAAGATTATAGAAGGGTCCTTAAAGCAAAAGTTTTGAGTATCATTGCCCCAAAGACTTTCTGTCTCTTCTGGATTCTTTTTTTCTTTTTTTTTTCTTTTTTTCCTTTTAATTGATGAAGATAGAGAGATAAAAATTAACATTTATTTCCTAAGAACACTGTTGTGCACAAACCCAATTCTAGTCAACTCTTGTTTAATTCTAATTTTAAGAACATTAATAAAACCTACACCATAAAATTATCTGTTATAAGCCTTGCTCTGATGGTAGAAAAATCAATTTGTTAAGGTTTATGTAAAGTACAGGCCAAAGTAAAGGGGCAGTGATATGATTATGATTCTTCTGGTGTGTCTTTTCCACGAAGTATTATGTGAAATTAGACGAGTTACACTGTGGATTTCTTCTCTGGATGAGATTATCCTCCCATTTCCATCTCCTTATCTATTGTGAGCTGCTTTCAAATTGTTAAAGTAATGGGTTGCATAGCTAATGTATTTGTTCTGAAAGAAAAGAAATTGTTTTTGACATACATTAAAAAAAATAGTACTGATAATTTCATAGGATTAAACTTAGTTTTTGTTCCCCTAGTTTGGTCACAGTGATTTTTCAATCTGTTTGGTTTTCTGTTTTGTTTTGCCGTTTGGGGACACAGTGCTTGTTTTCTTGTCTTTTTTGTTTTCTTTCTTTCTTTCTTTTTTAATTCTCAGTTTCTTTGTGTTCTGATTCAAAGTTGAAGGATTTTTTTGAGGAATTTACTGTTCCCGGATAACTTGCTGTAGAAAAATGACATAACTTAAGTTCCCCAATTTCAGGTTTATTCTATTCACTATACCCCTCACCTTATGACTCCCTCTGCTGTAAAGGTGAAAGACAAAAGAGCTTTAAAAGACATTAGGAAAAACTAACTTAAGAAAAATGGATAAAGTGAATTTAAAAATATGACATTCCAAGATGTAAAATCCAAGAGCAAGCAGCATATCCTTTGACAAGTTGAAAGGCTAAATGTGGCTGGTAGGTGTTTTATACTTTGGCATCTTCAGCTGTGGTGCTCTGGGAAAAGATCCTTAAGGAACAAAGGGATTGGATGTGTATAGTCAGAATAACAGTAAAGGATTTTTTTCATCCTATGACTCAAACTTCTAAATTATATTAGAAATTCCTATTTGCAAGTATGCTGCAGATATGTTCTCTTCTAACTGTTTTTTTTTTTTTTTTTTTTTTTTTTTTTTTTTAATTCAGCATCTCCTAGAGTGCCTGGCACATTGTGGACCTGAAATGTATGTTTGTTGAATAATAATCCAGACTTAGTTCCATGTAGGTTTTTTTCAATAAATTTCAAGATGCAAAAAAACAAAAAAAAATAAACAAACAAAAACGCACCCAATATTCAAACTGTTTACTTTTCTTCCAAGAAATCATTGCCAGTCCAACACTAACTCTGAAAACATCCCCAGTATCTTCTTTTTAATGCTCTAATTACAGCTATTTGATGGAAAATTAAATACACGTGTGATCTGGAAATATAATAGCAATAAACTTTGGCTGCTATACTCAGACATGTGAGTGTTTAAGTAATAAAAGGTTAATACTAGACCAGAAGGAGCCAGGAACTCTTCTTAGCTTAGTATACAAGAGTCAATGACAGCATGTGGCAGAGTACAACTCAGAAGAAAATGTATGCCAAAGATGCACAGAAAAAAATATCCAAAGCCCAGGCGTATGATAAAAGTTGCCTAGAGAAAGGAAAGGGAGACATATTTCCTCAAAAATCTTTTGAAATTCTGCCTTTAAAAAATTTTTTTTTCAACGTTTTTAATTTATTTTTGGGACAGAGAGAGACAGAGCATGAACGGGGGAGGGGCAGAGAGAGAGGGAGACACAGAATCGGAAACAGGCTCCAGGCTCCGAGCCATCAGCCCAGAGCCTGACGCGGGGCTCGAACTCACGGACCGCAAGATCGTGACCTGGCTGAAGTCGGACGCTTAACCCACTGCGCCACCCAGGTGCCCCTAAAATTCTGCCTTTTAAATCTTCTGTGGGGCTCTTGGCTGTCAAAATGGCAAAGTAGACACAACATAGAGGCAAAACGATGGAAGAGTTGTATTTTATACTTACAACTTGGTGTGCCGTAATAGAAGCTTTGGGTAAAGAGTGACTTCACAGCAGTGTAGGGTAAACATTGCTTGCTGTGAGGTTCTCACATTTCCAAGGTTGGCGGGCGGTGAGTATTGATATAATAGTGCAATGCTATAGACATGATGTGCAAGATTAGAACGACTCATTCGACATTCTCATTCAACAACAAACTATGAAGGTACAGTTCTGAGACTTTCAACTTTATTTTTTAAAATAAGAAAACCAATATTATATAGTTGATCTTGCCAGTGAGGTTAGGAACTTTGATCAATTTGCTTAGCTCACAGTGAAGAGAAGATGTATTCCAGAAGGCCAGCAAATGCAATCTGAAAATAGCCTATGCCTAGTAGTGGTAGACATGGAAGAATTTCTTTGAGTACAGGAATAAAGAAATATCAGGAAGTGCTGAAAGGAAAACCTGGAATCTTCAGAAGATAAAAATAAATTTAGCCTAAAACTCTAGGGCTAAGTTGTCTAGGTTAAAAAATGTAGGAAAATAAAATTCAAAAATCATCTGAATTACTTCCACTAATGACTATAAAGAATACTTCAAGCTAACAAATATAGTCCACTTCAAAATTTCTACATAATTCTAACTTTGAAATTCTCCTTTTTTGAAGGTTTCTGAGGTCTCAAGACTGTTGTTTATCGCCTTGTACTTTTAGTGACATATTTCATTTCCTTCATCTAGCTTTATTTTGCTTAGCCTACATAATCAGAGACAATATCTATCTCACATTTTATGAGTTCTCAAAGCTTACTTCATGTTGTAATTGATAATATTATTTAAATGGTTATGGTTGGAAATTTATTTTAGCTTTTACAAATGAATACTGGAAAGAAAAATCAACCCAATTATAAATCACTAGTTTCTCCTAATGGTATACTTGACTGTGGGACTTTATTCGTATTAGTAAACCTAATATTACCTAAATAATTGTTTATCTTAGGCTACCTATCATATTTAATATAATCTAAAATATCTCAAAGCATATCAGGCAACACCTTATTTAAAAAAATATTTATCCATATAATACATGCTAGTTTCTACATCCAATCTTCAAACTTTAGCATGTACTAGTAAATACTAATGACAATTACAGATACTACTATTATCATAATAAAGAAAGAAAGACTGGTATTGGTGGAATAGCTTTTACTGGACTTAGTTTCATACAGATAATAAGTGTAATCTCTGGACAAAGAATAAAAGGCACTTCAGAGTGATCAAAATCAGACAGAAACTGGAAAGAATTCAACTACTAAAAGAAACTGTAGTGGATTAAATCCATGTTTATACAGATTTTCTCCTGAGGGGGATCACTACATCTGAAGGTCAAAGAGTAGCTAAAACTTCTGAAAAAAAGCCCACAGAATTATTAGGTTGCAGTGTCATAAGACAAAGTTGGGAGCTGCCAGATTGTGGGGATTTAAATGAAAAAAAAAAAAAACTGAAAAAGAAGGGCATACAGTAGGAAACACTAGGGAAACCCCAAACCTTATATGTAAAATGTCCAGAAACTGCATTTATGAAAGAGATTTTGAGGAGCCCAACAGAAAGCAACATGTTGCTAACAGCACAAGAGAGAGAGAAATCAGTACATTCTGAATGTTCCATAAACACATTGGGTTTTCCACTGAAATCTAAGACTGACCATGCCTGTTTCTCAGGTCTAAGGAATTAATTCTGGGACTAAAGGCAAAATAAATATAGATCACCTAAGGAAGCTTACAACCAAGACTTCAGGATTATAAATTAGTCATCCAGGTACTTACCTATCATCTAGGGTAGGGTATTATTCAAAGGAATAATAAGAACTAATGTCTGTAAAATAAATCATCCAGGGGTGCCTGGGTGGCTCAGTCAGTCAAGCATCCATTCTTGACTTTGGTTCAGGTGGTGATCTCCCAGTTCCTGAGTTCAAGCCCTGTTCAGTGCAGAGCTTACTTAGGATTTTGTCTCCCTTTCTCTGCCCCTTCCCCACTTGCTCTCCATCTCTCTTGAAACAAATAAAAATAAAGCTTAAAGTAAATAGATACATTAATAAATAATCCAGATTACGGTAAAATTAATAAACATAAACAGGAATAGAGAGGCCATAGTCAAGAGAAGCAGCAAACAAAAACATAAATTTAGATAAAACAGAGATTAGATTAATAAGAACTTCAAAGCAGCTAAAGTAAAATGTTCAAAGAATTAAAGGAAAATCTGGTCATGATAATGAGACTAATGGAAAACTTCACAGATAAATGGAAACCATAAAAGAAACAAACAGAACTCCCAGAGCCAGAAGTATAATATGTGAATTTAAAAATTCAGTCTTCAGAGAATACTAAGGTATGCAAAGAAAGAGAGAGACAGGACAGAGACAGAGAACCCAAACATAATAGAAGGGAATTAATCTAATGTACAAAACAGAGAGAAACAAAATTGAAAAAATTTCAAAAAATATATATATGTATATAATATAAATATAATGTATATATTACAATATAAATATACATATTATACAATATAAATACATATATACAATATATACATATTATACATATATACATATTATACAATATATACATATACACATATGTATATGTATATATATGTATATATGGCATATATATGTATATAATAGTGTATCCAGAAGGAGAAGGGAGAGAAGAAAAATTAAAAATAATTTTTGTAGAAATATTGAAAGAATTTATAACTTATAGTTCTAAGAAGCTCAGAGAACGCTAAGCTTTATAAATATGAAAAATCCCACATCTAGTCCCATCACAGTCAAAGTACAGAAAAACCAAATATGAGAAAAATCTTGAAAAATGCTAACAACAACAATAAAATAGATTTTATAAAAAGAGCATTGATAATAGCGCTGGCTAAATTCTGATCATAGAATGTGAAGGAAAGAAGATAACGAATGGTATGGTATCTTTAATTTCTTAAAAGAAAAAATATCTATCAACCTATAAGTATCTATCTGGCTTAAATATCTTTCAAATACAGATTTAAAAATTGAGATATGGGGGCACCTGTGTGGCTCAGTTGGTTGAACGCCCAATTTTAGGTCAGATCATGATCCCACAGTCTGTGAGTTCAAGCCCTGCATTGGGCTCTGTGCTGACAGCTCAGAGCCTGCTTCAGATTCTGTGTCTCACTCTCTCTCCATCTTTCTCTTTCTCTCTCTCTCAAAAGTAAATAAAACACTAAAAAAATAAAAACTGAGATATTATCAGATAAACAGGTGCTGAGAGAATCTATTCTCAGAAGGCCTAAACTACAAAAAATGCTAAATGAAGTTCTTAGACTTAAGGGAAATGATGTAAAATGGAATCATAGCTCTACAAGAAGGAAAGAAAAACTTAAGAAATAGAAAATACGTGGACAAATATATAAAGTATATAAAAGACTATCTTAATTTTTATTCCCTTTACTTTAAAAAAAGTATCTAATAATTTAAAATTCTAACATCCTAATATAGGGTTTGCAATATTGGTGTGTGTGTGTGCGTGTGTGTGTATGTAAATGGTATTACAAAAGTTGGAGATATTGCATGAGTCTTGTATTTTACATTCATTATACATTAGCTCTGATCAAACTGTAATAAATTATGAATATGTATTATAATCTCTAAAATACCACTAACCACAAAAATCAGAATTAAAAGGCAATAGAGGGAATAAAATGGACTAAAAATAATATTTGATTACCACATAAAAGGCAGTAAGTGAGGAACAGAAAGCAGGACAAATAACAAAGAAGTATAGACGAGTAGAGCTAAATGCAACCCCAAAAATAATTACAATAAATTTAAATGAATTGAACAAAAGGCAGTTTGTCAGACTGAATTAAAAAAGGAACAATTGTCTCTAAGAGCTTCCAGATCTTGGTTTCAGCTCAGGTCATGATCTCTCCATTCATGGGTTCAAGCCCTGTGTTGGTCTCTGCACTAGTATTCTGGAGCCTGCTTGGGATTCTCTCCCTCTCCCTCTCTCTGTGCCCCTCCCCTGATCACATACTCTCTCTGTTTCTCTCTCAAATTAAATAAATAAACTTCAAAAAGAAAAGGAAAGCTAGAGTGCTTGGAGTTTAGAATGAGGAATACTATTAGGGAAAAAGAAGGCCATTAATGTGAATAAAGGGTCAGTTAACAGAACAAAACTATGCTAAGTAAGTCTCATCTAGTAACAGAAATTTGACATATATGAAGTGAAAATGTAAATAATCTATGGTGATAAAAATTAAATAAAAGTAATGTTTCCACATGTAGGTGGGTATTGACTGGAAAATGCATGAGGAATATTTCTACACTAATGGGAGTATTCTGTATTTAATTTGGGAGGTTTGTATAAAATTATTAAAATGTATTATACTGTATATTTAAGATTTATCTATTTCACCACATGTAAATCTTACCTCAGTGGAAAAAAAAATCAAAGGAACTAATGCATGTCAGGCACAGTTGCACACAAGAGACAAGATTTCATTTATTATCTCTATGCATATTATGAGGTAGATATTATTTTTTTAATATGATGGAACTTATTTTAAGAGAGATTAAATGATTCATTCAAGGTCACAGAATTAGTTAGTGGCAGAATCAATATTCAAACGCAGTTTGGTATTCATTCCACTGTACCATACTCTAATTAAAAGACCTTACATAACATAAGCATTACAATGTCTCTTATAAAATCATAGGTGTTTAATTTTGAGTTATGCTTTTCTATTTTTTGTTCTTCATTAGTGATCATTTTGCTGTAAATCACCCAGTTGCTACATGCTCAAAAGTCTGAGTCTTCAGCAAGGTCACAGCCAAGAGGATCTTTCTTTGTGAGGCGTAGAAAATTTAAGAGAGTGAGTGGTCACTGGTATACAGAACATTTCAAGAATTACTAACAAGTCCTACCAAATATCATGCTAATTTAAAGAAATTAATCATAGGAGCAAGATAAGCCTTACACAGGCAATACATTCCAACATTACTTTTACACCAATATGTTGACAAAATTGTCCTCTTGTGAAGGCTCAGGGTATTTTTTTCTTCCTTTTTTTCTGTATTTCTTTTTGTTTTAAGTGACAAAAATTCCTTTTTTCAAAGGACAATATATTTTTAAATGTGATTTATAATTATAATGTAAACTGAGTGAATTGAAATTCTTGCCTTGTTTGAGATTCACCTTTTTCCTGGGAGTCAACTAAAAATTAATTGGTATGATTAAGCCTTATTTCTGAATACTAACACTCCCAGAGGGAACTTTCTACAGACTTGAATAGTAAGCATTGGTAGTCCTGGATTTAGCAAATTTAAAAAATGTAATAAAATACACAGCAGTTAAATTATACAGAACTATCCTTATTGACTCAGGAAGTTCTTGAGAATCTTCTAGTGTGTCAGGGTCAATCAGCATTGTGAACATTGTGATTATCATTGTCTATCATAGACTAATAAACTAGTCATTTGACCTTTAAATTGGTTTGAATTCTATACAAAGAAAGTTTATTATGTTTATAGAAGCCCTACATTTGAATTCAACTGATATTATTTTTGCTTTGCATTTATTATCACTTTGTATTTAGCTTACCTTATAGTGTTTTAATTTATATTTTCTGAATTTGTTACATTATTTTTTACCTCTATCCCTAATTTAGTATTCATTCAATCACTTACTCATTTACTCTCAGATGATGCCATTATTTTTATTTGTAACAAACATAAAAATTGGAGATCTCCCTCTTCAGGCCAAACACCAAATCAGTCATGAGCCAGTAAGTGCCCATATATTCTATCTGTACTCCAAATGCAATGAGCAACCACCCCCAGGTATGACTGGGATCCTAAGAGCAAGTTCAAGGACACTGCTCCTAAAATTTTGAGATTCCTACTTTATCATTGCTTTGCCTTCACATCTGGATCATAGCTTGAAGATAAATCATGCTTTACATCACTCATTTTATTTAGTTTTTTAAAGTATTTTTTAAATGTTTATTTTTGACAGAGAGAGAGAGAGAGAGAGAGAGAGAGATAGTGAGAGTGAGTGGGGGAGGGGCAGAGAGAGATGGGGACAGAGGATTTTAAGCAGGCTCTGCACTGACAGCAGAGAGCTGGGGCGGGGGGGAGGGTGGGGAAGGGGGGCAGCGTTGACCTCACAAACCATGAGATCATGACCTAAGCTGAAACCAAGAGTCATACACTCAACTGACTGAGCCACCCAGGTGCTCCTGCATCTTCCATTTTAAAACCGATACTCTCCCTTGATCTCATATCTTTCTACAGACACTGTCCTTTCTTTCTCATGTCACTGTTATGAACTGAATGTTTGTGCCTCCTGTACCCCAAAATTCATATGCTGAAATCTAGTCTTCCCAAATAAAATCTTCAAAAGAGTTTTTAATACTCATTGTTTCTACTTCCTGTTCTTCAATTCTCTCTTGAACTCTCTCCAGTCATTACTTGCCACTACTTGTTCCCAGAACATTGGGGTTGTCAAGGTGACCAATAACCTTCTCCATATTAAGTCCCACAGTAGAACCTCAGTGTTCATTTTACCAGGCCTCTTAACACCACTTGGTAAGTTCATCACTCATTCCTTTTAAAATATTTCCTCATTTGTCTGGAAGACCAGTCTTCCACAGTTCTCCTCCCTTGTTTCTTCTCTTCTGTGTTGTGCTCAGCTATATCTGTGTGACGTAGGTACTCAGTAAATACTTTTTGAATGAATGCATACATGAATACTTCTGTTTTAAAGGCACTCCTTCTTTTCAGCCAAAAGTAATCATAAAGTAGATCCAAATATGAGCATTAAATAATGAATGCCAATTATTTGTCTCTTCTAACAACATAATGTGAAATGTTCCTATAAAAATCCTAAATGTCATACAATTTTTTGTATGTTAAATCAAAATATTTCTAGCACTTTAATTTTAGTATTGTCTTTCTAATCAGAGTATCAACATTGCTTAGCATTTGTAAGTGTTAATTTTAATGTATTCATCTACATTGTGTCCATAGATATTACAAATATATATTTACCTCCACATATAAGATTTTCTGAGTGAATCACATGTTTGCCAATAGCTTCTCAAATTAAATGATGAGGATAGAAACTTTCTGTCTTAAGATCACTTAAAAAATTAAATCTTCTATTTAAAAATAATAACAACGGGGCGCCTGGGTGGCGCAGTCGGTTAAGCGTCCGACTTCAGCCAGGTCACGATCTCGCGGTCCGTGAGTTCGAGCCCCGCGTCAGGCTCTGGGCTGATGGCTCGGAGCCTGGAGCCTGTTTCCGATTCTGTGTCTCCCTCTCTCTCTGCCCCTCCCCCGTTCATGCTCTGTCTCTCTCTGTCCCAAAAATAAATAAAAAAAAAATGTTGAAAAAAAAAATTTAAAAATAATAACAACAAATGAAAATAAAACTGTGCTTAGTGTCCAAGAATTATTAATTTATTTAACCTGATCCCTAAGGTCACAGCTGGGTCTCTCTAAGAACAAGTAAAACAGAAAAAAATATGACATTACTACATGCATTTGGCATGCATATTTATATTTTTCTTGGCTAGAAATAGTTCACTATAACTGAGAGATTATTCTAACAAATGGAGGTATTACCATCTCAGAGTCATGAGATGAAAAGGAGATATCCTTATTTTATTTTCTAAGAACAGACATACTTGAAGTACGCTCAAGTAGTATAATTATATTAGCTAGGACTCGTTCACTGTTTTACCTAGCAAACTTGAATCTCTTTTAGATGGAAAAAAATTATCATATAATGATTATCAGACAGATGTAGTTTAATAAATATTTGAGAATAAAAGCACTGCACAATTTTAATGGATCTCTAATTGTAATTCCCAAGTATCTTTCCTTCCTCAACTAATTGGGTAATGACATTGCTAGAATTAATCCAAGGTCATCAGCTTGCACACAGTACAGATGGTTTCTCCACTTTACGGGTATATAGGGGATTCGAGATTACTGTTGCCTGCTGCTTTTCAAACTAATTTTTATTCTTAAAAATTCACATTTTCACTGCAGCTGAACAGCTAAGCCATATGTTGCTTTGTGAATACTTTAAAATATCTGGTGCATGTAATTATTACACTAAAACTAGCATGCATTAATACTTTTCAATTTTGTTGCGAGGAAAGGACCGTTACAGTACTATGCCTTGTGTGTTTTTTATTTTTCAGTTTTTGTTTTGTTTTGTTTTCCTCTAAGCACCAAGCTTTAGTTTAAATTATGGTCCTAGTGAGAATTTTAACCTAAAATACATTGGTTGGTTGATCTGTCTCCTCGTATGCAATCTATCCCAGCATAGTTCTGAACTTACCTAATGCTATTTGAGATACTATGTTAATCCATCCAGCTGCAAGAAAGTTTGGCTTTGAATTATCTTTCCAACTTCCCCTCTGGTAACCATGGTAAATAGGAATGACGTATGTCTGTGCTTTTGTCAGAATTCTGATATGCCATTGATATGTTTGACAATTGGGGAATTTGAGAAACCTAATTTTTATGTAGTGCCAGGAGCGAAATATCTTAAAAATAGTTTTAGCAATAATACTTATTACTTGTTAATATTTAGCAGTCATCAAAGTATTTACATATGAAATATCTTCTTTGTACAAAACAAAACTGGGGAATCAAAAGGCAGATTTATCATTTTATCTATGAAAAAACTCAAACAATGATCTTGAGTGACTTACTTATGGTCATACAGCCAGTAAGTGACAAAACAAGGTTAGGACTTGCTGCTACATTGGTTGGTCTTCCCAGAGCCTATTTCGCCCCAGTGGGTTATCCCAGTGTCCTGTTTTTGGTTTGTTTTTTCATTTTCATTTTTCCCCATTTACAGGTTAGTAACTAGCTATTCAAAGGCAGTAGGCAATGATGAGGGGGCTTGGGCCAAGCTGAGGGCAAAGTACAGGCTAAGTGTAACCCCTCTCCTACCCCCACAAGGTGGGATATGTGTAATATTACTCAAACACTCCTGGCTGCCCGAGAACAAAGGAAAGGGGTTTAAGTGCTTGCCATGCTGATATGGGAAATTAAGGCAAATAAAAAATTAAATTCCCATATTGCCTACAGCCCTTGAAACAGGCAGAGTGACCTCGCTCTAGATGCTCAGCTGCCAGGATGATGACACTTTGCTAGGGACAAAAGGGAACCTTGGCATAACATTATCCTGACCTCTCCCTGCTCTCAGGATCCTGTGAGTCTACTTTAACATATAAAAATTCCTTTGGACACTTCCTTAGCTCAACTCCCCCAAGATATATGCTGGCAATCATACTCCAAGTTTATGGCCCCCTGATATACATCTGAAGGGTCTCATGACTGAGGTTTTACTAACCGGTAATAAATGGCATTTTCCTAACAGCAGCCAGCTCCTCAAGGTCCTGGAAACCTTGCTTCCAAAGTACCTTAGAGACTTATGCTGTCCCAAACCCCTCCCAACCTGAGGGTATATAATCAGTTACCTTACGAGTCACAGCTCCAATGCATCTCTTTCTGCCCACAAGTCCTGTTCCCGTGCTTTAATAAAATAACCTTTTTGTAGCAAAGACATCTTCAGGAATTCTTTCTTGGCTGTCACCTCCAGGTCACCCCACCCTCACCCCAAACCCCCATCAGACAAGATAAACCTTTTCTCCAGAAAAACAGAACCACTAAGTTACATATATATGAAGAAATTATTATAGGGAATTATTGGCTTGTGATTATAAATGCAGGCAAGTCCCAAGTCCTAGAAGGTGGATCAGCAAGCTGGACATCCTGGAGACCCAATTGTTTAGTTTCAGTCTGAGTCCAAAGCATGAGAACCAGGAGAGCTGATTATATAGTTTCTGACCAAAGGCCACCAGACTTGAGATCCAGAAAGAACCTATGTTTCAGTTTGGGTCTGAAGATGGCTAAAAGCCAAGGTTCCAGTTTAAAGTCAGGCATGAGAAATTCTCTTTCTTGGGGAAAGATAATTCTTTTTGTTCTATTCAGCACTCCAACTGATTGGGTGAGGCCCACCCACATTAGGGAAGGCAAGCTGCTTTACTCAGTCGGCTGATTTAAATGTTAACCTCATCTACAAACACCCTGATGGAAACACACAGAATAATGTTCGACCAAGTGTCTGGGTAGTCTATGGCCCAGTCAACTTGATACATAAAAGCAACCGTCACAAAATGAAGTAGGTTCCTGCTATAATTATACTCTCTCCCAGACACTTTCCTAATTCATATAAGCTTTCTCAAAATTAATCTCCATAAGTCATTTTGTAAGTAAATAGAATAAATCTTCACATAAACAAAAACTGTACATGGGGCGCCTGGGTGGCGCAGTCGGTTAAGCATCCGACTTCAGCCAGGTCACGATCTTGCGGTCCGTGAGTTCGAGCCCCGCGTCAGGCTCTGGGCTGATGGCTCGGAGCCTGGAGCCTGTTTCCGATTCTGTGTCTCCCTCTCTCTCTGCCCCTCCCCCATTCATGCTCTGTCTCTCTCTGTCCAAAAATAAATTAAAAAAAATAAAACGTTGAAAAAAAAATTAAAAAAAAAAAACTGTACATACACACACACACACACACACACACACATACACCCAACAGACATCAACATAGTGAAGCAAAAACATAAATCTAAAAGTTTATTTCAGAAGTATCTATAAAGTATCTGAAAAGTATCACAGAAATAGCTGATCCTCCTCAATCCATGTGGAATACATCATAGGACTTGAGTGGAAACAAAGTGTGACCTGAATTAGACCCTGAAAGATAGGCTATAATCAGTTAAATTAAGTAGACAAAGAAAGCATAGGAAATAGTCTGAGTAATGTGAAAAGGAACAAATTTGGTTAACTTTTGAAGAATTTGCTGGAGACTACCAATGGTCAAATAAGAGAGATTAATTAGCAGGGTTATGAATATTATCAAACTCCTCAAGTAGGCAGGATTTTATCCAGAAAAAATATGGTATCAACTGATGATTTTGAGCCAAAAGGTAATATGATGAAAGTAGTTGAGTTTCTGAAAACTTTCCTTGAAGTGATGAATGAAATGGATTCAAAATAAAGGCGTAGAGATAAAAAGAAAAATAAATGAAAACTCCTAATTCTTGGCACAAATTTAAGAATGTATATACCAGGGTAGCTGTGGAAGGATAAGAAAGAAAGTAAACATTAGTAAGTAAAACTAAAAATAAATGTTTGAATACGTAATTAAGGAAAACTGATAAATCAAGATTCTAAGACAATATAGATTAGGGAGTGAATGATGGTATTGCTAACTGACACTGAGAACCAGGGACTGAGGCTTTGGCAACACTATCATTTAAGGATATAGGAGAACAAACAGCAAACAATGAAGGGAGAAAAAAAATCATAAGAAATAGAGGATCAAGTTGTAAATCTTACCTGGAGATCTAAAGAGAAGAATGTGTCAAAAAGAGCAAATGTTAAAGGAAAAAAATATATAGTTACACACACATAGAAAACAAGGTGGTCTGGGGTTCCAAAAGGGAAATGATCGGTGGAACTGTTTATAGCCCTTCTACCTGATGAACATTCTGTACACTAATCCATTGCAGAGGAAAACATTGTCGCTAAGTTCTAATTGCTAACTTTCACTACTTAATCTCTCTGTGGAGATAAGAATTAGTTATGGAGTGTTTATATAGATGACAGTCATCTTGTTTGCCACAAACTCATTTGCATGGAAAAGCACACATCACTTAGACCCCTGTCAAAATAATTAGCTAAGCTTGAGATAAGGCCTTTTAGATTTTAGAATGTTCCAAGCATTCAAATCAACACATTTTACAAAAATAGTAAGCATTGTATGTAATTCTACACTTCTTCATCATGTTACTTTTTCTTTGTGTTTTCTTATCTATTTAATAAGGTATCTAATTTGGTAAGATCAAACATTAGCAGCTGGTAATCACTGAGATAATGAGAAATGGAATTCTTCTCACTGGCATCCCTCTCATTCTATGTTAGGCATTATGAAATTGAAATAAAATCCATTCCAATTAAAAGAGCTCTGTTCTCTTACTCTAGAGCTTGAAAAACAGTAGTACTGAATTCAGGTCAATCATAATTTAATCACTATGCATCCATCATCTAACACCAGGTTCACAAGAATATATTCTTTTCTCTTCCTCCATGGAGTAAAAGCCCAAGGCTGAAGTATGCTTGAAAGCAGTTTATTACTAAGGGCATTTTCTACTTGGCTTCTCCTCATGATCCTGGAAAAGGACACACAGAATCAGGGCTTATATTTCTGGGAGATGTGATGTGGTTTGTTGATTCCTGCAATAAGTCTGTTTGAGAAATATTTAGTCTGATTTTTCTGTGAATTTACTGGCCTCTATTGAAATTCTGAAAAACGTGAAGTTGATATTAGTTTCTTTCATTAGGTACCATTTTGATGAACACAATTAATGGAAAAATAATCATTTTGGGGAAATTACCTCCCCCAACTTCCACGTCTTCAGGCTATTTTAAAAGTTGAACAAACTTTTTCAGTATTTATTTTCCCAAGTTCTATGGATATGAAGATGACTGAGAAGCAATTCCTGTCCTTAAATGTGCTCCACAGAGGCTAAAGCATTTACAGTTAATTAAAAGTAAAGAAAAAAAAAACTATTTGAAGTTCATTTTACACACAAGTTGCTTGCCTTTCTTACTTACTTTGCATAGGCAAAAACAGTCCTGAGCACACAGATACCACATTCTTCTAATTCAAGGTGTCCTAACTTTGTCACTATTGACATTTTAAGCTAGATAATCCCTTGTTGTGGGGCTGCCCATTGTGGGATATTTAGCGGCGTCCTCAGTCTCTGCTCACTAGATGTTAGCAATGCATCCCAAGGCATGACAATGAATAGTGTGTTGAGACATTGCCATGTTGTCCCCACTTGAGGACCAGTGCTCTACTTGTGGAGAAGGATACCAACACTTTTTAAAGGGTAATTAGAGGAAAGAGAGTCCACACAGGGGACTCAAACAGAGCAGGCAAGAAATAGAATGGGAGGGATGCATAGTGGCTCAGTTAGTTAAGCATCCAATTCTTGGTTTCTGCTCAGGTCATGATCTCACGGTTGGTGGGTTTGACCCCCCCCCCCTCAGGCTTCACACACTGACAGCATGCTTAGAATTCTCTCTCTCTCTCCCTTTCTCTGTGCCCCCCCTTGTGTTCTCTCTCTTTCTCTATCTCAATAAATAAACAAACTTTAAAAAAAGAAACAGAAGGAGAGAGAGAAGAAAGTCTGAGAAGCCAAGAAAGGGAAGGACTTCAAGAAGGAACCAGGTCAGTGGTGTTACATGCTGTGTCCAGTAATAAAGATGAAGTCCAAGAATACAGTTTCCACAGAGCATTTCAGGAGTGATTTTCATATATTGACCTTTACTGCACACTATCCATTTCTATCCCAGCTGTTGTTAAGTGGTTCGGTGTATCTGTGTCACCTAGATGTCTCTACTTCCAGAGATTCAAATATATATGTATATATACATATATGCATATACATATATGCATATATATATAATTTATTATATAATCTATATATTATATAAATAATTGTATAATATATAAGTTATTCCCTATGTTATTTTCTCCTTGTTTTTAGCAGTGTGGGATAGTATAAAGAATACTGAAGTCGACTGTTCTGGTCAGAGTTCCTAGTTCCCAATTTGACACTAAATAAATATGTTTACTGAGCAAAGGCCCTTAAACTCTCAGCCTCAGTTTAATCACCTGTAAAATTAGATTGGACAGTCTCTCCAACACTAATCTTCTACAAACAATCTGATAAAATAGCCACAGTACACAGATCCCTGATGGCAATATTAGCTGATCCATTCTAATCAGATACAAATATTATGAAAATAGAGAAGTAAACTACATATTACAGAGCAGATCATACTCTATAATGTGATGCAACATGCACACAATAACTGTATAATACTTCAAATTATGTTTCAGACACAGCTGAAAAAAAAAACAAATAAAACAGTATACAATATGCTCTATGACCAAATAGAAAAAAAAATTATCATAGCAACATTCTGAGTGATTGTACGTTTCCATATTCTAAAAAATGGAGCCTCACATATTTGCTTATATTATGGATTTTTCTCCCTGCACGTGGGATCACTCCACACAGCTAGTTTGGAATTTTGCTTTCAATGTACATTTACTGTAGGTACTTTATTATTGTAGAAGTTGTCACTTTTTTTTTAGTGTTTATTTTTGAGAGAGAGAGAGAGAGCACAAACTGCGGAGGTGTCTAGAGAAGAGAATAGAGGACCCGAAGCAGGCTCTGCGGTTACAGCAGCAAGCCCGATGTGGGGCTTGAACTCACAAACTGTGAGATCATGACTTGAGCCAAAGGCAATGCTCAACCAACTAAGCCACCCACAGGCCCCTAAGCACTAATAACACAACTGCTGAAAACAGTCAAGAAGTGGGAAGTTGCTGTGCCTCCCACTGACAATACCCCTGTCTCACAGACACAGTGGGGAGGCATATAGGCGACCAAAGCTGCAGTGGGTGAGTTTGTACATGTGAATGAGCATCCGTCACAACCAAGCTTCAGTCTGGACACAGGGGAATGGATGTAGGAATGCCTGTGTCAGACATCTGCACACTTTCAAAATTGGTTTCAAACAGCCAAGGACCTCAGGAAGAAGGCTTCTGCTTCACTGTCACCTTCCAGGACTCACACAAATGCATCTTATTAATGGAACCTCATTCAGATCCTATAAAAGGCACCAATTAGCTTTTAAACATCCCCCCAAAGAAGGAGAACAGAATGGAATTTAAGAGAATGTAAAGAATACTCCATGATATATTTCTGAAGTTTCCTCTACGAATGGGGTGAAAAGAGCAAAGGTAATCTTTTTGAGTTAGTAATCTTTGTTTTTGCTTATGATGTCACATCAGCAAAGAGTTTGGGCTGTCTTAAATGATTACGAGATATCGATGTGGTTGATGTAATTATTAAGTAATTAATCATAAAAATACTTGGTGTGAACTGAAGAAGGATAATTAAATGTTCAAACTCCAGATTAAGATTACTGAACTAAAACCATAGCTGCACCATTTAGCTAATTATGGAACTGTGCACAAGTTATTTAAATTTCCTGTTCCTCAGAGATCTCCCCAACATAAAGTGAGAGTAATAACATTGCCCACTTCATGTTATTATGAGGATTAAATGAGAAAATCTGTGGAAAGCATCTAACTCAATAATTGACTTGGTATAAACAACCTAATGACAATGATAATTAAGTTAAACTCTTTGCATTTATCATATTTATCAATGCCATCCGGAAATAATTTTTGATATTATTATAATACCTGTCTATTCATATATATCTAATCTGTTTAAGGAAGTGCTATGTATCAAATACTATGTGTTATATGTGAATGTGTGTATATTTTTTCTTAGAATATCTTGTGGTTGGAATGAAAATCCCTTTGGAAACTTCCACTTGAATTTACCTCCCCCAACTCCCAGTATAAAATCAGTTTCTCCTCATGGTCCTGGGGCAGCTCTTCCTGCCCACATGTCCTGTGCCTGTCCTTTAATAAAATCACCTTATGTAACAACAACAACAAAAAGAAAAAAAAGAAATGATGGTGGCCATCTCTACAGTCATTTATATAGCTTCATTCTTTGATACTTTATTTGAACTTCTTTTTTGTTTTGTTTTTTTACTTTGTATAATTTATTTTTTATAATTTACATCCAAGTTGGTTAGCACATGGTGCAATAATGATTTCAGGAGTAGATTCCTTAAGCCCCTTACCCATTTATCCATCCCCTGCTCACAACCCCTCCTCCAGCAACCCTCTGTTTGTTCTCTATATTTAAGAGTCTCTTATGGTTTGTCCCCCTCCATGTTTTTATATTACTTTTGCTTCCCTTCCCTTATGTTCATCTGTTTTGTATCTTAAAGTCCTCATATGAGTGAAGTCATATGATATTTGTCTTTCTCTAATTTTGCTTAGCATAATACCCTCTAGGTCCATCCACATAGTTGTGAATGGCAAGATTGATTGCTGAGTAATACTCCGTTGTGTGTGTGTGTGTGTGTGTGTGTGTGTGTGTGTATATATATATATATATATATATATATATATATATATATATATCACTTCTTTATCCATTCATCCATTGATGGACATTTGGGTTCTTTCCGTACTTTGGCTATTGTTGATAGCGCTGCTATGAACATTGGGGTGCGTGTGTCCCTTTGAAACAGCACACCTGTATCCCTTGGATAAATACCTAGTAGTGCAATTGCTGGGTCATAGGGTAGTTCTATTTTTAATTTTTTGAAGAACCTCCATACTCTTTTGCAGAGTGGCTACACCAGTTTACATTCCCACCAGCAGTGCAAAAGAGATGCTCTTTCTCTGCATCCTTGACAACATCTGTTGTTGTTTGAGTTGTTAATGTTAGCCATTCTGACAGGTGTAAGGTGGTATCTCATTGTGGTTTTGATTTGTATTTCTCAGATGATGAGTGATATTGAGCATTTTTTCATGTGTCTGTTGGCCATCTGGATGTCTTCTTTGGAGAAGTGTCCATTCATGTCTTTTGCCCATTTCTTCACTGGATTATTTGTTTTTTGGGTGGTGAGTTTGGTAAGTTCTCTGTAGATTTTGGATATTAACCCTTTATTTGATATGTCATCTGCAAATATTTTCTCCTATTCCATCGATTGCCTTTTAGTTTTGCTGATTGTTTCCTTTGCTGTGCAAAACCTTTTTATTTTGATGAGGTCCCAATAGTTCATTTTTGCTTTTGTTTCCCTTGCCTCTGAAAATGTATTGAGTAAGAAGTTGCTGTGGCCAAGGTCAAAGAGGTTTTTGCCTGCTTTCTCCTCAAGGATTTTGATGGCTTCCTGTCTTACGTTTGGGTCTTTCATCCATTTTGAGTTTATTTTTGTGTATGGTGTAAGAACATGGACTTTATTTGAATTTTTAAAACATTATTTAAACTATTTAATGACTGCCTAAGAGGGGTAATATTCCCCAGATTACTCATCCCTAATATGATTATGACATAATGGCAAGTTCCTAGGATGGTTTTAACAATGTAGTAGGTTCTAAATAAAAATGTTTTCCTTAATTTACACAGCTTCACAAGGGCTTAGACAATTCTGTCCTCACTTTAGAATTAAAAATAGGCAGTGGGGCGCCTGGGTGGCTCCGTCAGTTGAGTGTCCAATTCTTCATTTCGGCTCAGGTCGTGATCGAACAGTTCTTGAGACTGAGCCCTGTGTTGGGCTCTGCACTAACTGTGAAGAGCCTATTTGGGATTCTCTCTCTCCTCCCTTCCCCTGCTCATGCTCTAGCTCTCAAAATAAATAAATAAACATTAAAATAAAGAAATAAATAAAACAGTCAATGAATGATGTGATATGATAGAAACAGCATGAGTTTGAAAATAGACTTTTTGATTGATTTCAAAATGCCTACAATTCCCTCTCTTCCCTATACGCATAATCCTTTGCAATGTGACTATGTGTCTTCTCCTTTCAAGAGGTAGAGAAACGTTCTTCATTTGGGTTGGGCCATATGACTTGTTTTACTCACTGGGACATTAGAGAATGTAATGTAGAGTCTTAAAAGGTATTTGAGTACTTGAGGTTTGCCACCACTTATATTAAAAACCCTCCACTATCTGAACAAGCTAGGAAAAGCTTCCTAAATGATGAAAAAAATATATGGTGTAAGGTCCCAAGTCTTCCTTCCCAGGCACTCTGTCTGTTCTAACTATGAGAGTGAGGCCTAGATTATTCAGTCTGTTCCTAACCAAACTGATCTATACTGGAATAACTGCATGGACAAAACAGAGAATTATGAGAAAAAATTAAGATGTATTATTTTTAGTCATGTACTTTGGCATTCATTTGCTGAACAGAAAAAAATCTAACCGAAAGGGCTATTATAGTTTTACCATTTAATAAAGGTGTTTCAAGTTGGACAGGTTATTTTTCCCCTTGAAACTCAATTACCTTACTTGAAAGTGAGATAATAACTTCTGTCTATATGTGGTTGTGGTGAGAATCAAAAGAGATAACACATTTGAAACACTTAGCACAATGGCTAGTACATGTTAGGGACTCAGTCACATTCCTTGACTTTCCTTTCCTCGCCCAACAGTTTCATTCATTGAGTCTATTTGCGGCCACAATGTATATTTGTGTAGCCTAAGGAAACACTGGGAACTACAGTCCATGCTCCATTTCCCAAACTATGTACACAGATTAAGGGTCTTCTCTGCCTAAAAAAAGGTGTACTCTTCCGCAGTTCACATAGAGGTAATACAGGCCTAACTATAGTCTGGATTGTATGCTTAACAAATTTCGGTTGAACTAAATTGAATTAAATTATTCAATATACAAAAGTTAAGTTTTAAAAAATAAATTAGCAAGAGTTATCTTGGCAGATTTCAGTCTTAAAAAATAGAGTCATCCAAAACCCATCTTCTTCCTTCTTTGATCTCTGGTTAATTTTACATCTATTTCATTTCAGTCCTCATATACATGGCTACATTCTGGGAATTATCATCACTTGTCATTTTTCAGCCTCAGAAAACTTAAAATATAATACATAGTACTTTGATTATAACTGTAATCTTCTGCTATTTTGACTTCCCTAATTGTACTACATTTGGACTTCATCTCTTTTGATTCCACCATTTTCTCCAACAGACTCCTGCAACACTCATTTTTCTACCCAGCCCAGATTGTATTGTAAATTATCTAAACTACTTGCTCATAAATACCCTCAATTCCCTTCCTTTTACCTCATCTGCATTACAAAGAAAGCTCTAATGCTGGATGAAGACCAAGTCTCCTTTTTGGTTCTTACACCTTTGTTGCCAAGCTATGCTACAGAAAAGAAAACAGCATAAACATACCGATGTTTTACACATTAATATTCTCCAGTCAGAGCTGGACTTTAAGCACTGCTCGGAAATCCTCGTCCATTTTCCTCTGCTTCTCCTTGAAGTAACTCTTTCAAATCTTCATCACAATTCTCAATCCCTAACTCATACCCACTCATCCATTTATTCACTCATTCATTCAAAAGTCTACATCAAGTTCCCAGCATGAAATACACATTTGATAGGACTTGGAGGTAAAACAGTGCCCAAAATAGGAATGATCTCTGTTGTCAAGAAAGTTGTATTTTAGTCAGGAAATGAGAGAATAAGCCAATAAACAAAATAATTATAGTTTTTGGTTTATGGAAGACATAAATAGAAAGGATACTCTGAGAATTAAAATTTGGGTGGTGAAGATAGGTTAGAGTAGAAGCTTACAGAAGACTTATTTGCATTAGAATTTCAAAGGTAAGACTATGAAGAGAAGACTCAAGAAGGGCTATGAGAAGATGTCCAGACAAATAGCACATTATGGGCAAAACTTTGAGTTTGTAAAAATACAGTTTTTTAAAATCTGTCGGAAATTCAGTGTATCCAGATCTTGGAAAAACTCATGTATAGAGTTTAATCATGACATAGGAAGTAATGCAAATGATTCATAGATCAGGCAAAAGGAAGGAAGGAAGGAAGGAAGGAAGGAAGGAAGGAAGGAAGGAAGGAAGGAAGGAAGGAAGGAAGTGGGGAGGAAGGAGGGAGGGAGAGGGCAAGGGCAAGAGAGAAGGAAAGAGAAAAAAAGCAACTTAAAACACACTCCAGCAAATTAAAGCAATAGCACTACAGAAAGCACACCACACAAAAAGGTGCTAAGCCCAAACTACACTGCAGGATTATGCCAGTGAAGAACTTCTGTCACTGCTTCTGCTTCTGGGATCAGAAACCTCTTTTGGCATCCGTGATCCTGGGCACTGGGTGCCTGATTCTCTCTCATCACTGGCCCTAAAAGCCTGCACTGCCATCCTAAACTGAACATGAACTCTGTGCAACACCTGTTTCTTCATGATGATCTCTTTCGAATTAAAGTTCGCTGTAGACGCACTTAGTTAGCTTGGCACATGCTAGTTTACAATGTATGCCTCTGTTGCAAAGCAGTGTATGAAAGTGAATACCTGGCTTCTACCTTGAACTAGAGGAAGTCAACTAGTGAGCAATTTTCCAAACATAAGAAATGTGCTTGGCAGTGAAGTGCCACGGTGCTTATGCTGTGAAACATAAAACCCTAAAATCTCAGAAACTTGTAATGAAAGTTCATTTCTTGCTCACATTACATATATAGAGACTGTGAGTTCTCTGAGTCTTTATTCCACGTGTCTTCTCATTCTGGCACCCAGATTGAAGGAACAACCACTATACCAGTCATGCCTTTCTTGCGGGAGAGGCACATTCAAGAGGCAAGCTATTCCATGAAATCACATTTAACGCTTCAGTCTGCCAGAGAGCATGACTACTCATACTCATTTGACCAAATAAGTCTCATGACAAGTTGAAAACAAAAGTGGAATGAGGAAATATACTTCTCCAATGGCAGAGGTGAGGAGAGGAAGGGAGGAGGGGTAAATATTTGTGAATAGTAATCTATTAACACACTCTGACCTCTTAGTCACAAGCATTTATTTCCCTTCCTTGTGCACAAAAATACATCCCAAGAATGACATCCTAAATATCTTATCCAATCATGGCATCGGGCTGTAAATCCATCATTTTGTAATAATCTCTACTTTAAATGATGGCACTCCTCAGACTCACACATCCATCATAGAATGGTGGAATATCCACCAAAAAAAAGCACTAGTGTTTGAAAAGAGAATAATGAGAGTCAGGCCACAATCAATCTCTGGTCCATAGATATCTGAAATCCAGCTAGGTGAACACTTCAGATCCCTCTTGTTGGTAGTAGATCATGTTCCTTGATTAGTCTCTGGTTCTGTCCACTGGGAGGGATTCTGGATTCATTGTTCTCCATGGGTCTAAGCCTTGCCTTCCAGGAAGAGTTTTCTTTTGATTAGCCTCCTTGGCAACATGTGACGAGAATCTTCTGTCTTTTTCTTTCCAATAGAAAGGGGAAACCAAAAGTTCACTTTACATATTGAATAGCCACAAACTCTTTTAATACAGTCTAGCAGTGATTCCAAAAGCACAAATCTCTTAAAAATAGGGTTGGATTTTTTTTAACCTAGTTGATGCTCAATATTCTAAAAACCAAACAATTATTTTTGAGACTTTTTTTCTGTTTAGGTTAAGTGTAGGTATTTTCAGTATATCTGCCTTTCATTGGCTCATACTCTTAGCTTTATTCTGAACTATTTTATTCAACTAAAAAGATTTATCAGATACCGTGTAATAACAAAGAAATTACACGAGATAATCTATTCAGAGAGTTTAATAAAGGATTAAACCATGCTTATGGTTTTTCATGGGAATGTGCCTTACTGGCTATGCCCATGATTTGGTCTTTGACCTAAGGATGCATTTTAATGAGGCTCTGGGTATCAAAACATTTCTTAGGTTTATGTTTACTGTTTAGAAAAGATAACCCATTATATTTCCTAGCCCTATAAGTGTCAGATATTCAAAATCTAATTTCCTTTTTATCCTTTATTGAAAAGAAGCAGGGTGTTTTGATTTGTTTGATTTTTTTTTCTGAGCTCATCTCTTGCTTTTACCCAATGCATTGTAGCATTTTATCCAATGCAACCTAATCCTCACATTAACATTTATTTTCCAAACCTTCTTTGTCAAAACCACAGTTTTTTTTTTTGAAGTTTTTTTTTTAATTTTTTTTTAACGTTTTTTTATTTTTGAGAGAGAGAGAGAGCAAGAACGGGGGAGGGTCAGAGAGAGAGGGAGACACAGAATCTGAAACAGGCTCCAGGCTCTGAGCGGTCAGCATAGAGCCCGACGTGGGGCTCAAACTCACGGACCGCGAGATCATGACCTGAGCCGAAGTTGGACGCTTAACCGACTGAGCCACCCAGGCGCCCCAAAACCACAGTTTCATTAGACACACTGTCTTGCTTTCCCAATTATCACAGTTGATAGTTTTATTATTTTTTCCCCAGTGCAAATGAGTTAGCTTTTACCTAAGGAACATAGGTGCACATTTTTGTATTAGTCAGCTTCTGATAGTCTATGTTGTATAACAAACCACCCCAAAATCTCAGTGCCCAACATTAGCATAAGTTTACTTCTCACTCCATTTATATGGATTGTGTGGGATGGTTGTGCCTCCACTATAATCTGTCAGGCAGATTTGTATCTTCTACATTTGTCCTTTAATTCTATATGCCATAGTGAAGGAACAGCAGCAAGCTAGGACATGACCTTTCTCATAGCACAGGGGAAAATCAAGAGAAACTAAGTCAAAGTATGTCATTTTATTTCAGCTCCTGCTCAGCTATGGCACATGACAGATAGGCTCACATAAAGTTAGCCACGTAAGTCACTTGGCCAATAGATGAAAAGTTATAATCACCTATTGGGAGTTAGTAAAGGAGAAGGAAGAATAAATATTGAACAATACTACAACTTACAAAAGGAACATAAAAACAAATCTTAGGACCAAGTCCCCAGGGGCTATAATAGACTATAATATTTAGAGTTTAAATAAATGAAGACTTAAAAAAGAGAAAGAATAAGCTTAGTGAAATAACAGGAGTATCAGGGAAGTATGAAATCATGCAAACAATTAGAATTGTCAAAAGACAAAGAGCTAGAGGGCACCTGAATGGCTTAGTCAGTTGAGCGACCTAGTCTTGATTTCAGCTTTGGTCATGATCCCAGGGTTGGGGATCAATCCCTATGTCAGGCTCCACACTGAGTGTAGAGCCTGCTTAAGATTCTCTTTCTCCTCTGCTCCTGCTTGCTCTCTCTCAGAATAAAATTAAATTAAATTAAAGTACAATAAAAATAAAATAAAATAGAATAGAATAAAACAAAATATAAAATAAAATATAAAATAAAATAAAATAAAATAAAATAAAATAAAATAAAATAAAATATTTTTAAAAAGACAAACAGCTAGCTCTGTCAAGAACTACTAAAGTTGACTAAAGATGAAGCCTGAAAGATGTCCATGAATTGAGGCAACATGGAGACCATTGGTGAGCTAGACACGAAAAATTTCAGTAGAGCAGAGGAGCCATGGCCAGGTCAGAAAGCTACTTAAGAAAATGGATACAAGATTTTGAAGTTTGAGAGACTTTTGATAAATTACACCCTTCTCTTCCCTACCAAATTCGAATAAAATTACAAATACACACAGGAGTAAGAGATATTGAGATCATAGCAACAAATCTATAACTAGTAAAGTTGAACTGGACATTACAACTGTACTTATGGCCAATGTATGGTTCCTTGTATTTCTTGTATTTCTCTTTTCTTACAAAGCTTGGGGTATGTCCACAGGGAAGATTGGGTCTGCAGAACAGACTCCATTTATCCATCCATGGGCAAGGGGAAAAAAAAATGGCTGCCTCAGGCACTTCAAAGCCTTCAGGTCAGTATATACAGAAACTGGCTTTCAGGAGTTTTTAAAAGATGCTGGGCCTCAATCCCAGATTTTCTACAGAGAGAGAATGAACATTAGAAGCACGCCTTCACCATCCAGGTATATGTGGCAGAGACTATTCATTGTCTCTCACTATCACATTTCCCTTCATAACTTCAGGACTGTACCTCCTTGCCACTCAATTTTATCAAGGCAAATGGATTCCTAGCTGGAAACCAAATTGCCCAGCCTTTCTTGCTCTTGCTTTGGTGCAGATTAAGTGACAGATAAAGTAATAGAACAGATTCCAGGTCACATCTTTAAAAAGAAAATATTTTATCATCCATTTTCTTTTTCTCTGGGTCTGGGTTCTGAGAAATGGAAACAAATAGCACATCAAAGATGGAAACTATGTATACCGTTACAGTAACTTATGTTACACTATAATTAATATATAATTTAGAACTTAGTAATGTCATGCTGTCATAACAAAAATCTCAAATGAAGCACTGGCTTCTTAGGTGAGCTATGAGCCTCAAGCACACAAAAACCTTAGTTTTGAAAGCTAGCAACACTTACTACATCATGACGAAATATTTGGTCTATCAGCTTCAGTAGTATGGAAGGCAGACCGCAATCTTTCCAATGTTTTATGTGGTTCTGAAAGGGTAAGTGCACTGCACTTTGTATGACTTCACCTTGTTGCTTTTAGCAAGATCCTGAATGAGATAAATGCAGACAGGGTACAATTAGCCAGGTTGTGAGCAGAGATGGAACGGAACACATTTCTCCCAAAGGAGTTTTTTGGGGGTTTTTGTGTTTTGTTTTGTTTTTTTGTCCTGTGGCTTGCAATTTGAATCGACTGTAAGTTTAGTGTCTGGGTACCTAACAATATTAGAAATGGTAGTTTTTTTTTTTTCTATATAACTTTACTCAAAGGAGATAAAATTGTTTTCCATATCTATTTTATAATCCATCTCACCAAGATTTCTCAGCTAGATATATGGTGTTTCTTTCGCAGTCAAGACTTTTTTTTTTTCTATTATATAGCCTCATGTAACCTCAGTTAATCTGAGAAAGGAAGAATGGACTTAACAATGTAAATAAATAAAAGTGTTAATGAATAAAAACAAATGAGTACACAATGAACATGAAAATCTTCTAGAAGGCAAACCAAAAGTCAAGAAGGACAATGAACAAATCAGACAAGAACCAAGGTCTAACTAAGGAAGTTTTTCCACCACTAGCTGAGGAAGTCTTTATGATTTCTGGCTGGCTGGAATTCATCATTATTATATACTAATGACCATTTGCTATATGTTCTTCCCAATTCCAGATGGCCAAAAGAGTGCTTTTATTGTCAATACGCTATTCACATTACACTGTGTATTAGGGATGTGTGTGTGTGTGTGTTGTGTGTGTGTGTGTGTGCGTGCACATGTACATGTATGTGTGTATATGGTAGGACTAGAGAGTGATGGAGTGATAGAGATTAATTCATCTATTAATACATATGCCACTGGACTTTGAATAGTAACATCCTGACTCTATGGAGAGCATGCATATCACCCAGAGATGGTGGACTTTGCACAGAATAGAACCTCATGTTACCTTTTTGGAAAGATGTGTGAGAGAAATGATATGCAATAATACTTGAGTGGCCAGAGAAGAAGAAACTGCTCATCACTCCTTAGCATCCATTCATCCATTTGTTAACGACCTTCTTCTGCCTTTGATTCTGAACCATGACAGCACAAATATAAAGCACATTTCTCAGTTTCCCTTGTCACTAAGTGGTCACAGCCTCAATTAAATTGAGAAGAAAAGAGATCTATGCAACACCCAAGTACATTTTGAAAAAGAAAGCTTATTGCCCTCTATTTCATTTCCTCTTTCCTTGCTTATGCTTGTTGAGAAATGGTGACAATTAGAACAGCCACTTTAAATCAAGAGATAGAAGTCAGGTGTTGAAGATAATAACTGCCTGCTCATCCAGCATGCCTAATAGCCTTAAAACTTCTCTCAACCTCTGGGCCCAAAAATGACAGAGAAATAAACTTCTGGCAGATCCAATGAAACTTTGCATCCTTTTTTATTTCTTTGTTTTGTTGTTGTTGTTGTTTTTTTACAGAAACTTAACTCATACCCTAATTCAGTAAGTACCCATGCAAGTTTCATTCTTTTCCCCGACATCACAATTCACACAGATCATTCATCTTATGTAGCAGATTGAGTGAGAAGGACCAGAAGTATAATAAAACTTATCCTTACAATATAGTTGTCCTCTAAGTATGAAGTAGGGATTTTGTTCTTCCTTAAATTAGGAGAGGAAGCAGATACTAGTTATTTAAGCGTACTACCAAGAGTTTATGAAAGGAAGAGAAATGAAGAAATGAGGCATATTTGAAATTATTAGAAGGCACGGTTAAAAGAAGATCGACTGGAGCGTATTTGTAATACTATTATGACAGGGATTCAGATAGGTAACACTTTGGAACAGGAGGTAAAAGTATAAAAAACTAAAGATTTTGTTATTCCTTCCTAGATACACTAATTCACATTTGTTCAGGAGAGTCAACCAAGGTACAGAAAAAAAAAATTTTAAGAATACAAAGGATGGCTCTACACTGAGAGAGGAAAAAAATTTTTAATTAAATTCTGCTGACTTCAGAGATCCTGAGTTTCAAAACTGAAATTTAGGTTTTACTGACATAGGAAGTTGTTGCTAATAGGCAGAATCTGGAAGGTGCCATTGAAATGATTGGCAAAACTTAAAATAAGAAGGGATACAATCCAACTAATGTCAGGTTGAGTTTCAATCACCTTAGGGACACAACCAGTTTCTGGACAAGAACCAAGCTTCTACAACCAGAATAGCTACTCTTAATTTCATGGGTTATGTGAGTGAAACTTTCCTTGATTAGTAAATGCAGTTGCAGTACAAGTAAGAAAATAAAAAAGAATTAAATGAATGCATGATATTGATAATTTAAGTTGGAACTATGCATAGACATAATGATAAGTTTGGAATCATTGAGATAATATTGCAAGTGTCACACAACTTTGAAACTTTTAACAGTACCTAGCATATTAAATTTTGGTTTGATACATTGTGTGCCAAGTTTAAATGCAAGAAGTCTTGAAAGTTTTATTTTACAAAAAGAAGGCAGTGTGTGATGGGAATGAATAGTTATGATCTAGCAGATAGATGGGATATGTCTTTACAGAAATAAGAAAGAATAGGATTGATTACACATGTGGAAGAATTGGGCTTTGAGGAAGTGAGACACTTTCACCCTTTTAGTAAAAATGAAGAAAATATGTTTGCATTTACAGGTTGGTTTATAAATTTGGTGATGGAAAGATGCTGAGTCCCCTTCGATGACTTCAATTTTCTTAGTGAAGTGTGAAGTGAAATCATTATTTTGGAAGGAAGAAGAAAGAGGGAGATGTGAATAAATTAAGAAGAGGAAAATTACAGTCAGAAGATGAACAAGCAAATTTTCTAGGTAAAAAATAGTTGTGTATCTAGTAAGTATCAAATTACCAATTGAGTTTATGTCCATATACTTAAAATAAAGCTGTGTAACATTACCCAATGATGTTCTCTTATAGCATTCAGAAGCATGAGTACAATAAAAAATAAAAGAGACCCTCGTGTTGAACCAATGTGTATTTCCTACCAGGCACATGTGAGCAAAGCATAAGGGGCCTGGAGAGTTGAGAGTACTTTCCAGTAAATGATTTGAACATCATGCTATGGGGTAAGAATGGAAGTAAAGAATGGAAGGGGCTAATGGATGATGAGAAAATGACAGAACCAGTGGACTAGAGATCTTGTTGAGTTTGAAAAAATATATATTATATGAAATAATATATATTCATATATATATACTATTATATTGTGAAAAATATATTATATGAAATAGTATCTATACTCATATGTTATATAAAATAGAAGATCTTGCTTCTCCTGGGAGCATCCCATACCTCCTCTGTAATTCTCATCTTCTGGTGATTAATGTTATGCACATTTCTCTGGGAAGAGAAAGTTTATAAACTCCCCAATTATCACCACTGTATCTACCAGCTGGCCTGGCTCCATATATACATATACACATATACATATATCCTATGAGTTCCCTCCTATTGCCTGGATAAACTATTCAAAATCCTATCCCAAGGCCAAACCCTGTACTTTTGCACTGACTGAAATCCCATGAATGATTTCCCGCTTTTCCCTTCTCTCTTGCAACACGAAGTCTTTCTTATTACCTAAGAACATAGCTATAAGTCAAAAACATGTTATTTCTTATATCAAAAAATAAACATTTTTAAAAATTTGACTTCATACCCCCTTCCAGATTCCTATCATTCTCAGTTTGTCTCTTCTTTTCTCTTGTACCCAATCCAATCATACTTTTATCCTGGCTAATTCACATTAACATTAATTGCTATCTTCAATATCACTAATGACCTCCAGACTGCCAAAAACAATAGGAAATCCACAATCTTCTTTTTAATCTATTAGCTGTAACATTTGCCCCTTTTGCTCATTCACTCAGACCTGATTTTTTTTTTCTTCCCTTGACTTCTATGATACGTGTATATTTAGGTTGTACTTGCTTCCTCAGTGTTAAATTTTTCCTACTCTCCCTTTGCTGGTTTCTCTTATTCTTCTTAGTTTCTAAACATTATCACGACATGAAACATCATCTCAGACTCCGTTTTTCCTTCATCTCTACTCACTTCCTTGGTTATCTCATCCAACTGCATAATCCTAAATAACAACCTGATCACTAGCCCCACATTTATATATTCAAACTAGGTTTTCCTGATAAACTCAGGTTCATGGTTGCTGTTTGACATCTCCATTTAGATGCCTATTAAAGACTTTAAATTCACTGTGTCCCAAACCAAATTCCATATTCCCCAAACCCTTTTGTGAATGATTTCTAATAACTGAAGGAAAAAATCTGAGTCAACTTTAATGCCTCTGTTTTTCCACATCCCACTTACATCAATATATAATCTATCTTACCTTTGTTTTTTAAGTTTATTTATTAATTTTGAGAGGGAGAGAGAGAGAAAGAAAGAGAGAATGACTAGGGGAGGGGCAGAGAGAGAAGGAGAGAGAGAATACCAAGCAGGTTCTGTGCTGACATCACAGAGCATGACATGGGACTCAGTCTAACGAACCATGAGACCATGACCTGAGCTGAAACTAGGGGTCACACTGTTAACCAACTGAGCCACCCAGTGCCCCTCATCTATCTTAACTTTATGCATTTAATTGAATCACTTCTTACATCTCTTGAACTGTTATACTCCTAGTCTAGTCTAACCACATCACTGAATTATCACAGTAGATTTGTTTTCTCACCTTCCATTCTTAACCCTATATAGGCTGTTCTTTATCACATACAGAGGGACAATTTGAAGATAGAAGGTGCAATTCTATAGCTCATTCAATGGTTTCTACCTTAAACAAAGTAAGGTTTTAAGTCATGGACTTAAATGGACTACACTGCCTATATAATTGAGATCCCTACCATCTTGCAGGACTCAGATTAATCCAGTAATGTAAGGAACTATGTCTTGTTTCATTTAAATGAAAGATTTTCCTCACTCCTAAGCAGAAGGTTTAATCTACTGCATCAGGAAAAATAATATCAAGCATTTTGTACAATGAGCATGACCAATAAGCACGATTCTACTGATACACCAAACACATTCTCACCTGGAAAATGATTAGAACAAAGCATATATTATCATTTTTAATATTAAAATAAACTAAAAACAAATGTCAACCTCTAATTCCCCTTTCAGTATACTTCTCTGCTTTCCTTTGGCCTACCTTCTTTATTCTTGAAAGTACTTTTATCATTTTACCTCAACTTTTGGAGGAAGGTAGATACCTTTTTGGATACCCTGTTTGTTTTTCTTTTTTCTTTTTTTTTTTGAGAGAGAGAGAGCAGAGGAGGGGCAGAGAGAGAGAGAGAGAGAGAGAGAGAGAGAGAGAGAGAGAGAAAGAATCTTAAGTAGGGTCCTTTCCCAGTGCAGAACCCCACTTAGGGCTCAATCTCAAGACCATGAGATCATTATCTGAACAGAAATCAAGAGTTGGACACTTAACCAACTGAGCTACCCAAGCACCACTGGATACCCTGTTTCTGTTCAATGACAAATCCTCCACCTTTCTTCCTATTTCTTCAAATACATTATTTTATCAGTTACCCCCTTTTAACTCTCGAATTCAGTCTCTCTCACTCTACTTGCTCTTATTTTCAGCTTTTAAACATACTCAAGACTATCCCACCCTGAAAAATAGAACAAAAGAAAATTCTGTTAACTAGTTACCATAAAATAACCTTTTTTTTTCACTACCAAGTCCCTTGAAAGACTATTGGGTCTTTCCTCCCACCCCCATCACATTCATTTCTCCCCCAGTTAATTGTCTTTGGTCCCCTAAGACTTCATTAATACTGTTTCGGAAAAAAGTTACCTATAATGTCCTTATTGTTGAATGCAATAGATTTTTTTTTGTGTGTGAGACTTATCTTTTTTTCTTGTGTCATTAGTCATTTCCTTCTTAAAATCTCTCCACTTCTTGTTCTCTGTGACACTACCCTCTCCTCATTCTTCTGCTCTTTAACTTTCTTCTGAGTTTCCTGTGTCACCTCTACCCCTATGGCTCAGTAAATTCAACTTGTTTGATCCTTTAAACTAAGGCATCCCAAAGTTCACCCTTTCTAACATACACTAGCAACTGGTAACAAAGTGTCATATCATCTGATTTTACATTGCCTCCAGGACAAACTTGAGAATGCTGTGATGATGTTTTCAGACTATATTCTGTCTAGCCAAAGGGTCTACAGGATGTTTGGCAAATAATCAGTGGTTCTGAAGTTGGAAGTCCTAGTCAATCTCAGTGCATTTATCAATAAACTTTGTAGCAATTTAATCCTAATGGCCACAGACCAAAGCGATTTGTTGTTGTTAGAAAATGCATGCCCACACGGAGTGGTGCCTCTGAGACCTCTGGAACCACTGAGAGGGTCCTGGGAGGTTGAGAGGCTGGTTACCTTGGAAACACTTTAGTTTCTCAGGAATGGACAGAGCCATCCCCGCTTTTGAAGAAGGCTTAAGAACTGTTTTCCTACACACAGAAGGACAATAAAAAAATTGGATAGGACTTCAATTTTTTCTGGGTCTATGCTAGAGGATGTGTGTATGGCATATTTCATGTAGTTGGGGGAAGATTTTCTTGGAAAAAAAAAGGCCTTATACAAAAATTAAAACAATATAATTTAAAAGAAAGAAAAAAATTTACAGCTAAACCTCCTCCACAGACCTTAAGCCACACCAAATGAATTTAAAAAAACAAAACAACACTAACAATAATACATTCTCACACAGCCCTGCCTGTTGCCACCTTCTCCCTTGGCCTGCAGTGCGGAAGAGAAAGACAGCAAGGAAAGGGTTCTTCTAACAAGTGCCTGGGGGAAGGCCCACACTTTCCCTTCTGGCTCCAGCCTGCCTGTCACATCTTCTCACCACATGTTTGCCATTGGAAATCAGTTGCTCAAGCCAAACTCAGTTATTCACCACAAATCTCTTGCTCTCTGTTGTTCCTGGAAAGTTGCCCACCTCCTGCAATACTCCCTCCACCTCCTCTGTTTCAGATTTTTTCCCCCATTCTTTAAAGATCCAGTCAAGTCTTGTCATTTCCTAGAAGACTTCCCCAACTACAATGGCTTTTGCTGACATCTCTGAACTCCTAAAGCTCTGATAGTCTGCAAATATCATTTGACCCTCAGCAAAGGTAATCACGTCTTTCTGACTTTTTTCCTTAACGCGTATCACTATCCTTCCCACCAGGGTTAGCTTCCCTAAAGGGCAGGACTGGGTCAAAATTCTCCTAGTCTGGACCTTAGTTCATTGCACAGAGTAGGTTCATTGCCAAACATAAATTAAAGGCAGAAGCATAAAAACACAAACAATAAATAAAAACAAATATGATTCTGTACACTCACAACCTCCTTGGTAGAAATTTCTATATCTACTGGTAATTCTCAAGACCCAACATGTCATTGTTCTTTATGATTTACTTCTGATTCCATATGGCCTACTGAAGAACCATAGTTTATAAGCTGTATATTCACCTTCATGTGAACATTTTTACCTGTGGCCTCCTTTTACTTTTCTATAATAATCTGGAACTGTTAATCAAAGACCAAGATTCATGGTCAGAGTAATACAGATCCTGAAGAATTCAAAACTTATATATGGAGAGTATTTAGCAATATATATTTTTCTTCATGGTAATTCCCTTGGGTAAAATATAACACCTCTTGTAGCACTATAGAATCACACTGCTTTGAAAAATATATGCTATAGAGGTATTTATATTGAGAATATAACACTTTGTAGGTATGCTCTGTTTTCTGACCTCAGTCATTCTATTACGGTTTAACTGTGAACTATTAACACCTCAGCAGGTATGCAAGCAGCACATATCATTAGTTTTCTTCCTACCTTCACCTGAATGTGGCCAGTCTGGAGATTTGAAATTTCTGGGGACATTTCACAATCTGTGAAGTGTTTTTTGATCACACTGAACAAATCTTTTGCTCTCTTTGTCATGTTCAGCCAATGTTTGGAAGTATTCCACTAGTATTAAACAAAGTTCAGTGTTTTCTGCCAAAAATGATGTTTGAGTAATGATTCCGATAGAAACTTTTCTGGGTGGTTCTCATTTTTCAAAGAGAAAAAGGGATATTCCAAGTATTTATGGCTGGCCAAGAAAAATTTCAAGGCTTTTAGTATGGAAGCTTACATAAAGCTTACAGGTAGGTAACGTGACTATAAACAATCAATCAATGAAGGCCCATTTTCATTTTTATGAAAACTATACTTAGGGCTATATGCAATAAGAGCTATTTGGGTAGAGAAATTCAAATTGAAATAAAGCCAGGCTTGGACTTTTGTCTATTAGCTGGACTTTATTGTTGCTGATATGAGTTTTTTTTAAATAGCAAAAAGTGGCCAATTTTCACAGCTAAAACAGATAATTCCAAAAATACCTGTAATATTACAAGCACCCAACAAATTACAGCATTTATTTTCCTCTAAATATCAGGACAAAAAATTCCAAAGTGTCGTTCTATTATTTAAAAGCCTCTTGCATTAGCCAGAGATAAGAAGAAAAAAGCCATCTCTATTGATCTATGGATAAAAGCAAATAGTATAGTATTGAGTGAGCAGTGTCAGCAAGAAAATAATGTATTGTATCGGAAAAGAGAAAGACATCAACTTTAGTGAGTAGATAAAAGTTGGTTAGGTTAGTTAATTTAAAAGAATGTGCATATCAATGTGGCCTTTGTGTAGAAGCAAGGAAAATAGGAAAAGAAACAATTGCATTACATTTTACATTCTGTAGAATGCAGAAGGAAGGGGGACTCAAGAGCACAGCTCTGGTATAAAGAAGAATTAAGGTTTCCATAACACTAAACAGTGCAACCATGGCTTCTTGGTGAACAAACTCTTCTCCTCCCCACATCCTATGGGAATTATAATGAAAAAGATTACATGCAAATTAAGTGAATATTACTCCTGTGAAAGATGTGCCTGGTTAGTTTCCCTTAAAAGAAAGTCTGTTTAAGAGAAAATGACTTTGAGGCTTTCTTTTTTAATGTCATGGCATATATAGAAAATAATATTTATATGCACATTGGGGTAAATGGACACGGTGGACAATTACCGCAGACTCACGGCCTCCCCAGGCTCTGCACAACTTCTTTGTGGACTGAGATCAGCATGTCCTGGGCACCAGTAACCCCTTCCCCGCAGGCGGGTACAACCTGGCTCATCTTCAGACACTAGTTGTTATCCGTGGGAAAAGAATTTATGTTTAGAATAAAGGGGTTAAATTAGGCCTACATGCACTTGAGTTTCTGGACCACACACGTAGTATCTCTTATTGTTCAAGTTGCAAACAGTGTGAATAAATCTAATAGTTGCATATCTATGTTGCATGACCTGTTTAAATTACGGGCATTACTCATGTATGGAATGGAATTTGGGACTGAAGAATAAAAGCTACCTTTCTGTGTATTTTGGCTCATTATTATAGACAATGTAGCAGCTGATTTTTTGGATTGATTTTTCTACACTATGCTATCACTCAAACAGGTTTAGTTGGCCTAGAGCCCAAGAGGAAAAGGGTACCAAAAGTTATATATAATAGCTACATTCAAGTATTCATTTTCCTACCTTTCCAATATTAAAAAAATATGGTATCGATTATTTGAAAATCAGGATTTTTTTTGTTGTAATTTTAGGTAAAAAGTCAATATTTACACTTCGCAACTTTTCTTTGCAATTTAATAAAGCATAGGAAAGTACAACGTAATTCAAAGAATAAAATATGTTAAAACAGATCATCAACCATTAATCTTTTGCCAAATGTAGTGATGTGCAGGAAACACAAAATCTTTATTTTTAACAATAAATGTTTTGAGATACCTTGCCTCAGGCTGAACCCTCTGGCTGACAAGGTTTCAGAATGCTTATCAGAGAGTAGTTTCCTCTTTCTTCTAAGCCTATGTAGAAAGATCAGGCAGTTGGTAAGTAGCAAAATCACCTTACTAGAGATATTTAATTATAATCAAAACTGTTTAAGGGGCGCCTGGATGACTCAGTTGGTTAAGCTGCTGACTTTGGCTCAGGTCGTGATCTCAGGGTCCATGGATTTGAGCCCCACATGAGGCTCTGTGTTGATAGCTGGGAGCTTGGAGCCTGCTTCAGATTGTGTGTCTCCTTCTCTCTCTCTGCCCCTCCCCACTCATACTCTCTCTCTCTCTCAAAAATAAACATTAAAAAAATTTTAAAAAACTATTTAAAAATATCACCAAATAAGCTGGTCAAATTAATGACCAACAACCTGTGTAGTCACTGTTTTTCAGAGTCACAATACACTGGTACCTCCCAGAGGGTGCTGTCAAAGTTTGTGCCTCTGATGTGAAAAGCATAATCCTAACTTAGACACAAGATTTAGGGCATTTGTAGGTTCATGGTATAAAAGTGTACAATTCAAATATAGCACGGATTGAAATGACAAAGTGGCTTAGAGTTGAGCCATTTCCATCTTTGCATTGTTGTGTGATGATTTTTCCCATATGATATGTTTTCTTCTCCTTTTTCCTATATTTACATTTACCTTTTACCTCTTCAAATTCATCTTTTCTCTCTTTTTCTTTGTGTAAACTAGATAATACTCATGCATATGAAAGAAATCCTTCTGGAATGCTATAATTTATTTTCCTTGGGGAATGGGAGCTATTATGAAATCATTGAGGTTTAGCAAAGGCTGGAATGAAAAATTAAGTGTTTTCTGCATAAGCAACATGAAAAAGAAGGGTTTTTTTTTCTGAGATGTTACCACTAATTCTTATACACAACTTGGTCTGGTAGTATCTCATCATCATTAATATTAATTTAGTTTTGTGAGCTACACATGACACACTAAGAAAATAAATAAGCTCAGCTAACCCTGTACATGGTTATTTCAACTGTAAACCAACAAAACATAAACAAAATGTGAGTATCTGTGGATTGCCTGATGTACAAATATAGACTGAAATGGCATATTATAGGACAACTGGAAGACGTAGTGTATACTAATAGAACCTTCACAATAAGAAAAATATGTATAATGTTTAAAGTTTAAAAAGCAGTCTTAGGGCACCTGGATGGCTTGGTTAGCTAAGCATCAGACTCTTGATTTCAGCTCAGGTCACGATCTCACGGTTGATGGGATTGAGCCCCACATTGGGCTCTACACTAACAGTGCGGAGCCTGCTTGGGATTCTCTCTCTCCCTCTCTCTCTGCCCCTCCCCTGCTTGAGCTCACATGCTCTCTTTCTCTCTCTAAAAATAAATATTGAAGATATTTTTTGAAGATGTCTCTCTAGGGCTATCAAAAATCTTTGCTACAAAAGCAATGCAACTTCATGTAAACTCTCGTGGTGCTGATGGAACCAGATATAGTGAAAGACCAATATAATAGACAAAATCACAAAATAAACAGAACAGTGGCTCTCTTTTGCTGGAAAGGAAAGAAAAGAAAAGAAAAATAAAATAAGGGACAATAAGGGAAGGGATAATAAACAGAACAGTGGCTTTCTTTTGCTGGAAAGGAAGGAAAAGAAAAGTAAAATAAGGGACAATAAGGGAAGGGATAACATGGTAGTTTTTAATACAATAAATTGGTTACAGAAAGATACTGAAAAGATGATGATAAATTGGTTTGTCTGAACTGTGGCCAATATTTTGATGCTGTGCAAGTTAATAACAATCTGCTTCTCTTGTCAGACACTTTTGATATTATTGATAATTAGAATTATACTAAAGTTTTATAGTATTTTCTGCATCATATATGTATATACATTTATAGATGGTGAAACAGGTATCACAGAAAAGAAAGAACACTTGTTTTGTCTAAACTTTTTAGAATTTATTTGAATTTTTTCTAAAATACTTCTGGCAACAAAATTGACATGTGCTTTTTTTTAAAGGATGTTATAATAATTACTGGCTAGTACTGCAAAAAATATTCAATACAATAGACTTATGACCCTTGGGTTTTTTCAGTCCTATTTATTTATTTTATTATTCTTTTTTTTAATTTTTTTTTTCAACTTTTTTTTTAAATTTACTTTTGGGACAGAGAGAGACAGAGCATGAACGGGGTGGGGGGGGGGGGGCAGAGAGAGAGGGAGACACAGAATCGGAAACAGGCTCCAGGCTCCGAGCCATCAGCCCAGAGCCTGACGCGGGGCTCGAACTCACAGACCGCGAGATCGTGACCTGGCTGAAGTCGGACGCTTAACCGACTGCGCCACCCAGGCGCCCCTCAGTCCTATTTAAAAAGTAGACTTGCCTTTATAAAATCACAGTGACTGACTCAACATAATTTGTATCATATAATTAAGAATTAAAAAAAATATATATTTGCTGTATGATGCCTCTCATTTGCTTTTCCACATAAAAATTATTCAACAATTAGCTCTTCTGCCACTCCTATGCTGCAAAATCTAACAAAAGCAGTGTTCTATTGTTCGAATAAGATCTTTTGATATTTTTTCAGTAGTTTTCTGCATGAATTAAGTTCACTAAAAAACAAACTATAAAATTTACTGCAAAGTTTTTTGTGCCGTTTGGAACAAAGAATGATTGAAGAACAACTGAGTTTCTGACTTTTGACAAAATTTTCTGCTGCCCCTAAAATGAGAGCATTTAAAAATATATTCCCCGAACGAGCAACATATTCTTTGCAGGTTTTTAAGAGATCTATGTCCATTCAGAAAACACAAAGGTGAAAGTGTGAAACGAGAAAAGTAATGGATTTGAGTCCAAAGACTACATGCGTTCAAGTTTAGCAAAGTGATTTAATTTTAAAACACAGGGATAAAATTACTTGTCGTGGGGAAATTTTTATTTGTTTTGGCACCATTCTACTCTTTGGGATGTAACTGATACCTCCGGGTCCTTTACTATTTATACTTTCAAATGCATACTCTGAATATAATTTATTAATGTAAAACAAATTTTGTAGCTTAATCACTTAATAGTCACATATATTCAAATACTACATGAGTATAAAATACTACATAAATGTGAATGTTTTGTTGAAACATAATAACATATATAGCCACCATTAATAAACACATTAAGCTTGGTAGCAGATTAGTACATTATATTAATTCACATTATGTATTCACATTGTGAAATACGTATGTCACAAATGCATCATTCTGTGTCTTGCATCATAGAATACGGACTTCTGACAATTCAAAAGAGGTATATCAAAGCAGAGAACTCCTTTATATTCCGCTCCTTTTCTGACATGATACCTTTAACACCCTGCCTCATCCATGACTTCACAAGTCTTTGAAGCTGTACATGCAGTACAAGATGCATCATTCCCCTCCAAGGAATTATTCCCTGGGATGTCAGCCCCTGACATAACAGCTTATTAATTTTTTAAAGTTACAACCTGTAGTTTTCTCAGAAGATTTATCCACTTATGAAGCCAGTGGTTATGTATCATGTTACTTAAGAAACTAGTGTCCTTCTTTCATGAAAACATTTTTTTTTTTCTGATAGTCAGTAGGGTCAAAGCTTCCCAATTACAATTAATCCTATGTTAAATGACATGGGATCTCCATAAAGCTACTCAATTGATGGCAGATTCAATTTATTCATTGATTAGCATCTAATTTATAGAGAACAGGGACCTAATAGAATTGGCTACATATTAGGTAAGGATTTATTTGAAAGAAAATAAGGACAAAATTCAGGAAAGGGAGCTGTCCAAAAAGCTCAGGATATAGGGTCCAAGATGCAAGAATGAAAATACTGAGAAAAGGAAACAAAGGAAAGATGGAGAAGAGTGTGTTAGACTGAAAAGGAAAATGACATTATGTTTAGTGAGCAAATGAAAAGTGAGTTAATGGTAAATCTAAAAAAAAAAATGTGCCAATGTGTAGAGACACAATGTAGAAAAGAAATAAATGGTAGACTGTTTTATAGTCTTTTGAATAAATAAGTGAGGGAAATAGTGGGTCTTTTCAGTCTTGTCCTCAGACCCTCCTGCCCTGTATTCAACCAGTCTCCTCAGCAGCTGACCTAACCAACCAAACTCAACCTCAAACCCATCAACTCATATCTGGTATACAGAAATAAATAATTGATAAAAAAAAAAAAGAAATAATGTTAAAAGGAAGAGAACTTTAGGTATGAGCATCTGGAAATGAGTACGCTTAGGATCATGGGGGCACTGGCAAATGCCTCAGCTTTTTGGTTAGGACCTGGGGGAAGAAAAAGATCAGTGATAAAAAAAAAATGTTAGGGTAAAGGCATATGAAAAGACTTATGGGTGTAAGCATAAGGCATGATCAGGGATGTAAAGTACAGTCTTCATATTGCATGTTGATACCCATGACATCATCCAACATGTAAGAAGCCTAAGCAAACAAATATACATAATGACATACTCCGTTAACTTCAGCCAGCTTCTGATATCAGCTACTCCAACAGTGGCACACCGGCTTTGAATAGACAAGCCATTAGGGCAAAAATAGACATTAGGCATGGGCCCAGCAGCATGGCTCCTAATTACCAAAGCTGATCTAGCTACTGCTGCTGCCCAATGTCCAGAGACAGAAACAGAGCCCCTGATAAAGTACCGTCTAAAGGGGCCAATACTCTCAGTCTGCCAAAGACTGAGGGGTGACCCAGGACACAGGACATTTAGTGCTAAACCTGGGACAATTCCAGACAAACCATCCATCAAGGAGGCCAAAAAGCCAATTGGTAAAAGTTGACCACATTGTACCCACTTTGATCCTGGAAAGGACTGCAATTTATCTTGACTGGAATTGCCACAAACTTTAGGTACAAGTTTTCCTTTCCTACCTACAAAGCCTCAACAAAGTTGCAAAGTGTTTACTCTAATAGGACACCAGTGAATATAATATCATCTCAAAGCAAGACAGCCACTCTGTAGCAAAGGACATGTGACAATGGGCACATGAACTCAGTTACCAGTCACATATTATAACTCCGGTGGTTGCCAGTATAATGGAGCATTGGTACAGCACTTTTTTAAAGATTATTTATTTATTTTGAGAGAAAGAGAACTAGTGGGGGAGGGGCAGAGAGAGATGGGGACCAAAGATCCAAAACAGGCTCCATGCTGACAGCAGAGAGCCTTATGCGGGGCTCAAACTCAGGAACCATAGATCATGATGTGAGCTGAAGTTGGACGCTTAACTGACTGAGCCACCCAGGCACCCCGCATTTTGAATATACAGTTAAAGTGCTAGCTTGGAGATGTTATCTTGCAAGGATGGGACCAAACTTCAGGATGTGGTTTCTACCCTCATTCAAGAACCATTAAATGAAACAATGAACATAACTGATAGAAAATATAGATCTGGAAGCAAAGAGTGAAGCTAGAATTGACCTTCCTCATCATCTATCCCAGTGACCCATTATACAACCTTAGATCCTAGTTTTTAGTTCCCACAGCAGGAATGCTTCCAAGAGGCAACCTATCCATAGTCTCAATAAAATTTAAGCTATAGATGCCATTCGATGCCTCTTGGCCCCTGATACCAAAGAAAAGAAGCACCAATCTGGCAGGATTTATTGATCTGGATCATCAAAAGGAAGTAAGAATGCTGTTCATAAGGAAGCCAATGAAACACCAAGCACCAAGTGATCAGGTAGGGTGTCTATTAATATTTCTCTCTCCAATTTTGATAATACATGGACAAGTGCAACAGACACTTAAAAATATCCAGAATGTGTTTCTCCTATGCACATGTCTTACCTTCCCCCATTTAATCACCTGATGAACTAATACTCTTTTTTATATCTCAGTTTTCCTTGACACTCTGAACAGAGTAAAAGCCTTTATTATTATTATTATTATTATTATTATTATTAATTTTTTTTTTTGCAAAGCCCTGGCATCTTTAACACTGCCATTATTTACATGTACATTGGTTTTCTCATTTGGGTGTAAGCAATTTAAATCCCAAAACTATGCATTACTCACCTTTAAATCTCCAGCATTTAGAATAGTTCCTAATAAATAGTGTTTAGCAAACACTTGTTTAAGGAAAGAAAATAAGAAGGAAGGATTGCTACCTTTTCTCTGAAAGCTTCCATACACCATCCCCATTCTATATCAGGCTTGCCTAGCTCTATTGTTTTGTTTGTGGATTTATCTTCTGCTGGGCTGTAAGCAACTGGCATGTGAGGGATTTTTCACCCTTTATGTCCTATGTCTAGGAGAGTGGCTCACTGAAAATAGATGCCCAATACACACTGAATGGAGTAACACAAATATCAAAATTCCTACTGTTACTGCCTTAAAGCAAAACTAAAAACAACAACAAACAACTAATGGTAATATCAAAAAGAAGTATTTGTAAGAGGACTCATTTCCAACTTGTTGTTCTAAAAGTATTTGTTGAGATAGTTATTCCGAAAGGACCCTGGATGCCTGGGTGGCTCAATCGGTTAAGCCTCTCACTCCTGATTTCAGCTGGGGTCATGATTTCATGGTTTGTAGGATCAAGACCCTGCATCAGGCTCTTCACTGACAGCACAGAGCCTGCTTAAGATTCTGTCTCTCCCTCTTTCTCTGCCCTTCCCCTATTCATGTGAGTGCTCGTTCTCTCTCTCTCTCTCTCTCTCTCTCTCTTTCTCAAAATAAAAAGATAAACTTAAAAAAATAGGACCTGAAAAACTTTAGAACTGCTAAGTAAATGTTGTATGTTTTAAGCCATTTAGAGTTTGGTTTGGAATCAGTTTTGCCACTATTCATGTGAAGTTTGGAAATCATTATATTCTAAGCTTCCATTTCCCCATCTTTAAAACAAAGGTAAATTCTACCTCACAGGACTTTTGCAAGATTCAAATGAAAAGATGAATTTAAAAGCAGGTGTCAGAGAGGAAGATCTTTCTCTGCCCTATAGTCCTGCTAGATGGATTAAGAATCAAATTGATAAGAGACAGATTAACAGGAGAAAATCAAATGTAATAGGTATATATACAAGGAATTCACACAGATATGAAATTCCCAAGACAATGAGGCAACATAAAGTTTATATGAGCTAAGGAGAGGGACAGCGTCTGAGGATACATAGGGGAGAAAGCTCATTAGCAACAAGGTGATAAGAGATGTTTGGAAAAACAAGGTTGCCCTATTATGCAGAAAAGTTTCCTAGGCAAAGGGGAGTCTGTTCATAGCTCTCTTCCTGGTCCAGGTTCTCCTTTCCAAGGTAAATTTAGGAAGTTGTGGGGGGAAGCAGAGAGCTTTTCCCGTATCTGCTGTGTTTTAATTAGTTTTAACTCAAAATAACGTTTATGCCAAAGTTCTATATTTTGGGGCATCTCGTCCAGCACTTCTTCACAGGCTAATACATAGTAGGCATTCTGTAGATAATACAGCTATTATTTTAATTGTTTTTAATATTATCATCATTATTATTATAAATATAAGTCTTCCTGGAATTCACACTCCAGCATAGTTAATATTGTACCTGTAGGTAAGTTTCTCCTTAAACTCCAGCAAATGGAAAGTCAAATGTGACATAATCATGTGTGAATTTTAAACAAGCAACTGTTAGTCTTTTTTTTCTCGTCAAATAATAACATTTTCTTCCTATTCTTCTGTACTGCCAGTGGAAACTTTTTTTTTCTCTCCCTGAAATCTAAGCCCTTCAGTAAGCCTTAAAATTTCTATTACGTCAAAGGATTTACCCATCTGGAAAGTATTCCTTCTCTATTGGTCTAGGAAGAGACCAAGATTCTTCTTTTAGCATCTAAAAGAATACTAACGTATTATCATTTATAAAGTATTATCATATTTTATTTTCTCGTTCTTCTGGCACAGAAGAAATATTCATTGTCTATATGCTTCCTTGTTTTCATTTGAAACAAACAAGAAACCAAAATTCATAAAACTTCTATGGAAATAAAGGCTTCCCAAATGAGAACTAGAAAGGCTATTTATTCAGAGCTTAGTATAAAGCAAGGGTGTCAGCCACCATCACTTGCATCTGGCAGAGACTCCAAAGCAGGCAAGAGAATAAAGAGCTTCATAGTGGGAAGAAAAAGGAAGGCTCTGATTAGAGGTTGTTGGCAGGAATAAGTTGGTGGTGGGCTAACAGAAGTGGAGCATAGTTGGGTTTCCTAGTTGGTCTAAGTTGGAAGTTGGGGCAAAATCAGCAAAACTGTCACTTATCAATCAGTCATGATCATCTGAGGCTGACTGATAAAGAGATCGTGGGTTGGCTTCCTGGACTGGCTGCTACAAAGTTTGTAGATTAGAATTTTATTTTGATATACAGTCGGATCGATTTCCTCTTGCATTTTCAGTCTCTCCCTTTCTGACATAAATAAAGGACCCCTCATACATTACATTTTTGAAAACATTTGTATATAGACTTCTATACAAAATATACAAATGTGTGTGTTGAGTTAAGTTTTCTTGTAAGTTTTTTGGGGGAGGAATCTCAATTTTGTTACTTTCAGTTGGAGATATTTTAAGGACATTTTTAAAAGCCCAGATGGAAATTCTTTATAGACCACCATGGCTAACAAAAGTATGATAGCCTACTATCAGTGTTTCTCATTCATTGATTATAGCCCTGAGAGAAGAGCAGTCTCTCTGTGAAATTGCTTTTTTACCAAAAATAATTAAATCTGATATATAGAATAATTTATTAACTCTACAAGGTCTTCAAAGGCAATTTTGTTAGAGGAATAAATTATCGCTATCTTTAAGAAGAGGTCACAACCAATCATAAAGTATGTACAAATATAATTTCACAAAAAAGGAGTGATTATGCAATCTCACACACGAATTACTCTGGGTAAACAGAGTTTTAGAATGAGGGAGCATATTACCCTTAAGAACTTGGGCAGGGGGGAAAAGAAACTTCTGAATAAGAAAATTATAAAATAAAAGTTTTACAGCATTAAATTCCTTCATTTAAAGATGACTTTCCTTTAAAAATAACCAAATGCTTTACATAAATTAAAGAAAATTATATCCTTCATTCAGTCATTCACTTTTTTTTTAAACAAACACTATTAAATACATGCAAATCTACACCGAGGATATGAGTTCAAATATGGCATTCTGGCAACTTCTTCCTGCATTGTGTTTTTATTTTATTTATTTATTTAGTTTATTTATTTATTTTTTTGAGACAGAGAGAGACAGAGCATGAGCGGGGGAGGGTTAGAAAGAGAGGGAGACACAGAATCCAAAGCAGGCTCCAGGCTCTGAGCTGTCAGCACAGAGCCTGACACGGGGCTTGAACTTACAGACGGTGAGATCGTGACCTGAGCCGAAGTCGGAAGCTCAACCGACTGAGCCACCCAGGCGCCCCTGCACTGTGTTTTTAAAAGTTGAACCAATATTTAAAAATCAGTACATTTCATATACAAATCTAGATCTCTGTCTTTTTGACTTGAGAAACTGGGACTTGCATTTATGCAGGCCAGACAATCAGCTGGAACAGAGAAAGGGCTGCCTCCTTTAGACAGGGTATGTAATCTTCATACAGTTTTGACCATTCCCCAAAGAACCCCTACCTCTCTCAATTATCTTTTATCAGAGCCCTGCTGTCATTTTTATCTGTACAGATGTATGTCTTTATATCAGTGCCTCTATAAAAATTGAAAAGCAAAAGCCAGACCAATAAAGTATCACATTTTAAGACAAAGGGAAAACATATTTACTTGTAGAAACAAGGTTATTTTCACAATTAAATATGCAAACAATCTCTGTAACAGAAAAGACACACCCTGTCTGCTTCAATGGTTTATATTATCATCCTGGCCCCTGCACACTTTTGCACTAGAAGCTCCAGGTATACAAAGCCAGGTACTATGTTAGTTCCTAGGAATACAATTGTTAGCAATATCAAAGGGGCCTTGACCTCATAGAGCTTATAATCTACTAGGGAGAAAACCATCAGGAATTTTAGTAAAGTTAAACAGGCAATTACAATAGACCTCCTTTCTTAACCATTAGAAACATTGGAAACTTCAAGGAGCTCCCCTTTTGTAAATCACTAGGAAAGCACAAAGACCCAGGAAAATAGATATTTGGCTTCACCCTCATTTTGGACTCTGAGATCTGAGTCCTTATGGATCTGAGGCCGTGTTACCCCATGTGTCTATTTGTGCCAGTAAATACCAGTTTCCATACTATTGTCTACAGACTCTTACCTACCACATTGTCTGTCTTTGTCCTTTGCCCATTTCAACCATCTAGTATGCGATCTGCAAATTCCCCTATAGCTGCCATGTTTTCTCTGAATGTTCTCATAACTGGCTGTCCATTCATTAAAACCTGGCTCCCTCTTGTGGAAGTCCTTCCACTGAATTATTCTTAAGAGAAAGTTGGTTTTTTTTTTTTTTTTTTTTTTTATTTCTCAGTCCATAAACCTCACCACCAAGAGGTGACATAGATATCCTCCTTCCTCCTTTATGCCACAGTCAGGTATTTAATCCCTCGCCTTCTTCTGAAGGAATTAATGCTATCTAAAGCAGGTGTCATCTTCCTGTGCCATCTTTTTGTATCTTGATACCATCTAAGAAGCTGCCTTTATTATTTATTGACTTTACCCTGATACATGGCATCATCATTATCACCAGCATGAGTCGGTAAATGGGAATTGGTCACGTGCAGAAACAAGTGCCTCAGAAAGTAAAAGATGGATTTCAAAGCCCAGAAAAGAGAAGACTGCAACCGGAAGAAGGAAAAACATCTCCTTATTAAAAGAGGAAAAGAAAGAAAACAGGAATATAGAAGCAGGTAAATAGTCTGTCTACTTTATTTTGTATTACATTTTGTTATTTTTACATAATCCATTCATTCTGTACATGTTTGAGGCAACTGAGACCAGAGTGTAATTGCATCTATCTCCCACTAACAGGTTAGCAAGGCAGTGAGTCTCCAGGGAAAGATGACATAATTGTGTGTTTATGCAGATAGAGCTTTAGAAGGTGTAACAGAGCTCTTTCAGTCCCAGAGTGCACAGCCACAGCAGAATAATATGCATGCAACACAAAATGGGGCAAAAAATAAAAACCATTTCATGGAATTTCCAGGCAGATTGGGGCTTAATTAGACTCAAAAAGTTCCCCAAACATGACACTGTGGGAGCAACAACAAAATTATTTCTCTTGGTCTCAGCGTGGCTATTGAAGAAGAGATTTGCTGAACTTAATGGACATGATGAGAACAGGAATAATGTAGTAAGAATTAGTATAGAATGACCTCTGAGAACTCAGCAAGACAATGAGGGACTCCATAGAAGTCAGTGGGAACAGAGCAGTTAGAACTAGTTGTCCATCATACCCTCAATGTTTTGGGACTACGTCAGACCCATGGAAACTTTCTAGTACCTAGAAAAGGAAAGGGGAGAATGTGAAATAATTTGGATTACAAATTTTGACACTCTAATGAAATAGGGCTCAAAATACAAAATATAGTCTTAGAAACATAAATGTCTATTTATTACACATCTGAATGAAGTTTCCACCTGTGACGAGCAAATGAAAATAACTAAAGGTTCTTACAAGATGAGTTTTAAACTCATGTCAGAGGAATAAGCTCTTATTATAATAGGACATTTTGTGAAGTAGTGCATTGAAAATATCAATGATCTATTTTGGGGCAAAAAAGAGAAAGCCCAGATAGAAAAAAATGCATCCTTATTTTCATTAGTTGGTTGAAAAGCTGAAATCAACCAAAATATTACCTTGGACTTGTATGAATGAATATGTAACATTTTGGTGATTTTGTTGTTTTGTTTCCCCACATATAAAAAATCTATAAAGACAGATTTTACTGTAAAGAATTTTTCAAATATTTATATATTTTCAACTGGAAAAAAACAGAGATATATATTTATATGGGCTCAAAACTCTAACAGATAAAATGCAAGAGTAGGAGTTCACACTGTGACCATTCTGTATCCTACACTCAGCAACAAGACATCATTAACTGAATGAGATTCCTCAGATTAAAATGATTTCATTCTTGTTTTCTCAATATCTTCTATTGGGTGGTAAAGTGATAAAATAATAATTTAACTACTTTTTTAGGCATATTTATAATGGAATTTGAAGTGATGGACATAAATCCTTACTTGGCACATAGAATGCAATAGCCAAAATTTATTTGCTGCTTTTCTTCAAAGAGAAAAATAATGATGTTCTAGTAAAGGGTAAACATGAGAATAAGGTAAAAGGATTCATTGTTTACCTGATAGGTTGCCCACAAATTCAGATTATTTAGGAAATATCTTTCAAGGCTAAGCATTTACATTCAACAACTGTAAGCTAATTGTGAATTGTTATAATGTGCTTGACAATATCCATATAATAGAAATTAAGTTTAAAAATCTGAAAAAGAGAATCGATCATTGGTAACATTATAAGTAGTTTTTTTTTTTTTTTTACCTTTCATTGCATATAACAAAAACTGTAGTATTGGTGGTTAAAAAAACTGTATGAGTTATCTTTCTTCACCAAACGTGTCTAGTCTGGTGAAGAAAGAGTGAGTCAGTGAACCTTTCACTGACATAAGACATAATTAACTAAGTTTCCTAGTAATGGGATTCATTTATTGAAAATTTTAACATTGGATGGCACCCTCTCTTTATAAACATCATCCCAGAACTTTTCTAGAATTCCTCTGCCATGGCTCATTAAGCTGGAGAATTTTGGTTCACATTTATATCTATATGTTTATATATCTAAAATTTTTTTTTCATGAAAGGAAATTGCCCAGACAAGGAATGTTTCTTCATTCAAACTAGATTTTTAATAAGTATTTATTTTGGCCATTTAGGAAAAGAGAAATGAAAGAATCTCACATGGTATGTAATACAAAGTATCATTTCCTATGATAAAATACTGACATTTCATAGAGTTGGATGTGAAATTTTCATGAAATTTTAGAAGGGGGGCAATGGGACACCAAACAGTCCACTAGATGTCCCTGGTTTATTATCCATGTCATTAGAAATACTTCTGCAAAAACTTTGAGAAACACAGCAATGACTACAATTCTTTGGTTACCATTTTCACATCCCTTCTGTAATTCAATAACTTTGCCCAATTTTGTCCATTAGTAAACAGTACCTCCTTGACCCCTTACTCCTCATTACTATCCCCTCACTCTGAAATTAGGGGCCCATGTCTTGGTCCCAGATCCAAGTGAAAAGTGCCAGGCACTGGCAGCTGGGTTACCTGCTAATTCATAAAGTCCTTAGTGGGCCCTTAGCAAAAACCAGCAGAAAATATCTATGTCTCTTTTTCCCTTTGCTTCCAGTAACCTGGATTTCAAAAATGTCAATTGACAGTGTTAACAATAACGTCTATCAGCAGTGAAACAATAATAGCTTGGGGGTCAGTCGTAATATAGAAATCACTGATAAAATGGAGAAAATATAAACATGATCATAATGATAAAGGACATAGAGAAATAAAAGGACAGGACTCTGAGAATGGCTTTTAACTTTCCAGTGAAGGAATAAGGATATTATTTCTTCTGCAAGAAGCTTGGAAACAAATAATTTGGAATGTGCCTTTATCTTGCTTCTCAGACTTGTGCTTCCATAAAAGGATAATATTTGGATTATTAGGCTAGCTTTTGTAAAATCCAAAGATTTTACTAAGAACTTTTACAGACTTAACAATTCCCTTGGCATGGGAAACCAGCAAGGGCTGTCAAGTACAGAGGTAGCTGTCTCCTTCTATTGCTATGGCAGAACCTGGTATTTCAAACTGTTTTGCATTCGTCCCCATAGCATTTTGTAAATCCTGTTTATGAAAGAGAGCAGTACAGGATTTCCTGCAGATTTCAGTCTCATTGATTTATTAACTGATTTCTATACAATGGTTAATACATTCACCACTAGTAAGGACACAGAGAAGAATTACCATCCTATAAATTGTCAGTAAAGTCATTTTCAATATGAAAGTAATCATCTTTTATTAAAGTCTACACAGACTAGTTGTCTCTTAGTTGTAGATAGTGCACGCACAGTTTAAAGCAGTGTCTGGAATACTCTCCTAGGATGTAGACTATTATTGAAATCAGGGAAAGGATCAAAGCAAGTTCAATATTATAAGGTTGATTTTTTAAATAGGTTTCATTGATGCACAGCTGAAGGAAGATTATCAGATCTTGCAACAATATGATCAAAACATTCATTATAAGTTGCTTCTAATAAATTACACATTTAAAAAATGCATTAGGCCTAAAGAGGGAACATACCAAACTGTGATTTTAACTGTCTTGGCTGATACTACAAATATGATAATATATTACTAAAGGAAAATACTACCTAAAATCAATTTTAAATCACTTTATTGATATTGTATACTTCACTCCTAACCACGGGAAAAATAATGCTGCTAGAAAATGTTCATATAATAATGTTGTTCTAACTTTCTGCCATTTAAGCAAATAACAGTGGCCTCAGTTTTTTACAGTTAAAATTATATTTTTGTGTGAAAAAATATATTCTTTAAAAATACTTTCATTATATAGAATTTTCCAATGGTCTACATTTGAAACTTCTTCTTATGCTGAAAAATTTTTCCCCAGATTAATATGTCTGGAAATTAGACATCCGAAACAGAGACTTTTATCTTTCTGTTTCTTGATTTACCTTTAACGTATTATTAACATTACCTTATTTTTCCTTCTGTTATATAAAGGAAGAAGATATGTAAAATATATTTGCATTTCCCAATTCAGCATTCTAAAACAGTTGCCTGCCAAATTCTAAAAAGGTAATAATGTTCAATTCCTAAATCACCATGAACTATTATGATCTACAACTCTGTCCATTTTCTTAATGTGGCCACTATGACATCATGATCCTTTTAAAGGCAACACTGTAGTTCACATCATCATGGTTTGCCTTAAACCATACAGAGTTCTTTTCTTACTAATGTGACATTTTAATAGTTTTCATTTTTGTGATTTATTTTATCATGAGTTCTTTGTTATATATTTTAGGTATTTAGATACTTGAAAAAAACAATTCCTTCTGTAAGAAAATAAGAACTATATATTTTTTTCCAAATGGAATTACAGTTTATGGGTATCTATTTTCCTTTTCCTTCCTTCTCTATTTCTACTCTCTCTTTTTCTTTCTTTCTTTCTTTCTTTCTTTCTTTCTTTCTTTCTTTCTTTCCCTCCTTCCTTCCTTCCTTCTCTCTCTCTCTTTCTCTTTATCTCTCTCTCCCTCTGCCTTCCTGCCTGCCTTCTTTCCTGACAAAAATCTTCAGAGAAGCCACAAATAATTGCATCACATATTATTTCACTGTATTAATGACATTGTGTGAAAATACTATTCATATTTTCTATAAAGTTCTTTAAGTAAATGGCTCTTTATGTGTAAGTACAATATGCATGAATACTATTAGTTATACTTAATTTTACCCACTCTATTAGTCAGAGATTCACCAGAGAAATAGAACCAATAACATATATACCTTTTTATCTCTATCTATCCATCCATCTATCTTAAGAGATTTATTATAACAAATTGGTTCCCACAATTGTGGAGCTAAGTCCCACAATCTGTTATTGGCAAGCTGGAGATGCAGGGAAGCTGGTGGTATAGTTCTAGTCCAAGTGAGAAGGCCTGAGAACCAGGAGAACCAAAAGTGAAAATTCTAGTCCAGGACTGAAGAACTGAGATGCAAGAAAGCTGATGATAAAAGTCCCAGTCCAAGGACAGGAAAAGACTGATGTTCCAATCCAATGGTCAAGCAAAGAGCAAATTCTCATTTCCTCTGCTTTTTGTTATTGTTGTTGTTGTTCTATTCATGCCCTCAATGGATTGGATGATGCCCACCCACATTGGGGAGGGCAACCTATTTTACTCAATCTACTGATTTGAATGCTAATCTCATCCAGAAATGGCCTCACAGACACACCCGAAATAATGTATAATCTGGACAACCTGTGTTCCAATCAGGTTGACACATAAAATTAACTATTGCATCCACATACTTTTGTTCTATTTAACTCTTTTTTCCCTTTGCCAGCATTGGTAAAATGTATTTACTTTATAAAACTATATCAAAATATACTCTTCTTAATTATTTTCTCCCCAAACTGTGACATGTATCTCAATGCCTTGCATTACACTTTTTATGTTTTAATATTAGAATTCAATAATCAGGTATATTATAGGAATTCAAAGGTAATGCAAAGTATATTATTAATATTATGATAAGTTATATACTTGGTATAGCAAATAAGTTTATTTTATATTATAAAACTTAGCTATAATCTTAAGAGATGAATTATAGTCATTCGTAGATTCATTCATGTATCATATGTTCCCAAGTGTCCTAAGTCCCACATGATGAACCTGTAATGCCAATATTGAGCATGCATTTCCTAATAAAATTAGGGTTAACAAAGACATAAACATTAAAAAATAATAACCTGTGCTCACACTAATTAATATTGAAACTCTACTTCCTCCTAAGATAATTTCCTTTTTCAAAAGTAGGATATGTAATATATCAATTATTCATTGAATTTTCACCACAATTCACATGCTCCTTGGCTTACTAAAATTGGATAAAAGTGGACTTTGGTCTATTTCTCCATTTTAAGATTTTTTGCTGTTTGAGGATAAACCACTACACTGACTTTTTTTTGGCATGGGATATAAAAAAAAGTTACTCTGGTAAGACAACAGTTATCTATTAGAATTAACTTCTAATAATCTATTTCTTTAGAAATACTTAATGTAAATGATATTTGCAACCACTGTGACTTTACTTTTAATATAGTAAAATTATTTGATTGTTCTATGACATTAAAGTGCTCAATTCTCTATAGGGTTTAATTAACTATATATCATACACATACATGGATATGCATCTCACAAAAACATGTCATTTCATAGAAAATATAACCAAAATACATTAAACTAGAACTAAGATGTTATTTCTTTCCTACTAATTAAAAATTGCTAAAGGCTTTGTCATGTTTGTGCAGCAAAGATTTTTATAAATTAAAAGAAAACTTAGACAAGATATATATCTGTTGCCTTCATTTTACTGGATAAAAGATGACAGAATAGTTAATGCTTAGGCTTTGCTTCCAGTAGGAAGATATAAACAAAATAATAATGATTCAGTAGTATGAGTGACTCATATTCAGACTAAAATACAAGTAGCAAGTTAATGCTTCATATTCAAGGATATTTCAGGTGTTTTGCCCTTGGTTCCAAAAAGAAGACTTTTACTATGACCAGAAAGAAGAGACGGGCATAGAAAAACAAAGATAACTAAGAATATAGGATCAAAAATCTAAACTATTTGATGCTGTCACAGAGTAAGAACTTCATGTCCCCTTCAAAGTCCTTCTACCTGGACTAAGAATCAAACTGGCTTGAGATTAAGAGAAGGAAATAAAATTTAATGGTGTACATATGGGGTATCCATACAGACATGAAAACTACAAAGACGGGCAAAATGAGGTATATATGCCATCTTAAACTAAGGAGGGAGGGTGGTTTGGGACTTAGAAGGGAAAGAATACAATACTCAGGAAGATAAAAAAATTAAGTGTTTAGCAAATAAATGTTTGCTGGGCCACTCAGAAACAATGAGATGTAGAGGACTTTGATCAAATAGGCCTTGTTGGTTCCTCCCTGTGTACCATGTCTGTTTTATAGCATAATGTAGTTATCTATGATGGAAGCTCTCTTCCTAGAGCAGTTCCTCTATCTAAATCCTTTTTTAGGGAGTTGAGGGGGAGTAAAGGAGCTTTTTCTGAGTATGCTGGATTTTTATGCTTTTTAACTCAAAATCGTCACTATGCCTAAGTGGCCTATCTTTGGGTAGCCTGTCCTTAGTCCTTAGAATGGCAGCGACACTCCCACAGAGTAACATATTTGGCAAAATTGACACTCCCCAAACTGAATCAGGCACGCAGCTTTACATAGCATATTGGACAGGGTAGACACAAGAAGCCCTACTAGAAAGAACTATGTGGAAGTGCATCAAGAGTTAGATCATTGCCTACAGGAAGCAACTGACCACATCAATTTAGAATGACTGGTCATAACTGAAAGATATTCAGCAAAAACATGGAAAGTCTTGACTAAACCAGAATAACATTTATTTTCCTACATTTATGAAAAATTGTAAGTTGATTGGGGTGATTGGGTGGCTCAGTCCGTTAAGCGTCTGACTTGATTTTGGCTCAAGTCATGATCTCACGGTTTCATGGGTTTGAGCCCCACGTCAGGCTCTTTGCTAACAGACTGGCGTCTGCTTGAGATTCTCTCTCTCTCTCCTTCTCTCTCTGCCTCTCCCCCACTTGCACTCTCTCTCTCTCAAAATAAATAGATTTTAAATGACTGAACATTTTGCTTAGCATAATACTCTAGTTCAATCCACATCATTGCAAGTGGCAAGACTTCATTCTTTTTTTATGGCTGAGTATACACACACACACACACACACACACACCATCTTCTTTATCCATTCATCGGTCAATGGACACTTGGCCTGTTTCCCTAATTTGGCTATTGTAGATAATGTTTCTATGAGCATTACAAATATTCAGTATAGAGACTTTTGACTTACCACAGGGTTACATTCTATAAATCCCAAATTCAAATCATAATTTGAAACTATATTAAGTTGAAAATGCTTTTAATACAACTAAACTACCAAATGTGATAGCTCAGCTTAGCCTAACTTAAATGTGCTCAGGGAGTGCCTGGGTGGCTCAGTTGGTTAAGTGTCTACTCTTGATTTTGGCCTAGGTCATGATCTCATGGTTCATGGGATCGAGCTCCATGCTGTCAGCATATAGAGCCTGGTTGGGAATCTCTCTCTCCCTTTCTCTCTCTGCCCCTCCCCTCCTCATGCTCTCTCTGTCTCTTAAATAAACAAACTTTAAAAAATGCTCAAAACACTTACATTATTAGTGAATAGTTGGGCAAAATCATCTAATACAAAGCCAATTTATCATATGTTGAATATCTCATGAACATATTAAATACTGTACTGAAAGTGATAAACAGAATTTTTGTATGAACAAATAATGAAGCTAGCATCAGTCTTGTCAGTTCAGATGAGAGAATGAATACTATACGTTATATTGCCCCCGGGGCATGGCTGGACCAACCAAGGAACCTACAGGAATGCAACCCTTCACTAGCTTGCAAGTACTTAATCAGCACTACCCTAAAGTGCATATAATCACCACATGTACCTCTTGAAATATCTATCATAAAGAATAATGGAAAGTCAATGGACTTTCAGATTCGAAGTCTCTTAAGATGGAAAAGAATTCCAGGGAACCAGACAAAACAGCACCAGAGCACCTGCTGGCATGACCTCCTGGGCCTCCAATCAACAGTGCTCACCTTCTCAGGAGACCTCTGCTAACATGACCTCCTGGGCCTCCATTCAATAGCATCTACCTTCTCGGGACATACCTGCCGCCAATTCTGTCCATAGAAACATTCACTTGCAAGCCATCAGGGAATTTAGGACTTTAGAGCATTAGTTCCCCATCCCCATGGGTGGTGCCACACACCAAAACATAGCCTGTCTTTCTTCATTGCAAAATTTCGTTGCCAGTTTTTACTGGCTTGCGATGCATCAGGGGGACAAACTTTCGTTTGGTTCAGTTACAAGAATGGTTGTTAAGTATATTGGTTGTTCACCCCCACGATCATGTGGCTGGCTGGGGATTGCAGCTTGCTGCCCTTGCACAGCATCATAAGAGAGTATTGTACCACATATTGCTAGTCCAGGAAAAGACCAAAATTTCAAATCATAGCATAGGGCCTATTTAATGTGGATTGCTTTCATACCATTATAAAACCAAAAAATCATAAGCGGAAACATCCTAAGCTGGGAACCCTCTACGTGGACAACGAGGTGAAATTTATTATGAGTTTTTAAGTCAAGTGAAAAAGGAAGTAAGTGGCATCACTAACAAAATCCTGTCACCACAAGATTCATGTCTGTTCGGCTCCCTTACAGTGCCTGTTTAAAGAATATGATTGATTTTCTTAAAAAAAACAAAAAAACAAAAAACAAAAAACAAAAAACCACTGTGCAAATAATAAGTAAAAGAGGAAATGTGTACAGATACTGATAACAAAAATGTGTAATTATACTCAAGCCTAATTATTTCTGTCTCTGCCTCCCCCAAAGTAATGGTATTCTTTTTCTTTCTTCCTACTTAGTCTCTCCAAATTGATCTTACTAGTGACACCACATTACACAAAACTGTCTGTGAAAAGGAGAAAAAGTTTAAGAAATCTGCCTTCTATGGTTGTGAATTAGCTACTTTTAAGTAACTATTGGCAAAGTCACCAAATACAAACTGACCAAATAAATTGTGTTATGTGATATAAAGCAAGTGATTCACTTGCAGTTCTCTGCCCATAATACATGACGGCTTAGTAATCAGTGTTCCTAATGCCTTCCTGAAAGGAAATAATATTGTATCAAGAAAAAGACCTAATGCCTATCTAGCATTTAATGAGGCTCATTAAATGCTCTTTTCTTCTCCCAAATAAGTTTTTTTTTCCCTTACTGAAGGAAAGAAAATCAAGCCTCGTGTTTATCTCTGATAATCAACTTCTTATAGAAATACTCATTTGCAATAAGCCTCCACTCAGGCAAAGTGAAGTTAACATCTTTCAATAACTTTTGCTCTCCTTTCCTGACAAAAAGACTAGGGGGGCAGAATTTGCTACCCAAAATATGCCTCTTTGGCATAAGGATTTTTTAGGCTGATTATTTTTGAGAAGTAGCAAACATGGGAGAAGCTCTGAAAACAAGTAGAGGTTATCCTTTTATAAGAGACATTCATATGTATCAGGGAAATCGCCATTTATAAGGGTGTCCTCTGCACCAAGATGAGAAAGATGACTCTAAATCGCTCAAAACTCTTTATCAATGGAGAAGGCGAAGACTTATATCTGCTAACAACCTTACCCTTATTTGCTGTGCCTTTCCCCAGTAACCCACTGTAATCAGCCTTTTCCTTCCCCCAAACATGTTTTGTCTTTAGCGGAAGATGTTATTTAAGGCACTTGTTTAGGCCATTTCAGGAAACTACTGTTTTCCCGGTTATCTCCAATGTATATAAAAAGTATAGATGTTATTAATCTTCTGTTTGTTTTTCCCCTGTTAATCTTTTGTTACAAGGTGATGTCTCAACCAAGAACCTAGAAGGATTGAGGGAAACTTATTTTTCTCCCGCACAGGATACACAAAAGCTGAGTTTGGACCTCCTGTAGTTTTATGAAAAGCACTCTCTTTCTGTACAATTAAAGAAGTCGTTGAAATGTAAAACTATCATGGAATTTTTATTATTCTACTATTATGGCCATTATTAAACTTATTAAATAAAAAATATTTAGAAATAGGAAATAATTACTAAATTAGAAAACCGTGGGAATCAAGTTTATAAAAAATCTAGGAAGAAATTTTAGAAAAGATTTGAGGATTTATGTTTGAATTTATTACAGATAAAGGTAGGGAAAATTAAAATAGAAAAATACATTATAAAGTCATGAAGCTTGACAATAATATTTCACAGGCATTGCATATCTCCACAACAAAAGGGCCACCAAATTGATTTGAAGTACCCTGAAGACATAAATAGAACCTTCAGTGAGATGATCTGAATTGTGGAAGACCAGAGGTACAAAAAAGATGATCCTGAAAAGAATAAACACTATGTAAATAAACAGACACATTATTTGGGGTTCTAGAGAAAAAATAAATTTAGAATGTTACATCAAAACTATCATCTATTATGTACTATTTACCATACTAAACCTTAGTGATAAATTGTGGGCCAAAAAAGAAGGAAAGCTCACTATTTATTGTCCAGTGAGAAGAGAAAGCAAAAAGTCACAGAAATAGTCATGGTTAGAAACTAATACTGTCTATGAAGTAAAGGACACTGATTCTCTGAGATTATTAATTTTAAAAAAGGAGGAAAAAGGAGTTATTTAGATTAGAGAATCATGGAAAGGTTTTTTGTTTTTGCTTTCATTTCTGTTTTGAGAAATTGATTTTTAAGCCAAATCTTCATTAATGAGTATAAATTAGCGAGCTAGACAAAAGAATTTGGAGCACAGGGTAGAGGGTATCGAGCAATGAAGAGGTATGCTTCCAGCAAAGAGAGATGAAATTATAAAGGCCTAAAAGAATTGTCCAGACCCTGACTGAAAGCCAAGGTGGCTGGATGGGAAAGAATGGGTGGGTGATAACAAGAGTGAAGATAAAGCTAGAAGGACATCATGTAGGAAAGGTCAAAGATTTTTAATTTTATCGTGAATACAAAGCCACTGAAAAAGTTTAATTAGAAAAATGACATTATATGATTTATATTTTATAATTATTTTGGCTATTAGCATATTAGACTGATTAGGAGCAAGAGTAGAAAAGAATTATTCTAGGAGGTAAGGCAAAATGACTGAGAAAAGATGGTGGGGTGAAGATGAAAATAGATTGTTAAATTTGAGATAATATTTTTGAGACAAAATTGGCAGGATTGGTTGGTATTCAACTATATGTGACGGTTGTTCTACTTTCTTCTGTGGGTAACTGGGGAGGATGGTGTTATTTACTGAGAAAGTTATTTACTGCTATTTATTGAAGACTGCAAGAGGAGTAGGTTTGTTTGCAGCTGATGGGGCCCAGGGCAGGCCAGCACAGAATGTGCCATTGGATGTATAGATTGTTTTGAGCTGAAGACATTCTGAACCCAAAGGATTCAGGAGGAGCTTGTTGCCTCCCTCTTAACTGCCTGAAAGAATTTAAATACAGTATCTGGTCCAGCAAGAGAGCTCTCCCCAGAGATAACTACAAAGGGTAAGGACCACATGTGGTAAGCTGGTGGGACCTCAGCTGGGCCTGTTCAAATTCCTGTCTGTGTCCCCTCGTCTCTGCATGGCATGGAAAATATTTGTTTACCGAACATTTGATCTTTCCGTCTTTCTGTGAATTATCTTCCTCCCCTCTGTAGTCCCACATACCTACCCCCTTCTTTTTAGATCAGAATGGCATATGAGGCTCAATTGCCAGTCTTTGTGCCTCTTGCATAAGTAATTACATTTATTTTTCTCATATTTATCTGTCTTATGTCAACTTAATACGCTAGCCAAAAGAATTTAGAAAGGTATAGAAAATATTTTTCCTCCCCTACCCCAGATTAAGACAGAATATACTTTGGTCATGTTAGGACTGAATGCTTGAGACATCAATGTAGATATAAATGCAGATATATAGTGTTAGTTTTGTATCCCAAAACTCAAAAGTGAAACTAGGACTAGTGATGAATTTTTGGGAAAGGTCAGCATATAAATGGTTTCTAATGGCATGAGAACACATGAGCTAGACTATGTGAACTATATAATTGCACATAGCATGAAGGTGATAAAAGCTCAAAAGAAAGACCTTAGGTTGTATTATAGAGGAATCACAAGCAAAGAAGAAATAGAAGAAAACATAATGAAGATAGGAAAGACAGAGCCAAAGACTACGATATTATGAAATTTAATTAAAGACTATTTTTAACACAAGTAAATCAAACATTGCTAAGAAGTAAGACTAAGAATGAGAAATGGCCATGTATTTGACAATGTGGAGGAATTCCTTAACTTCAGCAAGAGCATAGGACAGATGCAGTTGGAGCCAATAAAACTCGCTGTAGTTTTCTATGAAGAGAGGGAGCAACATAATATCTCTGACTTATATGCAAAAATGAATTATGCACCTTTGCGTATATAAAAGATGTCAAGGTATTGAATACCTTACTTAATAAATCAATTGAAATTAGAATCTACCTGGTTTACTTTTTCTAAACTTTTATGCCTAATGTATTTTAAAAAGTCAGCCTGTTTTTCATTTTACATTGCCATGTAACTGTCCTTGAAAAACACCATTTTCAGTATTTCAGTAATCACAGAGGGAAAGAAAATGAAGATAATGTGAACTTACCAAATACTGCTTTCAAAAAGTAAACAATGAAAAGCCAATAAAAATTTGAACTAAAAAGTTTTTAGACATTTTGAAGAAGTATTTTAGAGACAAGGAACTTAAGACACCAAAAGGACAGCCCTTTATCAGTTCAGGATATTGAACAAAAATAGCAAAGCAACATGCTCTGAATTCAATAAATATTAATAATAATGTTAGCCAGAAATTATTCTTCTGCTGCTCTACAAACATGAAAAATAACAACACACCATGAAAAACAATTCTTAAAATGCTGCTTTCAAGGTTGGCCTACCACAGGGAGCAGTTATCTATTTGTCTATTGGACCAAAAAAAAAAAAAAACCACACACATTCTTCCACATTTCAGCAAAATTTCATGGCCAGTTGATGACCTGGAATTTACTAGTTGACTAGGCAGGAATACTCCCCTCTGATTTTCATTCATTGACCACCAGAATGCTAGTGGTGAAACCTGATGACATTCTATGTACTGTAGCATTTCAATAAAGTGTGCTTCACTTTTAAATAAGATCTGCCTCTGTGCTCTACTTATCTGTTCTCACCACTGTCACCCAGATTTGCATCTACATTTTGAAGAGTTCTTAGGTAGATTCTCGATAACCAAGGGACATACTTTATGGAAAAGCACATACCTGGCCTGGTAAAACATGTCATCATGGCTATGCATTATTTTTCACTTTAGTATTTTAGGGAGTCCTCAATAAAATTCTCATTTTCTAGCATGCACTTGGAAGTTTTAAGAAAAAGAGACTAACAAATAAGCCTATCAATATTAAGGGCAAGAAGTAACACAGTTTCCACAGAGGTTAATTTTCATAGATTTAGAGAGATTATTTTATTGAGATAGGAAAGAAGATAGGACGAAAGAATACCAGTGTGAAAAAATATATTTCTCAGAAAATACTTTTCAGTGCCCATTCCTTATTGATCTTTTTAAGGTAAAACAAAACTAAACAAAAAAAGATAAAGCTATTAGATATATATGAAGTAACCTTGATCATATGACTTGGAAACCCAGGTTAATGGACTTGGCTCTACCTTGGTATCTGGATAACCTTGAGTAAATTAGAAAAACCTCCTTAAATTTCGTTTTCTTGAAGGCAAACTGTATTTAAAAATCCTTATCTTATTCACATTGTTATGAGGAGAATAAACATCTTATAAGCTTTATGATTAGGTAAGCTATGGCTTACCAGTAATTATTTAAAACTTTCTATTGACTTTAGAAAGATGACAATAAGCCTTTTTAAAGCAAACCAGTTAAAACTAAATTTGAGGTAGCCCAAATATGGAATATTTTCATGTGGATTCATTGTTGGTTTAATGAATTCTCAGCAATCTAAGATTTTTTTTATATATAGATTGGGCCAAAATTTGTTTCACACAATGTTAATATGAAACTAGATTTTTAAAGTTTGTTACAAATATAAGCTGATATGATTTTTAGCAATATTGATTTTCAAAATATCTGATGTCATCAATGGTAGCTGTGGTGGTAGGCTTTAAGATGACCCCCAAATATATTGCCACCTTCTACTTTCCCGTGTCCATGCCCTGTGTAATTGAGTGTGGGTGGGACCTGTGACTTATTTCTAACTAGAAGACTATGACAAAAGTGATGAGATACTGCCACGATTCGGTTAATGGGGGAAAATTAAATGTTCCTAGATTTTTCAATGCTCAGGGAAAAGCCCTAACCTCCTAGAACAATTCGATATGTAGTCATTTTGTCTAATTAATTGCTCAAATTCAAAAGTGTAATGAAACTTTTTTTTCCTCTTTAGAAGATTAAATGGTGTGTATGTCTACAGCCTTTGGATTAAGCCTACAAGGCTTAATCCACCTACAAGGTGCCTAAAAGACTGCAAAGGGTATCTTCCTAAAGATTTACATTTCAAGGAGGAATGAGGCTCAGTAACAGAGACTTCTCTAGTTTGTAGAACAAATACAGGGTCATCTGTCTTCAAGGGAAGATTTTATTTATATAACAAAGGTCTGGAGTGAGGAAGAAATCCTTTCAGGAGGGAAAAAAAAGAAAGGAAGGGCAAGTGCTTCTCTGACCTTTGTCAACATAGAACAACATTTCCCCCTCATCCCTCAGTATGGGGAGAGAGGAAATGTCAAGCTCTTTTTCCCTTGAAACAATTGAGTTGCTTCCTCTTTGTAGTGCTAGGGATAAGAACTGGGATACATGTATGATGTACTATCATTTACTGTGAAATAATTAATTTAAAAAATCTGTCTCCAATTTGGAACATTTCATGTGTGCGTTTAGGATGAAATCAATAAAGATGCTATTAAAAACCCAACAGTTACGTAAGATTATAACGTCCATCTTGCTGGTATTCTCTGTTGCATTCTCAATTTGCACACTTGGATGAAGCAAGCAACAGAGGAATTCTCTAGGCAAAAGCCAGCAGGGAACTGAAACCCAACAAACCTCAAGAAATTGAATTTGGTCAAAACTCACTTAGAAGTGGACCTTAGCTCAATCCTTTAGAGGAGACTTCTGGCCCTCCAGAACATCTTGATTTCAGCCTTGTGAGAGCTCCTGAAAGTCAGGACCCAGCCAAACCGTGACTAGATTCCTGATACACAGAAACAGTGAAATAATCAATGTGTTTGAAAAGACTGTGGTAGTTTGTTACTAAGCAATAGATAATATAATGACTGCAAAATCTACAGTAGAGATGTTGAATGACTGCATTAGTGAAAGTTTTCTCACACAGGTCATTATATAATTTGAACGTTGTACTGTGGATTACCATTTTTTTCTAACAAATTATGAAAGTTACCTCTTGGAAGAATTTTTTTGTCACTTAAAACAATGTTTCTATGAAATGTAAAGTTTTGCTAAGATTATCTGTAAATGCAAACACATTTGAAAAGTAATGTTTTAAGGTTGAGGTCATTAGAAAAAAAAAATTGGAAAACACTAGATAGGGGCACTTGGGTGGCTCAGTTGGTTAAGTGTTTGACTTCACCTCAGGTCATGACCTCGTGGATCGTGAGCTCAAGCCCTTCGTCAGGCTCTGTGCTGACAGTTCAGAGCCTGGAGACTGCTTCAGATTCTGTGTCTCCCTCTCTCTCTCTGCCCCTCCCCTGCTCACATTCTATCTCTCTCTCTCTCTCTTTCAAAAATATACTTAATTTAAAAAAGTTTTTTTAAAGAAAATCATTGGATGAAACACATCTCATTTTTTAACTCAAAATTTTTGTAATATATCACAAATTTATTGAAATAAGAAAAGTCCCCCAAAACTTGATTAGCATGTCAATAACTTAAATGTAAAATGCCCTCTATTAAATGAAAATAATACACAAATTCATAAAGTAGCTAAAGAATCATTAGAAGATTATGAATTGAAATAGTAAAATCCTACTAGTAAATTTAGCACATCTGTCCAGTTTTTGATGAAGCCAGAGCAGTCCACACATTGCTTAGAGGCAAACATGCATGCCCCAGGCATACACAATACATGCTATTTCACAGTTTGAAAGAAAAATAAAAACTGTCACTATGAAGACTGCCACTAGCAAAGGAAAAAATAAAAGAAAAATATGCCTTTATAAAATATAAATTAGACACAGTTTTCAAGCTTCTTTTTTTTTTTTTTTTTTTAAATTTTTTTTTTTCAACGTTTTTTATTTATTTTTGGGACAGAGAGAGACAGAGCATGAACGGGGGAGGGGCAGAGAGAGAGGGAGACACAGAATCGGAAACAGGCTCCAGGCTCCGAGCCGTCAGCCCAGAGCCCGACGCGGGGCTCGAACTCACGGACCGCGAGATCGTGACCTGGCTGAAGTCGGACGCTTAACCGACTGCGCCACCCAGGCGCCCCTAGTTTTCAAGCTTCTTATGTGAGTTACATTACATAAAATATGGAATGGCTAAAGAAAAGTAAATGTAACAATTTAAAATTCTTGCCGAAGGACTGTGTGGATAAATACGTATTTATAAATATGTTATATATTATGTATTATAGATTACAGATTAGAGATTATATTTGAAGAGATCATTTTTATTGTGTAAATGTAGTATTCAGCATAAGGAAAATCAAGCATGGAAAGCAGATAAAATACAGAGGATACTGAGAAATGTTTTTGATTTATCTAAAGTCTTATAACTTTTTCTCAGTTGACATAAAAATAAATGTATTTTATATGAACATGAAGCAGCGCAAAAGCAAAAGTAAATAATATATAAACAGTCTGTGTCTTTTCAAGATGGCCGTCTGCCTTATTCAATTATATGCTGGAAACATTTAATAGAGAAAAAAGTAGAGCTCTAGGACCCAATCCACAATGTAGTCAGAATTTGTAGGTTACTGTATTACCAAGATAATATATTTGAAATGCTTAGGTGACGACTGGCTGGCTCAGTTGGTAGAGCATATGACTTGATCTTGGGGTTGTGAGTTCAGGCCCCACGTTGGGTGTAGAGATTAAAAATATAATCTAAAATAAAATAAAATAAAATGCTTAAAAAATACCTGGAAGTTTGAAAACAAAATATAAAGTTTGCTGTCTAATAAGGAAGTGGTCTGAGCTTGTCTACCAAAAAAAAAAAAAAAAAAAAATATATATATATATATATATATATATATATATATATATATATAGTGTCCATGTATTTTTCAGTATAGTATTATTATTTAGTTCTTAGTTCCACATTTTTATTTCATGTACATTAGACGTGTTTCAGAATATTTTTACATAAATTGTGTTAATTAAAATTGAAAGTTGTAAGGCATACTCAATTCTAGGAATGGTAGTGATGTGAAATGATTCCTGGCTGGTATTTATTTACCCTTTATTTTCTAGAACTAGCTACCATTACAACTATATAATAGTTCATACATGCCTATCTGAAAAGTAAAACTGCTCAGTGAGATCATTCATTTATCTTCATCTTCTTAGAATAGATTGCCTTTCCCTAGTTCATAAGTGGAGTGTGTTTTTGACTATTTCTGAAATAGTACAGTAATTCACATTTCCTTTCAGCTCTAATCTCTAACTCAAATTATTCAATGTCTTATGTCATCTTCCAACTACTCAAACTAATGGGTTACATTTATTTTTAAGAGACTTTGTTGAAAGTTTATTTTTAGTTCAACAAACATGTCCAAGTTTATATTTACTACCAAATTACGATGCCAAACAAGAAAGTAGCTTTAATTGATTGTAGACACTACACTCTTCGTATTTCTGCAACCATTCTCCAAATTTTAGGGATTCTCTTCCTTTACAACTGCAAAAACATAACATTCATGATATCCTGGAACCCTCCTATACTGAGAAAATTAAACAAAAAATAAAAATGTGTATAAAGTGCATTACATAAAAATATTTGTAACTATATATATAGAAAATAAAATATAAAGTTTGTTGTCTAATATATATATAAACACATATTAGGTAGCATATATATGTACATATATATATGTACATATATATATGTACATATATATATATGTGTGGTTAGAGCAGAAAAAGATGTTTAAGACCTTTACACTTACTTATAGAAGGAAATAATAAACATTTTGAGAAATCACAATAAAACATGACATTCTGGGTGTTTAAAAAATCACATCTAATGTTTTCATTTTTAATATCATTTCAAGGCAAAAACTGAATGCAACTCTGCTGATCTTTAAACCAAAGGTGCTTGATAATTTTGTTATGGTTTTCCATTCTACACAACTCTCACCACTAGTATGTTTCATATACCCTTATAATACTTCTGTATAAGAACACTAAGATTACAATATTCTGGGAAAGGATTCAAGATATGTAATATCAGTGATAATACCAGCTGGATTTACTAATGTGAGGAATTAACACAAAGAAAAAATTAAGGCTGATTCCTAGATTTTGATCTGAGCAAACAGGAAAATGATGGTGACATTTATTAGAGATTATAAGGAATTGGATTTTGTTTTCTTGGTTGGTGTGGCAGATTGTATTCTCTAAAACTGGCCATAGCAACATTTTTGATCCCACATGCACTTCTAGAGACTTGCAACTCTCCAGCTAGAGGTAGATACTTTTTCCCTCTTTTGTACCTGGTTGGATCATTATGACTACATTGATAAATAGAATGCAATGGAAAGGTCACTGAGACATCAGGTTGTAAGGAAACTAAGGTTACATGGAAAGGACTGTGGAAGTGCACAAATCAATAGCCTTAGTTAAGGTCTCAGCTAAAAGCCAGCATCAACCACCTGCGATAGAGTGAACGGGACTTCAGATGATTCCAGATCCCAGCCTTTGGAGTGATCCCAGCTGACACAAAGTGCAGCACACACAACATATCACTACCAAACCCAGCCCAAATGGCAGACTTGTGAGCAAAATAAATGTCAATGTGCTTCAATCCATCAAGTTTTGGGGTTGTTATGCATCCATAGTAAATTGAACATTTGGTTGGTTAATGTTTTTGCTATCATTGTGTGTGTGTGTGTGTGTGTGTGTGTGTGTGTGTGTGTGTGCATGCACGCGCATGTGCTTTGGGGGGAGGGGAAGGCAATCGATGCATCTGATCAATTTTGATCATGTACCTGATAGATGTGCAAGTTGATATGTCACATATGAGGTAGGCTGTAAGCTAGGAAATTAAGGGAAAACTTTAGTTCAAATATCAATATAAAAGCATTAGCATAGATTATAAATAAAATCACATAGACATAGTGTAGATAAGTTGACTTTTTAAAAGCAGCCAGGGGCGCCTGGGTGGCTCAGTCGGTTAAGCGGCCGACTTCGGCTCAGGTCATGATCTCACGGTCCGTGAGTTCGAGCCCCGCGTCGGGCTCTGTGCTGACGGCTCAGAGCCTGGAGCCTGTTTCGGATTCTGTGTCTCCCTCTCTCTGACCCTCCCCTGTTCATGCTCTGTCTCTCCCTGTCTCAAAAATAAATAAAAATGTTAAAAAAAAAATTTTAAAGCAGCCAAAAAAGTTACACAGAAAAATTGTTGTAAATCATCAACGTTATGGTCCTCAAATTATCAGGACTCAAGTTATCAGGCACTGGTACTCAACATATTTCTGCCACGAGAATAATATAACAGTAATAAGAACAGAAGTCATTTAGTTTACGTGTCAAGTACTTATGCTATACTGCCTCATTACAATATATGTGTGATCCAATTGCATCAGCAACCTTTCTATTGCATTATATTTATCAACGCAGTCATAATTATCATCTAAAACTGAAGTTTCTTTGTTTTTAAGCTCCCTCACTTAAGAGATGTGGAAATTAAGTCTAAGAGAGGATTATAACCAACGCATAGCCATGTAAGCAGTGACTGGCAAAAAACTCACTCAGTTTTGGCTTAATTCCATGTGACTCCAGCTAAATTATGATGGTCTTTACTCATGAAAGTTTTCATATGTTCCTATCAAAAATGGTTTTCCTATTACCTCTTTCAGTACATTGGTTTTTTACTCCATAAATTTCATATATTGGATGTTAATATAACAAAACGTTGAAAAGATATTTTAAAATATTTTTTACCCTATAGACTGCTCAAAGACTGCTGAATTTTCATTTTCTCACAATTGATTCATCATTCTGGAATTTGACTCTCCTTACTGTTTTGCTTTTAATTTTGAAACAATACATTTTGGGAAGTTTGAAAAGAATATATAGGCATTTTACAGACAACAAATAATAAAAACACTATTATTTTTCTCTGACATTATATTGCATTTCTCTTTAATTGCTTCAAGCATAAAATATACCATTATATCTGGTAAACCGGAGCATTTAACAATGGTAGAAATTATAAAATATGAAGAGAAATACAGTGCTGTGAAATAGGGCAAGCAATTTATGGTTGGCACAAAAGTGACATGTTTGATACTCAACCACTACACCAGCTGGGTTAGTTTCTGTTGTATTCGTTTATATGAATAGGAGGAATTTAAATGAACAAATAAAAACTATGTAAAACAAAACATCTACAGTTTTCACATTCTTTTAAAGAATTCAGTGTCTGACCACCTTAAAGTACAGTGGCTTTGCAGGTTCTGAGAGTATATCTATTGTTCTTTCCATTGGTGACCACTGGAGTTGCCAGGGAATAAAAAATATATATATCTGTTTTTATATTTTTTAATTTATGTATTTACTTTTGAGAGAGAAAGAGAGAGCACATAAGCAGGGGAAGGGCAGAGAGAGAAGGGGGGGGAGAGAGAGAGAGAGAGAGCGAGCCCAAGCAGGATCTGCACCATCAGCATAAAGCCCAATATGTGACCAAATGTGGGGCTCGAACTCATGAACCATGAGATCATAACCTGAGCTGAAACCAAGTGTTGGGCAGTTAACCAGCTGAGCCACCCAGGCGTCCCAATATATAGCTGTTTTTAAAATGCAGTATTCCTTTTTATTTCTTTTTTCCTAACACCCAACTTCATATTTTGATCCATGGTGAGTTTTAAGAACATATCGGCCTATTTGTATGTTGTATAAACATAATGCTTACTGACATTTTGATGACAATTTCTGCTCTTCTGCTTCAACCCTTTTGCATTCAACCCTCCTTATAAGTGAAGATCAAAGGTTAAGCTATTAATTCACCTTCAATACGAAGGGTTCAAACCTGAATTTGACTTGTGAATTTAAATCTAAGCCACTTAGCAACTCTCATTGCTCTTCAACAGCTCTGAAGGGTTAAAAATTTAAACAGGCTGATGTACACAGATATAGTTTAAATGTGACAAAGGAAGATTTGAACTATATACAATGAAAAGGGAAAATGATTTTTTTTTTCTTCTCAACCTTTTCCTAGTTTACAGTTTCTGAATAACATTTTTTCCCAATTTAATTTAGTGTGAAGGAATACAACCTTAATGATCAACCCATTGCCCTTAAGCATAAAACTTAAAGGAGATTTTGCTGCATGGTCACCTTGGCTTCTGAAGTCTGGGTATTATTGAACATAACAAGAGAGTTTCCATGAAGCCCAGAAGAAACTTCATTGTAATGATGTCCAATGAAAACTGACGTCCTGCCCTCCTTGACTCTACGTAGAAAATTATTACTTTCATTCCAATTAACTGTAAGTCAGCCAAACAGTTAAAAGTCGGAAGGAGAATAAAACAAATTTCTTTTCACACAGAGGAGAGATGCTCCCTCAGTCCCATTTAAAGTGAATTCTGGGCCAAGTCCCTGCTCCTTCAGAAGGGTAAAGTGAAGGTCAGTTATTGCTAGCAAAGGCAGAGGAGGCCCTTTTCCACCTTGAAGATGATTCACACAGAGTCTGTTGGTTTGGCTTAAAGCTTTCTGAGGAAGGTGGGTGCAGAGGTGAAGGCAGGCTGATACAGCAAGGTCTCTCCCCTACTAGCTGCCCCTAGGTCCTGTGCTATGAGGGCAGCTTGGGCTACCCTGTTGCCTCCTCGAGGATCAAAATGCTCACACTGAGAGAACTGACCAGAGCGCGTTATCTGGGTCCCTCGGGGAGGAGAAGTCACCATACTTTGTCAACCAAACCTATGGAGCAGTCAAAAGGCCGAAGGATCAAAAGTCCAAAAAGTCCAGAAGTGCAGTTTCTGAAATGAATGTGTCAGTTGGTGTGGGAGTGTGGGTGAAAGCTAAGGCAGAGCCCGCTGATGTCAGGTGGGACAAACTCTTTGAAACTCAGGGCAGCCATGACTTGGACAACAGCACAGATATGGGTGGCTAGTAAGGCCACAAGTAATGCTCCCCCCTCCTAGTATTTATGCTTGAGTAGACATAAATTAATATCTCTAAGATATATTAAGATCTCCATGGTGGGAAAATATTTAGATTTCCAGTTATAATTTCATTGTGTTTCATTCTTCTACATTTTGACATAATAACAATAATAGAAATAGTGGTAAATGTATTTAATTATATTGTCTAAGCAAAGTATTTTTTAACTACTCCTTTATTCTAATATATGATTTTACCTTTTTTGATGGTTTATTCATGCTTATCACATATACAGTCTTCCCTTATGTGAAATATAAAAGGTAAAATATAAAGAGGTCACAGATATGATACTCTGGGAAAATGCTACGATGTTCTCCCTTTTCTATTTTATTATATTTTAATAATTGGAAAATAGATCAATGGATGTTTGCTAGCCTGAAAGAAATACAGAAAAAGTTTTTGCTAAATTGCTAAACTATAGCAATACAAAACCAAAATAAGTATTGACAAACACATTGAAGAAACCTATTGATCTCTCCACATGATGTCAAATCATGATATTGATGGATTTTTTTCCACTAAATTATCTGGTTTCTGGTTCACAGGCATAGTAGCTTCTATGTTATAAAGAACTGTTATAAGGTTACTTAACCATTAATAATTATGTCTAAACATAATGAAAGTTCAATCAAATCTATTTCATTTTTCTTTAAAAATTTATCAAACATTACAAAGACTAAAGATACATCTAACATTTATTTTAATTTATAGAGATTATTTCATATATACATCATGGTCATAGTCTAAGATCATTTTAAATAAAAGATAATTATTCTCATGTTTGCATTAATCCTTTCCACAAGTTTTCAAACCATGTATGGTCACCTTCCTTAATTTTTCCCCATGTATACACATCAAGAAATTACACACAAGAAATACACATCAAGACCGACTTCGGCTCAGGTCAAAATCTCACAGTCCGTGAGTTCGAGCCCCACATCGGGCTCTGTGCTGACAGCTCAGAGACTGGAGCCTGCTTCGGATTCTGTGTCTCCCTCTCTCTCTGACCCTCCCTCGTTCATACTCTGTCTCTGTCTCAAAAATAAATAAATATTAAAAAAAATAAATAAAAAAAATAAAAGAACCATAAAAAAAGAACAATCCACACCACTGATAAATGAGTTAAACTGTCCAATTCTAAATGAATCCATTGAAATGAGCCAAAATAGAGCAAGCTAAAATTTTCTTGGGGAAGTTCTCATAACCTCTAGTCATTTTGCAGCATCTCTGACTCCAGTCATTTCTGAAAAGAATGTGTGAATTTGACTCATAAAAATTTATATTGACCTGTTTAGATCCCAACAGGTATAGGGAGGGATGGAACCAATGGATCCAGTTATACGGGGCTTTATTTCTGGAAATAATATGACTGATAACAATACAGCATGGTGGTTGAGATTAAAAAAAAAAAATTTCAAGTTGGCCACACCTGATTTTCAGAGTCATCACAACTTTCAAATTTCTTGTCTTTAAGCCAGATTACTTATTCTGTGTCATCCACTCAATCCCCTGCACTTGAATCTTTTCCCAGGATTCCTGACATCAGGTCAGTCAGTAAATGCTCTTCCTTTTTCATTAGGAGTGTCTCTTGAATTATTTCCTTTCTATAATTATAAGTTTCTTCTGTTACCAATCAGGGTTCTTGTCAAAATAAGTCTAGTTTACTGTACTAGGTCCCCCAACCAGTCTCTGTACGTAGAGACGCGGTCCTTGGGCCAAGTTCTTCAATTCCCTGAATCACAATTACAATGCCACACCCTTTGCCATGTGACAATGTGGTACTACTAGAATTGGCAAACTATATTTTCCTGCCCATTGAGGATAAGCATGGCCATTTACTCACTTTGATCGATGGAACGAGTAAGGAACTGATGGTAACTAGTTCTGAGCTGAGGCTTTAAGAGTCAGAAAGTGTTTCTGCTCGTGCCTGTGTTATTGTGAAGAGAAAAGAAGTGTCCCTGATCGACCCTAAAACCAGGTTGAGACATTTGTGGGGTACACCTGAACCCAACCTGCAGTCTGTAGCAAACCTAGACAATTTGCAGCCCGAAGCCCAAGTGCATCGGCTGACCTGCAAAACTATGAAAAAGAAGCTACAAACGTTTATTGGTGTGAGTCACTGATATTTTCAGCCTCTTTGCTGTATAACAATTACTAATACTCTGCCTTTAGGCACTCTTTTCTCTGTTTGATAGAATATACCTCTGCCAGTGTTACCCTCCTATAATACAACTGGAACTCTCCTGTCTACTGCTTAAATGTTTTATTGTTCCCAATCACCTAATGAAAAATCCAAACGTTTTAACCTGATCGTTCACAACCTGGCTACTACTTGCCTTTCCTGTCATACCTTAAATGCACCTAACAATGAACCTATTCATTCTAGCACACTGATGGATTTGTTTCCCCAAAAGCATTTGTTACCGATCTCCTTGTTTACTCTATAGCTCGGTACTCATTTCCTTTCTTTCTTGTCCTCTCGCAAGCAATAAATACCTGAAAGTATTAAAATATTTCTAGATAGTTGCTTCTTATGCACAACATCAAAGGTATTTTGTGGCCTTGTAGAAGGATTAGACTGCTGATGTCCATATAAATGCCAAGTGGAGGTGGTATCCCTTGCTGGTCACTCCTGAAATCCTATAAGCCACAGATGCTGAGTGACCTTTTATTATAGTTTAAGTAACTCCCACACACAGTGCTTTAGGGCTGCTCCAGATGGTCACCATTGTCATAACTGTGTTGAGCATGTCACCTGTATGTTTAAAAAGTAATCACATGACTATGCATCTCAAGTGAAAACAGAAATAAGACAGAAGATACAAAATGTTCACTTTCCCTCAGTCCTAATAAGTTAGGATGATATTATTTGCTTCTGTTTTCGATGATAACAATAATTACATATCTTTTTGTTCTTGTTTCTTAGTGTTTGAACCGACTCTTGTGATTCTCAGGATGGCCTGATACTACATACCTTAACTGTTCTCTGCAAAATCACAAAGATATATCCAACTGCCCCAGACATGAATATTCTGTCCTGTGATGTTTTCACCCTTATTGAAATGATTCCTTTCACAAGGCTCTTTTAAACAAATCTCCTGCTTAAACTGACAAATCTGAATCCCCTAGCTAGACATTAAAACTTAAAGAGTCAAACTTGTCATTGGTAACTCCAAAACCTAAATGGTATCCTACATATTATAGGCAGACTATCAGAGGAGAGAGCTTGCATAATTTGTACTCATAAAGACCTAAGTGCAAAATACAAGTCTACCATCTCTGACAGCTATACGAGTTACACAGTAATGCAAGTTATTAAAAATCTCCAAATCCCAGATTCATCATACTTGAAAGGGTGGAAAATGGGGAGAGGAGATGTACAGGTACTAATACCTTATAAATTTAGGACAAGGCATTTGCTTAATAGCTCTTAGCTACCAATCCCACTTCACTTGCCTCAAACTCTAAAATGGATGAAGTTTTTCACATGAGAGGTCTGGTTCATTCTGGGAGCCCCCATATCTATGAAGCTGCTCTAGTTTATGATTAAGAGCCTAAAGTGTTCATCAGTTTTCCAGCACTTCTTTTTACCAGGATTTCAGTACCCCATTGCTATCTCCAGCAAATTCCAACCAGAAATCAAAGAATTCAGATTCAATTGGACTGTCCCTAGAAATGAGGAACAGAGAACTTACGTATCACAGCACAGAACTATGCTATGTATCTCCAGACTTAGAGGGTAAAGTATCTGTTAAATTGGGAGAAAAACCCAAAGGGATATGAACATACCATTTTTGTTTGATTTTAATTTAGATGTTCTTTCCTCACATAGATTAAAATTGACAAAAGTTATATTTTATCTAACTAGGTAATAGCCTGAAATAAATTTAAACAGGGCTGCTCTAACAATGCTCTGCCAACTTTCAAAGCTCTGATATTCATAGGGTGATGCCATTGTGGAGCTTTGATAGCTCAGACTGCCTGCTAGGCCCTCAATAAATATGACAACAATTGATTAAGCCACAGATGCAGTTTAATGATTAAGCACCACATATCCCTTATGCCATATCAGTAACAAACAGCTGTTTATGTGCTTTATCAAAAATTACCAACTTTAGCATTAAAATGATGACCATAGGGTATGTGTCATTGTCTGAGAACTTTATGTTAGGTTTTAGTTTAAAAATGTTCTGACTGGTAGTCTCCTTTTCAACCTTTTCAGCTTTCCCCTAGATACCCATAAGTGGAGAGGAGAATATCGGTTTATATAATAATGTTTAAACCAAGTGACTCGGGGTGCCTGGGTGGCTCAGGCGGTTAAGTGTCCGACTCTTGATTTCAGTTCAGGTCATGACCTCATGGTTCATGAGTTCAAGCCCTGCATCAGGCTATGCTCTGACTTCGTGGAGCCTCCTTAGGATTCTGTCTCTCTCTCTCTGCCTCTGTCACTCACTATTCCTCTCTAAAAATAAATTTAAAAAAACTTAAAAAAATGAGGCACTCAACTTACTGCTGAAAATAAAGAGGAACTTTAAGTAACAAAGGCTATGGAGTTATACTGGAAAACCAATTAATGAAACCATGTTTGCATCAGTGAAACAAAGCAAACTCGCTGTTCTTGGAAGTAGGTAGAAAGTGGCTCCAGTTCACGATCAATTTCTTGATCAGAAGGCAACAGACTTGTACTCCTCAAAGTGGCTGATTTTTTGATATTGAATAGAATACTTCACACCCATTTCCTAACTACTATCAGGATCTTGCTAGAAATTATGAAGGGATTTATATTATGCAATGTGCCTTCTAGTCATATCAAGGAGATTACAAATCTACCATGATTGCAAAGAATGCTTAGCAACACTCTAGACCATATACATGCTTCCTGGGTGCAAACGTTAGTTCTAAACAAAGAATATTCTGAAAATAAACAAAATTTGAGGACACTGAAAAAAAGTTCTTTATATAACAAAATAAAAAGAACAACATCCTGAAACTCAAATCAAAAATATTTATATTAGGAAAATATAGCGTAACCTTAAAAAAACGTTAGAAAACCTTCTTCATTGTCTCCCAACAGGTTACAAGATCTGACTTTTATGAAAGAAGAGCAATAAGTAGAGTAAGACACAATATATACATATATAATATGAAATACAATATATATGTGTATATATATATGTGTATATATACATATATATGTAATGTGTGTGTACACGCGCGCACACACACACACACACACACACACATAATAAAAAAGCATGTGAGATTCTCTGGACTAAAAACCTAGCTAACTGTTTTGAGGGAGAATTATAATTAAATTTTAAAATACCTAAGAGCCAAAGCATAAGAGACTGTTAAAAACTGAGAACAAACTGAGGGTTGATGGGGGGTGGGAGGGAGGGCAGGGTGGGTGATGGGTATTGAGGAGGGCACCTTTTGGGATGAGCACTGGATGTTGTATGGAAACCAATTTGACAGTAAATTTCATATATTAAAAAAATAAATAAAAATAATAAAAAAATAAAAAAAAATACCTATTAAGGAAGTAAGAAAATTTGATAGGAAATCATCATGAGGGATCTAGTGTAGATAACACAGAGGAAATAAATAAGGAAAAGAACTTGAAAATATAAGAACTATGAAAGACAGAAAATGGAAATCTGATATAAAAAGTATAGGTATTTCTGAAGAATGTACCGGAAATATTGGATGGAAGAATAACTCAAGGCATCATTAGATCGAGTTCTCCTAACACTTATGATGTGTAAATCTGCAGCAGAATGCCATTCAAAGCTGAAAAATGAGAAAAATCCAATTCATCTGTAACATCATATTTTATTTAACTCATCAAGGAGTTGAGGTTACCAGGTAGTAAGATAAACCTAATTTTATTTTATTTATTTTTTTTTTTAATTTTTTAACGTTTATTTATTTTTGAGACAGAGAGAGACAGAGCATGAACGGGGGAGGGTCAGAGAGAAGGAGACACAGAATCTGAAGCAGGCTCCAGGCTCTTAGCTGTCAGCACAGAGCCCGACGCGGGGCTCGAACTCACGGACCGCAAGATCATGACCTGAGCTGAAGTCGGCCGCTTAACCGACTGAGCCACCCAGGTGCCCCATATAAACCTAATTTTAAAGGGTGACACATCACCCATGAGCTGGAGTAACTATGTAGAATACATGGGAGCCTTATATATAAGGTAAATCTGCCTCCATCCTGCAGTCCTTTTCTTGCAAAATGGACTAGGAAGCCAATCAAGGACCAGAACCAGAACTAATTGATAGTGATATAGTTGAAACAAAACAGCCCTGTGTTCATTGCTTGGTGTGGTAATGCATTTTGACAATAAGGAGCAAGAGCTTTACAAATGGTCACATCATTTCATCCAATAACGTCACTGTTTGGTATGTATCTGAAGGTAGTAATCAGGAAAACTTAATTATATGCAAGATTTTGAAGCAATGTAACAGTCCTATAATACAAAAATGTTTAAATCACACATCACCCATGATGTAATATCATTCATTTAAAAATATTTTAAATGCCAAAATGCTCACAGAACAATATTAAATGAAAAAAGCAAGACAAAGGCAAAATAGCCTTTGGGGCTATGGGGTATGAGCCTAATCCTTTTTTAAGAACATCATAATACAGAGGTTTAAAGCACCAGAAAGGAATATTATTTATGTAGTAGCATTGAGTTTTACGATACCTATTTGTGCAAGTATCTATCACAATGATCAGTGCTCTTACGATGTGCTATGTCAGTTTGCTTTAAATCCAGTGCTTTAATATGTCAGAGACGATGCGTTTTAAAACACGTATCTCTATTTTAACTGCTACATAACTGCTACATAGTGTGAATATCTGGGAAAAATCATTTCAGTATATCAAATATCTAACCTGCCAATAAAGAATTTTTAGATAGGAATGAATCCATTAATCTTAATTATAGGTTTTGTTTTTTACTGTTAGTAAGAGTCATTATTAGATGAAGAGATCCACTGGAAAAAATAGATGTGGTTTGCAGCAGTGTAAGCAATGGGAAAAAAAAACCCAACAAAGTCTCATTTGGAGACTATAGAAAAGGAGCTCTTTCGTATTTATTAATAATCATTAAAAATACAAAAAAAATACATTAAAAACTGAAATAGAGAAGTGGATTACTTAAAAACTGTAATTCAGAATGTCTAATTTTGCTTTAAGATTAAGATGAAAAGAACAAAAAGGGGTGATATACTGAAACTAAGAATAAGAAAAAAATTATATTAAAAAAAGAATACAGTAAAAATTGAAAGAAAATTAAAATTCCAACAAAGGTAGACACAAGGTAGAAGTAAAACAACAACAACAGCAAACTAAAAATCTAGGAAAAAATAAAGATGGGAAGCACAAGGTAACTTTATAAAAGTAAAAGAGTTGACGGTTAAGATAGATTAAATAAATGGGAATTTATAAATATAAAATACAATCAAGGCACAAATGTAATAATGTGATCGAAGCCTAACAACATGAAACTAAAAGAAAAAGGATACCTTTTAAAAATAAAAAGAAAAGAAAAGGAAAGAAATTGCAGAAATTATTTTCAAAAGAAAATAAATGTCTTGGTTGGAGGTTAGGCAAGAAATAGAACTCTAAAATGAAAAAATTTCAAAATAAATTGTGGTTAAATCCTGTACTATCATCAGTCAAAAGTCTTTCCTTGAAGTTGGGCAGCACTTTGTGAGCGAGGTCTCAGGAATATTAAACTAAGGTGCCTTTCCACACTTCTGTATCTCCATCCTGCACTTTGTATCTGCATTGAAATATGATTTAGTTTCTTCTACCATTAAAAAAGAAAAAAAGTCTGCAGACTACACACCAATTTCCAATGTTCTCCACCATCTCTCTACCCCTCTTCGCAGTCACACTTCAGAACAGACTTGTCAACAGTTGGAGATTTCACTTCCTCAATCCAGAAAAATCTGACAACTTTTGCCCTAAATAACTCCACAGAAGTTACAATTTTTAAATGTGCCAAGAAATTTGCCATTAAAAAATCCAGTGGATATTTTGGGTCTTTATTCATTAAACTCTTATCAACTTTCATCTCAGCTGAAAACATCATTTTTAAAATCCTTTCATCTCTTGGTTTCCATGACATGTCACTCTTCAGGCTTCTTGCTACCTTTCCCTAAGACAATGTTTTATCACCTTTGTACTACCTTCTCCTACTGCATTAAATATCAGAATTGTTCAATTCTTTGCCCGGTCTACATTGAGCAATGTCCTCCACTCCATTGGTTTGAATTACAATGTGTCGATGTCTAGGAATCACAAATATATCATCCCCAGTCTAGTACTCCTATCTGTGCTCTTAAACTGTGAAAACAGTGATCTTCACCTGAAAGTATCTGTGATACAAAACACAGTGTTTGTAAAATTAAATACATGATTTCCCCACTCCTAATTTGTCCCTTATCCAATTTGTCCTCTCAGTTTATGGTTTACATGGCTTTCATGTATGCCAGGGTTTTAGAGGAATCATGATACCCAAGCTTGGTCATCTATCATTCCAGTCATTCACCAGCAATATTCCTTTTTCCCTTCAAAAGTTTTCTTAAACCTATCCATTCATTTTCATCTTTACTCTACCACCTTGAGCCCACCATTTCTCCTAGGCTCTGCACTGACGTCCTATTCACTTACTCCCTGTCAGTTCCTCACGTGGAGGCCACCATTACCCTTATGCTTAAAAGAGAGAGAGAGAGAGACAGAGAGACAGAGAGAGAAGAGAAGAGAAGAGAAGAGAAGAGAAGAGAAGAGAAGAGAAGAGAAGGGAAGGGAAGGGAAGGGAAGGGAAGGGAAGGGAAGGGAAGGGAAGGGAAGGGAAGGGAAGGGAAGGGAAGGGAAGGGAAAATAAATTTCTAGGAAGTCTTCTAAGTGCTCTAGGGTAGATTACAATGACTTCATTTGGGTAAAATTTGAAACCTTAAACATAGTGTAAGATGCTCTTAACTGCTGTCTATCTTTTAAGAGTCTTTTAAGAAGAATTATACCATTCTTTCTTCTTAACACTTGTTCTCTAGACATTACTATTATTTCCATTTCTTAATCTCACTGTGGTAGGCAGAATAACCCCTTCACCACACACACACACACACACACACACACACACACACACACACACCCCTAAAGTATCCACTTTCTAAACCCTGAAACCTGTGAATGTATTATCCTACATGATAAAAAGGACTTTAAAAATGTGACTAAGTTAAGGATTTTGAGATTGGGGAGGGGGGGCAATCCTGCATTATCCCAGTGGACCCAATGTAAGCACAAGGGTCCTTATAAGTAAAACAGGGGAGGCAGGGGAGGCAGAGAAGACTTTGAGATAATATTATCACTGGTTAGGAGGGGGTCACAAGCCAAGAAATAATACAGGCAACACCTAGAAGCCAAAAAGGCACTGAAACAGATTTTCCTCTTAATTCTCCAGAAGGAACACAGTCTTGTCAACACCTTGATTTTAGCCTAGTGAGACTGATTTTGCACTTCCAACCTTCAGAACTGTTATATAATAAATTTGTGTTGTCTTAAGTCACTGACTATGTGGAATCTGTGACAGATACAACAGGTAACTCTTCATTTTCTTTCTTACCTCAAAACTTTACCTGCACTATATTCACCTTACCTGGGTATTTTTGCTCCTCTTTACCCAGCTAATTTTTGCTTTTTCTTATGCATCAGATTAAATATCATTTCATATAGAAAACTTCTCTGCCTCTCTCCTATAATATTAGGTCCCTGAATCAGTTTCCTACTTATCATTCACTTAGTGGCTTAAAACAACACACACTCATGACCTTACAGTTCTGGAAATCAGAAGTCCAAAATCATTTTGAAAAGGCTAAAATCAAGGCACTGGCAGGGCTGATTCCTGCTGGAGACTTGAGAGAAGGATCTTATTTTCTTGTTTTTTTGTTTTGTTTTGTTCTGGATTCTATAGGCCTTCTGAATTCCCTGGTTAATGGTTTCTTTCTTCCTTCATTTCAGTCTCTTATTTCCATAGTCAAGTCTCCTATGAGTAACTCTGATCTGCTCTTCTAAGGGCTCTTAGAACCCTTAGAACCTACTAGGATAATGCAGGATAATGAATAGGGAGCCAATTCAAGATTCTTAAATTAATCACATCTACAAAGTCAAGTTTACCAAAAAAAAATGTAATATTCATAGATTCTGGGAGTTAGGATGTAGACATCTTTGGGAGGCCATTATTCATCCTATCATTGCCTCCCATTATATGCTCCACAAGATACCCTGTAATTATTTTTAAATCCAAAAACATCTTGTAATGCTTTGCATAATCAAAATAATTTATTATCATTTGTTTAATATTTACTGTCCATGTTGGCCATATTCTCTGCGAGTGCATTGAAGAAAACATACATGCCTGGCATATAATAGAGAGTGGATATTTTTTGACTACTATGATTTCTATATTTTGAAGCTTGAAAATATTTCCAAATGGCAAAAATAAACATTTTAAGGTATATTTTATGAAACTTGTGTTCCTTGTCACTTTCAAACTTTTAGACTTCTGCCTACCTTTTGAAGCTCATCTCTGAGGAAAAAAAAAGTAGGTAAAGCCATGTCATATCTAAATATAATGAAGGGGATGGGCAAGGTATCAGAAGTGAATTTAAGTTGGGAATAGTGGTTTTTAGTTCACTAAAAGAGGCTAAAGCAAGCTGAGTTGCAACATGAGACATTAGCTATTAATTAATAAAAGTTGATGGGAGCAGTGGTAAAAAGGAAGCAGGATCCAGAATTGGAATAGAGTATCAGAGAATGCTTCAGAACAGTGACTTGTAAGCTATATTTAGCGAAGGACTACTTTCATTAGTTTAAATTAATAATCAGTCATGTTTAGAGAGCTTTGTAAAATACAACAATAAATTAGTAGGAAAAATAAAATAAAAATATAAGGATGAAAGACCAAATTCTATACATATAAGGAAAAAGAAACACACACACGTTGTCCACTGACTGTTCAAAAGTGCTAGTGTAGAAAATGACAAATTCGTACCTATCATTTCAAACAGTACCTTAGCGAAAAGTTATGAGCAAACTGGCTGGTTTTTGTGTTAAACCTTTTTACAAAAACTTTGATGAATTACATGTGTATCAGTACATTTAATAGGATGAATGAGTTTGCTTCTTGCTTGTTAGCTTATCTAATCTAGGTGAGATTGATGGCAGTGGTGCTTGCTTGGGATAATGTATATTTACATGGTATTTATATTTCATTTTAATAACATGGGTAGAGATTCTCCAAAGGTGTTTTGAATTGAATGCAAGATGAAATATAAATCATTTTAGTCAGTCTCTGTATGTTTATTTTTAACTTTTATCCAAATCAAGAAAGTTATGATGATTTTCAAAATTCCTCTTCAATTAAATATAAGTAGCAATTCCAACGATTTATTCTATCAAATTATGATTAAATTTAAATCACTCTATGATTGGGGCACCTGGGTGGCTCAGTCGGTTAAGTGTCTGCCCCTTGATCTTAGCTCAGGTCAAGATCTCATGGTTGTGTGATTGACCTATGCATAAGGCTCTACCCTGACAGCACGGAGCCTGCTTGGAAATCTCTCTCTCCCCCTCTCTCTGTCCCTGCCCACTCATTCTCTCTCTTTCTCTCAAAATAAATAAACATTAAATTATTCTATAATTAAAGAAAAGAATTCCAGATTCATAGACATCCTATTTGTGAATAGGATTTTCTGTTGGAAAATTCAAATGAAAATTTTCTGTAAAATTCTTAAGTTTTGCAATGATAACTTTTCTCAGATATGCAAAATCAACATCCTTCGAGAATCCTTCTTAAATTAAGAAACATGTTACAGAATCTGTGGAAATGGTTCTTCTAGACTTCTACCTTTCATTTCTGCTCTTTGGTCTTCTCTGCCTTTGAAAACTATATTGTATTCATCCTTTGTATGCAGAAAATCAAAAGATTACAAATGCTGAATATATGCAATATGAAAACTAAATGTCCAATTTCTAACTCTAAAAGTTTGGGACAAAACTGACTTTTGTAGAAATACTAAATGTTCAGTAATTCAAACATTTTGAAAAGAATGTTTGATTTCTAATATGCAAATTGCTATTTATGATTAGCTTCCATATTATCACTTAATAATCTCAACTTTAATATTTTAGCCTTTTGTTGTAACTAATAAATATTACTAAGTCTTGAGACACTTTTTGTTCCACAGCAAATCTTTCTCCATGAAGGAAGCAGGGTATCAATTTTCAATCTGGCATAAGCTTACTCTTTCATCTATATAACTACTTCAGAAGGTTTTTCTGATATCACAACTGTTTCTCCAGAACCCATTCCTGTACAAACTTAATTTTGAAACAATGTAACATTTTATACTTTTATGAGATCTTTCAAAAGTTAGTTGTGTTTCCAGAAATTAAGCTGAAAAAGACATATTCTTCTTTCCCATCACTACTATGTTCAAAACTATGTGTGTGTGTGTGTATATGTGTGTGTGTGTGTGTGTATTCTTTTTTTAATTGTCATGTTAGCCATATCTGGAAATTTGCCAAGTTGCAATGAAAGATACTTTAATAGTTAGTTGGTGCTCTAAGATGCCCTCCTATGATCAGCCTGTTCCACAATACGTCATTGTATATTGGTGTAAAGTGGTATTTTCATTGCCTTCTCTACTACAAATTCACCTAGTATTTCTCACCAAATATAACAACATGGTAATTGTATATTTTTAGCCTTCGTTAATTGCTACTTTATTAGAATGCTTAGCAGTAATGTTCATAGGTAAACTATGAAACATCTATCTGCTTTGAATTCAATACACTTACATTTTCCTTCAAATAATTTTTGGGAGTTTTGAAATTATTTATTTATGATTTGTTCATAATTACTTCTAAGACTTCGATGGTTTTATTGCTTCCTTAGTCACATCCTGACCCTATCAACAAGATACTCATTTTAACATTCTCCATCAATTATGGCTATAAGCTCAAACTTGGTACACAAGATATCATATTTCTCAGTAAAATTAGTAGGTGGTAACTTTTAGGATTTCTTCAGAGTTAGTGTCATTGCCATAATTTGGCTTATGACTGACAAAGTGGATCCTTACATAGGCCCAGTGCTCCTGGAAACAGCAACAGCTAAGAACTGGCCCTCAACACACACACATGTACATGTACACACACACATACACACACACACACACACACACACACACACACACTCACACACTTTGCTTACTGCAAAGAACGACCTATTATCATAGGACTCAGAAAAGGCTCAAGAATGCCCTGGTTTACCTATCTCAAGGCCAGACACAGAGCCTCCAAATTTTCATTCTTTGTCCAGATTGGTCAGTGTGTTAGAACTGTTTGTATCCAGTGACCAATCTGGACAAAATACCTGCCAACATGACAAACTTTAGTTAGATTTCTCTCCTACTTCCAGGACCCTGAAATTTACCCACTCTTAGACTGGGCCATCTGCAAAATGTGAAACAACCACCACAAAAGACCCTCCGAATTATCAGTGGAACATAGGAAAATTAGTTCTCTGATCAAATGTCTGATCATATCACCTGTTCAACCCATATCCCCATACCCAATTCTATCTAGCCTTGTTTACCTTTCCCTACAAAAGAAAATTCCTTTTTGCCTGAAATTTGAGACATTTGCAGATCTTATTGTTGAAAAGCTCTTCCTAACACAACAGTCTACCCCTTCATATTGCAATGGTCTTTTCAAATAAAATCCTTCCTTGTCTAGGTCCTAATTTGTTTTTATTTGAAAGCTTTGGGGTACTGAGACTCAGATGGAGTGCTGATGACTACAAGAACCTGCTATCTTCATCTGAATTCATTCCAACTTCTCTGGTCCTTTGTGTCCTTTCCCAGCTGGGGAACTCACCACAGTGGTGAGTCTTGAATCCTCATCTCTTGTTCCAGACATTTGTCTGTTGTAACATGGTAAGGAGTTACTTTGATTATTTCATGCATAAGGAATGTTTTTGACCTTCTGTGGAGTGAGGGATTATGTGAGGGAATTTCCTTAGCTCCTTGACTGGGTTATGCTTGGAAGAATTCCCTTGGTTCTTTGAGGATTGTGTGAAGAAAATCATCAAGTGGACCTCTTTCTCAGCTCACTTAAGGTTGTATCTTTGATTTAATTATCTATTCTTATGGGTAATTCTCACTCTGTTAGGATCCCTGCCTCCTCTACTTCCATTGACTATGTGTTTTCCCATTATGTCACTGATATAGTCTGGTCTGGCTGCTATAACAAAATGCCATACATCAGGGGGCTTAAACAACAGAAATTTACTTTATCACAGTCTGGAAGCTGGAAGTCTGAAATCATGGTATCAACAAGGTCAGGTTCTAGTGAGAATTCTCTTCCTTGCTTGCAGATGGCTGTCTTCTGGCTATGTATTCACATGGCTTTTCTCAGAGAGAAAAGCTCTCTGGTATATTTTCCTATAGGGCACCTTCATTCCATCCTAAAGCCCTATCTTCAAATACCATTGCCTTGGAAATTATGGCTTCAACATATGAATTCGGGAGATACACAAACATTTAATTCATACAGGCACTAATTCAGTTCAATATCTTGAGAAAAAGCAAAATGTCACTATAGAACCATTTAAAACTTCAACATTCTAGGGGCGCCTGGGTGGCTCAGTCAGTTAAGCGTCCGACTTCAGCTCAGGTCATGATCTCACAGTCTGTGGGTTCGAGCCCGCATCAGGCTCTGTGCTGACAGCTCAGAGCCTGGAACCTGCTTCTGATTCTGTATCTCCCTCTCTCTCTGCCCCTCCCCTGCTCATGCTCTGTCTCTCTCTGTCGCAAACATAAATAAAAACATTAAAAAAAATTTTTTTTAAAATAAAACTTCAACATTCTACATGTTTTGGAAATTTGGGACTGTCTCAAACTGCTTATAATTTCCCATTCCCATGACCCACCCCTTCTCTTTTTTCTTTTTTACCGACTTTGATCTTCCTTTAAGCTCAACATCTCCAACTTCTCCAGTCCTCTATCCACTTCTGCCAGACCTTTCCCTTTCCACTCTGGCCCTTCAACTTCCTATAGCCACTCCACACTCCAGTTTTAGGTGACCCTCCCCTTTACTGGGGACTTTGGAGAGGGTCAGAAACCCCAAAAGCAACTACTTAAGACTGAAAAAGCTAATTAGAAGCAGGCTGGATATAATGTCACTCATAACAGAGCTTTGGAAGCACAATGGCCACTTGGTCTCTCCTTGGTCCCTTGTCCAAAATTTAACCTGCAGACTAAATAAAATCATTCACCAGATTAAAAAAATAAATAAAAGGGGGCACCTGGATGGTTCAGTCAGCAGAGCATGTAACTCTGGATTTGCAGGCTGTGAGTTAGAGCCCCACATTGGATTTAGAGACTACTCTAAAAAGTTAAAAGTCTCTCTCACAAATGTTTGTGGGTATTCTTTAAATCTTATATTGAGCAAGTGACTTCAAATTGTCCCATAAGCCTGAAGCACAGTTCTGATGATATACAAGAGGAGCAAAGATGAGAGCCAGTCCTTTCCTATAAACCTGTGAGTTTTGTATTTCTGTGTTTATGTCTGACTCATAGCTGAAATTTTAGAACTGAACCCATACTCTCTGTATTTGGGTGTGTTTGTAATATATATATTATCACACATGTGTGTGATATATATATAGATATAGATATAGATATATAGATATAGATATATGTTTATATATATATAAACACACATATATATATGTTTATATATATATATATACATATATATATATATATATGTTTGTGTGTGTCTATATGTATATATATATATATATATATATATATATATATATATATAATTGTGCCCCCCCCTTACCCACTCACCCCCACCAATTCATATATTAAAGTTCTGGTCCCCAGTGTGACTGTATTTGAAGACAGGGCCTTTAGAGAGGTAATTATGATTAAATGAAGTCATAAGGCAGGGGGAGTCTCATAAGGCTGACATCCTTCTAAGAAGAGAAAGAGACACTAAAATGATTTCCCTCTCTCTACCACTACCCCCCTACACACACAGAAGAGAGGCCATGTGCAAAGCAGTAATTTGCAAGCCAGAAAGAGAGTTTTCACCAGAACCTGAACATGCTGGCACCTTGATCTTAAACTTCTAGCATGCAGAACTGTGAAAAAACATATTTGTTCTTTAAGCCAATCAGTCTGTGGTATTTTGTTATGCTACCCCTTTCAGACCAGTATACAAATTTTGGTTCTGTGAAGTGAGGCACTGCTATAATGAATACCTATATAGGTGGAAACAGCTGCAGAACTGAGTGATGCAGAGGCCAGAAGAGTTTTGAGGTGCATCCTAGAAATAGCCTAGATCCTCTTGAAGAAACTGTTGATAGAAACATGGATGTTAAAGGTAAGTTTGTGAGGTTTCAGATGGAAATGAGGTGTAGCTTATTGGCAACTGGAGGAAAGGTTATCCTTGTTATAAAGTGGCAAAGAACCTGGCACTGTTCAAGTGTTTTGTGGAATTGTGTTGTAGGGTTTGGTAGAAGGTAGAACTGGAGAGGAATACATTTGGATATTTGGCTAAGGAAATTTCTTTGCAAAGTACTGAAGGAGAAGTTTGGTTTTTCCTTACTTTTTACATACATTACAAGAGAAAAGACAGTTTGAAGGAATTGTTAAGCAGAAATGAACCAGAACTTGAAGATTTGGGAAATTCTCAGCCTAACCATATTATAAAAAACAAGGAAACATGTTCTGACAAGAACACTAAGAGTGCGGCTGTACAACCATTTGGTAAAGAAATCATGGATCCAGTTCATGGATCTAACTGGTTTCAGCCATCTCAGCAGAAACCAGGGATAGAAATGGGATCACATAAGCAGAAACAATGTTAGCTAGAACTAAAAGGGACAGAGAATGCTATCAGATTTCTGGGGTTCTAGAGCATAGGACCATAAATGTATCCAGTGGTGAAGAGGCATGTGTCCTTCTTCAAGAATAGGGGGAAATGACTCAAAAGGCAATTCAGAGATCATCAGGGCTGCCACTCCCACCACAGACCCAGAGGGTAAGGCTGACTCCTCGTTGATTTCAGAGGGTGGAATCGCCCCTTTGGTTACAGCAGGCCAGGCTGCCCTTCTAAAGAGCTACAGGAGAGGGGCCCCTACAGAGAGCCATTGGTCAGGGCCACTACAAAGAGCCACAAAGAATACTTTGTTCTGCCTGCCCAAGCTGACTGACATGGTAGTATTTATGAGTTATATATGTGTACTATTTCCCTACCTCTAGATGATTACCAAATTAAGTTATAAAATGCCTTCAAGGAGCTTTATTCTAATTGGCTCAGAGATCAATAGTACTTATATAAATGGAATAGTCTTAAAATAGTCAGAAATTGAGGATAATACAATCTTTTTTTTCCTATTTGTATATTCTTCCGAAACTTATGTTACTAAATAAATTTGCATTATATCTACTAGACATTTAAGATGATGAAAATGTAAATTTGTGATTAATCAAATTGAATAATTCTAACAAACTTTATTTCAACAATAATTCTGTTTTTTTCATATGTCCATATGAAGATATAATCTTCAAGTTCTTTTGGTAACTTAAAATCTTAGATATAACATTAGGTTAATTAATGACTATTCTTTAAATACCTAACACATTTCTAAAATAAAATACTGAAATGTAAATTACTAAACCTAACCTTAAGGCTGTATGTATTTGGGTCTGTTAATGAATGTATTCAGGGGTGCCTGAGTGGCTCAGTCGGTTAAGTGTCCAACTCGTGATTTCAGTTCAGGTCATGATCTCATGTGTCGTGAATTTGAGCCCCATGTTGCCCCTGTGCTGACAGTGTGGAGCCTGCTTGGGATTCTCTCTCTCCCTCTCCCTCTCCACCCCTCCCCCACTCATGCTAATTTGCACTCTTTCTCCCTCTCATAGTAAATAAACTTAAAACAAAAACATATTCACTTAAAAAAAATGTATTCATTTGTGGCCACACTGACAAATTGTATTACAAGGACATATATGGTTATAAAAGTGATAAAAGGTATATTCCTAAGCTCTACAGCAAACCCTGATGGAAGACATTCGCAATTATATTCTTTATACATTTCTCTGTGAAATAGAAGTTAATGTATTTAAAATTTATAATCACTAAATGCTAATGAGGTTCTACCAGGAGAAACAGTGGCACAGAAAAACAGTTTTCCATACAAGGTATGCAGGAAGTGTTTTTGTTAAAGGAAGAGGGGGTTGTTTTGTCCAATGTAAAATAATTCATTATTCCATATGAGAAAGGGGAGAGTGTAGGACAAAACTTGCATGGGTATAGAAAATTATAAAGTTCCACAGAAAAATAATTTTACTTTTTGTACTCAAAGCTATCAAAGCTCTGATGGGTTTATTTATAAGAAATTTTTGTAAAGGATTTTTGTATAAAATGTTGCAGTTGACCCTTGAACAACATGAGTTTGAACTGCAGGGATCCACTTATATGCAAATTTTTTCAATAAATACAGTGGAGTACCATAAATGTATTTTCTCTTCCTTATGATTTTCTTACATTTTCTTTTCTCTAGCTTACCTCATTGTAAGAGTAGAGTACATAATACTCAGAACATACAAAATATGTTATCAGTAGGGCTTCTAGTCAACAGCAGAGTATGAGTGGTTAAGTTTTGGGGGAGTTGAAAGTTTTACATGGATTGTGGATTGCATTGTAGGTCAGTGATCAGGGTCAACTGTATATTGATGCAAAACGAGAATCTGGTTTTCTCTGTTAAAATAACAAAATTCTTGAATTATTGGTCTGCTCTTAAGAAGAGGTTAGAAAAGGTGTATCTTTACCTTCTGTATAGTCTGCCTAGAAGCCAAAAGTTCTGTGTCATATCAGAATTGTTTCTTGGGGCTCCTGAGTGGCTCAGTCAGTTAAGTGGCCAACTTTGGCTCAGGTCATAATCTCATGATTCATGAGTCTGAGTCCCATGTCGGGCTCTGTGCTGACAGCCCAGAGCCTGGAGCCTGCTTCAGATTCTGTGTCTCCCTCACTCTCTGCCCCTCCCCACGCTGAGTCTCGCTCTAGCGTGCGCTCTCTCTCTCTCTCAAAAGTAAATAAACATTAAATAATTTAAAAAAAGAATTGTTTGTGTTTTCTTTTGACTTTATCATGGTCTTAATTACTTAAGAAAATAAGTTTTCTCACTTTTGTACTAAGATTCAATCATGTTACATTTTATGTATACTTTTAAAATTTTTTCACTTTGATTTTTTTTTAATTTTTTTAAATGTTTATTCATTTCATGAGAGTGAGAGAGACAGAGTGCAAGCAGGGAAGAGGCAGAGAGAGAGGGACACAAAGAATCCAAAGCAGGCTCCAGGCTCTGAGCTGTCGGCACAGAGCCTGATGTGGGGCTCGAACCCACGAGCTGTGAGTGCATGACCTGAGCTGAAGTCTGATTCTTAACTGACTGAGCCACGCAGGTGCCTCTCACTTTGATTTTCAATCAACTTTGTTTTGCATGCCACAAAACAAATTTCCTTGTCAGTTGCATTATTTTCAAATGTGCTTTTATCAGATTTCCACTTTAGAAAATTATGAAAAGTAGGTTAATCACAACTATTTTGAAGTCTTGCATCCTTTACACATAGTTTTATCTCTTGTCCTTCCCTAAAAGCACTTGCAAATCAGCTACAGGCCAGAAAGATTTTTCTCCAAAAAAAGACTCTCTGAGACCCTTAGAAAATGATTATGCCAGGTACTCTCTAGCATAGGTTTAAGATGCTCAAGTCCTAAATAACTTTGAAATTATATTATTAGTTTGAGTCAGGATTTCTTAAATGGTAGTGTAGAAGCAGATGGGTTCATAAGACTGTTAACCCTAAATTGATGAGAACAAAATTAACTATATAGGACTGAATGAACTGATAAAGGATGACTATGGGTTTTCCTTGGAATACTGCTGATAATAACCCTGTTTTCTAGATACAATGAACCCCTTTCTCTTTTCTCTTTTGCTCTTTGTAACTCCTAAAAATTTAGTAGGCTGTACTTTCATAAACAGAAATGAAACCTCTGTCTACCTCATCCCTCCAGATTTTTGAAACACTTATTGATTAAATATTATTTCATGGCAATATAATTTTTGCTTGTTTGATAAGAATCTGTCTTCCTTTGTTAACAGGACATAATTGGAAACATTGGTAATAAACCAAAGCTTTGACTGAAATGTCATATTGGAAAATGATGCTTTTCAGTCATATATGACTAGGAAATTTTTTTAAAAACAAGTTTTAAGGTTATTTATTTTGAGAGAGTGAGTGGGGGGAGAGGGAGAGAGAGAGGGAGGGAGAGAATCCCAAGCAGGCACTGCATTGCCAGCATAGAGCCCAACATGAGGCTTGGGCCCATGAACATTGAGATCATGACCTGATCATGAGTCACCCAGGAGCCCCATGACTAGACACTTTTATTTAAGGGGTTAAAGTTAACTTCATGGAGCCAATGTTCACAAGCCTACTAGGAAAACTGGTGAGGTAATGACTAGCATATGGAGATCCCAACCCTATAGGTGAGTAAGAAAGAGACTTTCTTTGCAGGCAAGGAAAACTTAGAATATTTGGGAGACCTCTACAAGATGGAAATTCGCCCAAACCTATAGATATTACAGGTGAAATATGATGGAGAGTCTTTGGCTTGGCTTCTAGCCATAAGAGAATTTTAAAACGTTGATCTAAGATTCCTTACAAAAATTTTCAGCAAAGTAAATATTTTAACATTCCTCCCTGTAAGGTAAATCACCATTCTTACTACAAGCATGCAATTAATAAAGCCAAGTCTAATGAGAGGAGCTTTAATTTATGATCTATAATCTGTATTTGACATCTTTGATCAAAAGAAGGACTATAGAGAGAAATTCTGTGTTTCAGTGAGAAACCACAGTACATCCATGCAGGTTATCATTATCTGGCCCTGTTAACAGTCTTTGTGCTATTTTGTACCTCTTTACAAATTCTAAGTAACTGTTGGATATGATGGATTTCCAATTTTATTACCTACATGGAAATTGGACTAAATTCTTTCATCTGGTATGCATTGTTAAACCTTATAATATTTTTGACTCTTCCAGTTTCCTTCAGTGTCTGGGCATATCCCCAACTAATGTTTTCAGCTGCTCCCCTTCCTAACTTGGTATCACCAAGAGCTAAACCTTGCCTAACCAGATTCTTATTTGAACTCCAGGTTGTCTTATAGTGGAGTTTACTCTCAACATCTGAAGTACTGGGAGCTAAATTCTGAAGACTTGGTACACTTGAAGGGCTCATCACTGTAGTAGACCAAACAGAGGAAAGATTTCTCCCTGTACAGTCTGCTGTCTAGGTCATCAAGGAAGTCTGATAAAATGTGTAGGTCATGCAGGCTCTTAGAGGAGAGATAATGTACATCTCCAGGACTATCAGCATCTTCCTGGCCTTGAGAAATTCAACAAGCAGGACTGCCTCGCAGAAAGATTTGTATCCATCACATTCTTGGAACTCACTGGACTGGTTACCTTTCAGTGTTCAACTTTGCCTCTTTATTTTAATCAATGTTTTACATTAATCTTTTTTATTTTAGACATCCCTATTTAAAGACATGTAAACTTAACACAACTGGCCTTTGCCACTACCTCTCAAAAAATGGTTTAACTGATTTTACAAACAATGCCAGCAAGAGTCGTCAGGAGCTGATTTCTTAGAACCTGCTTTGCTCTGCTCTGGTTTTTTGCTCACCTCTGAATTGTTCAGAGATGAATGATATTCATTTGGCTTAAGCAAATGGAGGGACTGACAATGTTAAACCCTACCTGAGCCCCGTGCTCCTGGAAAAATCAGTGACGGTTAAGAAATTACCGCTGATTCTTTTGTGTTCTATAAAACAACTTAGTGCACAGCACCATTCTTCCTTATATGACTCAGATAAGAGTCAAGGAGGCCCCCTGATTTGTTTACCTATGACAAGGATAGACACAGACCACACTCCCATTCTTTGTCTCATCCATGATTAGCTGAACCATTTGTATTCACTGACCAACCTGGACCACACATCTGCTAACTTAACTTGTGGGTACACTTAAATTTCTCTCCCCTTTTCAGAACATACTGAACCAAACTTTTAATCATGCCCAGCCTGAGCCATCATCAGAATGTGAACCAATGTTTCCATACAGAATTCTGGAGGACCAAGTTGACCTCAAGGGAAGATGTTTTCTGATCAACTGTTTCATCCCACCACCCATTCATTCCCCTCCTCCTCACTTAGTTCTTTCTAGCCTTGTGGGAAAATTCCTTTCTTCCTGATGTCAGAAACTTGTAGATCTTATGGTCAAAGTCTCCCTCGCCCTATTGCAACAGCACCCTTCTTTCTATTGCAATTGTCCTTTTGAATAAAGCTCTTTACCTAAGCTCAGATTTGTTTTTACACTACCATTCTGTGACATTTAGAAAAAGTTTTGTATTGTCTTCAAAAGTAGTTCAGTAAAGAATGTTTCATCATCACTTCATTAGGAGTGAAAATAATGTAAATGTCACTTCTGCATTTTATCCAATACTGTTCAACTGTAAGTTTAAAGCCAATGTTAATTAAAACACAAAATAAAATGACCTTGAAATAGTAAGTCATTTAAAAAATGATATATTGTCCCTGATTTATGTATCATTTTGAGTCTTACTTTACAGACTAACTCTGAAGTACCACATGTATCGTGATCCTACTACACATAAGCATTTCAGTCTACATCAACTTAATTCACAAGATGAACTTCACCAAAACTGGTACAAACCTGCTCAATGAAATGATCTCATGCTCATACACAGTATGTTGTCAAATAAGCATAAATTTACTAAAAAGGATTCTAACCTCTTCTTCTCAATTTTAGTATTTCTCTGTTCACGTACCAGTAACAAATACATTATAGGCCAGTCCTACTGGCCTTTCAATCCAGGAATACAGAATATTTTTCCTTTTATTTGTGTCTTCCTTCCTTTCTTTCATTAATGTCTTACAGTTTCCAGTGTACATGTCTTTTATCTCTGGGGTTATTTATTCTTAGGTATTTTACTCTTTTTGATGCAATTATAAATGGATAGTTTTCTTAATTTCTCTAATAGTTAATTATTAGTGTATAGAAATGCAGATTTTTGCATAGTGATTATGTATCCTGCAATTTTATGAAATTTATTAGTTCTAACAGTTTTTCAATGGAGTCTTTAGAATTTTCTGTGTGTATTATCACATCATCTGCAAATAGTGACAATTTTACCTCTTTCTTTCCAATCTGAATGGTGATGAACTACTTTAGCTTTTATTTGTCCTGAAAACTCTTTATCTGTCCTTCAATTCTGAAAAATTTGGACATGTAGGCTATTCATGGTTGGAAGGGTTTTTCTTTCAGCACTTGAATATATCACGACACTCCCTCTGGCATACAAAGTTTCTGCTGAAAAATCTGATAGTCTTGTTCCCCTGTTCCTAACAAGTTGTTATTCTCTTGTGGCTTTTAAGATTCCATCCATGTCTTAAATTTTGACTTTTTAATTATAATGATTTTGGCTTCCTTTAATTATAATGTATTTTGGTTCACCGTGTTTGGAACTCTGTAGGATTCCTGGGTCTACATGTCTGTTCCTTTCCTAGGTTAGGGGAGCTTTCATTGATTATTTCCTTAACTAAGTTATCTGTTCCTCTCTCTCCATAATGTGAATCCTATAATACGAATGTTAGTTCTTTTGATATTGTCCTGTAAGTCCCTTAAACTATTTTCACTTTTTTTCATTCTTTTTTTCTTTCTGCTGCTCTGACTGGGTGAGTTCCACTGCCTTGTCTTCAAGTTGACTGAATTTTTCTTCTGTTTCATCTACTTGGCTATTAAATTCCTTTAGTGTATTTTTCAATTCAATCATTATACTTCTACTCTGTGACATTTATTTGGTACTTTTTTATTTTTCCATCTCCTTGTTGAAGTTCTCACTCCTCCCCAGTTTGGTGACCATTGATTTGAACTGTGTGTCAAGTAAACTACTTATCTCCATTTCATAATTTTTTTTTTCCTGAGGTTTTATCTTGTTATTTAATTCTTACTATTTTTGCTATTTCTAGTACTTATTGATACATAAAGTCAGGAAGCATATCACTATTCACCAAACACTCACCTTGAATGAAATCATATGTACATTAGTGTTAAAGTACACCCAAACTGGCTCACAATATAACCCCTCCTCTTTAAAAAAAATTGCAATGTTTATTTTTGAGAAAGAGAGACAGAGAGAGAGCATGAGGCGGGGTGGGGGGGGGGGCAGAGAGAGAGGGAGACACAGAATCCGAAGCAGGTTCTAAGCTCCGAGCTCTTGGTACAGAGCCCAACACGGGGCTTGAACCCACAGACCATAAGATCATGACCTGAGCTGAAGTAGGATGCTTAACCACCAGGCTGAACCACCCAGGTACCCTGATAACCCCTCTTCTTATTCCCAACTCTCCTTGCAAGGCCACAGTCAGAAATGCCAAGTTCATAAAATAAGTGGTAATCAAATAAAAAATCTCTTATCCTACGGCATGAGGTTTTCATTGATAAAGAGCCATCAAGTATAATTCTCTAATATCTGTACAGTGTGTAAGCCAAGTTATTATTCAGTCTGCACAAATTGTTTCATTCTATTGTTTAGCAAAATATCTGCAGGCAGTTACCACATAATTATTCTCCTTCCTTTAATACATAATTAACATTATGCATCATCCTAAAATATCATTTGACAAAGGTTTTTCAACAATAACTTCTTATGCTTTCTCTTTGAGTGTAAAATTTGTCATTAATATTGCAGTTGGCTATTGTTTCTAAGTTGCTTCTGCTATAAAGAGTAGAGCCATAAATGCTTCCCAACTTTTGGTCTCTTCTGTAAGTCTAACAACAAAATCAGTGTTATTGCATGAAAATTATTTTATGCATGTTATGTTTAAAAATCTCCCTCAGCTTACTGAATCAAAAATAGAAAAATCAATGGCTTTGAATAGATTCCACTGGTCAAGTATTCTAGCTTCTTCTTTCCAGCTCCCCCAACTCCCACCTTGCAACGGGAGTATCGCCATCACCACTACCACTCCATCATACGGTTGGTGTCTAAGTTGCCCTCACTGAGGGAATGCAGAATGTGCCCCAAACTATAGAGTGGCGGATCAGTCACAGATAATGAGACATTTAAAAGTGGGTAAAACTAAGTTAGAGTCCTTAGGTTATAGGACAGTTCAACTGCAACTGGATGTTCAAATCAAAGGGCTGCAATTTATCTGTTGGTGGACATCTCCATGGAAAACAAAAACAACAGCTACACAGTTAGCCAGAATCCATGCATTTCTGCTGGTTAAGTGAAGGTATATTTTCTGCCTACTCTTCAAACAAGATTGTGGGCTTTTAAGGCCTTCCTCTTTTCTCTGTCCTCTCCTTTTCTTTCTCTTATGCCCCCTCTTGATTTCTTCTCTTCCTTCTTTTCTCTTTTCTTCTCTTCCGTTATGATTTAGGCTTTTTTTTTTCTTTAAATGGGTGATTTCCCTAACTCACGTGGTCCAGGAAAGTGGAATATTTCTCAGGGTACAAGCTGGAAACTTCACAAGAAAGCAGAGGGAACACATCAATTAATCCTTCAAGAAATAGCCTTGCCAGACATTTATGCCCCTGTTTGACAAGGCTTTATAATGGAAAATGAACTGGGGAATTGTGGCAAATTAATCTCCAGTCAAATATAATTCAATTTTTTAAGATATTCATAAATGTACTTCCTATTTGCACTTTTCTTTTCCTGTCGCATATGTGAAATCATGACACTCGAAGATTTATGTGTCCCAGCATATACAGATTTGCATTCCATATTCACCACGAGAGACCACTTCACTCTTTGTTTATGATGTTATTTTGGGCTGTACTATTTGTTACTCTTTTCATCACTTTTTATGCTTCAGTAAACCACATTTTAGTCATGGGTCCATTTTTTGAGAACTGAAGATATAATGCAGCACAAGCATAAAAAACAAAATTACAAATTTAAAAATGTTAACAGTAGCATGAAAATGGCATGAAAATATATTAGGTGAGACAAACTGTATCCTATTAGCTACTTATTTGCAGACAAACAAACCAATGTGGTCCTTAAAAGGACATGTATAACCTTAGAGGACATAATTAGCATTAACTGTATGAGCAATGGGATTTCTATGCAAATAAAAATTAATCTTACATTTCAGGTTTAAGGCTGTGAACAAAATAGTTTCATGGATTTTGGATTTTTGTTCTTTAAACCGACACCTTCTCCAACATGGCTACAAACCATATTTTAATACATGTTTTTCTGGCTGTCATAGTATCATGTCTCCTTTCATATCTCTTGTCTCTAAATCCATTAGACATTACTTTTTCCCCTTTTTCCTTGGAGACATTATTTGTGTATCCACATACACAAATATACACAGAGACACACATACATAATAATTAGGAAATAAATTAGAAGGACCCCTGTGTTTTGACCTCTTATTATAATTTAAAGCAATTAATAAAGAGCACAGGAGCATAAAAATTTATCTTGACCTGAGAGTGCTTATCTCTAAGAAGCCAGATAAAACACAGCAGTGATTTTCATCTGTCCATGGCTTACATCTTCTCCATAGAATATGCAATCACTGCATCCTTACTCAAGAGGGGTGCCGTGTTATCTCAACAGCACAAATAATCTGAAGGAAGGAGACTGATACCACAGGACAGGAAAATTATTGCTGATTACAACAATAATGATATTGCACATCCATTTAGAGAAGAACCTTCTGGAAAGATCCAAAATTCACCTCTCATGACACATACCCAATGTTATGTCGAATAAGTATAGGGGTTTACCTATAAAAATGCTTTGATGATTTTTCTAAACATCAATATTTGGCAAGTTAATTTTGTTGCAAAAATAACTATTCACCACTTCAACATCAATAAACTGGTTGATTCAAATTAACTTCAATCTTCTTTTGTAAACTAGGAATACTAATATCTACTTTTCCTTTCTGAAGATGTAAAGATCAAATGAAAAAATGTTTGTGAAATTCGAAACCTGAAAGCAGTTAAGTATAAAATTTTGACACAGACCTCTGTTCAAATAAAATATCATAGTTGAAAATAAAAGTGATTATCCTAACTAATCCATAATTTATTTATTTGAATAAGTTTACATATGTGTTAAAGAGTGTATATACAAGGACTTTAAGTATAATGAACATGTAATCATACCTAAATCTTTATATAGCTGCATATGTATGAATAAAATGGTATGACTGTACACGGATTGATTCAGTCAGCATGTACTGAACTCATACCTTGAGCATTAGTCAAGGTAGAGACCCTCACTGTGTGCTCGGGCATCGCTACATGTTCCTAAAAAATTCATTGCACTGAAATTTATAGAAGGCAGAGAAAAGAACAGCATTTACTGAGTTGTCAGCATTTCAATTTATGTTATAGCATTAATTTCAAAAGTTATATTGAGTGAGATACCTTACTTTATCTGGTGGCATTTATGGCAGGATCATTTGGCTCAGAAATGAATAGGAGGAAGGAGTAAGAATGCAGCCAAAGATGTCTTTACAGCAGGGTCAGCGCGGCAAGTATTGGGTTGCTACATATAAAGGATTAGTGCTGATAGCTTCCAACCTCAATGGCGGACGATTCCTAAGCAAAACTTTCTTGGTACTCATGGCTAGATATATTTCTACAAGGTATCATCATAAAGAAATTGCCAAAAATGTCATTGTGTCAATACTTTCTAAGATCTTTTGTAAGGTTTTACCGTGTTTGGTTTTATCCATTTGGAGCCTCTTATAAATAATGAAACTTCTAGCATCTCTTCTATATTGACAGAATTCTAAATTCTATTATGATGGTAAAATGATGTCATCTGTGTCAAAAGTCAGCCATTATGACAAATATATTTCACAAATCTGAGAAGAGGGGGATATGAAAACTTCTTAGCTCTTATTTTCAAGAACTAGAGGATTCCTAAGGCAGTCAGCCTAATGGGTACATGATCTGAAAAGGTGGACACTTTAGGAACTAAAAAAAGAAGAAGACGAAGACGAAGAAGAAGGAGGAGGAGGAGGAGGAGGAGGAGAAGGAGAAGGAGGAGGAGGAGGAGGAGAAGAAGAAGAAGAAGAAGAAGAAGAAGAAGAAGAAGAAGAAGAAGAAGAAGAAGAAGAAAACTAAAAAACATAGAAGGAAAAAAGGGCGTGTGCTTTTTTAGGGGCAACTACGAAAAAATATAGACTGAGAAATATAGACTCTGCTTTAAGTGATTCTGTCAAGGGTCTTATTAGATATATACAGTTATGACCACTTTTGCCACTTAATACTTAGCAGAATGCTTTACAGTCATCACCATATAAGCATGTACAACAAAGAGATAAAGACACGGACTTACTTGTTTGTTACCAAATATCACACGGGAGGTCAGATGAGGAAGGCGAGAAACCCAGGGTTTTTCTTTTTCTTATAAACTCTGATGACACATAGTCTCAATAATGAAAGATTTCAGGGACAAAGAAAAGCTACTGAGATATGTAAATGCAGTTATAAGAAAGCAATAGGTCAAATAAAGGTTTTAAATAACTTAATGAACACATATGAGACCAAGTTTGAGAAGACAAGGTTTGACTTGCCTTTAACAAGTCAATTTCCTTAGACCAAACTTCATCAAAAAAAAAAAAAGTTAGCATAAATTATGTCTAAAATCTCTCTGAATAAGGAAGGAATCATGATAAGATAGAAAGGGTACAGATTTTAGGGTCATTATTGCCTGGATTTTAATCTAAAATTCATCACATATTGGTTGCGTGAGCAGTGGCAAATGAATTAACCTTCACGAGTCTAAATTTACTCTCGGAATAAGTACCATCAGGATTGTTGTGGGAATTATAAACAATGGAAATAAGCACTTGGCACAGAACTTGGCACATAGTAGACACCAAAATATATTATTTCCTCCTATTCCTTTATTACCTTAAAATTCTATGAATTATAGAAGCCAGATTACCCAGGTTATAATTTAAAGATTATTGTCTCTAGGTCTTTCTTCTGAAGTGAACTTGTGCTAGTAACTATGCTTATTCATGAGTTAAACTATGGTTAATATATATGCTTTGCCTCTTCTCTGCTTGTTGTAATAAAATAAACAATATAAAATCACAGCCACAAAAAAGCTTTACTCATAGACAGGGAAGCAATTAGCACTTCTGGGTGTGTACAGGGTTCTAGCTGATTTGTCTGCAGTATCATCTCAACTTCATTACAATACTGTGATGAGTTATTTCACAAGTGAGAAAACCCTGAAAAGGTAAGTAACGTGGCTAAGGCCACCCAACTGTTAAGCCACAGAGCAGCAGAGTGAGTGCAGGTGTCCTCACCTAGCCACTCTACACAGGACTTCTGAAGCACCAAGGTTGGTAGTGAGAGAAAGGGACTATTGATATTTAAGCCAGGGTTAGGAAGGGAAAGGTGAAGAGCAGGCTAATAGACGCTATGAGCAGCTCATTAAGCTGATGAGGGATCATATATAATACATATAATATAATATAATATAATATAATATAATATAATATAATATAACATAATATATAATAAATATGATATGATATAATATGATATAATATATAATATGATATAATATATAATATGATATATTATAAAATATAATCGAAGTGAACAAATCATAGGAAAGGGATAATTATTAAATACGGCAGGTCTTTAGTGTATATATATAACAGTATATTTTTTCTCTTTTTATAAAACTGACAGCGAGAAAAGGAAGAAAAGTCCATGTTAATTCATCATATATTCTAATACACTTCAGCTGCAGATTAAAGGAACCATGCCAGTTGCTGCTACCGCAGAGAACGGAGAAATCCTCTACGAGCCCCATGGGTTTACAGAAGTCTATCCATCACTCTGTCAGTCTTCCGGATCATTATTCAAGTTGCTATCCCCAATTTTGCTGGATATATCAGATCAACTCCAGCTCCATAGGTAATTTTTCTCCCTAATGGGTTTGGAATTTGTTCTTTTTTTTATTATCTTTGGGCTAATGTGCTGCTCAAAACCTTTGAAAATTCTAGGAAGAACGTCAGTCATTAGCTCTGAGTAGGGGGAGAGGAGGGTGGAAGGTGTACTTAATTCACAAACTATCACCTTGCTATTACTACGCAGGGGACTTAAAGGTATAGACAGAACAGTTATATTAACAGTGAATGGCATGCTTTCTTCGGTTTCTGTTAGTATATTTTATATATTTCATTATTTATTTCAAGGATCTTTAAGGACAGGGGAAAACGTGTCTACATGGGTCCAGGTTGGTGTCAAAATTTAGCAGATATCTAATCATTTGATCAATGAAGAACACTATCCTGGAAAATGCAGCTAAACATTTGTCAAAATGCAGTCAGCAAAACAGAAAAAAAGCAAGGATCATTTTTGGACGTATCTGCAAAAGAAGGTTATTCTTCCACTGAACAAATCTGTATAGTGCAGCTGTGTAAGGTGTTGGATTTTGCAAGGGTGATACACATACAAAGACGACGGGGGCTCTGACTTTAAGTTAAAAAAATACTGATAACAGTGAAAAATATGTGTCATGTGTAATATTAAAGGCACATAAGATAAAGGAATATTGTCCCTATTGTAAAATTCAGAAAAGCTTCCTGAAACATGTGAAAACCAAGCAGAATATTGAAGATTCAAGAAGGGATGGAAAGAGCATTGCAGATAGAGGGTGTGTAGGTGAAAAAAATGGTTATGCCAGATCATTAAGCATTTTAATATTTCTGACTACAATTTAATCTTCACTTCACAGGAGCAGAACTTTTCATCTTTTTTGTTCACAGTCCCGTTCCCAGGATCTAGAACAGCACCTGATACCAGATAACTGTTGGTTGAATGGATGATTAAATTATAAAATGCAAGTCAAGGAACAGAGCAACAGGAGTTTGGAGTGGAACCGGATCACACAGTATCCTTAAGTGTTCCTTCGTGACCCTGTTTGTACGACTTCTTTTCACTTAGGCCCTCCCAGCTCCGGGATACCTAGTGATAACACAGGGCTCCTTCTCAGTATCCGACTCCTATCACACTCGTCCTCTAGACCTCGTTCTTATAATGTGGAACTGTCTTGATAGAGTTTCCCATCATAATCTCCCTATGTCCATTTACCTGGGGATTTATTTTTGCTGATAGGAACTAATTTAACTTGCCTTAAATTTTGCATGGGAGGAAACCTTTCCAGATACCATTTTCAGTCAGCTATGGCACTGTGAAGAGACCACTGCCAACACTCAGTGGAGTCAAAAGCACTGAGTTCATCTCTTAGGCCTGATGTGAATCAGGCCTACAACTGTGAAATAATAATTGTTATTATTTTTTTAATTTTAAGTAGGCTCCACGCCCAATGTGAGGCTTGAACTCACAACCCTGAGATTAAGAGTCACATGCTCTACTGACTGAACCAGCCAGGCACCCTGTGAAATGATTATTTTTAAAGTGCCTAAATCACAGGGCAGAGGGAAGATTAAAATAGATAATAAGCAGAAACGTCTGGCAAATTTTAAGACATGACACAAATGTAAGGAATTATCAATTTACTTGGGCCTTTGAGGCCTTGAAAGCAAGAAATTAAATGGTATGTATGAAAATTTCACATTATCACCTCTTTTGTGGGATAACATCTTGTAAAGCATGGACAAACATTTTTGGCATCTTTCAAATGATGTTTTATAGGCAACTCCCTTTTATGTCTATATTAAAATGGTATTAAAGATACAGCAATATTGGAGATTATTATTTTTTCTCAAATCACTTAATCTCTTTGTTCCTTAATCTCACAGCATCTTCTGATCACTATATAAATATTTTCCCAGATGATCCTAACAAATAAGGCTACAAGGTAGTAACCATCATAATTCACACTTGATATATGAAACTATTATGAAATCTGCACAAGGTCAAATGTACTATGTCTGGCTCCCTTATCTTGGGGGCTTTCTAACATATGCTGATACCTCTCTCTTCTTGAACTTAGTCAATGAATCTGAGATAAAGTCATTGAAAGGAGATACTCTTCATTAGAGTATAAATTAACCTACAGTAATCTTTTTTTTTTTTTTTTTTTTGCCTTTGCTGAAATAGGACAACATTTGCTCTAGGGCAATATAGAGAATTATTTATGTGGATTATTACTCACAAGTCTCATACTATTAATTAGTCTCATACTATTAATATCAATGCTTATTAGTTTGTGTGTATATATAGGTAGACGTAGCACAACATATACATGTATGTATAAACATATACATGTATGCATGCACACACATATTTACACACACTTGACAAATTTTCATTCCTTTCATTCACTATCCCCATGGGCACTTGTGAATCCCCATATTTCTCTTTGTGAAATATACTGCCAAATAAGTCTCTTATATAAACTAAAACTGTCTTTGATTTTATGTTACTAAAATAAGAAGTAGTCTTGCAAATCAGAAATATACAAATTAGATGCAACAAACATATTAACATTAAGTGATATAAATTTTGGTGAAGGTGTCTTGAAGAGAATAGCTGTATTGGTCTGATAAAACTAGGGAGGGAGAACATTACAAAATGGATACTGAAAATCTACAGATAACCTGAAGTTTGTGAGATTGTAAAAACAAAGTTCAGTATCTAAGTCCCTCTGTTTCTTATAAAAATAGAGCCATTAAACCTCAAAATCATCATGTTGAGTGGTTAATACATGTGAGAGGTCACAAATTTTCCCATGACTGTTCAGACTAAGGCTATTATACCATAAAATACATCTTTTCCTATTTCTGGACATGGTGACCCCCAGTATAAATAATTGCACATGTTATTTTATATTATATTTAATTATGTATTTATTATTTTCTTTTCTTTCCAGACGGATAGTGTGCTTTCTTCCTATATTTAAAGACAGCAAAGTGGAAAGCTGATGAATATTATAAGGACACACTGAATAGTGCATCGTTACTATGGCAATAAAAAAGAGAACCAATGTCCACATATTTTTTGGTAAAATTCCATCTCTCTGGGTAAAATTTTACAGTTCTCTGCATTAGATGTAAGCAAATATTCTTCATGTAACATTTTAAATTAAATATTTCCATTGAATTTACATGTATTAAATATCTATCATGTTCCTGGAATGGTATACAAACATAACTAAAGTACCTTTTCTGACCTCCCTGCAGACTATTTGGGAAAACTAAAGAACTAATAAACTCAACACAAAGCAACTAGTGTGTAACAGAGGTTTGCACAAGAAGCTAGGCATCTAACACCATTCTTCCCCTCCTCCTTCCTCTCCCTCCCCCTCTTCTCCTGCTCTTCTCCGTTTCCCCTCCTACTTCTCTTCTTTTTCTCCTTCTTCTCATTCCATTATTTTTCGCAAGTAGTGAGGGAAATATATTAGAGAAAGAGGGCAAAGAAGGAATCCAGGATTTAAAGCTCCCGAGAATGTAACTGGAGAACACAGAGAAACACAGAGAACTAGAATTATGTAAAACAAAGTACACATGTCCTAATTCCAATCTTGCATAATCTTTCTTAGAGACGTTGTGATAAAAATGTTACTTTATTAATCACTTATTGCTGTATAAAAGGATCCTCACTAACGTAGGAGCTTAAGACAACACATTAATTGTCACAGTTTCTGTGGGTTTGGAGTCCAGACATGCTTTAGTGGGCTGCTCCACCATGCTGCAAATTGTCAGCCAGAACTGATGCTCATCCGTTGTGCGGAGTGGGAAAAATCTGTGCTTGCCCCTTTGTGTGGCTGTTAGCAGCAGTCAGTTCCACGCAGTTGTAGGACTGAGAGTTTCCGTTCTTGCAGGCTATTGACAAGGGCAGCTCTCACCTCCTAGAAGCCGCCTACACTTAGTTCTTTACCAGGTGGGATTCCCCACCATGGCCTTTCCCTTCCTCATAGCCAGCAAGGAAAGGAAAGAGTACAGGAGGCAGGCACTTCAACCTAGGTAACATAACCACATGCACATAAACACATACATCCTATCACCTTTTCTCTATCCAGTTGGTTACAGGTTAATGTCATAGGTGTCACTCACATTCAGAGAGTATATTTACACAAGAGCAATCATAGGTCCACCTAAAGAGTTTATTATGCTACAGTTATTATCAATAGAAAATATATGAGATGAGCCCTATCAAAATAACTGGGGGCCACTGTCTAAACTAATAAAAATTAAGATGCTGTACTGTATTTCGTAGTGCTAAATTTTATACCCTCAGCTATGTCATTTTTGTTAGAAAAATGACAAAATACATGGAAATATTAGACATCTCTATTACAGTTATCCAGAGATACAGAACTACAGTTGACCCTTGAACAATGTGGGGATTAAGAGTACTGACCCCTCCCCACAGTCGAAATTCTATGTATAACTTTTGGCTCTCCCAAAACTTAACTACTAATAGCCTACTTTTTACCAGAGGCCTTACCAATAACATAAGTAGTTGACTAACATGTATTTTGTATATTATGTACTATATACTATCTTCTTACAATAAAGCTAGAGAAAATATTTAAAAAGTCATAAGGAAAACTGAAGTACATTTACAATACTATACTACATTTATCAAAAAATATCCATGTATATTTGCACATTTCAAATCTGTGTTATTCAAGGGTTTATTGTAATAGGATGTGTCCGAATGCATATACAGACACATGTGCACATACAGAGAGAGAGGAATTAATTTTTAAGAGCTGGATCACATGGGCCCCTGGGTAGCTCAGTCAGCTAAGCATCCAACTCTTGATTTAAGCTCAGGTCATGATCTCACAGCTCATGATATTGAGCCCCATATCAGGCTGTGCACTGACAGTGGAGTCTGCTTGGGATTCTCTTCCTCTCTCTCTTCCCCTCCAGTTTGCGCTCTCTCTCTCTCTCTCTCTCTCTCTCTCTCTCATAAATAAATAAACATTTTTTTAAAAAAGCAAAGAAAGCATTAAAGAATTGGATTACAAGATTATTGGGGCCTGCAAATTCAAAATCCATAGGCTGGTCCTGCAGACTAAAGACCAAGGGAAGAGCAGAGGTTTCAGTTGAAGTTTTAAGGCAGTGTCACATCAGAATCCATTCTTGCTTGGAGGCGGTCAGCTTTTGCTCTATTCAGATCTTCAATGAATTGGATAAGGCCCATTCACATTATGAGAGCTATCTGCTTTACTCAAAGTCCACTGATTTTTTTGTAATCTTATTTTAATAACGTGTTAGTAAATCCTATCCAGACACCCTCACAGAAACACTCAGAATAATGTTTGAGTAATAATGTTTGAACAAATATCTGAGCAACATGGCCCAACTAAGTAGACACATAAAAATTAACTATCACTAACTTTAAGATTTTTAGCAAACATTTTGACATATTACATATATTTTTCATCTACTGTGCTAGGCAGTAAGTTCTCTATAAGTGTAATTCATAATGTTCTATGAAATTGATTTATTTATTACCATCCCTATTTTATAGATTAGGAAGTGCCCCAAATTCAAATAATATGCCCAATGTCACACCATCTGTGAATGATAAAAACAGGATCTGAGCCTGAGCTTCTTGGTTCCATAGTCCTATAAGATACAGATGAAAAAACGGAAATAAATTCTGTGTTCATAGATTACAATTAATATTGTTAAAATGCCTGTATTACTCAAAATTACCTATAGATTCCATGCAGTTTCTATTACAATTCCAGTGTCATTTCTCACAGAAATAGGACAATCTTAAAATTTATATAAAACTGCAAAAGGTCCTAAATAGTCAAAGTAATCTTGAGAAAGAAGCACAAAGGTAGACACATCACACTTCCTAATTTCAAACTATACTATGAAGCTATAGTAAACAAAACACTATGGCATTAGCAAAAAACAGACACAGGTCAACAGAACAAAACAGAGAGCCCAGAACTAAATCCATGTACATATGACCAATTAATTCTTGACAAAGGACTCAAGAATATACAATGGGAAAAGGATAGTTTCTTCAGTAAATGGTGTTGAGAAAACCAGATAACCACATACAAAAGCGAAACTGGACCTCTGTCTTATACCATACACAAAATCTACTCAAAATGGATTAGAAACTTGAACCTAGGATTTGAAACCATAAAATGCCTAGAAGAAAACATGGAGACTAGGCTCCTGGACATCACTGTCGGCAATTATTTTTTTGGTTTGATATTAAAGCAAGGGTACCAAAAGCAATGTAAACAAGTGGGACCTTAATAAACAAAAAGCTTCTGCATGAAAGGAAACTATTAACATAATGAAAAGGCAACCTACAGAATGGGAAAAAAATCTTTGAAAACTACATATCTGATAAGGGGCTAATATCCAAAATTATATTAACATAAAATTACGTAACTCAGATAAGCCAATAGCAAAAATAAACAGACAGATAGATAGACAATGGGCAAAAGAACTGAATAGACATTTTTTCCAAAGAAGACACACAAATGGCCAACAGGTATATGAAAAGACACTCCACCTCACAAATCAACAGAGAAAAGCAAATCAAAGGCACAATGAGATGTCACTTTACATATTGTTAATATAGCTATTATCAGAAAGACAAAAGATGTGCAGAAAAGGAAACCTTTGTATACCACTGATGTATGGGAATGTAAACTGGTACAGCTACTATGGAGAAATAGTATGAAGTTTATTCAGGAGTAAAATAGAACTACAATATGATCCAGAAATCCCACTTCTTAATATAATTCCATTCGACAGAATTAAAATAATAACAAATAATTATTCATAAATAAGGCAAGAATGGAAAGATAATGGAGGAAAATATTAAGGTGGTAGATTTAAACTCAACATATAATTAATTACATTAAATGGAACAAATGCTCAATTAAAAGACAAGATTGTTTTGCTGAATAAAACAAAAGTGTGCTGTTTATAAAACATACTTTGAAAGACTAATGATACAGAAAAGTTGAAGGTAGAATCTGGAGGAAGATATACCATGCAACTACTAAAAGAAATGCATAAAAATATAATAAATTAGTAGAGAAAATAAATTTCAAGTCCAGAAGCATTCCAAGACATTTTGAGAATCTTTACCATGGAGCTGAAGGTTTAAAATGCTCAAAACATTTGATAAATAAATTTTCACCTAATCATGTCCTCAAAATACAAAAAGCAAGAATTGGCAGAGCTATGAGGAGAAACAGACAAATGATTAGTTACAATGAGAGAACTTTAATACAATATTCACAGAAAATAAATAATGATTTAGGAGATTTTGCAAAACACTGAACAAACTTAACCAAATGCGCTTGCATAGGATATTGCCAGTGTTGCAGAATTCACACTGTTTTCTATTGTATAAGAATTATTGGCAAATTTGATAATATACTGGTGCAAATGTCAAAAAAAAGTTTTATAAAACTGAAATAATGCAGCCAATGAATGTATTTTACTGGACAATAAAGCTAGAAGTTAACAAACTTCACATACTTGGAAATTAAAAAAACACTCCTCAGTAATCCATGTGGTGAAGAAGAAATTACAGTAGAAACTGAACAGTGTTCATATGAAACTTTATAGCCTAAATGCAACAATTGAGAAAACTGAAATGGCAGAAAAATAATAAGCTAAGGATTAATCTAAAATTACTAAAAAAAGGAACTATAAAACAGAAAGAAGAAATAAAAAATATGAATGAAAATTGTTGTAGTGGAATGTAAACATTCAACAGAAAGGCCTACAACTTCCTTGAAAAAATGAAATTGATAAATTTCTAGCACAATGATTATCGAAAGAAGAAAGTAAAATATAAAATCAGTATTAGGAACAGATCAGATCAGTATTAGGAAAGTTAATATGAATATATATCCTAAAGAAATTTAAAATATAAGAACATATAAGAATCTTTTGCAATAAAATTGAAAGTTATAGAAAACACACTAGCAATGAAAACTGTTATAGAAACTATAGAAATATTAAATAATATGGATAAATCACAAAATATACTTTTGATCCAATATAAATAAAAGTAATGGAATGATTACCATCAAATGAGAATAATGCTTAAATATGAGAATACTGGTTTATCTTCAGGTGGAAAGGAACAGTTGTCACTAAGAAATGTCATGCAAAGGGATGCTGGTGGTCTGATAATGTAATTTTTGTTCTCATAAGGTCGTTATATTGGTGTTCATTTAATAATTTGTTGATATGGCTGCTTTGTGTACTCCTCTTTATAATACACTTCACAATAAAAATTAACATAAATATGTATGAAGTATAAGATGATTAAAATAAAGGCTCATGTAATCCTAGAAAAATAAAAAATGGATATGAAAATAATTTCAGTGGTAAGTAGAGCTCACATAATATTCCCTAGTGGATGGATCAGTGTAGTTGAACTGGGTTTTATTTTATTTTTAAAATTTTTTTAATTTATTTGTGAGAAAGCACAAGCGGGAGAAGGGCGGAGAGAGGGGGACAGAGGATCTCAAGCAGGCTCTGTGCTGACAGGCTGATAGCAGCGCACCTGATGTGGGGCTCAAACTCATGAACCGCAAGATCATGACCTGAGCTGAAGTTGGACACTCAACCAACTAAGCCACCGAGGTGCCCTTGAACTATACAGGTAAAAGCTTCATAAGGACAAAGTTAAAAAGGAAAGAACAGTCTGTAATGATGTATACAAAGTCTCTGAGATAAAGACAACTAGTTATTTAGCAGAAGATCATGAGACAAATGTTTCTTATATACTCTCAATATAAAGACAATGCAAAGGAAAGAGGTATTTATACAATAGTGAATTTAGTAAGGTTATTTAACCTTTAATGTAGGCTGATAGCATAATGTGGTTGAAAACTCATGAATACTTATTCTGAGGTTTATGATGTATAAGAAAATGGCAAATAGTGCAGTGAAGTGAGTAGCGATAAAGCAAAGTCTACAGATACGGAATCCTAATGAGTTTAGACTTTAGTACATAGTCTAATGACTCTCAATTGTGTGTGGACGTGCGTGTGTGAGAGAGAGAAATTGAGGCTCTATGTACATGTGTAGAACAAGAGAAGGGAAGGTTATGGTCATATTCCTGATTTAGGAGCTCATCAAAGCACGAGAAAGTATATTTATTATACATATGCTATTTTCCCTAAAATAAAAACTGTAAGAAGAAAATCTTGACAGAATCTACTTAACCAGTAGGTATGCATAGAAGATAGTATGAAAAATTATTTTAAGATATAATCAGACTCTAAGAAACTATCAAATATTTTTTTTTTTAAAATAAATGTAATTATCACAGAGATCCCTTTAGAACTCAGATATAATCGTGGGGATTCACTGCTTAAAACCCACAGTTACTAGTGAGAACTGGTAACGTGGCTCAGAAAGCCCTTTGAGATCCAGCCCTTGCCCACATATAAAGCCCCATTCCATGTCATTCTCTCTTTCTCCATAGCTGGTCACTCCAATTTTCTTTCACTTCCTTCAGTATTTTTCTGTCCCAAAGTCTCTGCATCTGCTCTTCTCTCTGCTTGGAATATCCCCCAAACTTCACATATCACTTAATATCCTGGCAAAAGTCTAAACTCTCCTTAACCTCCACTATCAATATCACCACCAGTACTCCTGCCTCCACCAGACCAGCTCAGTTCCACTATATAATCTTATTTCCATTAAATCTATCCCATATTATAATTAAATACTTTTGTGATGTGTAAACTTATTAAGAAAAGTGTTTCCTTTGCTTACATTATTTCTAATGTCTATCACAGTACTTGACATTTAATAAGGGCACAATAAATATTTGTTGAATGAATAAGTATTTTCAAAGTCTTATAGTAATGATAAAGAAGAAATCTGATTAACAAGAAGTGATACTAAAGACAACAAAAACAGTTAAGAGACTTTTTAGTGATTCCAAGCAAACATAAGTCATAAATAAGTCTGGGATGGAGGGGGGTAATACACTCTATATGTAAAGAAAATAAAAAGCAAATAAATCCCAAAAATAGTTAAGGAAAAAATTCAACATGGAAGTGATATTCCAGTTGAATTTAAAGGAATGTGAAATGTTTAAACAGCAAAGATAAAAGCAAGGAATGTTACTATGGTAGACAGAATAAAGGTCTCCAAAGATGTTTAGGCTCTAATCTTCCAAAGTAGTAAACATGCTACCTTCCATGGCAAAAGGGGGTTGGTAGGTGTGATTAAGTTAAAGAATCTTGAGATAGGTAGATTAACCTAGATTATCTACATGGCCCCAATGTAACCACAAGGACCTTATTAAGAGAGAGGCAAGGTCAGATTCAGAAAAAGTAGATGCAACAATGAATGTAGAGGTTTTGAGTGATAGAATTTAAAGATGGAGGAAATCCAAGAAATGCAAAAGGCCTCTAGAAGCTGCAAAAAGCAAGGAAATATATCCCCATTTGCAGAAGGCATAGAAGGGAACTTCTTCAACTTGATAAAGAGCATCCATACATACAGATACATACATACATACCCTATAGCCACTTAATGGTGAGAAATTAGATGTTTTCCCCTAAGATCAGGAATAAAGCAAACATATTTCTTACATATTTTTATATCTTCTGTTTACATACTGGACGCCTTAGCTAATGCAATAAGACAAGAAAAGGAAATTTTAAAACATACATATTAAGGGGGCATCTGGGTGGCTCAGTCGGTTGAGCATCCGATTTCAGCTCAGGTCATGATCTCACAGTTAGTGAGTTTGAGCCCCGCATCGGGCTCTGTGCTGCCAGCTTAGAGCCTGGAACCTGCTTCAGCTTCCGTGTCTCCCTCTCTCTCTGCCCCTCCCCCACTCATGCACTTGCTCTCTCTCTCTCTCCCCCCCTTCAAAAATAAATAAACATTAAAAAACATACATATTGGAGAAAAAATACTGTCTTTGTTCACAGGTGACATCATTATTTATGTAGAAAACACAAAAAAACCTGTAGAAGAAAAAATCAAAGTGGTATTAAGTTTAGCAACTTTTAGATACCACCACCAAAAGCATGATATATGAAGGAAAAATTTAATAAGGTATATTTCATTAAAATTTAAACCTACTCTGCAAAGAACACCGATAGGAACATGAAAAGACAAATCACAGATTAGAAACAAAAATATTTGCAAAACAGCTGTAAAGAACCTGTATCCCCCAAACATTCAAGAACTGCTGGAACTCAATAATAAGAGTTTTCAAAGAACCCAGTATAAAAAAACAAGGTAGGCAGAAAATCTGAACAAATAATTCACTAAAGAAGATACAGGTGGCAAATGAGCATGTAAAAAGATGTGCAACCTCATATGTATCAACAGGGAATTGCAAATTAAAAGAAGATGGCAGCACATACCTATTAGAATGGCTAAAACCCCAATCCCTGACAACACCAAATGACGACAAGGACATGGACCAGCAGGAAGTCTCATTCATTGCTGGTGGTAATACAAAATGGTACTGCTGCCTTGGAAGACTGTTTGGAGGTGTGTTGGTTTCTTTGTTCGTTTTACAAAGCTAAACGTAGTTTTACCATATATTCCAGCAATCACATTCATAAATATTTGCCCAAGTTAAGTTGAAAACTTACATCTACATAAAGAACTGTACATAAATGGCTGTATCCACAAATTTTATGCAAATTTTATGCAAAATTATATGCAACGAAAATGTCTTTCAATAAGTGAATGGATAAACTGTGGTACATCGATACAATGAAATATTATTCTGTGATAAAAGCAAATGACCTATCAAGCCACGAAAAGACATGGAGTAAACTTAAATGTATATTGCTCAGTGAAGGAAGCCAGTCTGAAAAAGCTTCATTCAATATGATGCCAACTATATGACATATTGGAAAGGGAAAAACTATAGAGACAGTAAAAAAAAAAATTAGTAGTTGCCAGGAGTTGGGAAGGAAAGAGAAGAAAGAATGTATAAGTGAAGCACATATCATGTTTGGGACAAATGACTCTGTACAATATTTTACTGGTGAATACAGGCCATTACATTTTTGTCAAAAACTTACTGAAAATTACAACACAAAGTGTGAACCCTAATGTAAACTACAACTTTAGCAAAATACAATGCATCATATCAGTTCATCAATTGTAAATGTATCACATCAATGTAAGATGTTAATAAAAGAAAAAAAAACGGTTAAGGAGAGGCACTAGGCAGGAGAGAGGAGGGGATGTATGAAAACTCTGTACTTACTGTTAATTTTTTCTGTAAATCCAAAACTTCCCTGAGAAATAAACTTTATGAAAAAAAAAAAGAAAGTAAGAATTTGGAGAAGGCTATTTAAAAAAAAAAAATGCTGCCTAGTGTCATATTGCCACCAGGAAAAAATTAGAAAAATAAAAAATGGCTAATGTCCTACTTTTTGTTTTGTTTATGTATCTATTTCTGGTCTATTTCTCCAATTCAAAAATGTTCAAAGATGTAGTTGGAACAGTTGTCAACTTATTAATAGAGGTAGCACTTCTGACATCAAGTGAGAATCAGTTCTATAATTCAACAGCAGCACACAAAAAGGCTCACATTCCTTAAGGATTCCACAAACGGCTTATTAAACTTTCACAGGGCTACCTCAAAAAGCAGAACAGGATTCAGGTTTTTTAAAACAAGCCTTGAAGAAATAAACCACAAAGAAGGCCAACTCCTATCTTATTCTACACACAAGCACAGCTTCTATTGAAGATCGTATTTGTTTCTTTTGTTCAATGGCAGACCCCAAACATCCTACAGAGAAACCAATCTATTCCCAAAGCCTACATAACATGTACTGCCTAACAGAAGGTTAGACCTAAAGGTGAAGTTGACCTCTTTACCATGAGAACTGTAGAGAACCAGTAAGTTCTTTCACCTGGACACTTTACAGAACAGCAGTCCAAGCCTTGCTGGGATTGTTAACTACAGACGACATTCAGAGCCTGAATTTAACCACAGCCTCTGAGAGTATAGCTAGTTTGGCCTAAAGGGCATGTATTATTCTTTATTTTTTGGAGAGGCTTGTCTATAAAAAAACTGAGAGCAACTGAAAATTTGAATCTTTCTATGTGGTTATGAGAATATATAATCTTTATTCTCCCCCAGAAGAAGATGTTTCCAGTAATAAAATTTCCCTAAGCATTCAATTTATTCTACAAAATTTATTCTCTATAATTATAATATGGAGAGTAAAAAACAAAGTTATATGAAGATTTACATCACTAAATCAAAAATACAGAAAGAGGCATAATATGTAATAGATTTAAATGTCAATGTATACTTTTTCATCTACATGAAATACTGCTGGTAATTTCATACAGGTACCAAAATAGAGGTGATATTTTTCATCATTATGATTTGCTTATAACAGGAGGCTATTTCATAGCTGCAATCTTTTATAAAAAATTATGTTCTTCAAATGAGTGGAAGCTCCAAATATAGCCTAGGACAAAGAACTACTGTAACTATGATTAAATTTATCCATGAAAGCATTGCTCAAAAATCATGCAGGAAATGATCCATGGTAATAAATAATAACTTTTGAAAATTAAATTTTCATATGTGTTGAGAAAATGTGTATACGGAAGGTATGCTTAAGAGTTGGTGGGATTTTGTACCCTTAGTTGGCAGATAACAAGAAAATATCTTCATATGACTGATTTCCAACACTACTTTATCCTCTTCTGCTAAAAGCAGCTGAAAACTCATCTCCTTCAAAAACTCTTGGCCGAGTCGCCTTCTTGAAATTCACTGTTATCCTACATTTTTACTCATTATTTGTAGAGTTGTAATATGAATTAAATGTATGTTTGCAAATATTAAATCTTTATTTCACAGGCAATTTTCTAGAGAACTGAGTTCTTGAATTTTATTGTTTTATACCCCCATAACACAAGTGTAAAATATGCAGTGAGCATTTTGTTTTGAAGAACTTGGAGGTGTCATCATTTTCTGCATATTGATGACTTAGGTTATGAGAAAACATTTAAAATAAGTGTTGTATAAATACATCAGTAAAATTTATTAAAATTTAAATGCTCCTAAATTTTGATTAGGCATTTATAATTCTTAGAATCTAAACAAACAAAAACAAACCAAACAGTATAAATTTTGAGTGCCCAATCATAAAAGCATAATCAAATTATGCAACCCAGTGTTATAGAAAAGTACAGCTTGACTAAAAAGAACTCATTTGATCCAGATAATTTACCAATTACATCACTTCCTAGGTATGAGTCAATTAGCATTCAAGAGCCTAGATTTCTTATCTGTAGAATAGAGACATGATTTGTCCTAAGAAGAGCCAAGTAGGAAGAATAAATGAATATACTAGTACACATTGAATAAATGAATAATTATGTAATTTTATGTATTTTATATAATGTATATACCATTTTTAAATGAGTGTGTAGTTATATACACTTCATATGTTCTTTGAAATTCCCATTTAATAATTCAACGTGAAAACTGAAAACAATGGGATGTATATTATTATCTTGATCTCTTTTGCTTGACAAAGTGTTTCTGGTGTATTGGTATGGGATGAACTTGCAGGAATATTTCATCTGTGCCTCACTGTCCCAGTACTTAATGAAGATATAGAAGTCTCACACAGGAGTTACTTCGATCCCAGCAATTTGGTTAGAATACTTCTATTTCTACCTCCTGAGGAACTCTCATGTGTTATTATGATTATACACACTTGCGCACATGCATAGCACACCTTTACATATATATACGTGTATATATGTATACACATAGAGATTTAGATATAGATGTAAATATATAGCTATGCAGATATATAAGGATATAGATAATTAAACAGAAATAGATACATTAATGCAGATGTAAATATGGGTATGGTGTGTGTGCATGACAAAACATCAGCAATTTGTTAATAAATTAAAATTAAGTTTATTTTAATTTATGAAATTTAGGAGAACATCACCTTGACAGGTTCTTAGAGGAAGTAAGCTATTTATTTGGGTTTTGTGATCTGCACTCAGGTGCTTTAAAGAATGGCTTTCAAGGGAGGGATTGGATTGAATGGGGGAAATTTCAAATTTTAGTTTAAAATAGTTTTTAATAATTTAATAAAATTTAGTAGTTTAGTTTAAATCACTTAGGATTGTGGCAAAACAAGGCAAGAGTCTTAAAGCAAGTCCTATTAATTGAACTGTTGATTCATTAGTTAGGTCTTTGCTCAGGTATATTCTCAGATTAATTTTTAGAAATTTCCTCAAATGATGGAATTTCTCAAAACAAAGTTATTTCATAATTTAAAAAATTATCTTTTCTAGAAAAAAATTGTTTTAACAAGTAAATCATGTTGATGCAATAGTCTCAGCCCTCAATATGTGTATACATACATACACACACACACACACACACACACACACGCACACACACACTCTTCTAAGTTCCTTAACTCTGATAACTGAGATGGCCAGCAAGTAGTAACACCCCACTATCAATGAGCAAACTTAACATCCAGATTTTTATTTCTAAGTGGAATTCTCCACTAAAATGATGCGGAGATTCTTGAATAAATTATTGATTCCCCTATAGATTAGGGGAAAAAAAACCAAGATGATCTTGTAATATCTTAGGCCATAGGGTAAGTAATTGCTCAAGGAATTACAAAGACATGGAAAAGAATTTCAAATTGAAGGGGCTTCTACAGGCCAAATATAGGACAAAGAAGTATTTAATTAACTAGCGGTAGTAATAAATTATAACCCACTGAATGAAACAGGCATGAAAATATTTCCCAACAGAATATTTATTAATTACAAAGGGGGAAACGACTAACTTACAACAGGAGGTTGGCAGACACCACGTCAATCAAGTTACCAAAGTGAACGTCACAACAAATAGCATAAATCAAAAGTGTGTGTCACCCAGAAGAACACATTGAGAACACAACATTGCATGTGTGATTTTCCTGCCAAAGATGTACAATTAAATGTAAACATGAGAAAACATCAGATAAACCCAGGGAATTCTAAAAAATAACTAGCCCGTATTCCTGGTTACGGTACTTCAAAGGTTCAAGTCCATCAAAGGCAAGAAGAGACTGAGGAATCCTTCAGACAGGAGTATAAGACATTGTAGCTAACAGCAACACAAAATTCTGGACTAGATCTTTTTGCTACAAAGTAAATTTTGAAAGAGTCTCTGAAACTTGTCTGAGGCAACTTGAGATCTAAAGATTACGTGATTGTAATTTCCTGATTATCATAAATCCACCTGGCTATTAGGAGAATGAACTGGTTTGTAGAAAGTGCACATTAAGTATTTAGGAGTAAAGTAGCAATGTTAGCAGGTTACAATGAAGGTTTTCAGGAAAGTTATCTGGGGAAAGAGAGGAAGGGACAGAGGTAGAAAGTCAGGAAAGGAAGGAAGGGAGGGAGGAAATGGAGAGTAAAAGGAGGAAGAAGACAGGGAGGGAGAGAGGAAAAAAATATTTACACTTCTTCCTTGTTAGAAGTATAAAGTTGTTTGTACTGTACCTGTTTATACCATACTTACTTTTTGGGTAAGCTTATCATTGTTTTATAACATGTTTCAAAAGTTTTAAACAAGAAGTAAGGATGGAATGAATCCTTTTCAATATGCAAGTATCTCTCACCTACTCTGTGTTGCAGCAAATGAGAAAGTATGAAAGAAAGGAAGGATGTGCAATCAAAACAGTATTTGTTGGAGGACCTGGGTGGCTCAGTAGTTGAGTATCCAACTTAGGCTCAGGTCATGATCTTGCAGTCATTGAGTTGGAGCCCCACATCAGGCTCACTGCTCTCAGCGCAGAGCCAGCTTCAGATCCTCTGTTACCCTTTCTCTGACCCTCCCCCGCTTGTGCATGCTCTCTCAAAAGTAAACATTGAAAAAAAAAAAAAGAAAACAGTATTTGTTTCTCAGGAGAGAATGGACAGGAACTCAAGAACAATCAAAGAAACTGCTTAAAGTACATGCAGATGACTCAGAGGATGGACATTCCAGTTAGGACTTTAGGGAAAAAAAACCCTTCAAATATTTGATACAATATGCTTAAGACCAACAAATACATGCTTACACACACAAGCAAACACACACTAACAAACACACCCAGAAGGAAAGATTATTAGAAAATAAGAAAATAAAAAAAAATGCAAATCTCAGGAGAATATAAAACCCTATCTGTCTCCCAATATCCATTCTTACCTTCATCCATATTAACACTGTAGAAAAGGAGGAGTCAGGGAAGATAGTAATGGTGATTTCCATACAAGAAATAGATAATGTCTAAACTTAACATATCAAGAATTAGCAATATGGAGATATCACTACTCTAGAGAGGTTAGGATCAGCATTATCAAAAAATACCAATCAAAAATAGCATCAGGAAATAGCAAAACAGAGATATCAGTTATCCATAGAATATTAGAACAGCCACTATCAAAAAATACACAAAATCCAGAAATGCTGATGAGGATATGAACAAAAGAGAACTCTTGTGTACCACTGGTGGGAATGTAAACTGGTCCAATTGGCATAGAAAACAGTATGGAGATTCCTCAAAAAATTTTTAAAAATAGAACTACCGGGGCGCCTGGGTGGCGCAGTCGGTTAAGCGTCCGACTTCAGCCAGGTCACGATCTCGCGGTCCGTGAGTTCGAGCCCCGCGTCAGGCTCTGGGCTGATGGCTCGGAGCCTGGAGCCTGTTTCCGATTCTGTGTCTCCCTCTCTCTCTGCCCCTCCCCCGTTCATGCTCTGTCTCTCTCTGTCCCAAAAATAAATAAAAAACGTTGAAAAAAAATTTTTTAAATAAAAATACCATACAATCCAGCAATTTCATTTCTGGATATTTATCCAAAGAAAATGAAAACACTAACTCGAAATAACATATGTACCTCCAGATTCACTGCAGCATTATTTATAAGAATCAGAACATGGGAACAAGCTAAGTGTCCACCTGTGGATGAATGAATAAAGAAAATGTGGTACATACATTCAATGGAATAAAGAGGGAAATCTGGCCATCGTGACAACAGGAATGAACCCCTTCAGGGCATTATGCTAAATGAAACAAGTTACACAGAGAAAGACAAATACCTAATGATCTCACTTATATGTAGAATCTAAAACAAACAAACAAAAACACTGTACTCATAGGTACAAAGGAGAGACTGGTTGTTGCCAAAGAGAGAGGCAGGGGATGGAGATGGGAAAAATGGGCTAAGAGGTCAAAAGCCACAAAGTTCTGGTTATAAAATACCTAAGTTCTGAGAATAATATACAGCATAGTGTCTATAGTTAATAATGCTGTATTGTATATTTGAAAGTTGCTTAGAGAATAAAACTTACAAGTTCTCATCACAAGAAAATAAATTTGGTAACTATGTATGATGATGAATATGATGACAGATGTGAACCAGCCTTATTATGGTAATCATTTTTCAGTGCAAATATTGAATCATTAAGTTGTACATCATAAAAGTAATACGATGTTATATGTCAATTACGTCTCAATTAAAAAAAAAAAGAAATAGCAGTATAAACCTAGAGATATGGAAACAATAACCAAAAGCAAAAACAGTTTAAAGTGATTGCCTCCACAAAATGGAAACATGGATATGAGAATGAGAGAATAGGAGGAAAAATTTTCATACTAATATTTTATCTTTTAATATTTCTTCCAGGTCAATATATTACTTTGATTTTTAGTGAGTGGTTTTGATCTGAGTTCATTTCTAATTTTATGATAGATGGTATTACTTAGACATTATGAGAGATGTTTGTAGAAGAGGAATCTGTTAGAAGTCAGTCCCTGAGTTTCTAGACACCTATGCCAGCATTCTCTAAACAGTAGTTTATAATTCATTAATAGATTATGAATGATCGGTAGATCATTATTAGATCATTTTAATGAGTCTAGTTTTACATTTTTTTTCTTGAAACAGAATAAAATAGAATAAAACAGAATAGCATAGTGTAGAATTAATCAGGGTAAAACACTGGCCAGTGTGAATGTGCGTGTGTGTGTGTAAAAGAATACTGGGTCATGCTGTAAAGGCATTTCTTACTGTGGGTCCAGTGACAAATTTTGAAATCTACCTTACCGAGATAATTGTTTTTCCTAAATTTTGCAGATGGTCTCCTTATTTCAATTTCAGAATTAACAGTAAAAGAGGGAGAGACACTAATATATGCAATAATGCCAATTGATAAAACAGGTAATTATCTTTAAAAAAATACTATGTGTACTATTTTAAATGTTTAATTGTGCATAAATACTGTGATTATTTGTGTTTGTGTGTATAAGCACTGAGTAACAGTAGTCAATGATTATTTACCAGTAATTTATATCAAGGATATCCAACTACCACCCACAGGCCAAATGTATCCACAGTCACAGTCTGTTTCTCAAAGTAAAGTTTCATTGGAACATAGTTACACTGTTTGTTTATATATTGTCTATAGCTACTTTTTTGCTACAGTGACAGAGCTGAGTAGTTGCAACAGACCACATGGCCAAGAAAGCCTAAAATATTTACCTCTGGACCTTACAGAAAAAGTCTGCTGACCTCTGAATTAGACAAATACCATAATACACCAGCTGTTAGATCTGAGCATTGGGACAGTTTGGAAAGAAAGAGGTGGTGAGTTTGGAAAAATGTCATGTATTTTATTTTATTGTAAGAAAATGAGATGTATAAGAAAAAAGCAGATGTGGTTTGGCCTTTGACTAAACCAACACTTTTGAAAATTTTAAAGATAACACTAATGGTATCATTTATTCAATTGCTTTGCATACAGTATATCCTTTAATAATAACCCAAGTATTATTTTACTTCTTTTACATGTGAGAAAAGTATGGTTTATACAGATTAGGGAACTTAGCAAAATTTACCTAGTAATTTATTTAGGAGGTGACACGACTAATACTTGATTTCAAGTCTGTTCAATTCCAGAGTCCCACTATGATAAACTGCTGTACTTCTGGTCCTGAGCAGTGAAGTGACTCATCAATACATATTATCAATATTAGGAAATAAATCTCAAACTGAACGTCCCAACTGAGAAGGAGTCCATAGAAACTTCCTTATTAAAAAACAAGTATACACACATACTTATTTGTATTGTAACCTTTTCCTTTATGGGGGGGGGGGGGGGCGGGGAATGGCTGGGAACATAGTACATCTAAGAAGACTGATTGATGGTTTCATACAACCAATTACCTATTATCACTGAAAACAGAACAAGAACATAAGATCTTGGTAACTCATTAGCAGTGTAACTGCACTGACATCTACCCGTGGTTCATCCTTCGCCAAAACTGTTAAACTGGATGAACCTCAAAGTCTTTATCACTAAAATAAGAGTAAGAAATTTGCTCTCACATGGCTACTGTAAAGTATCTAGTGAAATCACGGTATAAGAATGCATAGTAGATAATAAATCATAAATATCTGATTATGAAGTACACTGATTATATAAGAAGACTTTTTCTTGCAACAGTGTTTTTTTTTTATTCATTTTCTAAAGGTATTGCAAAACAATATGTTTTCATTTCTCTAAGATAATATTGGTCTGGTTTTTATGTCTGAGTGGATAGATCCTATGAAAGTGGGAACCGATAATCTCTTGAAATCTTTTCACTTCCTCTATCTACAAAGTTGTATTATCAGTTTACTGGATACAAATCAGGGCTGAGAGCTGCCCAACCCTAGACACAGAGGATGTCAGGCACATTTACTCCCCAAATCCCTGTCCGCCCAATCCAAATACCGTCTAATTCATACTCTCAAGGGCCTTTGTCACCAACTTTACTAAGTTTCAGAAGCCTGGGTCTGTGGACTCTTTCCAACAATCTATCACTACTTATTAGAAAATACAACAGTGTGAAAAAAAAATAGTTTTATGACAAAGACCTGATCTTACTTACTTACTTACTGAGGCTTAGAAATCGAGGTCTCACAACTAGCGAAACAAGAAAACAGAAGTCAGAGATGGCCCTAAAACTAAAATGTCTGTGATTATACTTTAGGGAAATATATTTGCATTTCAAATTGTGGTCGTTTGAAATAGTATGTTTATCACTTGCAAATAACTATTAATAGTCAATGTGTGAAGGATCAGAAACTATGAAAAGGCCTATCAATGCTGAGAGAGATGAAAGTTCCAATGTATTTATGACTTACTTTCATTTCATTAGATATGCAAAATGAAACCTGGTTTTAAATGAGGTTTTTTACAACAAATTCTTTCATACACTGACAAATCACTAGTATCAAAATGTCTTTACATGAAGTGAGACTAGTTAAAAAACAGGCAAAAAAATTTACATCTGATGAAGATTATTTTTAATGTATTTGTGCTCCTACAAGGAAAAAATATTTTCAAATTTGGCTTTTTCTCCACCTGTTGAATTTGTACAGCAAGCCAGGTGCAACTGAGTGTGAGCGGTGTCTTTTATAAGCCTAAACTCTTCCTTTATGCAGTTATCCCTCATTTCATGGATCCAATAAACATATGTCTGCCCTTCGCACCCATTTCCTTTAAGCTTCTAAAGAAAACAAAGCTAATACCAATTAGTACTTGTGGCTATTGTCTCTAATAAAATTACGTCATATTCGAAATGCTGTCTTTCCTGGGCATAATTGCACATTAAGTCTGTTAATTCTCATCTACCACAAAAGACTTAACTTTTCTTCTGCTAAAGGAATTTTTGACATCATAAAGAAAGAGGACAGGGGCGCCTGGGTGGCTTGGTCGGTTAAGCGACCGACTTCGGCTCAGGTCATGATCTCACAGTCCATGAGTTCGAGCCCCGCGTCGGGCTCTGTGCTGACAGCTCAGAGCCTGGAGCCTGTTTCAGATTCTGTGTCTCCCTCTCTCTCTGCCCCTCCCCTGTTCATGCTCTGTCTCTCTCTGTCTCAAAAATAAATAAACGTTTAAAAAAATTAAAAAAAAAAACAAGAAAGAGGACATATTTCAGAGAGGAGACTAGCCCATGCAACTTGTGCAGTTAGTCATTTTAGAATAAGACTCCTGTTTATAGCCATACAAAAGGCCTACCCTGAGGAGTGACGCACATACATTATCTAGAGTCCTAATCTCAGAAGCCTTCAAGGGTGGTGGAACCCTTTCCCTCCTGCACCCAGAGACTAAACTGCACGGCTGGGGCTCCTGTGCCTTCCCTCCAGCCTTCCTCTCTCTTCCCCTTAACCCACCCATGCATCTTTAGGTACCAAGAAATCTGTATTTGTCGATTAAACTCTTTGGTTCATGATAATATTTTTTTTAATGTTACCATTTATAATATACTATTGATGTCTGTCTTTTCCATTTATTTCGATCTGGCTATGAGCATTAGAGTGAATCAATTTGGAAGTAGCATACACAGATATCTGGTCTTTATTAATAGCGCCATTATTGCATGTAATCTACTAAGCAATGCTGCTTCTAAGAATAATCATTTTAAAAATTAAATTGCACCTTATTTGCTGGATGTATATTTTGATACAGAGCAACAAGTAAAATTTCTAATTTGTGCTGAAGTGTCACTTTGTACTTCCTAGAGATAAGTTATGAAAACAGATCAAATTATTATTCTTCATAAATCACAACTGAAAAGTTATAACCTCAAGGAGATCAGCCTGACAATACATAAAATACAGGCTAAATGTGGCAATCACATTGTGCTCTAGGAGGTCAGAGTGGAACTCCTCAAAGTAATTATTTTCTAGTCCTTTTCTGAGACAGGATAATTGATTTAATACATCCAACCAATACTTATTTGTTTCTGCTATTTCTGATTGTGGGTTTCTTCAGAGAATTCAGATCACTGTTTAGCTCTTCAGTGCAAATCTTTGCATACCCAACAAAAAGCACAATGTTTAGATAAACAGAGAGCTACAAAACTTTAATTTTACCACCTAAAAACTTAGAAATAACCCCTAAGTGTATTTTCATAAATATCTCTACTTCCTTTTTAAAAGATGAATCAGTTTTGCTTCTTCACTTGATTCCAATTTCTCCCTTGTTCAATCCATGGCACCCCTTTAGGGACTTGCTCAGACGAGTATCACTTCTCAATTTATCATCTTTCCGTCCACCACCCCGCCACCTCTCAACACTTGCCAAACAGAATGCTAGAGTCTCTCTGGACATTAAGAAAATAAACAATCTCAGCATTGCCCTAACGCCCTTTTTCTTTCATTATCAACTTTAATAAATATTAGACCCAAGTTCATTACTTTTACTTTCTTGTCTTACATTTGCATCTCAATCCTCAGAAATCTGTATCAATGCATTATGATGCAATGGTTCCCCCTAAGATCATCAATTCTTTCCTCGTGACCAAGGTCACTACATCCTTTTCATTGGTTGACTTTTCCTTGAAACTCACGACTGTTCACAACCTTCTCCATTGATAATACCTCTTCTCTTCACGTCCATGAAAAAGCTTTTCCTACTTTCACTCTTTACCACTTCCTCCTTCTCTACCTGGTCCTTTTCACTAACTATACCCCTGGGTTCACATCACCTATATATAGGTTGTTTTCTTTCTTTTGAGCCCCAAACATATCCATGTTTACACTTAACTATCCATTTGAATAAAACAGACCACTGGCTCAGCATAGATAATCTTATCACATATACAAAATCCCTTCCTCCTCTGCAAATATCCTTTGTAAAATAAGAACAGGGGCACCTGGGTGACTCAGTCAGTTAAGCATCTGATTCATGATTTCAGCTCAGGTCATGATCCCAGGGTTGTGGGATCAAGGCCCATGTCAGGCTCTGCTCCGAGATTCTCTCTCTCCCCATGAATCTGTCCCTCTGCCCCTCTCGCTGGCTCCTGCTAAAAAAGAGAAAGAGAAAGAGAAAAAGAAAAAGAAAAAGAAAGAAAGAAAGGAAGAGAGAGAGAGAGAGAGAAAGAGAGAGAGAGAGAGAGAGAAAGAAAGAAAGAAAGAAAGAAAGAAAGAAAGAAAGAAAGAAAGAAAGAGAAAGAGAAAGAGAAAGAGAAAGAGAAAGAGAAAGAGAAAGGAAGGAAGGAAGGAAGGAAGGAAGGAAGGAAGGAAGGAAGGAAGACAGAACTAAGAACTGTTCTCCAGGCCTCCTTCCCTAGCCCTGTCAAATGGTTCTCTCAGCTCAACCTTCTCAATCTCTTTCCACCAGCCCTACTGTCAGCACTTAAATTCAGCCCATTAATATTTCTAGATTTTTGTCTTTTCTTTCAGCTTCTGATATCACTATTCCTTCCTTTCTTTAGTACCTGCAAATCTTTTACTGATTCCTAAACTTGATCCCTATTTTTAACACATCATTGTTTCCCCTCTTATCCTCAAGATAAAATCCAAATTGCTTAACATACCTATGTCATCTGAACTCCCCTCTCAATTACCAGTAGACAGGCTGTATCCCAGCCATGAAAGGTCATTTGCCTTTTCCCAGATGAATGTCAATTGCTTGGAGCTCTCTGCTTTGACACATTCTCTTTTGGAACACCATTCTTCCTTTGGCTAATGACTCCCTAGTATTTGAGCTCAGGGGGAAAAAACAGCACATGTAGAAATCCACCTCTTATCTACAGTGCTAGATTGGTAATCTTCCCTGCTGCCAGAGCATAATAAACACAACCATTATTATACAGTCAGCACTTAAAACAAGATTAAGACTTTTGACATTGTTTTTAATGTTTGTTTGTTTGTTTGTTTGAGAGTATCTCACCCTCTCTCCCTCTGAGAGCAGGCTCCACACTCTCAGTAAAGAGATCAGCACTGGGTTCAATCTCACCAACCATGAGAAATGACCTGAGCCGAAATCAAGAGTCTGACACTTAACCAAATGAGCCACCCTGGCACCCCAACTTTTGATATTCTTACCAATGCCCTTAGTGGAATTTTGGGAGGACATGGAATGTGTCTGATTCTTTGGGTTCACTATGCCTAGTAGTTTAGTTAATCTTAAATATTTATGAAGAAAAAATATTTTCATCTATAATAAAAATAGAAATATCCAATTAATCACAGATCAATACACGACTAATAAAAACCAGAATGTTAAGATCCAGTATGGTAAAACTAAATTATTGACAAATATTCAATCTTCAAAGAGGGATTTCCAGATTCCCAGTATTTATGGGTAGGATATTATTCAGCCCTTAAAAGAGAACATAATCTAGGGTTCCTGCTGGCTCAATTGGTTAAGTGTCTAACTTCAGCTCAGGTCATGATCTCACAGTTCGTGAGTTCGAGCCCCACGTCGAGCTCTGTGCTGACAGCTCAGAGCCTGAAGCCTGCTTCGGATTTTCTGTCTCCCTCTCTCTCTGCCCCTCCCCTGCTCTCAATCTCTCTCTCCCTCTCTCTCTCTCTCCCCACTTTCTCCAAAATAAATAAACATTAAAAATTTCTTAAAAAATAAATAAATAAAAGAGAGCATATTCTTCATTAAATTCCTTAGATAAAGCCATGGGCATAAGAGAAAAGGAAGGAATTTTTAGAAAAAGAAGCCAAGAACCATGAAAAACAAGGGTCTGAAGAGCTAGAGTAGAGGCAGGACTGTGTCCTAAACAAGGAATATTTCCTATCTCAAGGTCAGAGAGGTACAAGACAATATTTACCCAGCAGGATTGGGGAATTATTACTGTAGGTCTCTCATTGTTTCCCTTTCTAGATGGTAATGTCTTTTTTGAAGGCTACTAGATGCTGTAATACATAGTGACTAAAGATGTTGCAATATATATTGAATTTATAATTATATTTATATTTATATATTTAATCAACAGATATGCCAGGTATAGAAGGACACAATTCTGAATCTTCTTTTGCATTTTTTTTTTTGGAAAAATGAAGGAAAAAAATATTTTAAAAAATTATTCCCAATGCCTCTGTACTGACAGTAGAATGTCCTTCTGATAAATATCTACCTTATTTACTATTTTATCGGCTTCTGGTTTGTGCTCAAATGTCATAAACAGAGATGTCTTCCCCAAACACTTGCATAAATTAGCAAGACACACTAGAACCACTTCACTTTCTATCCTATTATCCTGTTTTATGTTTGGAATGAAGCACTTATCACCATCTGATATTTGTGTTATTTATTTTTATATTTCTGCCCTCGTTTCTGCTATTTCCTCAGTGCTTAGCTGACGGTAGGAACTTAATATTAAATACATGACTGCTGTAAAAATAGATGATTAAATATATGATTGAACAATCAGAAAGCATTAATCTCTTAATAGAAAGATTTCTCCTCCCATTCTTTATATGGCAGTCATACCGATCCTTGAAAATTATAAAATATGTAATATTACCTAACATCACACTTAATGCAACCCGCCTAACATGGACTACATGATTTAGTCAGACATACACGATCTGACCTCTACCCATAACTCACCCAACACACGGCATGGGGTAGCTTCTGATTGCCAAAGGAAGGCCTTTAAGATCCCTGTAAATTTTGTCTGCCTTCCCATAGTTGTCCCAAATGAATCTGCAGCCAAACTAAAAATAGTGTGTTTATAAGTGTCAAGATAATCCCCTAACTCTACTTCCAGATTTATTCCTCAGGCCCTTTCAATGTAGAAAATTTAAGCTTCCTATGCACTATCTCTTAACCATATTGGCCTTAATTCTATTGACTTAAATTTTCCAAACCTTTATTTATAGACCTCAGGGCCTTTACATTTTCTGAAACACTCTGATGCCAGGTTTGCACACAGTCTGCTTGTTCTTGTAATTTAGGTCTCAAATATTACCTTTCCAAAGAGGTCTCAGCTTAAAAGTCATATCCTCCAGGTGGGTTATCCCTAAAGTATTCCATACACACCTTCATACACACACACACACACACCCCTCAACCTCAAAGTACGTTGTTCATTATTACATTTGTCAAAATCTGAAATGCATTTTCATTTATTTGTTCTCTGGCTTGTGAAATTATTTTTTCTTTCACTACAGACTAAGGAACCTTATCTATTTCCTTAACCACTGGGTTTCCAAGGCCTGAAAGAAGAGTATCTGAGACACAGGAGGCATTTAGTGATTGCTGAGAGAACGCATGAAACTTACATTCAGCCCAAATTTTAATGCATTAAGACATTTATCTCAATCTTCTAGGCAGATGCCACTTATGTGTCTAAAACCTATATTCTAGTTCCAGTTCTTTGAAAATCCTCTGCGTCTGTCTTGAGTTTGAACCAGTTTATGATGACCGTTCAACTTCTAAAGTTCTATAATTCAGTAGCAAATGAAATATCAAATGTCATTCCCATTATATATATTTAAAGTCTTAGCTATGCTGCAGAGTTTGTGAGGTTCAATTTTCTACAGACTCACTCTTTAAAGGAGAACACTGCAATAGCAATGTATCTTATATAGCTATGGCTGGAAAAATTTGTTGTTGCTGAGCAAAGCATTTAAGCTCTACTGTTGTCAGCAATATCCTAAGAAAAGAAAAAATGAGTCAACTGAATATTCTCATAGCAAAGGTAGCACAGAACAGATTAAACAATATTAAGGTATTCCTAAACTTTCCAAATGCAGGTAAAGTAGCTCTAGGCTTAGAAGTCTATACGCATCAGTTGGCTAGTTGAGCCAACCTCAATGAAAGATGATGACAGCATTTCTAGAAAACTTGGGAAAGCAGAAGTCAGACAAACTTGCATTCAGTTCACATTTTGATCACTTTGGACAAGTTATATAACTTCCTCACCTCTCATTTTTATCATATCAAAAATGAGGATAATATTTGTGTTGTAAGGGTTAGAAATAATGTGTTTATTATGCAATAGCACAGTACTTGCAATGCAGTGGGTACTAAACTCTGTCTGCTATTATTCAGATAGTGAGTAATCATGGCCATGGGAAAATCTCCTATTTATCTTTCCTCAGTAATCGGGATTATTTCTTTTTTGGAAACATAAAATCATGAGGATGGAATTATCTTTTGATAGAAATCATGTTACATGAAGTTTTCCTGAATATGTAGTAAAATCTTTGTATACAGTTGCTATTGATATATACACATATTTGACTTGCTCGAGTGCCAATCCTCATGTAGTTAGTAATTCTTGAGAAAAAAATATTTTTGCAAAACAGAGTGATTTTTTTTCAAACAAGAAATGCTATAAATTTATGGATTAATGCAATAACAACAACATAATTGTACCATTTACTGGGTCCCTGCAATTCCACCAAGAACTTTACAAGAGAGGACGTGTCAGCTTGATTTAACAGATGAAGAACCTGAGGGTCTCATTCTGCAATATAACACATGCTGTCCAAACATAACGGTAAAACTAATATAGAAGATAATCAAACCAAAATAGCTTGCATGGATTTTTCCCTGATAAATATGAAAAGTGAATAGATGTACACCTAATTATATATGGGATTTCATAGCTCATTTTAATCTATGCACAGATTCAGTATGGTACCTGAAATGATGTTATTTAGTGGATTTTAGGTGATTTGTTTATGACAGAGTGTTTGTATTGAAAAGTAATTGGCAACATTTAATGGGTATGTTTTGCTGTGCTCTATACTTTTCTAGGTTAATTTCAATAGCGTAATCTGTGAGACTCATTGGCTTCCTCCTTGGTTCTCTTTTGTGATTCTGTTCTAAATCTCTGATTATAGCCCAGAAGTTCTAACTACTCAAGGGCAGGAAGATTAGATGCCTGCTTGATTTAGAAATACAAGGACCCCAAGGAACTAACCTGAACTCTAAGCACCTAGAGTAAGGAGATTTGAAAACTTATCACATCCATGAAAAAAATATATCCAGAAAATATATGTGTCAGGAGTTAGGCAAAGAAAAAAACAGATATTCTCATTCCTTCTGTGATTGTAGAGTCTTCTGCATAGAATACATTTCATTTGTAAGAGTTTAATATCACTAAATAACCAAATTAATTGAAATAAACTTGCAAATAAAACATTAAGTGTGAAATATATATACATATATCTGAGGAAATATTTTAGACCCTAGAATATAAAATCACATACATCTTACTTATAAGCATATGGATATCCACTGTGACCAAAGTTATTTTAGCTTTCACTAAATATATCTTAATACTCTCGAACTGCAGATTTCTAAATGTAAAATAATATGAACTATAGAGTTAACTCTTTATTTTTACTTAAAATACATAGCAAATGACTTCTCAGTGCATTAACTGATACCATTTTACTTAAATTCCATAAATAATGAAGCAGATGCAATATTCTTCAAGGCAGAAATAAGCTTTTATAGGTTTTATCATTTCTATGACATCATATGTGGTCTGAACTGTAAATAGAGGTGAACCAAATGTTTCCCATTTAAAGCTGGCCACAGCAAAGATTTCAGCTTGATCCATGTCATATAAACAAGCTATGGGCAAGAGCTCAAGAAAAGCTTATAAAAGAGGCACCTGTGGTTTTTAAATTAAGCCCATTTGCTGTAATTAGCCAGCTTTATTTTTCATAAGTCAACTTTTTTCATTGTTTTTTAAACCATCCCTGTGGTGGTCATAAACACTATACAGTTTTAATGGAGGAGGATTTTGTTTCTTAAAACCCCAGGCGACTTGAAATCAAATCAGTCAGGCCACTACTAAAGGGAAAAGAAAAAAAAAAAAAAAAGAAAGAAAGAAAGAAAGAAATTGAGGGCTCTGGTTAACTCACCTCTAGTTGTAGGCAATTCAATCCAAATAAAATGGACTGGCATCAGTTCAGTTCCTTCTTCTACAGTCTCAGTAGATTTACCTTTCCCTTAGAGGTTAATACCCAGAATGGCCATTCTCGATTCACAACTTACTTTTCTGCAAGGTTAACCCTTTAAAAATGACTGTGTATCCAAAAGGAAATACATTTTGAAATAAAATCTCAGGGAATTTCATAGAAAATATACGGCTATAAAAAAACTTTAAAAATATGTTTATGAATAACCAATGCCATTTTAAGTTAATATAAAACAATTACAGATTTGATATATACTGGAGGAACTTTTTAAGAATTATTTAAACTTTAACTTTTTTCCCCAGGTATACTTCAATACTGGCAGCCCTAAAATCTCTCCTAGAAATGTGATTATTTATATAAACACATTTTACCTTTATTGTTTTGCTTACCTCTTGCCATAAAAACAGAAACACGTGGGAGGGGAACAGAACCACAAAACTGATGAAGCTCTTAATCAAAATAATTTTAAAATCTGAAAATTGATGACTGAAAAATAGGAACTTTGACCCAATGTATAAATTGCACAAAGATATTGATTGTAGCATAATATATAATCATAAATAAAGGAAAACAACCTATATTCCAACAACCAAGTAAACATTTTACTATTCAAGTAAAAATGTTTCAAGGACTACTTAGCATGATGTAGTTGGTGTAGTCTATTTGAAAAATAGCTTGGCATTCCAAATAAAGTGGAAAATATATATACCCTGTGCTACAGCAATTTTGCCCGTATTATATACCCTAGAGACATTCATACTGTTTCCATAGGATATACATGTACAAGAATGTTCAGAGCAGGGGCGCTTAGGTAGCTCGGTCTGTTAAGCTTCCGACTTTAGCTCAGGTCAAGATCTCGCGGTTGGTGGGTTTGAGTCCCAAGTTGGGCTCTGTGCTGACAGCTCAGAGCCTGGAGCCTAGTTCAGATTCTGGGTCTCCCTCTCTCTCTGCTCTTCCCACACTCATGGTCTATCTCTATCTCTCAAAAAAAAAATAAATATTAAAAAATATATTTTAGGGGCGCCTGGGTGTCTCAGTTGGTTAAGCATCGACTTCAGCTCAGGTCATGATCTCACGGTTTGTGACTTCAAGCCCCACATTGGGCTCTTTGCTGTCAGCTCTGGAGCCTGGAGCCTGCTTCGGATTCTGTGTCTCTCTCTCTCTCTGCCCTTCCCCTGCTCACACTCTGTCTCTCTCTCAAAAATAAAAACATTTAAAAAGCTTAAAAAATATATTCTTTATAAAAAATAATGATCAGAGCAGTGGGTTTGTTATAGCAAAGTAGTGAAAATTCATGTTTTTATAATAGGATGAATAAAAATGTGTTACCTAGTCATATGATGTAATACTATGTACCTGCAATTTCATTCATAATTATACACAATATAATTTCATTAAATAAAGAAGAAAAGCAAAATATACAACATTATTTAGAGAAATATGTATAGGTGATAAAGTCTACATAAAAACAAGAGAACTTTTATAATGGCATGTTAGTGAATACTTCTTGGAGTAGGGAAATGATTATGACTAAGAAGGAATATATAGTAAGATTCTGATGTGTGAATTTATTCCATAAAGGTATGCTTTATAATTATTTATAAATTATATTTCACAATATAAATAACGTTTTTATTTTTTTAATTTAAATTTTAGTTAATATACCGTGCAGGGGTGCCTAGGTGGTTCAGTATGTTGAGCATCCAGCTTAGCTCAGGTCATGGTCTCACACTTCGTGAGTTCAAGCCACCCGTGAGGCGCTGTGCTAACAAACGGCTCAGAACCTGGAGGCTGCTTCAGATTCTATGTCTCCCTCTCTTTCTCCCCCTCCCCTGCTCATGCCTGCCTGTCTCTCAAAAATTAAAAAAAAATGTTAATAAAAAAATTTTTAAATATATAGTACAATATTGGTTTCAGGAGAATACCGTGATTCATCACTTACGTACAACACCCAGTGCTCATCACAATAAGTGCCTTCCTTAATACCCATCACCCATCTAGCCCTTCTCCCACCCATGTCCCTCCATCAACCCATAGTCTGTTCTCTATCATTTAAGTCTTTTGTGGTTTCTCTCTTCTCTTCTTCCCCCCTTTCCCATATGTTCATCTTATGGGAATTTCTTAAATTCCACTTATGAGTGAAATCATATGGTATCTGCCTTTCTCTGACTCATTTCACTTAGCATAATCCATTCTAGCTCCCTCCATGTCACAGAAAATGGCAAGATTTCATTCCTTCTGATGGCTGATTAATATTCCATTGTCTATATACCACATCTTTATCCATTCATCAGTCAATGGACATTTCCACTCTCTCCATATGGCTATTGTTGATAATGCAGCCATAAACATCAGACTGTATGTACCCATTCAAATATGTATTTTTATATCCTTTGGGTAAATACCTAGTAGTGCTGGATCGTAAGGTAGTTTATCTTTAGTTTCTTGAGGAACCTCTATACTGTTCTCCAGAGTAGTTACACCAGTTTGCATTCCTGCCAACAGTGCAAGAGGGTTCCCTTTGTCTGCATCTTCATCAACACCTGTTGTTTCTTGTGTTGTTAATTTTAGCCATTCTGACAGGTGTGAGGTGGTACTCATCATGGTTTTGACTTGTATTTCCCTGACAATGAAGTTGAGCATCTTCTCATGTGTCTGTTAGCCATCTGGTTCTCTTCTTTGGAAAAGTGTCTATTCATCTCTTCTACCCATTTCTTAACTGAGTTATTTGTATTTCAGGTGTTGAGTTTGATAAGTTTATTATAAATATTGGATACTAACCCTTTATCAGATATGTCATTTGCAAATATCTTCTTCCATTCTGTAGGCTGCCTTTAAGTTTTGTTGATGGTTATCTTCACTGTGCAGAATAACAATGGTTTTAAACATATGACTTCAAACTTAATTTTTGAAAGGAGAAAATAATTATGTTATATAATATCAGATAGAATGGCAGGATTTCCTTAGTATGTGTGTGCATGTGTGCCTGTGTTCACATACACAACTGACCCTTAGACAACAAGGGGTTATGTGCCCCAACACCCTCCCCTGCCCCCTCACCATTGAAAATCCACGTATGACTTGACTTCCCAAAAACTTAGTTACTAATTTTCTATGTTGACCATAAGCCTTTCCAATAACATAAACAATTAACACATATTTTGTATGTCATATGCATTATATACTATATTCTTACAATAAAGTAAGCTAGAGCAAAGAAAATATTAAGAAAACTATAACAAACATAAAAATGTATTTATAGGATTGTATTGAGAAAAAAATCCATGTATAAGTGGACCCATGCAGTTCAAACCTGTGTTGTTCAAAGGTCAACCATATACTTACATAATAATATTTCAATAGATGCATAAATATTTATGTACATATTTTAATCTTTGCAATGTAAGGTTTTTAAAATTCACTTACACTAAAATTAGATGATCTTTAAAAACTAATGTGGTCCTCCTCTCAAATCCCCCCACCTTTGGGTAGCAGGGGAACTTGTATTTACTTAACGCTGACTTAATCTTTAGTCAAACCATTTTAAAAATATAATTAGTCTTTTCCGATAGTGATTGAGCTTCCTTTTAATTTTGTTCCTCATCAAATTCCTGCTCCTTTTCAAGATGATGTCCAGATGAATGAAGGCAAAAAAGCTCACGTGACTTTGCTGAATAGAAGCAGATCACTGCATCAGCAAGCTGCTCATTGGCTACTGTGGGCTCAGTGGCAATACCTCTTGTCTGCCTGACTCCTGTGTTAACATTTGAGCTTGATGTCAACAGATGACACAACTCATTCTGTTTTCCCCTTCAGCCCTTTCTCAGTAGCGCTTCCTGTTGACGTGACTTCCACATAACTCTCACTGGTTAAAATCATTTTTGAAGCTTTACTGTATTTTCCATTCACCTCCTGATCTATCTGTAGCATCTGCCGTGAGTCCGCTATGTCCCTCCAATGGCCTGGCCCTGTTGGCATGCTGGCACTCATTTCAACATGGCACCATGTAGCAAACAAATGAATCTTGCTTATAAACTACATGCACACTCTCTCCTTCACTGTGCCTAGTCTCACAGCTCTGTCTCCTGGAATGACCACTTCATTTTAGTTCAATTCCATTCTGTCCTCAGGGCTTTCTTGACCCTGATTTCTAAATTGCTGCCCTCACTACCATCCCCAATCTCACCCAATTTAAGTTTAAATTGGATAAGATCCTTGGATTGGAGATAGAAAAATAAAGGACACAATTATCCCTAGATCTTGACTGACTCAATCTCCTTTTTCTTCAATTTTTTTTAACGTTGATTTATTTTTTGAGAGACACAGGGAGACAGAGCATGAGCGGGGGAGGGTCAGAGAGAGAGAGAGAGACAGAATTCGAAGCAGGCTCCAGGTTCTGAGCTGTCAACACAGAGCATGTCGCAGGCCTCAAGCTCACGGACTACGATACGACCTGAGCCGTAGTCCAAAGTCGGCTGCTTAACCAACTGAGCCATCCAGGTACCCCTCTTTTTTCCTTATGTTCCCACATTTCCTTGGTCACATTTCCAACTTCTTCCCAATTCTAACATCTTAAGTGTCAGTGGAAGACAGGATATTTTCTCTAAATCATTAAAAACTCTAATCTGCCCTTTGAAGGTTAAATGTGTGCTACAATAAATTTAGAAAAATCATTCTATTTTATGAAGACTGGCTTTGAAGACTTCCTAGACAATCTTATTCCGAATGTCAAAAATTTATTATCATTCTTTCTTTTTTATATATCTTATATAACAATTTCCTCCAGATAAAATACCTTGAGTCAAATAAAAGGAAGATTTTGTGATAAGAAAGGCATAAAAAATCGTATTTATTTTCTCTCAAAATGTTATCCCATTACATATGCATAAAAAGTCTTAAAACTAATATTAATACTAACACTATTTTGATGGTATAGTCATAGGTGATATTAATTGCTTCGTAAAATTTCCCCAAACATCGTAGAATGATGATGTATTATAATCAGCTTAAAACATTAAGAAATACTTTATAAAATCTAAAAATTTTACCCCTAACTATTTATTATACCTGTGTGGTGCAAAGGGCTTGGTTTCTACTGGCCTGAACCATGGAGTCACAAGTTAAGTGCCAGCTCCAATTAACATGGGGAGATTCTAAATAATTTATCTTGATAATAGAACAATTATAAAGAATAATTATTTAAGCTATTTTTTTTTCTTTAAACACTGAGGTAATCAATGGTCTAAATTCTGGAATCAACATGAAATAAAGCACACTTTTTAAAGCTATTCTCAAAAATGATTAGATAAATATAACCTAAATCATTAGAATTCAGCCCAATCTAACAATCTCTGCAATTCTATTTTGACTTAAGGTTAAGCATGTAGCACTTCAGATTCTACATTCCTCTTAGTGTCAAGTCATTTTAGAAGTTCGGTCCCCCAAAAAAGACATTTCTATTCAACATAGCTTTAATTATTTGGATAACAACAACAAAATAACTAATCAACATAAAGTATTTAAATTCAATTTAAATTCAATCAGTGAAAGAAAATAAAGCCTCTACCCCAAGCTTAGGAGGTTTGGTGGTTATTTTTCTATATTTTTAATGACAATTTGTCTGGGATAAAATAATCTTTTCAGATATTCTCTGTATCTTTGATGTTAAAAAATAATTATTCAAAAATTAAGTGTTATTATGTTCATAAACACAAAACGGAACAAATTAATGTTTGAAAGAGAAAAGGTGAAGTTATTAACTGTAATTACACATTTGTTTTTAACCTTCACAAATAGATCCACATGAGGGCAGTAGACCATGGTAAAGCCTAGAATATGAAAAGTAATGCAAAGATACACCAAGAGAAAAAAACAGATTCAATTCTGGAATCCTTCCCTTGGGCAAAAGGCATACACTTCATGTTTTGGAAACTACAACCAACCTGAGTTACCAGTATCTTTCTCATGACTAAATTTTTCTTTTTATATTCCAAAATACTAGCAGAAAAAACAGTTTGCTCTCTATTCCATCCGTATAAAAGCCCGTAAAGAATCCTATCTCATAGAACTCTCAATAACAAAGTCCCGCTGTACTGTTTTCCTTTAAGTATTGACTCAGATGAAAATATCCCAGTGAAGTGAAAACTCCTGCTGTGAAGAGGGGAAAAACTGAGTATTCAATTTACCATTTTTAAAGCACTTTGAGGAATAATGACTCTTTTAGTTAAAAATCTAGACAGAAAAAGAGTAGAAATGGATAATTTTTTACACCAGACTGTTGAGTAATCTGAGAAAAAGATTTGGAGAGTATATGTATGCATGCGTGTAGGTACACACATGTGTACATATCCCCATTATTACCTGGATTTGAAGTAGGGAGTAAAGAAAAGTGATAGAAATTTTACATTACTTGCTCACGTGCCGCCTCCCCCCCCCCCCTTATAGTCTTTTGTACATTGTCTGTATTAATTTTCCACTACTGCTACAACAGATTACAACAAAGCTTGGTGCCTTATAACAGTACACAACGATTATCTGACGGTTTCTGGAGGTCAGAAACCTAACGAAGGTCTTGGGGTCCCTGGGTGGCTCAGTGGGTTAAGGCTCTTACTTTGGCTCAGGTCTCATGGTTCGTGAGTTCAAGCTGCGCAGCGGGCTCTGTGCTGACAGCCTGCTTCAGATTCTGTGTCTCCCTCTCCCTCTGTCCCTCCCCTGCTCACACGCTGTCTCTCTCTCCTGCAAAAATAAATAAATATTTAAAAAGAAAAGAAAGAAACCTGAGGAAGATCTCAATGGATGAAAACCAAGCTGTCAGCAGGGCTGTGCTCCTTACTGCAGCCTCTGGGGAAGAATCCAGTCCAAGCACTTCCACATTGGCAAGATCCAGTTTGATAAAGTCATAGGATTATTTCCCCTCCTTTACTTGCTGTCAGCTAGGGACACCGTAACTTCTAGAAGCCACTCTCCAGTCCTCACGCGGGACTTTCATATCTCAGAGCAGAAACAGAATCCTGAGGCCCCTGCAGGCTTACGATCAACTCTGGTTTCCCTTCTGCTGTTGCTGCATCTTCCTGATTCCAACCTGAGAAAGTTTTCTGCTCCTAAGGGCTCCTGGGATAAGACTGGGCCCACCCAGATGAACCAGGATGATCTGCCTGTTTTGACATTCATATTCCAAGTTACACCTGCAAAGTCCCTTTTACCATGCAGCATAACCTATTCAACGGTTCTGGGAATTAGGGTGTGGAGATTTAGCGGGAGTCATTACTGAGGTTGTCACAGCATGCAAGTAAGAGGAGGCTCTGAAGGGAATAGAAAAATATGGACACAGCAAAGGAGGAAAAGACAACAGACAGATACAAAAATAATTTTTTCTGAGACTACTTTCTCCATGTCCTTTATGTCTCATATATGTTACCAGCTCACTCCTGCACTTGTGTCTTGACTCATGCTTTCTGTCCTGCCCAAAGGCACACCCTCCTTTATGCACTGCCCATCCAAAGCGTAACTTGTATTCAGGTTCCTAGGAAGATCTTTCTTCCTACCAGGAACCACCAAAATTTATTCAAAGCCTTATTGATTTTTTTATTTGTCAGAATCCCTAAGCATTTAAGAACTGAACATTAACCCTCACTAATGATCACTAATGTAAATCTGACCTCCTCCAAGTAATGTGTGAGAGTTAAGAGCATGGCGTCTATAGCTGAGTTCCTCAATCATATTCCAGTCACATCTCAGATCTGCCACTTAGTAGCTGGGTACCCTTAAGCAAATTAATAAACTTCTATGTGCCCCAGTTTTCTTTTCCATAAAATAGGAGTAACAGTAATATAATGGATTTAAGCAACTTAATACACATAAAGTGCTTAGAACATTGCCAACCACATAGTAGGTACTCAATAAATGGTAACCTTGATTACAGTTGTTAATAACTGTTTAAGTGATTTGAGCATATATCTTATTTTGGGGTTATATTCAATAAGATTCCAAATTCTTTAGCTGCTTGTAATTTTCCATTTGATGTTCATATATACTCCAGTAAAACATAGGTGGAAATTAGGAAAGAAGCTTTCTGTTTCTGAAAATTCCCTGCTTAAGAAAGAATATATTGATGCTCTTATAGTCATTATCATATGCATTTAATTTTATGTCAGTGAAACTGGCAGACTCCTTTAAAAAACTATATATGAGATCAAACTAACAGAAAGGAAAGCGAGAGAGTGTAGAATATGGATACAGGACCATGGTTACCTTGGTAGAGGAAAGCAGAGGGTTCCACATCCTCATGTGGTGATAATTGGTGGGTAGCAGCCCTCCCCTATGTTAGACCACAGTCTCACAACTTCCCTATAAGCCGTACCACTCTGTTGCCCTACCCAGCCTGCCTCATGCAAATACACACACACACACACACACACACACACACACGCACACGCACAAATTTTCTGTGTGCATTAACTATAATTTGTATGAGAAGCCATCCTTACTTGACTCTTTTAAAGTGAGGAAATTTTATTTGATTATTCCAGACAGCTCTTTTCAAACAAAAGAAGTGAATATACATAAATTTCATTTTGGCCTAAACTGTTAAAGCAAAATATATGTAATTAATGCTGCAATATGATGCCGAGGCGAAAATCCACGAGATAATAAACAGAGCATAGATGGCATCTTCTGAAGGGTCCTAGGTTCATCAACATTTCAACTTTATTTAAATTTCTAATAACTGGTATTGTCAAGTGATGTTTTCTAAAATGAATTTTGTTCCACTCTTTTAGGAGAACTAAACTTTAGGCAAAATAGATCATTAGTACCAATGAGAAAACATGCCATTTGTTCATTCATTTAACTATTATTTATTGAGGTTAGGGATAGTGCTTAATAATGAATGGTAATATTAATCACTGATCTTTGAAGTGATACTAGAGGTAGGGATCATTATATCCTCACTTACTTCAGAGAAAGTAAGTATTGCCTGAAGGCGGTAAAGCTTATTCATCCTGCTCGGATGTACTTATGTCTAAGCCTTTAGGATTGCTGTTGCTCATTAACTATGCTAATTCACTTAATAACCCCCCACCTAGCATTTACAAATTTTTGTTTCACTTTTGGTGAAGGGACACTTTTGGTGAAGCTTAAGGGACATGTACTGAATCAATGTAAAAATGAAATATATCAATTGTTAGATTTAAGCATTTGGGGATATTTTTCCTTTCTTTCTTCATTTGGGATCTCCCAAGGAAACAATTTAATAGAATCATACATTTTTCACTGTAGCAGCAAACTTAAAATGCTTTTGGTTTAAGTAGCAGCATATCTGCTGCCAGTGGCTTAAACATAGGTTGTATTAATAAATCTTGAATGGCAAGGAGTTCAGAGGTTAATTCTACCAGCTCACACTTGCCAGGCTTTTCCATCACTTACGCTTCTCCCAAACCCTCCCCAAGATCACCTGGGGCTGTTGCAAGCCTCACAGTCACATGTAACTGTGTTCAAAGGCAAAGGTGGGAAGGGAGTGATGTACCCCTTATGCACCTCTTCCTTTCAGTCACACAGAAAACTGTTCCCCAAAGTTTCACAGCACAGTTACCGTCAGGACTTTTTAGTCAGAACAGGATCACAGGATGAATCCTAAAGCAGGTAAAAAGGTATAGTAATAGTATCATTGACGAGATGAAGCACTAGCCATGCCCCATTCAGAGTGCCTTTCTTCCCCCCAAATGTGAATAAAATCTGAATTCTGTCTGCAAAAATGAAAGAAGTAATGACTACTTGGTAGGCACCTAGCAGCAGCAGGTGCTATTTCCTTAGTACTCTCTCTTGCCACATGGCAGTTGGAGCACTGTGCATTCTCCACACGTCTCAGAGACACAGTATGTTTTCAGTAATGTAACCGCTTGTTTGGACATCACCAAACAAATACATAAAATGACAATAATTCACACAAACCAACGCGACGGGTGCTTTTATTTTCTTATTAATCAAGAATAAATGTAAGAGTTAAAGAATATAATTACCTTGTTCACTATCAGCAAGTCTCAGCCATTTCAGCAAAGAAGCTGAGAAGAGTTGGGACTCAAGCTCATGTATCTCTGACTCCAGATGCGTAGTTCATCATGACTAAAATACACTACCCCAATGTCATTTGAGGACTGCCATTTAGAATAATTGAGATAAATTCTTGCTCCATGTATTTCCCTTCTTTACTTTGTAACAGTTTTAATATCAGTTCCTATTTCTTTGGAATCAGAATTAATATCTATAAGAGCATAATGCTGTGCAAAGTGACACATGTTTGAAAGCACCAAAATCTAGTGTCTGCCTTCTTGGAGATAACAGGCTGTCTGAAAAACCTGTAGGGTGGGGCGAGGGAGCTCTGTATTTTCAAACTTAAAGGGATCTCAGCAAAATATCCTCTCTCTCAATCTCTCTCTCTCTCTCTCTCTCCCTCTCTCCTCTCTCTCTCTCTCTCTCTCTCCCTCTCTCCTCTCTCTCTCTCTCTCTCTCTGTCTCTCTCTCTCTCTCACACACACACACACACACACACTCTTGACCTTGAGCCACAACCTTCATAAAAACTAAATATAATGTCTCAGCTATTGTCTCTCCAGGCTACAACTATGAATATACAAGTGTTGTTAATGACTGCAAATGCCTAGAAAATGTCTAATAAAACCAAGTATCTTCCAATCAATGATAGATTAATTGAATTTAATATGGTGGGATTGGAAAAGTCACAGTAACTAATTACCCTTATAGGTCTGTGAATGCCTCTAAATGTGATATATAGTACCACACTTGAGTATTTTAGTTAAGGGTCTTGTTATTAAATTGCCCTGAAACATCAATGCTGGAGGTTATGGAGCTCGTTTACTATTTATCTGTGTTCTAAGATGGAAGGTCACCTTTTAACATTTCGTTCTTGTATTTTTAAATGTGCTTGTGGCTAATGATATCAACCTTAAAATAATGCAATGATGTTACCTAATGAGACAATAGCAATCAATTCCCACAAATATCTGGAGATATTAAAAATATGCTGTAAAATTGATTGATTGCCTAAACTCTATTTTATTACCCAGTAGCTTGTAAGCATAACTTAATTACAGGATGAGTGCTACCTATCATCTCTGATTTCAAATTTAGAAGCCTCAGAAACATTGTTCATTTATTTGCAGAATGTCACTGACACATACGTTAGCTCTTTTGGTGGCATAAAAAATCCATCTGTCTTCTAAACGCTGTGGGACTTTCACAAAGAGTTAGTATTTGCCATCATTCCCCTAAAAGCATTTCTAATTGCAGAACCAGGAGTCTGTTGCACACACATGCACGATGTATAATTCTCTTCATGAGAATTCATTTTGGGGTCAAGATCAAGGAAATTGATAAACTTCACAATTAGGGCTTCACAAATATTCTTTCCAGGGGTGAGATAAGAAGGGCAAAAACCAGAGAGGTAGAAAGCATACCTAATACATACCACACACTGTCAGACTCTGTCTAACATGATCTATCTTACAAGTGAGACCACCTCATAGCAGAAGTAGTGGGAATAGTAGCAATTTCTTCATGATGTGGGAGGTAAATAAAAATAATTACTGCTATAATTAAGTGCCTATCATGTGCCAAGCACAGGTACTTTACAAGCATGTTGTCTTCTCAAAGCTTATAAAAATTATACAAATGTTGTTGATGTGTTAAGTTTGTCTACATTGGGCCCTCCTATGTACTCAATACTAGCGAGTGACATTACACATTTAAAACCAAATTCTTCTTTGGCTTTGTTACTTCAATCGCAACTGCCTCAATTAGCAGGAAATTAAAATCAAACAAAGAAATTGCCTCCCTCTTGAGTTTTTGATCGTAATTATATTTGGGATATTTTCCAACATAGTTTAGAGGTTTTGTCCAAGCTTTCTTTACCTTCCTTTTTAGCCATTTTCAATGAAGAGATTTTAATGATTTTAATGTCACATACATTTTTTGGTTTTCAAGACAATATATTAGAATTGTATCTGTATTAACAAAAGCATTCAGATAGGGCATCGCCATCACCTTGAACTCAATTGTTGCTGTGTGTAGCAATGCTCCGTGCACTCAGAGCCAATCAATGTCATTATAGTGCTTTCTACACACTAGTGACCTTTTTGGTCTCCTCTTCCCTGAAGCACGTAACTTTTCCCCAACTGACACTGACATTTGTAACTTTTAATTAGTATAGGTATGGAAACCAGATCTTCAATATGCTAAAGTCTCTATTCCTACCCATCCCCCAAAAGAGGTACTAGTTCTAAATAATAGCTTAAGACGAAAGTAAGCAAACTATTTCTGTAAAGAGCCAGATAGTAAATACTTTAGCGTTTGTGACCATTCCATATGGCTTTTGCCCAAATTACTCTTTTCTTCCCTTCTAGAAAGTAAACAGTCAATAAGTATGTTAAAAAAAAAAAAAGTGTGACTATGTTTCAAAAACTAGGCAATGGGCCTGCAATCGCATTAAAAAAAAAGTTTGGATGGTTTATGACCAAGAGTTCTTCAACTGGACAAAAATTCCTAAAGATGACAATTATAAAGTCCAGACAAAATATAGGACAAAACAACAAGGAGAAAACACACAAACCAAAAGAATCACCTAAAGACACCAGTGAGTGTATAAAGTAGGTAGATTTTGGATGTGAGTCAACACAATAAAGAAAAGGTGCACAAGGTAAATTTCCATTTTTAAGTCATTATCCTGATGGAAAGCTTTGATCAATATCATGCAGTATAGTAATACTGCTGATAGAAAACCTGAAGTAGTTCTGGGCTAAACAAATTTAAAAATGCAAGTATTTTTGGACACAGAAACTGGAACAAAAGGAGGAACCCCCCCAAAAAAAACAAAAGCTAGAGTCGACACACAAATTACACATTCAGACTCTACCTAATCTCTGCACAAACCTGAACCATGCATATGCAGGACAAACTCAAAGCAGCCCAGTCAAAGATAAAAGTAAGGAACTGCATTTTGAGCTGCGTCTGAGTAAACAGAGTTCATAGCTGGAGTCCAATCAATCTCCCGCTAAAATCAAGAACAGCAGCACTGTAACAAAACTCCGTTTCTCCCCAACAAAAGTTCAAGGCCCAGATTATAGTACAAAATTATTCATCATTTGAAGCATCACAAAAATACAATCCAGTCAAGGAAAAAAACAATTAAAAGGAACGGACCATGAGATGAGTTAGATATTTGAAATAGTAAGACAGGACTGTTAAGAAAGCAGTTATGAATATAATCAAAAAGGTAAAGGAAAGCATGCTGAAAATGAATTAAAAAGGTAACAAATTGTAGCAGAGATACAGGAACCAAAAACAGGGAAATTCTTTAAGTGAAAATACAATAAGTAGGTAATTAGGTTCATTAGATGGAAGTGAATCAGAATGGAAAGGACAAAGCTACAGAAAATTTAAACATGGATCAACACCAAATACCTAATCTTATTAAGAGACAAAGATTTTTAAAAACGAACAGAAACTCCACAAAGCTGTGGAACATCAAAAAGTGCAAACGTGTGCAAATTGGAGATAAAACAGATGAACATTTCTCAACCTTGTTGAAATATTACATATTACAGATTCAAGAAGTTCAGCAAGGCAAAACAGAAAAAGTTGTTCCAACCTTTTTCATTTTCCCTCTCCTTTACAAGTCCCTCAAAACAAGCAGTGACAACAGAAGTTTTTGTCTCAATAATCACACGACAGCTGGATGCTTTCTGATGCTTACTTTGTTCCTGCACCATGACAACTTGGTTCCCTGATCCTCCTAGAAATTTTGCCAGGTAACTCACACTTTCCATTGAATGCCTCCCTGCGAAACTAGCTGCAATGGATTCGGTTTTCTCCAAGGAAACACACTGACCAAGATGGCAATCAGGAACAAAAGCAGTTGAGGAAATTTGGATCATTTTCCTAACTCGTGTGAGTTTGAAGATAATTAAGGTCCAGTTGATATTAGAAGACAGGACGGCTGACCAGTGGTATACAAGAAAGGTTTAACTTTATAGGGGCGCCTGGGTGGCGCAGTCGGTTAAGCGTCCGACTTCAGCCAGGTCACGATCTCGCGGTCTGTGAGTTCGAGCCCCGCGTCAGGCTCTGGGCTGATGGCTCGGAGCCTGGAGCCTGTTTCCAATTCTGTGTGTCTCCCTCTCTCTCTGCCCCTTCCCCGTTCATGCTCTGTCTCTCTCTGTCCCAAAAATAAATTAAAAAAAAAAACAAAAAAAACAAAAAAAAAAACAAAAACGTTGAAAAAAAAAATTTAACTTTATTGAGTGTGTAGTAGGCACACAGAAAAAAATGACTGAAGGAAATTTTGGCAGACCAAGGGCCTGTTGTGACAGATGACTAAGAGAGACACAAAGAATTCAAAAACCTTGGTGAGGCAGGCTGCTTTTAACTAGACTAAATTCAATATACAAGCTCAAAAAGTAGGATTCTATCTCTCATTTGATAGATGAGCTGACAGAAGCACCTGGGTGACTCAGTCAGTGAAGTGTCTGACTTTGGCTCAGGTCATGATCTTGCAGTTCACAAGTTCGAGCCCCGTGCTGGGCTCTGTGCTGACAGCTCAGAGCCTGGAGCCTGCTTCAGATTCTGTGTCTCCTTCTCTCTCTCTCTCTGCCTCTCCCCTGTTCATACTGTCTCTCTCTCAAAAATAAATGAACATTAAAAAATTTTTTTCAACAGAAAGGTTAGCTGATCTTTTTGAGAAAATCTATTATAAATGGAATTGAGGTCCTCAAAATTATTTGAAAATTCCAAAGATTTAGTGATACAGTTGATAGAACAGATTTATTATGAGCAACACACCCAGGACAGCCCTTAATCCTGACTCTAGAGAGGCTGTGTTATAGGCTGAACATTTGTATTCCCCCAATGTCTTATGTTGAAGCCCTATGGTTCCAGGAACTTACTATTAACCAAGGTGATTATGCATTAAGGAAAGAGAAATGTCCAGACTTTTCAAGATTTATTTGGCACAGTCTCAGAATGTTTTCTACTGCTGCTGTAACAAATTACATAAGTTTACAGTATACACACAACACAATATTATAGTTCTATAAGTCATAAGTCTGAAACGGGTGTTACTGGGCTAAAAGGAAAAAGTCAGCAAAACTACATTCCTTTCTAGAGGCTCTAGTGGAGAATCTGATTTTTTCCTTTACCAGCTTCTAAAAGTTGCCCATATTTCTTGGTTCCTGGCCCACTTCTATCTTCAAAGCCAATAATTACTGGCCAAGACTTTCACATCACATCACTTTGACACAATCATGTGCCTCTCTGCCATTATAAGAACCCTTGTGATTATATTGGGCAACATGGATAACCCAGTATAATCTTCCCACCTCAAGGGCAGTTAACTAGCAATCTTTATTCCATCTACAACCTTAATTCCATAATATACACACAGATTCCAGAGAGTAGGATATAGGTACCTTTGGGGGCCCATTATTCAGTCTACTACCAGGTTCTAAACTAACAACTAATTTCTGGCCATGTAGGATATTTTGGTGAACTAGCAATGAAAGCTGGAATTTAGGAGGGTCAAATAATAAGTGGAGTTTGGTCTGAGATGTTCTCATAGTGATTTTCAAAGGCTGACAATGTCATGACATTGGGTCCCTAACCCATGAAGTAAAAGGTTATTTTCAAAGGGCAAGTGAAAGCTTCCGGAACCATACTTCTATGCCAAAGTAATAAAGTCAAAACAATACCCCATTTCTGGGAGAAATGGAAAGATTAAGGCCCACATCAGAACTGAAAGGTGCATAGGTGGAAACAGCTATTACGTCCCACATTTAATTTGCCTCTTAGGCCAAAAGGAAGTAGAGAAGGCTTTTGCAGTCACTGTTCCAAATTCAGTGTCTTTACTGAAACAAAGTATCACATCCTTTAGTTCACTTAAAAGACACGCACTCACACATATTAACATATATATTGATTACATTTATATGCATATAATCAGCAAAAATCACAGTAATATAGAAAATATACACATACTTTCGCTCTCCCTTTTTTCTTTTCTGTTGATGGTAATGTTAGAGTTGTGCCCAAAGGTTACTGGATGTTAAATCCAGATTATGAAGACGGGACTTCCACATTTTTTTTTCTGCTTTAGTTACCATCCATTTAAATTTTAAGTCCTAAATCCAAAGCAAAGTAATTCCTTAGAGTTCTGGATACACTGGATATACTAAGTAGATTCAGCCCTTTAGGTCAGCTAAGACAAAGAGCCAGCTCTCTTTCAACCAGTGGTTTGGGAGGCTGTTGGGGATGAGTGTAGGGGGAAATTTTCCACCCACAGTAGAAATATAAATACAAAATCTTAGAGATTTTAATACTACTGCCATGCAAGATTTATGAAACCAAATCATCTGATAGCTAATAGAAACCAATCTTGGGTTGAGATGACCACCTCCTAATTAGATGGTGTGAGCATTCTCTTTGAAACACTTAAAAATCATACCAGCAATGAAATTAGGAACATCCGCCAATGGTTTGCTTGAGATTATTCTTCTTTGTATGCATAAAAATAGAAATAATAGTAACACTGGAGGGCACCCCACAATTTGATACAAACAGCTTAACATAATCACATTTTAGCAGCCATTAATATAAACTGTTGGGGTATCATATAAACAAAAACTTAATGGCCAAGGAAGGTAGGTTGTTGTAAAAATATTTAATAGCTTCCTGGGGGCAAAATAAAGTAAATATGTAAGATTTAGGTTTATTGTTCCCCAAAACATCAACTGCTAGAGAATGTTTACCTAAGTTGCCCTTCCTTGAACTGTGAAGTTGTGTAACAAATAAACCTGCAGGATGACAGAGTAAAACTGTTTCAGGGACAAAGTTACAAGGATGCAGTCTTCAGAGATTTCTCTGTAGAACTTATGAATGTCTAAGATAAATATTGCACTGTTCTCACTTTACATTGTTTTCTTTTTCCATAAATTTTGTTACAGATGATAGTGTAACTGAGGTATAACCTTTAAAAATAAATGTTTAATTGTTAAAAAGGCCGAAGCATAAAAATCATGACTAATAATAATTAATAATAACAACTTATATAATACGTACAGATAGCTGAGAGTAGATTCACTCTTACAACACCCTCCTTCCTTGAGACAACCTTTGCAATTGCATCCAGAAGTCTTAAAAAAAAGTTTAATCTTGCAAAGGCAAGCTTAAACTTTGTAAACTTATTTTGGAGGCACTAAGAATTATAATTACATTTCTTTAAATAAAATATATGAAACTAATAACACTTTACTTTTGTTCACTGTATTTACCTCCTGGCATGAAATCAACTTTTAGTAATATAAGTCCTATACAGCCTAGAGAAACACATATTATGCTGTCAAAGAGAATTAAGATAGATGAGAACTCATCCTACCTCCTAAGGTCCACCATCACTTATAGTAGCCGGAGGGAAAAAAGATGGAAAGTTATTACCCAGGACTACTCTGATTTTTCTACTGCTTGTTGGTACTAACCCCGCCCACCACTACCAGTGTTGAGCCCCAAGCATTAAGCTATGTAAGGACAGTTCTAAACTGCCATAAACAAACTAGAAATGACTGCTTGTCTCTAGTTGGATGCAGGACCAAGAAAACTCCAACTCTGGGGGCGATGCAGATAAAAACAGTATCAAAGGCAAGTTGAGGAGAGTGAGAAAATTCATAAAAATGGAACATATGGTCACAGTTGAGATGGAAGACGTGGCTTAGCAATAAAGAATATATCTACAAACCAGTCCAAAGTGTACACACTTCTAGTCATTTGTTTATTAGCACCCATTGGCTGAGCCTCTCCATTTTCCTCATCTCCCATCACTGCCATATAAGAGTAAAATAGCATTCTTACCACCAGAACACAGAATTTTTAGCTTGAGAGAATAGTAAAGTTTCCCAAGGATTGCTTTGGTCAGGTTGAGAAATGAAAAATTCCATTCTTAATTTGGACCTGGACAAGTCACTTAAAATTCTGAACTCCAGGAGCCCCCTGTGAACACATACCTAAGGATTAAAATAGTGTGCACCATCAGGCTACCAAAGCGCCTGGTATACGAACATTCCATATGGTAACTATTTTTATCACCCCCACATATACTTTCATGAAAACAATGGCAATCATGATATTATGAGATATCTTTAGTTATCATTCACTCTAATCAATCTGATTATGACTTCCTTCCTATACATCCAACTCTCTAGGATTCTATCTGATAGCACATACACTAAGCATTGAAATTATACTGCAAAAGAAAAGACTTAAAGATCACTCTTTTAACTAAATGGTATCATACATACTCTATTCCAAAAATTCATCTTTAGATGATGGTTTGTTATCTTTCTCCTCAGAGTGTTGTACTCCTCAAGTGTCTAGATATTTCGGTCCATGAAGAATATTTCCCCAGGGTATGAATTACTTTAAAAAAGAAAAGGAAGGAAGACAGGAAGGAGGGAAGAAGGGAGGGAGAAATGAAGAGCGGTAAGGATTCCCCTTGTGAATAAAGAGAAGAAATATAAAGCAACAGATAAATGTATTAAGAGATAGCATTATAGTCTTAGGTGCTACAGACTCTGATCTTGACTTACTGATCTTCCTGAAGATAGATTTCAGTGGCCTATGGAGGCAGAACATAAGGACCTCAGTTGTTGTAAGATTACACACTATAGCTAAGATCCCTAGATATCATTGGGTCCCTAGAGTACCTGATCCCTCGACAAAAGGAAAAATTGAAATTTCCAGAATAATTCCACTTTCATTAATAATTATCTAGGTAATTTTGACCAACCTTCCTGCTGAAAGCAACTTTACAAGTAGGACAAATTTAAAACAAAAATTCTTAATTTTATTAGATAAGGATACATTTATAAGAATTAGCAGGCTGAGTAAAACAGGATTCTTTGGAATCCAGAGAAGTGAAGTGGACGCTATACTCAGGTTGCTTTTGCTCTAAGGTCTTTTTATTTTCCAGAAGATGAGATCAGGAAGCTGAGCTGAAAAGTTTACAGCCACACAGAATTAGGAGAACAAAAATATTGATCTACTTAGTCTCCAGTGCTTGCCGAGATGGGGAACTATTAAATCATTCCCACTATTGTAAGTGGATATGAAATGGTTATACCCTAGAAGATTAACTGGAATTAAACTATCTCTATTGTACCTAGCATTCAAATCATCTGGACAGACGAGAAAATCTTCAAATCTGAAATCAGATTAAGGAGAAACTAAATTACTAGTGTCCTCATGTGTCTAGCATAACCCTTGAAGGAAGAAAACAATATCTTACCATCAGAGAATTACTATAAATATGCTTTCTTCCCACCTAGGCAGTGTATGCTGGGGCGAGGGGGGTGGGGAGGGGCACAGAGACAGAGTAACTATAAACATTGGAGTTACGTGTAACTAGACCGTAAAACAGCTATGCTTGTTATATTTAAAAATAAAGAGGAATGCCAAGCTTGAATACTTAAGCAAGAAATCAGCAATTATAGAAACTGATTGAATGGATCTGAAAAAATCAAATGGAATTCTAGAATAGTATGACAAATGCCACTGTCAATAGACTGAAACAACTGAGAAGACACAGTTAATTTAAGGGGAAAATAATAAATTAACTAAAATGAAGCACAGAGCACCAAAAAAGAATAGGAGATACAAAAGAGAGAGAAACACGCAGGATAAAGATAAAAGCTATAGCAAGGATTTAATTAGAATCTCAGAAAGAGAGTAAAATGTGATATGCAGTTTTGATGAGATTATGGATGACAAATCTCTTCTATCTCAAGCAGGTAAATGAAAAGAAATCTACACTTACCACATCATACTAAAACTACGGGGTAGGGGGAAAGACAAAACAAAATAAGAGAAGCAATTATAGACAAAAAAAAAAAAAAAAAAAAGATTACCTCCAAAAAAGGAACAATTAGATGTTTAGCTGACTTCTCAAGAGCAAGAATGGAAACCAAAGGTAATAAAATGGTATCTTCAAGGAGTGAAAGAAAATAACTACCAACCTATAATTCAATATCTGGGGAAAATAGTTTTCCAGGTTGAGGCTGGATGAAGACGTTTTGAAAGCAAAACACAATTTGAAAACAAAAAACAATTTGATGAATTTACCACTAGCAGACCCAAACATCACAATATCAAAGGAAGTTTTTCAGGCAGAAAAACAATCTGTGAGAGAGAGAGAGTATAGTAAATGTAGACAGTCATGTCTGGAGGGGTTTAGTGGAAGCTAAACCGCTCTCCAGTCCTTATACTATCTGGGAGGAGTACAATAGTTTATCAGCCTAAGGCTTGGATAAGTCAGAGGAGCATATGATAATATCCATAATAACAACTAAAGAGAAACTGATTGTATAACTTTAAGCTAATCCAGCAGGGGTAAAAAATACGATGATTTAAAAAAAAAAAAACAGGAAGAAGAGAAATAAGAAACATAACAGACAGAACAAATGAAAACACACTGTGATAAAAAAAAAAAAACTATACAGGCTAGTATCAAAAATTACTTTTAATATTAGAACTAAACATATCCCATTTAAAAAAATGTCAGTTGTATTTATTTTTTAAAATCCCTATTATTTAGGGGCGCCTGGGTGGCGCAGTCGGTTAAGCGTCCGACTTCAGCCAGGTCACGATCTCGCGGTCCTTGAGTTCGAGCCCCACGTCAGGCTCTGGGCTGATGGCTCGGAGCCTGGAGCCTGTTTCCGATTCTGTGTCTCCCTCTCTCTCTGCCCCTCCCCCGTTCATGCTCTGTCTCTCTCTGTCCCAAAAATAAATAAAAAATGTTGAAAAAAAATTTAAAAAAAAAAAAATAAATAAAATAAAATCCCTATTATTTATAGAAAAATATTTAAATATTAATAATTTAAACATAAAAGATATATATTTATACATGAAATGCTAGAAACAACATTTATTATATAGAGAGCAACAGATTGTGTATCAATAAACATCAGAATTAAGGCAAAGGCATTATTAGAAATCAAGAGGATCTCTTCATAATGATAAGAGTTTAATTCACCAGAACCATAAAACATTTTAGTTTTTTAAATCTAATAACTGGATTGTTATTGAATCTTTGAATACTAAAATGCAAATACTGGCATAAGTATGAGGATAAATGGAAAATATCTGATGATAGTGGAACCTTTTAATGTTTCCCTCAAGGTACATAACAGAAAAACTGGGAAAAAGTAGAATATTTGAACAACCATGATAACGAAACAGTTGAGGGATGTATCTGCTGGGCAAGTGTACATGAAACTTCTTTTTTAAAAATTGATTGTGGGGGCACCTCGGGGGCTCAGTCAGTTAAGCATCCAACTCTTGGTGTCAGCTCAGGTCATGATCTCACAGCTCCCGAGTTCAAGCCTCACATTGGGCTCTGGGCTAGCAGAGCAGGGCCTACTTGGAATTCTGTCTGTCCCTCTCTCTCTCTGCTCCTCCCCTGCTCATGCTCTCTCTCTCAAGATAAATGAATAAACATTAAATAAATAAATAAATAAATAAATAAATAAATAAATAAATGTGTACCAGCCTATGAATCAAGTCTCAAAATATATCAAAGAATTGAAAGGTTATTTTCTGACCATAATAAATTTTACTAGAAATCAATAACAGAAACTAAAATATATCCAAATGCAGGGAAATCATAATGGAAAACTTAAAACATATTTCGATATTATTAAAATTAAAATATTACGTATCAAAATTGGAAGATGAACTAAAGCAGCACATAGCAGAAAAAAAGATAACATGCGTGCATATGTATTAAGAGGAAAACGTGAGTTAAACATCCATCTCAAAATTGGAAAATGAAGCATGAAACAGACCGAAACAAAGTAAAAAAATAAATAGAACAGGAGAAATTAACAAAACAGTATATACATTATATATGATAGTATATATTATAGGATCCACAGAGTCAAAAGGAGCTTATTTGGAAAAAAAAAAAAAAAAGCCAGCAAACACAAAATCCACAAACCTCTAGGGAAGGTGAAGTACAAGAAAAAGACAGAAGCTACAAATATTCAGTATTTGGCTTAGAAAAGTCCTCAGTACAGATCCTGTGTTCATAAGAAAGATAAGGAGAGAGTTATAAGCAATATTATAATTAAATTGATTTCAAATGAATATATATTAAGTTCATGGAAAGTTCATAACTTATCAAAACTGACACAAAAGATGTAGAAAACACGAAGTATTTAACTATGAAAGACACTTGATCTATAATTGAAAACCAAATGAAAAAATCTGGGCCAAGAGAGATTCTCTGATAAATGTTACCAAACATTTAATATACAATGCCAATACATATTGTATTTCAAAGATTAGAAGAAAACTCATTTTATAAGGTTGGCAAATCTCAAGTTAAAAAAAAATAAAACAAGGTGAGAAGAACAGTAAAAGAAATAAAAAGGAAAGTTCAATCACAACCCCAAGCAAAATTCTAAACAACATATTAGCATGGGCACCTGGGTGGCTCAGTTGGTTAAGTGTCCAACTTCTGCTCAGGTCATAATCTCGAGGTTTATGAGTTTGAGCCCCACAATGGGCTGTCTGCTGTCAGCACAGAGCCCACTTCAGATCCTCTGTCCCCATCATTCCTACTCTGCTAATTCTCTCTAAATACATACATACATACATACATACATACATACATACATACATACATATATACATACACTTAAAAAAAACAGTAACATAAAAAAATGGTAAAACATTATAACCAAGTTCATTTATTCCAAGAATGTGAGTTTATTCAAAAATGTTTTTTGTCATTAATAAAATTGCATAATCTCAATAGATACAACAATATTTAATAAAATTTAAATTTTAGCAAATTGGAATAGAAGGAAAATTTCTTAATCTGACAGAATGTCTATAAAAATATCATACAGAGGCACCTGGGTTGCTCAGTCGGTTAAGTGTCCGACTTTAGCTCAGGTCATGATCTCGCAGTTTGTGAGTTCAAGCCCCGCGTCAGGCTCTGTGCTGACAGCTTGGAGCCTGCTTCAGATTCTGTGTCTCCCTCTCTCTCTGCCCCTCCCCTGCTCACGTTCTGTCTCTCTCTCTCTCAAAACGAAATAAATACTTTAAAAGTATATATATCATACAGAAAATATCACAGAAAATCATTTAAAAAATTAGTGTTCCTTTTGAGATCAGGAAAGAGACAAGGATAATCCTTAATACCATTTCTACCTAACTTAGTTTTGAAGGTCCTAAACAGTAAAATGAAATGAGAAAAAAAAGTTATTGAGGATGAAAGAAGTGAAAAAATATTATTCACAGATAAAATTATGTACTTTGAAAATCCAGAAATAAAAATTCAAATAAACTGTTAGTATTATTAAGAGGATTTAGCAGACCTGTAGGGCATATTAAATTATAATATAAAATCAATTATATTTCTATGTGACAGCAAAATATAAGAAGTTATTTTTAAAAGATTTAAATAGTATCTGAAACCATAAAACTCCTAGGAGAAAAGATAAACTGTAAGCTCCTTGACATTAGTGTTGGTGATAATTTTTTTTGAATTTGACACCAAAACAAAAAAATAAAAGCAAAAATAAATGGGACTACAACAAACTGAAAAGCTTCTGCATAGCAAAGGGAACTATCAATGAAATGAAAAGGCAACCTAAGGAATGGGAGAAAATATGCAAATCATGTATCTGATAAAATGCTAATATTTAAAATATAGAAAGAACTCACATAACTCAATAGCAAAAAAAAAATCCAATTAAAAATGGGCAGAGGATCTTAATAGACATTTTTCCAAAACAAGACATACAGTTGGCCAAGAGATACATGAAAATCATGAAAATGTGCTCAATATCACTAATCAGTGATAATTCCTATCAGGGAAATGCAAATCAAAACTACAATGAGACATCCACTCACAACTGTTAGAATGTCTATCTTAAAAAAAAAAAAAAATTACAAGAAATTGCAAGTACTGGTGAGGATGTAGAAAAAGGAAACCCTTGTGCCCTGTTGGTGGGAATGCTAATTGGTGCAGCCATTATGGAAAACAGTACAGAGTTCCTCAAAAAAATTAAAAATTGAACTGCTATATGATCCAACAATTCCACTTCTGGATATTTATTAGAAGGAAATGAAAACACTAACTCAAAAAGAGATCTGTACCCCCATGTTCATCACATCATTTATAATAGCAAAGACATGGAAGCAACCTAAGTGTCCACTGATAGATGAATATAGAGGATGTGGGGTGTGTGTGCACATGTGCATACACACCTGCACATACAGTGGAGTTTTACTCAGCCATATAAAAGAAGGAAATCTTGTCATTTGCTACAACATGGAGGGAACTTAATGACATTATTCTAAGTGAAATGTCAGAAAAAGACAAATATCCTATGCTCTCATTTATATGAGGCATCTAAAAAAAAAAAGAAAGAAAGAAAAGAAAAAGAAAGAAAACACAGATACTGTACAGAGAATAGGTGATTTTCAGAGGCACAGGATGAGAGGTGGTGAGTGAAATGGGTGACGTTGGTTGAAAGTACAAACTTCTAGTTATATAATAACTAAGTCTTGGAGATATAATATACAGGACTCTAACTATAGTTAATAGTACTCTATCGTATGTTTGAAAGTTGCTAAGAGAAGACCTTAAAAGTTCTCACTAGAAAAAAAAATATGTAACTGTATAATGATAGATGTCAATTAGAATCACTGTGATCATTTCACAATATATATGTAAATATCTAATCATGTACACCTGAAACTAATAATGTTATATATACATCAATTATATCCCAATTTAAAAAACTGGATTTATATAATCTCAGAATAGCAAAAATATCTTCACCCCAAAAGATTTAAATAGCATAAAATGTCAAGTATCTTGGAATAAATGTAACATAAGACGTGCAAGACCTCTATAAAGAAAATTGCAAACCTTTACTGACAGAAATAAGACTGTAAATAGGATATACCATGTTCATGTATTCATAGATTTAATTTTTAAAGGTGTCCATTTCCAACTAGGTTCCACAGATTCAATGCACTCCCAATAATCCCAGTTTGTGTGTGTGTGTGTGTGTGTGTGTGTGTGTGTGTGTGTGTGATAGGACAAGCTGAATCTGATGTTTAAATAGAAAGTGTAAGGGCCAATAACAGGCAGAAAACCCCTGAAGAAGACAAACAAGGAGTAAAACTTGCCTCTCTAGATTTTAAGACTTGTAAAGCTGTACAACTGTGTGTGGAATCGGCATGAAGACAGAAAAATAGACTAACAGAAGAGAATAGAAAGCATAGAAAAAGAGCCCTGTGCATTTAAAAGAACACTTGAGTTTTTCTAAAACCTACACTGTAGACCAATGAAGATAGGATAGTCTTTCCAATGTATGATGCTGGGAAACTGGATATTCTTAAATAGGAAAAAGAAAAATTGGACTTTACTCACAGCGTACAAAAAACCGTTTCATGCAGATTATAGACATAAAAAGAAAGCTTCTAGGAAAATAATATAAAAGAATATCTTCATATTCTCATACAAGAATAGTTTCTAAATAAGTTACAGATAATATGACTAGCGGGGAAAATGATAAATTGGACTATGTTAAAATTAAGAATGTCAGTTCATCAAATTAATTTTATTAATAAGCCAAAGCATGGAAAGGTTTATAGGCAACACGTAATTTTAAAAGGATTCACATCCAGAATACATAAAAAGTTCCTATAAATCAATTTAAAAATACAAAAAATAAACAATTACATGAGGGAATGAACCAAACAAGGAAGAGTCAGAAGACAGAAAGCAGAAAGATGTACACTCTCCAAGGACTCAGTCCCTTCCTCTGAGGTCACTACTTTCCCAGATCCCCTTCTTTCAGGTTTTCTGGAGTCTAGATTCTTTAACTAGCCCTCTCGCTCTCTAAACTCCATAGCGTGGCGAAAGCAGTTAGGCTTAGAAAGTATGTCTTGTGTTTTTCTGCCCTCCCCAGCCTTTTGGTAATTAAGTTGCAATTACTTAACCCCTTCTGGTCATTGGACCATAAACAGAAGTAAAGAATGATCCTTCTTAGCCAAGGTGGTTTACCACGAGTGTTCCTTTTTTTCCTCAGAACAGCATCCCTGGGTGTCACATGTTCCACGTGGTGTAGCCTAAGATGAAGAAAGGCTGCTTGACTTGCATCTAACTTTACATAAAAAAATAAGCCAGAGCTTTTGCAGTTCAGTTTTTACTTTGGTTAGCCAATGTGGGTCTCTGCCCTAATTTATACACCAAGAAAAGAGGCACAAGTAATGTGTCGTATCTAAAATTAGTATATAATCTTTTATGTAGTCCCTTAATACTTCTTGCAAGAAACATAAGAGTTCATTTAAATATATTGAAGGAAATAAAATATAGTCTATTCTAAAGATCAAAACAAAATATTAATTTTCAGTAAAAATATTTGTCAGAATCTCATTAGTTTCACAGATCAGTTCTAGAACTTGTTGCTGTGCAGACTAATCCGAAAACACAAGAATCTTTATCTCCATATTATACACTTAAAAGAAAGGAAGAATCATGCCTAATTCTCAGATAATAGAAATAATTATTCCTTAAGCTATGATAGGCAGTGCAGTCTGTTGTCAACAACAACAATGCACATTTCAAAAGAAACTGGAAACGTTACGATCAAAGTGTGAATTATAATTTTAAAACAACTTGCAAGATTTTGCTTTTCTTCTTTTTTGAATGTTGAAGCAGATCTCATCTTCAAGCATGATGTATTTTAGGAACTAACACTTTCATTGGAAATCTTAAATTCTAATATATTTTCCAGTATTATTATTACACTCTGATTCTCAAAGAACCACATAACAGAAATGATTCTTGGGTGATTATTATTACTTTTTTTAAACATACATGTTACTGAAGAATGGTGACTTTGAAATTCGTGTATGTTATAAAATTTTAGCAAAAATATTAAGAGCAAAGAATAAAAATACTAATCCTTGTTTTGCATTATTATAAATAAAGAGGGAAAATGGGAAAAGCTTGGTGGTGGTTATAATTCCTAATAAAATCATTCAACCCTTTATATTTAAAAATGGATAGGATTAATTCTCTAAATTTGATGCCTGATGGCTTTACTATCATGTTCACCATAAAAAAGACACACTCCTTAGACTGTGACTCTTGAAATTTTGAAACCACATCGGTAGAAATATGAAGTTGGTTCTGTTACACCAGAATTCTAGTTCTAGTATTTGTCAAAGTTCTACCTAGTTTATGAAAATATAGCACCTGTGGGGGACCGGGATATGAAACTCATCTACTAGGGAACAACTGGAAGTACTCCTTTTATCTATTTATTTGTTTGTTTGTTCATTCATTCATTCATTTAATTTTATATAGAGAGCGAGAGTGCAGGAGCAGGGGAGAGGGGCAGAGGGAAAAGGGGGAGAGACAGAATCTAAACAGGTCCCACAGCACAGAGCCTGACATGGGGCTCAATCTCAAGACCCTGAGAACATGACCTGAGCCGATATCAAGAGTCAGGTGCTCAACCAACTGAGCAAGCCAGATGCCCTGGAAGTACTCCTTTTAAAACTTGGGTTCAGGTCATCTCAACATGCTTTCTGCTGTGATCCTTGTATCACAGACATAAACTGATTTAGCTCTTGCAACTCCATGTCTCCCCATATCTAATTGGCCCCTCTCTCCCCATGCCATTCTGTGGCAACCCCACTCCATAAGAAACAAATCTCTCTACATGTCCCAATTCTTCTGGAATTTTCTAACTTCTACTCTTCATTCCCAATCCCTGGGCTCTTACCTTTTAGGAAATGCTTTTCTGTTAGTTTTTCTCAGGGAAATCCTATGCTGAGCCTTCATTTCTTTTCTTTTTATAGAGTCATCTCATTCACTCTTACAATTCTAATTAATATCTAAATCTTAGCGGTTCTTGTGAAACATAACTCCAGCCCAAGAAACTCTTATGAACATCAGATTCTAAATACAATTAACTCTGATCCCAAAGATTTGCCTTAACTTAATTTTTATTCTCTCAAATAATCTTCTGCTGCGATAATTAGTACCCCATTCAAGTGCACCTCTATGTTATAGTATATTATAGTCCCACTTACTACAAAAATATTCAACATGGATGTTACTTAGTTCCTCTTGCTCCCTCATCAACCTCATCCAGTTAATCACCCAGGTTTATCAGTACTATCCTTGAAATCTATCAAATCTGCCTAGCACTCTTACCTGTCACTACCCTTGTCCGGACACAAATGGACCACTAAAATCTCCCCCTGCTTCCATTTGTGCTTTCATCTAATCCATTTTTCCAAAAGCAATCTCTCTAAAACCCAAGCCTGATCATGCCTGGCCCTCAGGATCTACTCATAGATAGATTCGAATATAATAAAATTCAAACATCTACCCTTGCATGATATATCAGCTATGCTCCTACTTTATATCATTGCTCCTCATAGGATTCTGTCAAAGCAAACTTCTTTTAGTTATCTAAGCATATTATCCTTATTACAGAACTTTTCACATGCCATTAAATTTACCAGGAACTTTAATGCTGCCATCACCACCCTTTTTGCTTAACTCAAAACCTTTCTTTCAGTTCAGTTAGGTGTCTCTCACTGGAAAGCATTTCCTGACCTTTAAGCCTGGGTTAAGCAACTTTATTACATGCTCCCATAGCATCCTGTATGCTTAGCATGGAATACTATAATTGGCAGTGATCTTAACTGTCTTAACACTTCTATATCTCCAGTGCTCATACAGACCCAGGCGCTTGTAATATTTAATTAGATTAATGAGGTCAAAACTTTTGTCAGTCCACAATTGAGAACACGCTATAGAATAAAGAAAAATGAGAAACCATCTCTTTTTTTCTTCTAAAACACTTTCTTTTAGAGTGATTCTCATTAAAATCTCCTTTGCTTTCAATAAAGAAGCTTTGATTCAATTTTTCCCCACCTTTTCATTCTAGGTGTTTAATAAAGCATAGGCGTACTGATGTTAACAATATTCTAAGCATGGCTAGCAGCAATATTGTGAAATTCTATATGCTTCTATTAGCATTAATTGGCAACACTGCCCCTGATGGACAAGCTATTATCTACCCCTAGCCCTGGTTGTCTCATTTTGAATGCTTATCTTTATCCAATTGCTACAGCCAAAATCTTTTCTATTGTTGTCTCCCTTAGAGTGCGATTTATTTGATAGCTCAGTTGCAAACACAATTTCTTCCCAAATTATCCTATCCATTCCATTATTCCCTTTCTATTATCTTGAGACTCCAAAAGACTAAGTAAAAAGATGAGGTGCCAAATTCACTGTAACTTTTAGAAAGAGAGTGACATTGTTAAATCTTTTGATGAAATTTTGGGCATGTGCCCCAGTCTTTCCAATTAACTCTGATTGATGCCTGATTGATGAAGGATGCTGGTGAAGTTCTGTCAATGAAGTCTCATGTAAATACACATGTAAATATTTAAAATATGTCACTTGAAATTTTCTGGCAGAGTCTCAAAGCTTATCTTCTAAATTGTTTTCTATCATTAGTACCATTGTATGAAATGAATCCACAATTTGCTCTGGGGCTCAAGGACAATTGTATAAACACTCATATAATCACAGCACACCAGATGAGTTGGTTTGGGTTAAAGTAAGACCAAACACTGAATGATGAAGGAAGTCAAATATATAATACCATAAAGGTTTCAATAAGTTTAGTAAACTCTTTGAAATAAGATACCTTTCAGTGCATACCAGGAATCTGCAATTTACTTAGGTTTACACAGTTTTATATTCTACTTTAATTATTCCTACTCTGAAAGCCCATTGTTGGTGCTTTCCATATCATCCTTTCTTTACTGTGTTAAGAGCATATTCTCTACATTTAGTCTCTAAACCCATTAATGGTTTCCAAAATGTTTTGGGCCTTTTCTGAAATCCAATTATGTATCAGCATTGTCTCTTAATCATGTAAGTATTCCTTAAATTTAATTTTAATATATTAAAAATTATGCTAATTGTGTCTTGTGCTAACTACTACAAAATTTAATCGGCTCACTGTCATTTGAGAATTGAAATAATAGGTAAAAATTCTATAGTCCTCTCACCCCTGAAAACCAATGTGAAACTAGCATACTAACATTACAAAGGGAAAATATACCAGGCTATATTTTAAAAGATCACTGAAAAATTGACCTGTTTAGGTTGTCAGATTTCATCCTGAGATGTTTACTGCTCATATTCAATATTGAATCTCTAGCCCATCAAACCAGATATTCTAAATCTAAATAAACATTGTAAATTAGTGTGGGATATGACAGTAATCAAATTTCCCAAGGCTGTTGGAATAGCAGAATCATTTTGGGGTCAATATATATTCCTGGTCCTAACCTCAAAACATTCTGAGTTAATACACTGGAGAGATGCTCAGAGAGCCACGTTTTTAAAAATGTTCTCATGATAATATATATTATAGTTTTTTGTTTACTAACTTTTACATAAACAACATTAAATTATATGCAAAATACTATAATCTAACTCTTTAACATATACATAATCAAATTACAAATGCATCCATTGTTAGCATATGTGCCAATAATTTAATGGTTACCGCTGGGGAGGGTGATAAGACAACAGAATTGGGATAAGATATTCTTTAATCCTAACTGTGGTAACCCGTTTTCTTAAAAAGAAATAATTAAGGAATATATGGCAAAACATTAACATTTGTCAAATTTTGATTGTGGGTATATGGGTTATGTTATTGTGTTTTACATTATTTTTTATGTATTTAAAATATGCTCTGTTAAAAAAAGTACTGTCCCCACAGAACTCAGATCATCATCCACGTTTGGGATCTATTGGAATAATGACCAGACAATGTGAGTTTTAATCCAAACTTATTCAGAAGAAAGTACTATTAATAATTTCACTACCATAAGAGGCAAACTAGAATGTATGGTCACCCTAGGAATAAACTATTTTAAGTCCTACTTAATGCATGAACATCTTAATAGGAAAATTTATTTTCTACCATTTCCCCTAAGCTCCATCTTTATAAGTTATCACAGATAGAGGTTATTGATCTAATTTGTCCAATTTATTATCCATTTTTTCCAATGAAGCACTTTAGGGTAATACATAATTTTCAAAAGAGTCCTGTAATAAATAATGGAAATATAGGAAAATCTTGCAGTTCAAATATTTCTAAGATGCAAGAAGACATAGTCAACAGCATTTATTGTACACTCAGTGATGTGAAGTTAAAAACCAGACAAAAAAATACAGATTCTGGCTTTAAGGAATTTCTATTTGAACTAATTCTTCAGACAAAATATAGAAAACCAATACAGATACTGTAACTGCATAGGAATAAAATGAAAAGTAGCTACTATTAAAAGGCCAAGTACTAATGGAGAGTAAAATTAAGCATAATAAGCAATGTGATCATTACCAGTTGCCAATTCTGAAAGCCAGTTATTTCCACATGTGTATTGTTGCCATCACCATAGGCTCCGTCTGAACTCTTGCTTCTCCAGTTTGCGGATTATCTCACCAGCCCATAGGAATGATCACTGTTTTGTACTATTTTCACCAAAACACAAAGCTCAATCTGTTTCAGTTAAAAGTTTTATGTAACTAATGCAGAAAAGCACTCCCAAATGTACTTAATGAAAAAAAGCAATATATTGGCTCAAGGAGGTGAACAGTCCAGATGTAGCTTAATCTAGGGCTCAAATGACATGATCAGGGCTCACTTTACTCTTTGTGTTCTTAGTTCCTTTTTCAATCTTGGCTTCATTCTCAAGCCATCTTCCCTGTTACTGAATTAATTCCAGCAACCACTAAGCTATTACCCCGGACATTTATATCCAGAGGAAGAGACTGACAGAAATTCTGAACTTTCAAGCAGAAATTTCAACTGTGACCAGCCTGAGTTGAGTCAAATACATTTCCTTGATTCATCTGTGGCTGAGGATAGAATGTGTGGATTGGTTTACCCTAAATCCTGTTCTACACTGTATCATGTCATCCAAAGTAGACAGGCCTTTAGTACAAGTAGGTAATTTCCGAAGGTAAAATGGGCATATTATAGCCATAGGAAAGGAGAATTAATGCTGGATGGGCAAAAAGGAAAGGGAAGAGCAGAGAGAGGAAGGAAAGAAGGGGGGAAGGGAAGGGAAGGGAAGGGAAGGGAAGGGAAGGGAAGGGAAGGGAAGGGAAGCAAAATGGGAAAGAGGAAAAGGAGGGAGGAAAGAAAGAAAATAGTCCACTGAGACAGTGGTGTGTTAGTAAATGTTTAAAACCAGCTCTCAAGCAAAACAAAAAACCTGTCTTCTCTATAGTGTTTGACAATCTTCATGCCACAAATTCTCCCTTTGTGATGATTTCAAGATGTCAGGTCACTGAATGCAGAATTGGGAAAAGATATGCAATAGATACGTAGATACATACAATATATACATACATATAATGACAATAATCTCAAAAGTAACGATAATAGTATAGTAAAATAATTAAACAGTAATAAATGTTCACTACCTATTAACTTTGTTTTTAGTGTTATTTGCTTATAAGTTTATAGGAGTTAATTTTTAATAATGGCTGTGTTTGACAACGGTCTCACAAAATCCTTGAATTTTTTTAAAACTGGGTTATCCATGCTGGTACAGGCTAGCTCTGGCACATCACTGACAGAACATCTTTCTCAATTTCTTAAAAAAAAAAAAAAAAAAAAAAAAAAAACAGAAAAACACACATATAGCACTAACTCTCCATGTGCAGTGGTCTCTACTACAGCATTGGTGGAGCAAAGGAGGTTTTGTATTAAAGCCACACAAAATGGGGTGCCTGGGTAGCTCAGTGAGTTAAGCACCTGACTATTGATTTCAGCTCAGGTCATGATCTCACGATTTGTGGGATCAAGCCCCACATCAGGTTCTGCGCTGACAGTGGGAAGCCTGCCTGGGATTCTCTCTCTGCCCTTCCCCTGCTTATGCTTGCTCACTCTCAAAATAAATAAACACTTTTTTAAAAAGCTTTAAAAAACACACACACACACCATAAACACTTCAAGTCAACCATTATAAATTCCTGTTCTTAGAAATTCTTCATCCCCTGCCCTACTGTGACTTTCACAATTCCTCACAGTTCATTTCACTTCAGGAAGCACTTCCATTTGTCATAATCTCAGAGATTTCTCTCTTTTCCCAGCCAGATCTCCATAAATGTGTTCCTGCAGCCCCCACCCACCAGACGCCTCTCCCTTTCTTGTGAAGAGCACTTTAACTGCACTGGGCCCCCACACCCAAACACAACTGCCGACCTCTCAATATATTTATAACCCAAATGTGGTAGAGTTTATAAATCCACTGTCCCTGGCCACCTACATTAGGAACAGCCAAGCTTGTTTACAAGGCTGATTCCTCAGACCTGATACAGCTCTAATTAGACTCTTTGGGGAGAAGAGCTAGATATTTCCTTGTTTATTAAATATTTCAGGTGTTTTTAGTGAACATGAAAGGGTAATACCGTCAATAATAGGTTCAACGGAACAACAAGCCATCTACGTAAGTTAATCCCCATGTGTGCATATAGCTCTTCAATCTGTATCATGCGCTGTACTTACTGTCATTCTCCCCGATATCTCCACTACCACCTGTGTAGCCTACACATTCGTGAAGCCTCAGCCAAAAGACAGCTCTTAGCAGCCCCTTTGACCTCTGTCTAGTCTGACACTTTGCCAGACCCTCGGTTAACAGTCTCTACTTAAATTTAGCTCTTCCTCCCCTAGGCAACAGCACCAGTCAGCTCATCCTTTCAGTACTTTAGGGACTGTTTTTCCACCTACTTTTCCTAACAGATTGCAATCTCTTTGAAATTCAAGGCTGCCTCCTATGCATCTGTGAGTCACCTGTACTTAGCATAATGCTTGACAAATAATATGCATTCCATAAGCCTATTTACTGATGAAGTAAATGAGGCAAGAGAAAAAGAGAGAAGAGAAAGGGAGGGTAAGAGGGGTGAGATACATGTATTTTTTAAAAAAAGGAGAGAAGTAGAAAAGAAAACGAAGACAGAAAGTAATAAAAGGGAGATACTTGCTTTATTCTCATTTGGGCTTGAATTCCTGTTTCATTGAATAATATATTATTTTGCTCTCGGGAAATTCAAAACTCTAAAATTTCAGACGCTGAACTTGTATTAGACGAGAAATTTCTATCACTCCATGTATCCATCAAAATTCCAGGTTTTAGCATTGTTTATAATTCATAAATTTAATAATGCCAACTCAACAAATCCATTTTTCACTTTTTCATATGTATTTCAGAAAATATTTTACATCAAATAAGCACAAAGATTACAAATCAGGTACGATAAAGTGCCAAGACATGGAAGTGAAGAATTGAATTCCTGATTGGCTGAGATTACACGTAGCCTCCTCCATGGATCAAAAAATAGAGCTGTACCATGTCTTCTGTGGAGACTCTTAACCCCTTTCTTTAAGAAAAACAAGAGAAACTATTTCTCTGGTTTTAAAGACTCACCCCCTAAGGCACTGCTTATCGGTTTGTTCACAGGTCCCTATATGTCCCCAAGTATTTTCAGAAATCTGCCAAGTTCCATACTGAAAAGACATCCATTACATTTGTGAGTTCTGTTAGACAATTTTAGACCCATGTTTGCATTTATAATTAAGCTGCCTGTAGGCAATTCTACCTTAGACGCCACAGGGAAATAAATGCCAGACAGAGCCCAACTTTATAGGTAAATACTGTATTTTGCCCCAAAGTCAAGTGAAGGCCAGATGATACTAGAAAGTGATACATGAAGGAATCTTTCCCACTTATTAAAATAGGAAAAAATGATAGGAAATTTGAAGCCACGGAAGGCAAACAGTAGTTGGGTCGTGCCAAAAGCAAAGGAAGGCAACAAAGCAATCAAAATGAGTCACAAGGGGAACTACAATTCAGCTGCAGCAAAACAATCCTACTTGTCATATTAAATTAATGTTAATTTGAATCGTATTGACTTTTCAAATATGCTTACATTTCATGTGTAAATTTTATTTCAGTTTTAAAGTTGAGTAAAAGTAAAAAGCATGAAGAGTTTATTCCCTTTTTAAGGGGAGATATATAAACAACAGTATGCAACAAGACTGGCAAGCCGTAAGATTATTTTCCCTTTACAAAGAAACACTTCATTACAACCAAGTGCAGTGTTAACACATCATCTGCACACTCAGAATAAATGCTAACTTCGCCTTGTTACACGTGATTGTGGTAGGAGTATGATGAGGACTTGTTAACGACAATGTACCGGCCTTTTGCTCTCCCATGTTTATTTGTTTGCTTAACTTTAGTTACCACAATGCATTACAAATGTCCCTTCATAAGAAAGTTAGTGGTTAAGAGGATGGGCCCTGTAAGTCCGTCTAAGTTGAAATCTTGACTGTGCTACCCATTTACTGTGGTTGGCAGAGACTTGCCAGATGTTCACCAATCCATTTCCTCCTGTGAGCACACAAGACAACTACATTTCCCAGATTCTTTTTTTTTGAGAAAGAGCACATGCATGCACGTGTGTGGGAGAGGGGCAGAGGGAGAGAGAGAGAATTCATAAGCAGGTTCCACACTCAGCACAGATCCCGATGCAGAGCTCGATCCTACAACCCTGGGATCATGACTTGGGCCAAAAATCAAGAGTCGGATGTTCAACCAACTGAGCCATCCAGGCACCCTCTCCTCCCAGATTCCTTTATGCTAAATTGAAACTATGTGACTCATATGGCCAATGGGTATGAAGGGAAATGATGTTTACCAATTCCAGGGCTGGTCATACTCCCCCTAAGAAATCCCCTTACTTGTCCTAAACCCTTCTTGGTGACACTGAGCACTAGTTCCTCCTGATGCTCTGGCTGCAGTATTGTAGCTGCAATGTGAAAGCAACCTGGATCTCTGAGGCAGCACTTGGAAGGGAGCTTCCGGAACCATATGAGAGGAGCACATACACAACAAAATAGACCTGATAGATCTTTAAGCGCTTACAATTCTGTTATTTCTTAAATAAAGCAGCCCGGCCTCAACTCTCCTGGATAATAAAATAACCGTACAACTTTGAATAAGTAAACCTTAGTGATGAGAGTTACAATTTTCTCATCTGTGAAATGGAGCAAAGTACCAATCTCACAGAATGAGGGTGAGAATCAAATGAGTCGATTCACGTAAACCTTTAAGGATGATACGTGACTGGGGTGCCTGGGTGGCTCAGTGGGTTAAGCATCTAACTCCTGATTTCAACTCAGGTCATTATCCCACAGTTTGTAGATTTGACAACTGTGTCAGGCTCTGCATTGACAGCTTGGAGCCTGCTTGGGATTCTCGGTCTCCCTTTTCTCTGCCCCTCCCCCACTCACGCTGTCATGCTCCTTCTCTTTCTCTCTCTCTCAAAATAAAATAAAATAAAATAAAATAAAATAAAAATAAAATAAAATAATAAAAATTAAAAAAGAAGAAGAATACCTGACACCCAGTAAGCATTCTTAGGGGTCTCTCTCCCCTAGTCTATTGTAGTTCATTGAGCCTGATGTCTTCTCATTCACCTTTTGTTTCCAGCACCTTTTTAGTTTTTGGCACATACCGGATGCTAAGTAAATATTTGCTTCACTGATGAATCTAGTATCTCCACAAAACTGAAAGTCCTATCAAGTTCATCTCTGGATTTGTATTCAATTTACAATGATGCTCAGGCTTTTAACAATTATCAGGAACTCACTGCAGAAAACACGTAAGTATCATTTTCTATAGTCGCTTATTCTCTCCGTTGGATCTTCTTTTTATCCAGTGTTCTCTGCTCTCAAGCACTTAAAATACTGATCTACAGTTGCAAAAAGTCGTTAAATAGAACTAATTTAACTGTGAATTGAATACCTTAATGTAAATTAGGTCACTTTAGGGGTGCATGGCTGGCTCAGTCGGTTAAGGTTAAGCGGTTAAGCGGCTGACTTCAGCTCAGGTCATGATCTCACAAGTTGTGAGTTTGAGCCCTGCTTCCGGCTCTGTGCTAACAGCTCTGATCTTGGAAGCTGCTCCTTCCCTCTTTCTCTGCCCCTCCCCTGTTTGCACTCTGTCTCTCTCTCTGTCTCTCTCTCTCTCTCTCTGAGATGAATAAACATTAAAAAAAATCTAAATTAGGTAACTTTATGTAGAATATGTCCTCCTATGTCACAAAACTAAAACTGTATATATTCATAAGATTAATAATAAAACACACCAGAATTATTTATCAGTGTGGTGAAAGATGAGCTTCTAAGAATTAACCTTCCCTTTGCCTATCCTCATGGACCTAGAACATGCTTTTCTGTCCTGCAGGTAAAGTGAGACACATCCAGCTCTTCATTATGCTCGGATACATCTTCCTGTGCACTGTCACTGCTGCTTTCCTTCGGGAACTGCTCTTTTGCTTATTTACGTATTAGTATATGCACCAGGTGCTTAGGGCAAAATTCAAAGTTACTCTATTAGCATGTCTAGCAAAAACTGAATTATTGAATAAATTTATTAATTCATTTATCTATGGATTTCAACTATGCATGCCACTATCCCAGTTTCCAAAGCAGGTTGAACTGAGAATATCAGATAAATGACTTGAGATGTGAAGTGAGGGGTTATTTAAATTAAGAGGATGGGCAGGATTTGCTCAACTGCTCAGGAAAGACTCACCAATACCGCAGCATGTTGTGTAGGAAGGAACTGCCAAGCAAGGAAAGGGTAGAAAAATCAAAATGCTGAGTAATTAAATTGCTGAATTTACCAAAAAACCCACCTTACTCAGCTATACTCCAACATCCATATCCATCCTTTAAGAAAAAAATTAACTCTATGTCTCTTGATTACAATAGAGGCAAATGTACTGATGAATAGGAAGACTAATTCCTACTTACAATCATAATTAGGCAACAATAAAAGTATACAGCAAATATAACTTCCTATATTCTGCAGCCAATTTTTTAAAAAGTAAACTAATATTAAAAATTAAACAAGTAGAAGAAACGATGAAGAGTTTTATAAGTGGTCAGATTTTATTCAACTTTAACTGTTCTGTTTGAAAGTCATCTCTTCTTAAAATTCACTTCTCAGGGCACCTTGGTGGCTCAGTTGGTTGAGCGTGACTTCAGCTCAGGTCATGATCTCTCTGTTTGTGGGTTCGAGCCCCGCATCTTGCTCTGGACATCTTGGAACCTGGAGCTTGTGATTCTGGGTCTCTCTCTCTGCCCCTCCCCCGCTCATGCTTGCTGGCCATGCTCTCTCTCTCCCCAAAATAAACAAACATTAAAAATTTTAAAGTAATAAAATAAAATGCACTTTTCCTTCAAACCATTCTAATTTTAACTTTAAAGTTCACTTGATGTAATTGCTACAAATAGAAACAGAACTATTTCCGTTTGTGTTTAGAAAGACTTCACTAATATGAATGTATTTGCCAAAATGCATTTATCAGGGAAGCGTTTAGATCATCAAAGATAATCTTTCTTCATATTTTTTTTCTTGTTAATAGTAATTTACCATTCTGGACACTGGAAAAAGGTACTGTGGCAAAAAAATAGCTATTCCAATCTGGTTAAGTGTCGTCTCATCCAATAATATAAATAGTCACTGTGGATAAGTCAGGGTTTTGTTTTTTGTTTTTTTTTTTTCCTCAATAAATGTTTAATCTTTGTGGTTTTCTTTATTCTTACCAGATGGCATCTGCAATAGATACAGAAGGTAGGACCTTAAGTAACTTCCTACATTGGGAGCACACGCATCAAATCTGCAGGAGTGAGATCCTGTACCAGCCTCTGGCTCCTCTGATTTCCATAATGATGCCTCTTGTCACCTGGCCACTGAGTGTGATTCTGGCATCCAGTGCTGAAATCTGAGGCTGGTGGACAAGCTGGATGAAATCTCAGATGCATTTGAAGACAAGGGGTTGTTGCCACACACACACACAGCCCCTTGACTCAGTAATTATTGGCACAAGACAACTTGAATACTGACTGTGATTTTCATTTTTTTTTTCCAAAGCAAAACAGGTCTATGCTAAAGACGCCCACAGCAGAACTTCTCCCCACGACTCAGTGGCTCCCTTTGGCTCTCCACCCACGCAGACTCGGCAGTTGCCTCATCCCTCCTAGGGGTGTGGAGGAATTTCTGAGTCCCCCCAACACTAGGTGGAATCCTAGGGAGGCCATATCTGTGTGCAAGCAGACTGATGCACAGGCACCCCAGGCTGTGTCAGGAACACTGAAAGCAGCTCTCTTCTCCTTAGAAGTGAAATTTGGCCCAGAGCAGAAGGATCATGACAAAAAGGTGTCGCTGAGTGCTTCCCTTTCTTTGTACCCAATTCTTCCCACAATTACAGGAGGGTCAAATGGTGCTGGTTATCTGCTCTGCTTTCCCCTCTGGGCAAAATTTTTTGCAAGTCTTATTCTCCCTTCTGGTGGTGGCATTTTCCTTCCTACACTTCTGCTGGCCGCAGTAGAGCTGGTTATAAGAACTCCTTACCACCCTCCAACTCTCTAAGAACAGTAAGTGGAAAATACTTTTAAAATAATACTCTCAAAATATTAAACTACTTATTTCATCATGCATAAATTAGATTTTTTTTTCTCTAAAGATTATTTTGGATATGTTGTAATCCCTCCTCACTCTTTTCTCTCACATATCAGGCCAAGACCATTGTTAAATATTGACATAGATGCACAAAACATAATAAAACCTTTTATTAATAAAACCTTTTAAAATAAAACCATTTGCCTGTCTAATAACTTGGCACTCACCACTGTGCGAAACCGAAATAAAAACATTAATTGAAATGCAACGTAGTGCAAGTCATGTTAAATGAAAATACAGTCTCTTAGAGGAACAAAAACACTGTGACATACATTATCTCATTTGATCCTCATGAAAAATCACCTTGGAGATCAGTGCTTTCTTTTCTCTGTTTTTACAGATGATGAAATAAGATCAAGTTTTACTTAAATAATAAAATCAGTAAAATGGTAAAGAGCCACTGTACCGTTTTATGATGTTTTCTGCCACATAATTTGAGTGATATTAAGAAGACATTTATAAACATACAGCAATTTATGAGCTTAACATTTAACTAATGACAAGAGCAAGTTAGAACTCCAGTAGCATTTCCGCTTAGACGCTTGCTAGGCACACTCATATTTCATCTTTCCAGTAACACAGTAGACTAATCCAGCTCTGGAAGTTTACAGAAGTGAGGCGGGAGGGTACTAAAATTAAGTAATTTCTATCGAGATATCAAGAGAAGGAGATAAAATTTGTCTATGAAGCAGCTTTCTATTCCTAGAATGTTGAGATTATGTAGCACTTTCAATATGAAGATAAGAAACATGCAGTTCAGTGCTACTCCCACTTCTACTCATTTTACTTATTAGAAGTCAAGAGGAAGGAACAAGTGCTCCCTTAGAACTGCAGTGGGTCCTAAAAGCCTCTCCAGCACCAATACTTGTGATTCCACAGTATTCTTAAGAATGTTCAGCAAAATTATAGAGTATATTTGGAGTCCTTAAAACAACAGAAAGACCTCCCTTCTGTTTTAAATTGCTGTATTTTATTTTTTTAAGTTTATTTATTTTGAGAGAGTACGTGAGCAGAGAGAGGGCAGAGAGAGGAAGAAGAGAATCACAAGCAGTCCCCATGATGTCAGCATCGAGCCTGGGATGCTAAGAAAAAGTTAAGAATGGAAAAGGCAATTATTTATCCTCATTATCAACTCCACGAACCGGGAGATCATAACCTGAGCTGACATCAAGAGTCAGATGCTTAACCAAGAGTAGGGGGCCATGAAGTGCCCCTAAATTGATTTATTTAATCTGATTCCGGAGATCATCAATGCCTGTTCCATATGATAATACACAGTTAATCAAAGTATTCTATGACTGCCTTATCCTATTGGCCAACTATTTTGGATAGCCATAAGTCTACTTTATTAAAAAAATTCTTAAATGCTTGATGATGCGTAGCAGATAGTGATGTTTGATTTTTTATATTTTATGAGTATATTCATATGTAGCCTATATATGACTAACTGAATGATCATGAAAATAAAGACACAAATTTAAAGCTTAACATCAAAAAGTAAGTTACATGTACAAGGCTTATTTTTAAGATCACATATTATTTTAAAAGAAAAATAAATTCAACTCTATGATAATTTCACTTTTAATTGAAGAAATGTTTTGGTTTCGAGTCTTCATCCAACCAAATGTATTGAACACATCCCAGGGGATTTAGTGGTAAACAAAACCAATTTATTCACTCCTCTTAAGCAGTCTATAATCAGATGCAACCCACAGACCACAACAAGCAAACAAAAAATCTTACATAAATCATATGAAGAAAATAAAACTAGTTGGTGAAGTAGAGAATGGTAGAGTGGACCCAGAGTGGGGGGACGGGGACAAAGTCTAAATTATGACGTCAGAGAAATTCTAACTGCAGAGGGAATATTTGTGCTAAAGACCTGGGTGCCCAAGGAAACAGCCACGGAATCAGGTGCTAGAGCATTTGGGGGTGGAGAAACAGCACTCTCAGGCAGAAACAAGCCTGGAGTGTTCTAAGGATGAAAAATAAGGCAGTGTGTTTAAAGAACAAACACTGGGCATGTGAGTAGAAGGAAAAGTGTCAGTGAATTAGGCAACAGCCAAACATAGAGATCCTATATGCCGTGGTTGAGAGATTAGATTTTATTCTAAAGGAATTAAAGGGCAGTTGGAGGGTTTGAAGCAGGAGATTGTCATAATCTTATTTGAGATTTTAAAAATAGCTGTTGTATGGAAAATGGATTGAAAAAGAGACGAATTTCACCCATAAATTTTAAAAGAATAATGAGGATAACAAAATTTCCCGGTACTGGTATATTGAAATACCTGATTCATGATATGATCAACACTTGATTTATTCATCTCTCTGACCCTTTAAAAGTTATTCAGTGGGGATAATCTTTTCCTCCCATGGATGCAAATTTAGTCAAATCCCATGAATTACCTGCTTTATCTTGGTCAACAGACATTTCTCCAGTTGCAATACAATTTAGCGGTTATTCAAGTGCTTTAATCTCCACTTAAAATCAGAACTTTTCAACCGCCTTCAAGCTAATATTTATAATAGACACTGTCTGCCTTTTTGGATAGAGGTGAGGTCAGCATCTATACTCTCTCCCTGCTCTACTGTTCTACCCTTCCTAACCAATGACATGGACCTTGGCTAAGGCTGATGAAAGCATGGGAAGGTAGGTACTTGCAAAGCTGTATTGGTGGGGTGGGGGGGTGGGGTGGGAGGGCTGCTGAGAAAAAGTAAAGAATGGAAAAACAATTCTTTATTTTCATCATTTTCCTTGGGTGTTGGCTTTATGCTCTGTGGACTTGGTGGATGTTCAAAGCTGATACTTTCTCTTTTGGGGTTTCTTAGGTTGTTTGCAGTTCAGGGACTCTTCTGTCAATTCGCGGACCTGGACACAGGTATCTCTATTCCAATCCTGGGTACCTGTGACTCTTTTCTAAGCCTACCTCCAGCACCAAATATTTCTGACAATGTAAGTCACTCTCAAAGATGTCATTTTCATCCTGCTCCTCAGGAACCTGAATTTCCTAGGTCTGCCCCTAGGTATCTCCCAAATTTCAGACCAGTCTATTTGTGTCCCCTCTATAGGTTTTAGAGGGGTGAATAAGTGGGGAGGCCAGGGGACCAGTAAAGCAACAACTTGGTCCAAATAATTTCAGGTCTTCTTGACTTCCCTACAGTCTGACTCTTTTACTGTATCCCTGATATGGCTTAAGGGTCCAAGGATGTGGACCATTCCCTTTTGTAAACTCTGCATATGGCCATCTATCCCACATTACATTGGAGTCTGATGTTTATTATTATTGACATCTCATTTAAGATAAAGCAGAAATTATAGTTGTATTACATACCTGACTTTTTCTAAGAACTTTACTTGTAATAACATTTAATTTGATTGTCATGAACACTTTTCTTTCCACTAGTTCATCAAGAAGCCTGAATTTGTTTATAGTTTGTTAAGGATGCAGCTTTGGAAAAAAGGCAAGTTATTTGTTCTAATCAAGTGTGCATCCTAGCAGAGAAAACAGTCTTTGAGAAGATGAAAAAGTAAGCAAAATAACTTAATATGATGATAAGGGCCCTGATGGAAATAAAGAGTATGCTTGTGATAGAGAGCAGTGGCCCACAGATGAGAAGGGGCTGGTGGGAAAGATAGTTAGCAATGGGATGGCCAAAGATAGCTTCTTTTAGCAGGTCAAATAGAAGACTTTAAAGATGAGGAGATGAAAGTCCTGAGAGAAGAAGAAAAATAGTTTTCTAGGCCCAATGGAACTGGAAGTACCGAGGCCTTAAGATGGAAAAGTATCGAAGAGATCAAGGAACTAGAGGGCCAGTGTGACCAGACCACAAACAGAAAGAAGGAAACTAATTCAGGATGAGACTGAATACTAGAAACCTTTGCCAGTACAAATTATTTGGAAAGTATGTAACATTCCTTTATGAAATCGAGATTGACAGGGTGTCTCCTCTGATATTCACATTAATACATATAAAATACGTTAATTTCAATAGGAGAGCTAATTAGTGTCTAGCTTGATTTGTCAATGATCATTTAAACTAAGGCTTGAAAGACATAGATCCCCTTTCAGGGATATGATTCAATTCTTTGCTGAACAAAGAAACTCCAAAACCCTCAGGGTGTAGAACTGTTTCTCTAATGCAGTGTACTGAAGAAAGACAGCCCACTGTGCTCAGAGTGAATTTAGCTGCCAAAACTCTGCAACAAAAAAACTTTGCAATTTGCTGAAGCAAATATTCTACTATGAAAATTTCAAATGGAAAAACTGCATAGCTCACGGTCTAAGGCAGTTGAAAAACAGGCTTCTAAAAACTGTGCACATTTAATCAAACAAATAGTCATATACAATCCTTACAAAATAACATCTATCTGGGGGAAGGAGATTTTTAAAGACAATGCCTCAAACTAAGAAAGATCCTGATGCATATTAGGTTTCACTATAAAATTGAATCCCAGCTTAAGTTTGCAAATATTTTGGAACTGAGCCCAGAACAAGTTCCACATGAGCCCCAAGGTAGAGCTTCGCACATCTCTTTAAATTTCTCTCTGACTAGAGGAATTGCTCTTCTGGGCCAAATTTCTGGACAAGAGGTAAGCATCTTGAGCATCAATGCACCTCTTTTTTATTCAGGCAAAATTATTCACTTCCTTACTCTCAGCTCCCTTGACATTTTGTAAGTATCTGTTACTTTCCTTCTCCTATTGCAAGTTGACCTTGTATCTGTCTCTCATCTCCCCTTCCCTACCTTTTCAATCTCCACTGATGAGGTTATGCGCTCAACAGACTCTTAGGCTTTTTGTATTTGAAACTCAGTGTGAAGGTTAAATTTATGTGTCAACTTGGCTAGGCTATGGTGTCCAGATGTTTGGTCAACTGCCAGTCTTGATGTTGCTGTGAAAGTAACTTGTTTTGATGTGATTAATATTTAAATCAGTAGACTTTCAGTAAAAGAGATTACCCACCACAATGTGGGTGAGCCTCATCCAATCAGTTGAAGGCCTAAGACAAAAGAATGAGATCCTTCAAACAGGAAGAAAGTTGACGTCCAGATTATCTTCAGACTTGAGCTAAAATATAAACTCTTCCCTAGGTCCCCAACCTGCCATAATGCTGTAAAAATTTCAGATTTGCTAGCTCCCACAATTGCATGAGATAATTTCTTAAAATCTCTCATCTACTTCCCCACCCTCTGTGTGTGTCTTATTGGTTCTGTTTCACTGGAGAAATCCAATACATTCAGTAAATTTTGAACGAATGAACAAGTCAGTAATTCAGTCATCAATCTAATAAATATGGTCAATGTGAATTGAAGAACAGTTAACAAAGGAGGAGACTTCATATAAACTTTTGCATCCAGACTTCTCCAAAATCCATTTGCAATTTCAGATTTCTCCAACTCAAAAATTACAGAAAGCTATTATGTGCTGGGCCTAAAATTTTAACAGTGATTTTGGTGCTTTGTTTTTAACTGAGCTCCATGGAGCCCCAGATGCTTTTTCGATATTTAGGTTAGGGAAAGGTGGGTGGATTTAGGACAGTTGGGTCTCACCATTAGAGGAATTAAGTCAAGGGACAGGTCTTCAGAAGGGTCTGTGCAATGAACTAGTTGGGAGAAAGCAGTAACAAATAGCACAGTTCTCTGACAGGCTGCAGGTTTAACTTTTACACATTTTCTCTACCTTTATAAAGGTTTTAATAACTTTCCTGTCAACATGTTTTCCGTTAAAACTGTTGATATGTGGCATTTCTGGGAAAGGTGCTCAGGAGAACAGCAAATCAGATCTGCTTTTATCTGCCACTCAGACTGTGTGACTGGGATAAACTTTTGTTGTATGAATCTATGTTTTCTGTATTTCCACTTCCCCCACCCATATAGCATCTTAGCACCTACTGAGTATGTAGGAGTAGGCAGTAGTCGTGGTGGAAGGCTCAATATCTCTAGGTAGGATTCTGAACTGAACCAAGTTCAGACCTGTGTGAAGTAAGACTATGACTAATGATATCCCTGGGAAAGAAAAGATTCCTTTAATACTCTTCAACTAGAAAATCAATAATGTCCAGATATACTTATTTTTATTTTAGAAAATTATAAGATTCATTTAAAATCATCCTAATTGGAAGAAAACATAGTTCAAAGTGATAATCTATTCAAATGCACAGTTATTCCCTAATTTATCTGAATTGAATTTAGCAACCAGCACATTGTTAACCCTTTAATTATACATATGTTTTAAGTTCAATTTGCAAACTAATATAAGGATGAATGCATTCCAGTGTAGATTGAAAGAAAATTTTATGTAGGTTAAACATATTTTGTCATGTATTTTATGATAACAGCATACACATTTTAATTTTTATATTCAAATATTTTGGTGGATCGCTTCTCGGCCTTTTGGCTAAGATCAAGTGCAAATATTTTGGTGGAAATGTCCAATTCATGATAGAATTATTTATTAACTTATTTTCTGGGTGATTTTTTAAAAATAAAAGTACAATTTTTTAAAATAAAAGTTAGGAATCCAAAACTATTGTTTACAATAATAATGATGATAATTTTAAAAATCTTTCATGTCTTAATTTTCTTAAATATTTACTTTTATTCCAGTTGTCTTTTATTTCCTCATTTCTTAATTTCTCTTCAATATTTACAATGGTAGAAATCTATGCTCTGTGGGGAGCCTGGGTGGCTCAATTGATTAGGCGTCCAACCTCGGCTCAGGTCATGATCTCGCGGTCCATGGTTGGAACCCCACGTCGGGCTCTGTGCTGTCAGATCAGAGCCTAGAGCCTGGTTCAGATTCTATGTCTCCCTCTCTCTCTGCCCTTCCCCCCTCATGCTCTGTCTCTGTCTCTCAAAAATAAATAAATGTTAAAAAATTAAAAAAGAAAAAGAAATCTATGCTCTGTAAACATTTAAACAATGAATTCAGTAAATAGGTGTTATAAAATTCCTAACCTCAAATGCCCTCGCCACCTGCTCTCTAACAAATATTGACAGACTGATATGTTTTCATCAGTAACACTAATCCATGTACACACACACACACACACACACACACACACACTTTAAGCATTTTGTTACTGTTTTACAAAGATGGAATCATACTTTCCTTTTCTTACTTACAGTTTATCAGGTCAATAGACATAGAGCTACCACTTTTTTTTTTGTAATAGCTTCAAAATATTATGCAGTATCTTTACATGGCCTATTGATTTCTGTCTTGGTAAATTTTTTTTTTTAGTTTTTTGAAATGTTTATTTTTGAGAGAGAGAGAACATGAACGTGGGAGGAGCACAGAGAGAGGGAGGGAGAGACCCAAATTGGCTCCAGGCTCTCAGCTGTCATTACAGGGTCCCAGGCAAGGCTTGAACCCAGGAACCATGAGATCATGACCTGAGCCAAAGTCAGACGCTTAACCAACTGAGCCACACAGGCGCCCCTCTGTCTTGGTAAATATTGACAGACATTCAAATTTTTGCCTGTATCTTTTCAGCAAGCCAATGCTGCAATATATTTCTATAGATCTATTTATATCTTAATACATATACATGTATACATGCATATATATTTTGTTTTTCAAAATGAGGTGTAAAATAAATATCGATACAGACATTGATCAAAAATGGTTTATATCCCTGACATAATTTTATTTATTTATTTTAAATTTTTTTTAATGTTTGTTTATTTTTGAGAGAGAGAGAAAGGCAGAATGTGGGCAGGGGCGGGGCAGAGAGAGGGAGACACAAAATCTGAAGCAGGCTCCAGGCTCTGAGCTGTCAGCACAGAGCCCGACATGGGGCTCAAACTCACAAACTGAGAGCTGAAATCAAGAGTCAGACACTTAACCGACTGAGCTACCCAGTCGCCCCTTTATATGCATTTTAAGTATGTATTCTATTACTTGCTATAAAACATTTTATGGGAGTTGTTTCCCATACCAAAATACAATGAAATAAAATAATAAAATTAGTTCTATATAGTTAATTGTGTCTACTTCCTCTAAATTGCTGTTTTTTCCACATCAGGTCATCCACCAGAACTATATAAAATTTCCTCTAATGCTTTTAGTGCTTAGTATTTTAAATTTAAATCTTTATCCAATGAATGTAAAATACTTGATTTTAAATTTTTTTAATCTGAGGGCACGTCAGTGGCTCAGTCGGTTAAGCATCTAATTCTTGATTTCAGCTTAGGTCATGAGCTCACAATTTGTGAATTCAAGCCTGGCACTGGGCTCTGCCCTGACAGTGCAGAGCCTGCTTGGGATTCTCTCTCTCTCCCTCTGTCTCTTCCCCACTCTTTCTTTTTCTCTCAAACATTAAAATTATAAAATTTTAACATTTTTGTATTTATTATGAACACTACACAGAAAAAGTACTAAATTGATTTAAAATTTTTAAAAATTATCATCTATCTTGACCCTAAAGCTAAATCCAACTTAAAGTTATGATGCTATATGACAAATTAGAATACTCCATACTTGAAAATAACATTTATCATATGATTTACTAGCACGGAGTAAGTACGTTTGGATGGTAATGTACTCCTTATGCATGCAGAAGTCTGAATTATTGGTAGCTAAGCTACAAATAAAGTAGAGTATTACATTTAAAGCTGTTTTGGAAATCAGAGCAAATTGAAATGAAAATAGATACAATCTTCCCATCATTCAGCGTTAAGGAAAATACCACCTATTATCAGCTTTTTCTTTCTATAGCTGCATTACATAGCAGGAAACACTCAATCTTTTGAATTATCCTTTTTTTAAGAGAGGCTTATCAACTCCTCCCTATCACAAATATGTCTGAATTCTATGCTTTCCCACGATTTCTTATTTATGCATTATTTTTTCTGTATTTTTGTCTTTTTTAGGAGCTTAAGATGGTTCAAGTTGCTTCACTCTCTGCTATCTCTGTTCCAACCTCAGGTATTATTCAACTTTTATAGGAAGAAAAATGTAAAAACAACTAGGTTCATTACATCACCCCCACTTTCTTGTTTAATGAAGAGAAAACTGTGAAAGTTAAGAAAATGATAGCTATTGTATAATTTAAGTGAAAAAAAGATTTTCTAAATATGATATCCTGAAGCCATAAATAAAAAACAGTAAGAAATTTAAATACATAAAAAATAAGAACATATGTTAAAGACACATATATAGAGAAGTCAAAAATAAATGATAGCTCAAAAATACTGTCTGCAATACATATGAGGAGAAGGAATAAACTACTTTAATATAAGTCTTTACACACAAATTTTAAAAGAAAAATCTAAAATACACAGTACAGGACACAAATATGAATTTTACAGATAGATGACAGTAAATGAACAATACTTTGTTCAGCCCTATGAAAATAAAATGAATAATCAACTTTTCAGACATCATAGAAAAAAAAAATTTTACATTATTGTTGTGAGTGTAATAGTGAGATTAGTGAAAATTCTAAATAGCACCTTGGAAATACCTATAAAAATTTTAAATGTGCAAAAAATTTTGGCTGAGCAATTTTAATTTGAGAAATTTAGGAATGCCTGGGTGGCTCCAATGATTGGGCATCCAACTCTTGATTTTGGCTCAGGTCATGATCTCACAGTGTGTGAGATCAAGCCCCACGTTGGGCTCTGCACTGATGATATGGAACCTGCTTAGTATTCTCCCTCTCCCTTTCTCTCTGTCCCTCCCCTACTCACACACTCTCTCTCAAAATAAATAAACTTAAAAAAAATATTTAGCCTACAAGTTAACAACACAAATATGCAAAAATACAGCTACAAGTAATGTCTATTACAAATTTATTGTAAACACTTAAATCTAGAAGCAAACTAATTGTCTTTGTCAGGTTAAATAATGGTTCACTGAGGTCTTTAAAGGAAACTAATAATTAGGTTTCCCACCCTCTCCCTCACCTTATTCCTGAACAGAATGATATTTGAGTGTAGTACGTTATCATTAACCTCAATGCAGGGTGAATTAGGGCATATACCTCAATTTGGGAGTGAAATATTTCAATCCAATAGTGCATGCCAGCATGAGACAGACACAATTAGTCAATCATTGGATAACCGGTCTCAGGCAGACACTGCCATGAGGGCTTAACAGATGACCCAAGAAGGCTTAGAACATGAAGGAGAAGCTAACTCATGGTGTCTGGGAGCCTTGTGAGGTTTTTACTCTGTTGCTCTTCTGGACAGAACTGAGCAGGGATGGGAAGAAGGCAAAGGGAGAAAGACTGGAAAGGAGTCAGATGATTTTAGGGAAAATCTCTCCTCAAAATCCAAATTGTGGAAATGGTATCACCCTAAATATTAAGCTTTTTCCTTTTTTTTAAAGCTGTACTTCATGATAGTAAATATAATATTTTTAATTAATTTTTTAGAGAGAGAGAGAGTAGGGGAGGAGCAGAGAGAGAGAATCCCAATCCAGTTTGGTTTTCTCAGCATGGAGCCCGACTTGGGTCTTGATCTCACAAATCTGAGTGATCATGACCTGAGCCAAAATCAAGAGTTAGAAACTTAATCAACTGAGCCACCCAGGCACACTATAATTTATTAAAACATTTTAAAAAATACTTAATAGATTTGCCTGTTTTTGTGCCATGAAGGGCGCCTGGGTGGCTCGGCTGGTTAGGTGTCCAACTCTTGATTTTGGCTCAAGTCATGATCTCACAGTTCGTGGGATTGAGCTCCATATAGGATTCTGTGTTGACAGCATGAAGCCTGCTTGGGGTTGATTCATTATCTCTCTCTCTCTCTCTCTCTCTCTCTCTCTCTCTCTCTCTCAATAAATTAATAAACATTTAAAAATAAAACAAGAAATGTAAAATTTTATGCATATGATGAGTTTATTTATGTGTATCACAACCAGAAAGACACATGCACAAATTCAACAGAGGTTGTTTGTAGGGAGAGAAATATGTAGGAGATTAATATGATTAAGAAGAAACAGCCTACGGTTAAGTGGGAGAAACATCAAGGAGGAATAAAATAATAAAAGTAAAAATAAAGGTCAAAACTTAAAGGAAATGGAGGATATGGCATAATAGCATTGAAACAGGTAAGTGAAAATTAGTATTTTCACTTGAGTTTTTCTCCTTTTCTATTCTATACCGTCTGTCCTCGATAAATTCAGGGCAAAAAAACAAATGGCTTTTTTTTTTTTTTTTTACTACAGTCCATTTTCCACAAATCCTAATAAAATTTGAATTGAATCATATTTAGATTTAATAGACAAAGGCTCTTTAGAGCACAATAACTATTGGATTCTTATTTTTTAAGTTTATTTATTTATTTTGAGAGATGAGTGGAAGGGGGGGGAGAGGGAGAGAAAATGAATGAGCAGGGGAGGGGCAGAGAGAGAATCGCAAGCACGCTCGGGGCTCCAGCCCAAGAGTTGTGAGATCACAACCTCAGCTGAAACCAAGAGTTGGTCACTCAACTAACCAAGCCACCCAGCCACCCCTATTGGATTCTTAAATACTGGGCAAATGTTTAGGAATATTTGTGACCAAGACCAAGATCTAATCATTTTCCCATATGCTTAAATAGTAGCTACGTTTAATGGTTATGGCTTCATATTTTTCATATAACCATGTAATTGTTTTAATCCTTAGTCTGCCATGTAGTTAACCTAAAATATTATGTGTGTACTATGATAACACAAAGGATCAAATTGTTAAGTCTCACTCACAAGGTTCAGAGTCCTGACCCAATCATATAGTTTTACTAATAGTTTTGATGATATAAATCATCTCAATATACAGGCCAATAGCAGAGATCCAGGATAATGTATACACCTACATACTTTACATAGTAGAGTTGTCAGGAAGATAAAACATCTGCACCTTCTATTCTGTTACACAGCTTATGGTACATTTTGCGGACAGCTGCCCCATGAATACACAGTTCTATATTTTTTTACCATGACCTATTATAGACAACCTTGTCCAACCTGCTAAAAGCATCCCATAGGTAGGGATTCTAGCAAGTATTATTCATTTGTTTGCCAAAAGTTCCATCCTTAAAATGTACAAAAGATTAGACTGTATCAATTTCTCTTCCCAGGAGTTCTACCAAAACTGAGTAGACTGAGAAAGAGACGAAGACAGAGACAGAGACAGAGCCAAATAGACATGAGAGACAGAGAGAACTACGGCTTGACTATTTACATGCCAGATCCTTAGATGGATCCCATAAAAGACTCCTTTGCAGAAAGACAGATATGCAAATATCAACCACTCAGGAAAAGGTATACACAAATGACTAATTTGAGATATAAAGAACAGAATATTATGCATTTGTTACCCAAATTGGTTGGAGACTTCCTTTTTAATTATCAGTATCTTAAAATACATACATTTGCTAATTTGTAAATTTACGTAATCTTTTACCATATTATGGCCATAACTACAAACAAAGAGCTAGAGTGTATTAAGTAATATTAGTCTTACGAGGCAGAATACAATTTCAGGATTTATACAAGTTTATAATTGACTTATTGACTAAGGATTTATTTCTTTTGATTCGTGTTCCTGTATGGCCCAGGACTCAAGAACTATGCTGAACAATATAAACTCTTGTACTTAACTAAACTAACCATTAAAAGTGATAAGTATAGTCAGACAAAAGTATATTAATATTAGTTACTATAATTAACGTGGTGAATATAGTAAGGTGTTAAAGCAATCATGTTATGGGATATTGTCTTCATTATAAATGTATACTTAACATGCTGCTAAGATTTTACGTTTTCTTTGATGCATCTCTAATACGATAGTAAGGAAACATCTGGCAGTCGAATGGTTTGCAAAATATTTGTTAAAAGTCAGTGGAAACAAATAGATTTTTGAATGATTTTCAAAGTCCACATGTCAAAAGCCAACAAAAATTTTAAAAATTGTAACTTCATTCACATGCCCCTAGCATAGCCATTGCATCCTCAGATACCACCATACCAAAGGCATGTCAGTCAATAACTGCCAGATGAAAGAACCACATTCCTAAAAAGTGTTCTCTGAGTATTTTTAATATATCGTAAGTTCTGCTTGTTCTTATTAGAGGACTTTGTCTTCAAAAGCATGATTATATGTCTTCAAAAGCATTACTCACCTCAAACTTGGATGAAATTAGACAATTTTGAATTGAAGTAACTCTTATTTACCTAATATTTTTTTCCTTTTTTTCCACATAGATGTGAATTGTCACATGACTCTTTACTAAATTTAAATATAAGCTAATGATTCCTATGCCAATTAGTAAAATATACGTAGGCCCTAAAAACGGCCTGAGTTGTTTTAATTCACATGTAATCCATTAAGTAAAAAGTGCTATTCTAATTAGTGATAATGTAACAAATTTAGATATAAAATTTGATTGGTACATTTAAATTTAATCTAATTGGTAACTGCTAATCTAATTAGCAAACGCAATAAACTTAGTGAAGTGTTTCATCTGGGAAAAAAGAAAAATGCCATAATGCCAAAAAAGGAGAGAATAGTGAAGAATTGAAATTCAACTCATCTTCCCACCTAAGACTCGATCTTATAAAAAGGAAGCTTCTCCTAAGAGATAATTTAACCTATATTGACTCCAACTCTGTCTTGTATCTCATGAACTATCATGGGATTCAACATATTGTTATTCAAAGAACATACCAGATGTACATTCCTGTGTCTGATAGTAATAATAATTTTTTAAGTAATAATAATTTTTTAAGTTTGTTAATAAAGAAAAAAAATGACAAAACATATTGAACAGCAGCCATTCCCTGATAGGGAATAGTTTCTGGAAAACCCTCTAGAAAATTATTTATGCAGGCCTTAAAAATCCTGGCACCACCATTCTCATGAAACATACGGCATTAGTAGTCTGTATCTATTATGTTAAACAAAATATAACAGCATATGCATGCTTTTCCCAAGAGATACTTTGCATATCTGCAATGAGGAGGGAAAGAAAACTGCAGTGTCTACAAATTCTTTGTTAAAAGTTTGTTTATTTAAAAGTTAGCCTTGAAAAAAATATATATATATATAGTATTGATTTCTTGCTCTTTGATCTACAAAGTAATGTCAATTTATCAGAGAGTAAATTATCTGAGTCTCAATGGTCACAGAATTGAGAAAATAATGTTTCTATGGTAACAAAACATTTAGTTATTCATGCATTTATTTATTGACTGCCTACTATCAACAAGACAGTGTTAAATTTGCTGGGGATATAACACCAAACAAGACAGACAAGGTGTCTGGCGTCAGTGACCTTGCATGTTAGTGGGGAAGGAATACAGTAAACAACCAATCGAGGTATAATATGATGCCAAAAGGTTACAAATATTAGGAGAAAACTAAAGTAGAGCGAAAGAACTGCTACTATAGAAAGAATAATCATGGTAAGCCTATTTGTGGAGCAGAAACCTTAGTGATATGAGAGACAGAACCACATGAATTTCTGGGAAGAACTTTCCAAAGAAGTGAACACCAACAGAAAGGCCTTATGGTAGGAGCAGGTTTGTTAATTTAACAGTAAGGATATCATGGGCACCTGGGTGGCTCAGTCAAAGTGTCCTACTTTGGCTCAGGTTATGATCTCGACATCCGTGAGTTTGAGCCTTGCGTCGGGCTCTGCCCTGACAGCTCAGAGCCTGGAGCCTGCTTCAGATTCTGTCTCCTGTCTCTCTACACCTCCCCACCTCCTCAAAAATAAATAAACATTAAAAAAATTAACAGTAAGGATATCAGTGTGTTATTAATGGAGCAAGAGAGAAGGAGAGTGGTAGATGATATAGTAGATAAATGATAATTGTGTGGGTTATTGTCAATCTAAGAACTTACGGGTTTTTCTTCTAGGTGTGGTGGGGAAATATAGGAGGGTTTTTTTTTTGTTTTTTGTTTTTTGTTTTTTTTTTTAATTTTTTTTTCAACGTTTTTTATTTATTTTGGGACAGAGAGAGACAGAGCATGAACGGGGGAGGGGCAGAGAGAGAGGGAGACACAGAATCGGAAACAGGCTCCAGGCTCCGAGCCATCAGCCCAGAGCCTGACGCGGGGCTCGAACTCACGGACCGCGAGATCGTGACCTGGCTGAAGTCGGACGCTTAACCGACTGCGCCACCCAGGCGCCCCAGGAGGGTTTTGAGCAGGGAAATTATAGTTTATATTTTAAGGGATCATCTGACTGTTATAAGAAGAGACTGCTGGGTCTGGGGACTCAAATATAAACAGTAGACTCATTTGGAGTTTATTGCTGTGATCAAGGTAAGAGGTTTTGTTGATTTCTCTCCAGAGTGGTAGCAGTGGAGGGAATTAGAAGTGGTGAAATTTGGAATATATTTTGAAGTAAAGCCAACAAATCTTGCTGCTTGATGGGATTCAAGATTGAAAGCAAAGGTAATAAGATCTGTTTATAAGTGTGCTGCGGTTGTGGAAGAAAGAAGTCAAAGATTTCTCCATGATTATAGCCTGAGCAACAGAAAGAACAGATTGTCATTTATAAAATAGGGCTGACTTGGGGAAAATAAGTTGTTTTATATGGTGGGAAGGGGAAGATTATCAAGAGTCTATTTTGCACATGTTAATTTGACTCGCCTCTTAGTCAAGTACGAGATTATGTTGAGTAGTAGATCAGATATATTAGCCCAAAAGTCGGGGTGGTGGTGGAAATCGAGGCTAAAGAAATATATTTGAACATTATCTACGTTTGAGCATAATATCTGAGCCACAGGACTGCATGGATTGCCTTGGAAGTGCATGCAAATAACAGAGAGAGGGCAACTTATGTTCTGATTGTCTATATGTACAAAATATCTCTTGTTGATACTAAGATTATATATGTAAAATAAGGTGATTTTAAGTAACTCCATTTTCTTACACAAATTGCATTACCAAAGGAATATCATATCTTTTGTAAGTGTTTGTGTATGCATGTGTGTGTGCGCCTATGTGTGTGTTTAATCTCATTTGGATAATGTATTTGATAAAATGCAACAAGGATGCACTTGTGTTATGTATCCCTGGTATGCTTTTTCTCAGATGCTTTCATTTAAAAAATATTTCCCACTGTTCTTCAAATTATAATGGAATAACTGAGATTAGACCTGCCCTCGTGAGGTAAAGAGCTAATAAACTAAACAAAATTCATGAGTCGACTGTTTTCAAGCATTGGGTAAAAGAGAGTATAGTATGTGACCTTAGAGTGAAGAAAAACATAGAAGGTAAGCCCCACGTTCACATCAGATTTCTGCCTGGGTGAGGGGCGCCTGGGTGGCGCAGTCGGTTAAGCGTCCGACTTCAGCCAGGTCACGATCTCGTGGTCCGTGAGTTCGAGCCCCGCGTCAGGCTCTGGGCCGATGGCTCGGAGCCTGGAGCCTGTTTCCGATTCTGTGTCTCCCTCTCTCTCTGCCCCTCCCCCATTCATGCTCTGTCTCTCTCTGTCCCAAAAATAAATAAAAAACATTGAAAAAAAAAATTAAAAAAAAAAAAAAAGATTTCTGCCTGGGTGCACTTCCCACACCACAGTGTGGAGAGTCCAAGCAGAGTTTGGGATTCTCAATGAGCTAAGAAGTTGTGACAGCAGAAAAGCCTGAGATTTGCAGGGTAGGGTATCAAAGGAAAGGTAAATACATAGAGGGTGTGGTGGACAGAATTCTAAAATGGCCCTAAGATTCCTGTCCCTGGTACACATGCTTTTATAAATAACAGGACTATAAATACCACGATTAAGTTATATAATAGGATACATTTGACTTTGAGTAAGAGAGATTATCTGGGATGAGTCTGACCTGTTAGATGAGTCCTTTACTTTTCTCTAGCTGGTCACAGAAGCAGCAGTTAAAGATATTATCCTTCCAGGTAGAAAGAAAAGCAACAGGCACCTTGTGAATTGTCTAGTGGCCACATGATAAGGGATGCAGGCAACTTCCAGGAGATAAGTGGCCCCTAGCTAACAGTGAGCAAAGAAACAAGGACAGAGTTCGTAAAAGACTGAACTCTTCCATTAGAGTGATTGAGTTTGGAAGTGGCTTCTTTCCCAGAGCTTCTAGAAAGGAATATAGCCCTATCGAAACCTTGGTGTCAGTTTTCAAAGACTCTGAGGAGAGAACCCAGCTACTCTGTGTCTGGACTTCTGACCTGCAGAACTCTGAAGAAATGAATGAATGCTGTTTTAAACTGCTCACTAGTTAGCAGTGGTAATAGTGGTAATTGGTTATACAGCAATAAAAATGTAATACAGAGGAAGACATCAAAAATCTGTGTAGGGTTTCCTGCAAGTCTTTGGACAGAGCTTTGCTGTTTATCAGCATGGTAAAATTCTGTGAGGACTAAGTCAGTGCAGCTGGACCTACTGAGAGCTGATCTGAGATACTGGAAGTCATGCAGTACTGTGAGGTATTGAAGCTATGGCCCAGTTGGGATAGAGGGAACTTCCTGGGCATCTACTCTGTCAGTTGAAACCTCTGAATGGTCACACATCAGGAATGAGAAATGCTTCCTACACCCATGGCACAAGTTAGGACTAAGGACACAAATGAAATTATGATTCACAAAGAATAAAGTCAAGCCTGGTGATACCAAAGGATCCCCCTTAATTTATCTGCCTGCCAGAACCACGTTCAGTGCCCTCAAGATACAATAAGCAAAATTTCCTACAACATAACATTGACAATATCTAGCATATAGTAAAACATCCCCAAAGAGCAGAGAAGGACAAAAATATGGCATATGATCAAGAGGGGACTGGCAGAAGCAGCCAATAGGGACATAACAGAAGATGACCCAGATATTAGAACTGGTAGGCAAGGACTGTGAATAGCAATTATAATTATGCATAATAAACTGAGGCAAAAACAAGAACATATGGATAAACAGGGAATCTCAATAAAAACGTGGAAAATATAAAGAAGAACCTGGTGCAAATTTCAAAGACAAAAAGTACATGATCTAAAATGAAAAGCTGCATTAAAGGGTCTTAACAGCATATTGAAAACAATAAAATGAATGATCAGTTAACATGAAGATGGAACCATAGAGATGATTCTATCTATAGGAGAGGGGGAAAAAAAGATGAGAAAAAATAAACAGGCCCTAAATTACTTGTAAAATAATCTCAAGTGGTCTAACGCAGGTATAATTTGCACCTCTAAAAGAGAAAGTGAAAAAATTGGGCAGAAAAAAAAAATTGGAAGAAGTAGTTATCAAAAATTTTCAAAATTTGTTTAAAAACTTTAACCTACATATCCTAAAGTCTAAGCATAATAAATTAAAAAAAAATGTATCACAGCCAAATAGCTGAAAACCTATGACAAAGCACCCAGAGAATAAAAGCAGCCAGGGTAGAAAGACACATTCTATAAAAATATGGCTGACTCCTCATCAAAAATAATGCAAACACTTTTTTTTAAAAGTGTGTTAACATAGGATTCTATATCCACTACAAATGATACTAAAATTAAAACATTTTGAGATAAACAAAACTGAAAAGATATATTACCGAAAGACCTGACGTAAATGAATATAAATGCAAAATGAAGGTTTATGAAATGAAACTAACATACAGGGAATATAAGTACGTGGGTAAATATATAAATAGTTATCTTATCATTTACTTAAGAAACTGATACAAAAATGATAATGCTGTCCTGTACAGTTACATGGCACATAGAAGTAAAATTTTGATAAAAATAACAAAAATGTTAAAAGGCATAGGTGGGATTATACTTTTCTTTTTTTTTTTTTTTTTTTTTTTTTTATTTATTTTTGGGACAGAGAGAGACAGAGCATGAACGGGGGAGGGGCAGAGAGAGAGGGAGACACAGAATCGGAAACAGGCTCCAGGCTCTGAGCCATCAGCCCAGAGCCTGACGCGGGGCTCGAACTCACGGACCGCGAGATCGTGACCTGGCTGAAGTCGGACGCTTAACCGACTGCGCCACCCAGGCGCCCCGGGATTATACTTTTCTAAGGCTCTTACATTTCACATAATGTGGTACAAGAGTTAACTGAATAGACTATAATATGTTAAAGATGCACATTGTAATAACTAGAGTAGCTACTAGAAAAAGGAAGCTGAGGAGTTAAAGTTGTAAGGCTTTAGAAGAGTAAACATGGAACCCAAAGAATTTTTGTAGTTAACTCAAAATAATGATCATAGAAAGGAAAGGAGGAAAAACAAAATAAAAAGTTTTAAATATGGAGTAGTAGTTACCAAGATGCTATATCTAAACACAATCATATCAATTACTGCATCAAAAAAAAAAAAAAAAACAAGACCCAACTACATTCTGTTATCAATAAATGCATTCAAAATAGGAAATAAAGAGGTGTGGAAAGAAAAAAATATGGAAAAAAATATAGCATCCAGTTTGTTTACCTAAGTTAATACCAAAGTAAACTTCAAGACAAAGGAATATTCTCAGAGATAAATAAGTAGACTTCAAACTATAAAATGAAACTTATTAGAAAAACAATCTTTTCAGCGTATGGACCTAAACTGTAGAACTACAAAATACCTGAAGGAAAAGCTGACAGAACCAGAGGGAAATAAACAAATCCAAAATTCTAATTGGAGGCATTAACATAATTTCCTAATAATTCGTAGAGTCACAGACCAAAGAAAATTCAGTAAGGATATAAATTTGAATTATCAACTGACATGAATTAAGTGACATTTATAGAGTACCATATCCTAGAATTACAAAATACATTCATACACTTTCTACCTTCACCAAGATAAATAATCTATTAAGCCATAAAATAGGTCTCAATAATTAAAAAAAAAACAAAAAACGTACACAGTATGTTTTGTGACCATAACTAAAACATATTCAAAATCAGTAACAATCAGATACATTTTTTTAAATTCCCATATTTTGAAAATAAACAACCTACTGCTAAATGAGCCATTGATCAAAGAATTCATGAGCAAAATTTTTCAAAGTAAATGATAATGAAAACACAACATATATCAAAGATACAGTTAAAGAAGTACCAAATGTAGATTTACTTTAAAATTTGCTTTGAAGTGCTTCTATTAGGAAAATAAGGCATGAAATCAATACTCTGAATCTCCAACTTAAAAATCTAGACTAAAAGAAGAAATTTAAATACACAGTAAATCATGCAATAATAAAGTTAGGAGTGGAAATAAATGACACAGAAAAGCAAGAAGAAAGTAAAAAAGAATGAAAAGGAAAACAACAGAAATGGGAAAAATGGTTGATAGCACATACATCTAATATATACATGCTCAATGTGTATAGCTGGAAATACATATATCTGACAAAGAATTTATACCAAGAATGTAAAAGAACATCTAAGAGTAATGAATAACAATAAAGCAACCCTCAAAGTCTAAAAATATTGACAAAGCACTTGATTAGGTACCTCTCAAAAGAAAAATGTGTGTATATTAATAAGCATACAAAAATGTCCAAAATCATTAGTCTTTAGGGAAAAGCAAATTGAAGCCATGATGAGGTATCACTTTATACCCTCTACAATGGCTAAAGTAAAAAGACTGGTAAAGGAATATTGGGGAGGATTTGGAGAAACCAGAACTCTCACATATTGCTAGAGGGAGTGTAAAATGATGAGATTACTTTGGAAAACAGTTTGAAAGTTTCTTATACACCAAAACATACACTTAGTAGATGACCAGTAATTCAAATTCTAAGTATTTACCCAGAAGAAGGGAAAATATCTCTCTGCAAAAAGAATTATATCAGAACACCACAGCAGTTTAACTCATAAGAGCCCTAAACTGTGAACAACCCAAATTCCCATCAAAACAGGAATGAACAAACAAGTTCTGAAATACTCACCAATGGATGACTATTCAACAATAAAAAAGAGTGAAATATCAATACCTTCAATTTGCATAAATCTCGATGACATCATAGAGATCAAGACAAGCAGACATGAAAGAGCATGACTTCATTTATATGAAATCCAAAGAGAGGCAAAGCTGCATCTATGGTGAAGAAAATCAGGTCATCTTTGCCTTTGGGGGTAAAAATGGACTGCAAAGGTGAAAGAGGGAATGTTTTGAGATGATTATAAAACTTACTATCTTTGTTGGGATATTAGGTATGCAGGCAAGACATTTGCCAAACTCAAAACATAAATTTCACTCTACAAAACCTAATCTCAATTAAGAAAAATAGTACATATGTATGTATATGCATATAAAAGCCTTTTTAAATAGGTTGTAAAATAAGTAAAAATATGAATTTTTTACATATTTTATGACCTATTTTATCTATGTAAAATAGTCACTACCCTCATTACACTGCACACTTGTTTTTCTTCATTGCAGCTTATTGTTACTTAACATAATGCTATATATCCATCTGTCCTTTGGTACACTCCCTCTCACTAGAATGTCAATTTTATGAGAAGAGAAGCTTTGTCTTGTTCAACCTTTAATCCACAGATACCTAGAACATTGCCTAGAATGAGGTAACCTAATTAATAAATATGTGTTAACAAACGTGAATTGCTTCATAGCGCACAATGTGCAGGTCCCATGACATTTTCTTTTGCCAAAACAAACTATCTATACACCAGCCCTCCACTTACTAAGGTCATTATAAGTCTTTCCCTTCCCAGTGATCCAGAACTCTGTTTTTCACAGTCCAGAAAATAAATGTCAGTTGTGGCTTCTTCTCATTAATGCCTCCTAATTGCTGTTGATGCTATTTATTGTGCACATGATAAATTTAGAGGGAACTAGTTCTACTAACAGAAAATACTCCCTTCCAGCCCCCATTTTCCAAAGTGGTCAAAACCTGGTTTCTATAGGCATAGTGGTTAGTTCACCATCCTAGTTAGCACTCCATCTTGAGACATTTCTTTTCCTTAAGGAGTGATTATAAACTCAAGTATGGCTGATCTCTTCTCCAGGACTCAAAAATGATACAGCCACTTTTTATTGTATTCATTCTTCAGGTCTTTAAATGTGGTGCAGTAAGACATCAAACAGAAATTGCTTCATGTTTCATCATGTTAGCAGGGAAGAGAGACAGCCCAGCATAAAACAGAGAAACCTCAATCCTAACCCAGGAAACCACGAAGGAACCACGAAGACAGGAGCAAAGAATCTTGGAATTTCAAGACACGTGAATATGACTGTGAACCACTTAGCTCCAACTCAATATCACTCCTGAAACTGGGACACAATCCCAGGGAGAGCTTAGCAAACTACTTGAAGAACAGCCTTTAAGATTTTTATCAACGTGTTAGCAGTGGAGCTCAAAATTATTTAAATTATATGTGTGTGTGCATGTATGTGCATATATGTGTATATATATAAGGAATAATTTAGCATATATATATATATATATACACACATACGTATGCACATACACATATATACATACACACAGGTATGTAAATATCAGTCATAGTTGCTACAAAATGCAAGAGTCTCCCAGCCCCTAAGGATATACAATTTATTTCTTCTAAAGCAGAAAAAAAAGATCCTCTTATATTAAATTTTCTATAACCTATGCATACACTAAAATTAAATCTCTGAATATATATTTTTGCCATATCCATCTATTATAATGCCAAAGCATAGCGTAAAACATAATTTAGTAGAGAAACAGTTCTAAACTTAAAAACAAAATATAGAACCTTCTTATTCATTACTGGCACATTTGGATGTTCAGTGATGGTTTTTGATTAATTCGAGACTTTAGAAAATATTGGTAATATTTTCTTAGAGGTCCTGACATCATCAGAAGTCCTGACATCAGCCACTGGGTGGCTCAGTCAGTTGAGCATCCAACTTCAGCTCAGGTCATGATCTCACAGTCTGTGGGTTTGAACCCTGTGTCAGGCTCTGTGCTGACAGCTCAGAGCCTGGAGCCTGCTTGGGATTCTGTGCCTCATTCTCTCTCTGCCCCTCCCCCACTTGTGCTCTGTCTCTGTCTCTCAAAAATAAATAAATGTTAAAAAAAAAAAAAAAGAAAAGAAAAGAAGTCCTGACATCATTTGAGAAAAGGCTGGGTCAAAGATAAAAAAAGAAATTATATAAGATTTAAGACCACTTAAGAATTAAAAGACTATTCCAAATATTGGATTTTTTAAAAAACTCTGGGATGGGGATACTAGCATATAATGGAGTCATGGTTTTTAAAAGGAATTACTTGACACTTGTTTCACTATTAAGGAAAAATCCACTTAGAATATGTAAGTATAGAAACACCTGGATAGCTCAGTTGGTTAAGTGTCCCACTCTTGATCTCAGCTCAGGTCATGGTCTCACAGTTGTGAGATCAAGCCCTGCGTCTAGCTCCATGCTAGGTGTGGACCTTAAGATCTTTCTCTCTTTCTCCCTCTGCCTCTCCCCTCTCAGCCATGAGTACTCTCTCTCTCTCTCAAAAAAGAAAAAAAAAATTAAATGAATGTAAACATAATCACAAGAGGCTCTGGTTTGGGGAAATAGTGGCTTAGATTATTTAGACACCCCTCTTGATGAAAATACCCAAAACTCTTGCCTCCAATGCAGACAACTCAAATGGTTCCATCACGAATTCATATATCCCAAGTTTTGCACATACTCATATCACTTTAACATATTTGATTACTTATTCCACAACTAATTTTGGGCTTACTTCATTGGCCTGTGCCTTCTATATATTATCCTCTTCTTGTCTTCAATTACTTACCTTTATCATTTTTCTCACCCTACCTTCAAAATACCAACCCCATTTCATCTAATTACCTACCGCCCCAGGTCTTTGGGTACCGTTGGAAGAAAAAGCATTAAGGGGGAAAATTGGTACTTGTTCCCTAAACTCAGCTAGACACTCAATAACCCTGCAAAAGCAATTATCTTTTTCTAGTCTTTTCATTCTCCAGTCCTCTGCAAAAATGATTTCAAAACTTCTCTACTCTTCTCCACCTTCTGGAAAAGCCTTCTTCATTCTTCACTCTAGGTAAAATGCCCCCTCCTACTATTTCACAGAGAAACTAGAACTATCTGACTGAACAATTCTTAGCCTCTTAATTGTATTTGCAGCTATTCATCATCATTACCTTTGTCTGTTTTTTAATGAAATATGCAATCCCTCCAGTTGTGCCCAAATTTCATTCCCTTAGGGAAAATAATATTCAGTTATCTTCTCTTTCCTATATTATTAACTTCTGTCTGTTGTCTCCTTTATATATTAATTTAAATATCCTTGATTCTTTTTCCATTTTAAAAAAAATTCTTTGATCTCTTTTCCACATCCAACTACTGTCTTTCTCTATCCTCTACACTTTGATTTTTTAATGTTTATTATTTTTGAGACAGAGAAAGACAGAGTATGAATGGGGGAGGGTCAGAGAGAGAGGGAGACATCGAATCTGAAACAGGCTCCAGGCTCTGAGCTGTCAACACAGAGCTCGACACAGGTCTCAAACTCACGGACCCTGAGATCATGACCTGAGCCGAAGTCGGATGCTAAACCGACTGAGCCACCCAGGCGACCCTATCCTCTACACTTTGTTAAAAGTTGATGGGCAGGGTTTGGTTGGAATTACATGGCATTCAGAATAGGAACAAAGGATTGCTTAAATCCTAATCTATTAACCCTCCACAGTAAGGTTTCTACAGAGAAAGCTAAATATAGGGAACTAGAGCAAAAAGAATCAACATATCATTTTATTATGACTAGGCAAGAATCTGATCACTTGGTTAATTTACACTCTCCAAATTGGTTTAGGGAATTAGCTTTGTTTCTACAGTCCTGTGGGAAGTCACATTCTTTTATGAATTAGAAAAAAATGGATCTGGAGAACAGGCATTGTTGTAACCTCATATTCATTTTCAGGTGTTCAGAACATAAAGAACAAATAGAGATTGAGCAATTTCCCCTAGTATGTAGATCCTACCTAAGATTGAGAGTAGAAAAATGAGCACTGTACCAAGAGGGTAAACTTGAAACACAGTAAGCCATCCTCCTAATAAAATGTCCTTCAATTAATGCCCTGGGTTCTACTTGTTCTTCTTTGTCTTTCTTTCTTTCTTCTTCTTCTTATTTTATAGAGAGAGAACACATGAGCAGGGGAGACTTGCAGAGGGGAAGGGGGGAGAGAGAGAGGGAGGGAGGGAATGAGAAAGGAGAGAGAGAGAGAGAGAGAGACAGAGAGAGAGAGAGAGAGAGAGAGAGAATATATATCTCAAGCAGGCTCCAGGGTCAGCACAGAGCTTATGCAGGGCTCAATCCCATGACCCTGGGATCATGACCTGGGCTGAAATCAAAGATCTGAGACTCAACTGACTGAGCCACGCAGGTGTCCCCAATGCCCTGGATTCTAACCAATCATAATAATCACCCATCTTTTCTTAGGGACTGAGACAGGGAAAATAGTAAAGAGATAGGTAGGAAGAACAAGGAAAGAGGGTTAAATTGACCATGCTTACTTTTTTTGTTGTTGTCTATATTTCTTCTTCTACTATTCCTTAATTATTGACAATATGGAAACAAAATCTGGATTACCTCCCCAACAGAAAATGATCACTGTATCTCTTGAGAACTCCATGTCAATCTGTCTAATGGTCACCTTTCAGGCTACATCTTATTTGACCCTGCCCACCTCATCCAGTGTTGTCTTATATAATTAATATTCTTCAATTGAATGTATAATCAGCTCCCTAAAACTTCCTCCTATTCCAGTTTTTCCTACATCACTATGTGTTTGTGCTGTCAATCAAGTTCTTCAACTTAGAACTTGACCATTATCCTTGTCTCCCCCTCACTAATATTCCCTATCACTCATATCCTCTAACCAAAATCTTGTTAATGCAACTCTTACATAATATTAAGTTCCTCCATTTCTTTCCATTCCCATGAAAATACTTCTTATGGAGAGAAGGCTTCTTATTTACAATGTGTTCCTTTTTTATTTCCATGGATCCACATTGATCCAGTCTAATCCATCCTTACTACCATCAGATGGAACTTCCTAAAAGGCATGTCTGATTTTGTCACCCCCTTCAGTAAGTTTTTAATGTCTTCTGGATCAAGTTCGAGAGCCAACGAAGTGCTCTATGCTCTAGATGTTACTTTCTCTACTGTTTCACCTCACAATTTTTTTCTTTTCTTATTTATTTATTTATTTATTTATTTATTTATTTATTTATTTATTTATTTTTTAATATATGAAATTTACTGTCAAATTGGTTTCCATACAACACCCAGTGCTCATCCCAAAAGGTGCCCTCCTCAATACCCATCACCCACCCTGCCCTCCCTCCCACCCCCCATCAACCCTCAGTTTGTTCTCAGTTTTTAACAGTCTCTTATGCTTTGGCTCTCTCCCACTCTAACCTCTTTTTTTTTTTTTTTTCCCCTTCCCCTCCCCCATGGGTTTCTGTTACGTTTCTCAGGATCCACATAAGAGTGAAACCATATGGTATCTGTCTTTCTCTGTATGGCTTATTTCACTTAGCATCACACTCTCCAGTTCCATCCACGTTGCTACAAAAGGCCATATTTCATTTTTTCTCATTGCCACGTAGTATTCCATTGTGTATATAAACCACAATTTCTTTATCCATTCATCAGTTGATGGACATTTAGGCTCTTTCCATAATTTGGCTATTGTTGAGAGTGCTGCTATAAACATTGGGGTACAAGTGCCCCTATGCATCAGTACTCCTGTATCCCTTGGATAAATTCCTAGCAGTGCTATTGCTGGGTCATAGGGTAGGTCTATTTTTAATTTTCTGAGGAACCTCCACACTGCTTTCCAGAGCGGCTGCACCAATTTGCATTCCCACCAACAGTGCAAGAGGGTTCCCGTCTCTCCACATCCTCTCCAGCATCTATAGTCTCCTGATTTCTTCATTTTGGCCACTCTGACTGGCGTGAGGTGGTATCTGAGTGTGGTTTTGATTTGTATTTCCCTGATGAGGAGCGACGTTGAACATCTTTTCATGTGCCTGTTGGCCATCCGGATGTCTTCTTTAGAGAAGTGTCTATTCATGTTTTCTGCCCATTTCTTCACTGGGTTATTTGTTTTTCGGGTGTGGAGTTTGATGAGCTCTTTATAGATTTTGGATACTAGCCCTTTGTCCGATGTGTCATTTGCAAATATCTTTTCCCATTCCGTTGGTTGCCTTTTAGTTTTGTTGGTTGTTTCCTTTGCTGTGCAGAAGCTTTTTATCTTCATAAGGTCCCAGTAATTCACTTTTGCTTTTAATTCCCTTGCCTCTGGGGATGTGCCGAGTAAGAGATTGCTACGGCAGAGGTCAGAGAGGTCTTTTCCTGCTTTCTCCTCTAAGGTTTTGATGGTTTCCTGTCTCACATTCAGGTCCTTTATCCATTTTGAGTTTATTTTGGTGAATGGTGTGAGAAAGTGGTCTAGTTTCAACCTTCTGCATGTTGCTGTCCAGTTCTCCCAGCACCATTTGTTAAAGAGACTGTCTTTTTTCCATTGGATGTTCTTTCCTGCTTTGTCAAAAATGAGTTGGCCATACGTTTGTGGGTCTAGTTCTGGGGTTTCTATTCGATTCCATTGGTCTATGTGTCTGTTTTTATGCCAATACCATGCTGTCTTGATGATGACAGCTTTGTAGTAGAGGCTAAAGTCTGGGATTGTGATGCCTCCTGCTTTGGTCTTCTTCTTCAAAATTACTTTGGCTATTCGGGGCCTTTTGTGGTTCCATATGAATTTTAGGATTGCTTGTTCTAGTTTCGATAAGAATGCTGGTGCAATTTTGATTGGGATTGCATTGAATGTGTAGATAGCTTTGGGTAGTATTGACATTTTGACAATATTTATTCTTCCAATCCATGAGCAGGGAATGTCTTTCCATTTCTTTATATCTTCTTCAATTACCTGCATAAGCTTTCTATAGTTTTCAGCATACAGATCTTTTACATCTTTGGTTAGATTTATTCCTAGGTATTTTATACTTCTTCGTGCAATTGTGAATGGGATCAGTTTCTTTATTTGTCTTTCCGTTGCTTCATTGTTAGTGTATAAGAATGCAACTGATTTCTGTACATTGATTTTGTATCCTGCAACTTTGCTGAATTCATGTATCAGTTCTAGCAGACTTTTGGTGGAGTCTATCGGATTTTCCATGTATAATATCATGTCATCTGCAAAAAGCGAAAGCTTGACTTCATCTTTGCCAATTTGGATGCCTTTGATTTCCTTTTGTTGTCTGATTGCTGATGCTAGAACTTCCAGCACTATATTAAACAACAGCGGTGAGAGTGGGCATCCCTGTCGTGTTCCTGATCTCAGGGAAAAAGCTCTCAGTTTTTCCCCATTGAGGATGATGTTAGCTGTGGGCTTTTCATAAATGGCTTTTATGATCTTTAAGTATGTTCCTTCTATCCCGACTTTCTCAAGGGTTTTTATTAAGAAAGGGTGCTGGATTTTGTCAAAGGCCTTTTCTGCATCGATTGACAGGATCATATGGTTCTTCTCTTTTTTTTTGTTAATGTGATGTATCACGTTGATCGATTTGCGAATGTTGAACCAGCCCTGCATCCCAGGAATGAATCCCACTTGATCATGGTGAATAATTCTTTTTATATGCTGTTGAATTTGATTTGCTAGTATCTTATTGAGAATTTTTGCATCCATATTCATCAGGGATATTGGCCTGTAGTTCTCTTTTTTTACTGGGTCTCTGTCTGGTTTAGAAATCAAAGTAATACTGGCTTCATAGAATGAGTCTGGAAGTTTTCCTTCCCTTTCTATTTCTTGGAATAGCTTGAGAAGGATAGGTATTATCTCTGCTTTAAATGTCTGGTAGAACTCCCCTGGGAAGCCATCTGGTCCTGGACTCTTATTTGTTGGGAGATTTTTGATAACCGATTCAATTTCTTCGCTGGTTATGGGTCTGTTCAAGCTTTCTATTTCCTCCTGATTGAGTTTTGGAAGAGTGTGGGTGTTTAGGAATTTGTCCATTTCTTCAAGGTTGTCCAATTTGTTGGCATATAATTTTCCATAGTATTCCCTGATAATTGTTTGTATCTCTGAGGGATTGGTTGTAATAATTCCATTTTCATTCATGATTTTATCTATTTGGGTCATCTCCCTTTTCTTTTTGAGAAGCCTGGCTAGAGGTTTGTCAATTTTGTTTATTTTTTCAAAAAACCAACTCTTGGTTTCGTTGATCTGCTCTACAGTTTTTTTAGATTCTATATTGTTTATTTCTGCTCTGATCTTTATGATTTCTCTTCTTCTGCTGGGTTTAGGCTGCCTTTGCTGTTCTGCTTCTAGTTCCTTTAGGTGTGCTGTTAGATTTTGTATTTGGGATTTTTCTTGTTTCTTGAGATAGGCCTGGATTGCAATGTATTTTCCTCTCAGGACTGCCTTTGCTGCGTCCCAAAGAGTTTGGATTGTTGTATTTTCATTTTCGTTTGTTTCCATATATTTTTTAATTTCTTCTCTAATTGCCTGGTTGACCCAGTCATTCGTTAGTAGGGTGTTCTTTAACCTCCATTCTTTTGGAGGTTTTCCAGACTTTTTCCTGTGGTTGATTTCAAGCTTCATAGCATTGTGGTCTGAAAGTATGCATGGTATAATTTCAATTCTTGTAAACTTATGAAGGGCTGTTTTGTGACCCAGTATATGATCTATCTTGGAGAATGTTCCATGTGCACTCGAGAAGAAAGTATATTCTGTTGCTTTGGGATGCAGAGTTCTAAATATATCTGTCAAGTCCATCTGATCCAATGTATCATTCAGGGCCCTTGTTTCTTTATTGACTGTGTGTCTAGATGATCTATCCATTTCTGTAAGTGGGGTGTTAAAGTCCCCTGCAATGACCACATTCTTATCAATAAGGTTGCTTATGTTTATGAGTAACTGTTTTATATATCTGGGGGCTCCGGTATTTGGCGCATAGACATTTATAATTGTTAGCTCTTCCTGATGGATAGACCCTGTAATTATTATATAATGCCCTTCTTCATCTCTTGTTACAGCCTTTAATTTAAAGTCTAGTTTGTCTGATATAAGTATGGCTACTCCAGCTTTCTTTTGGCTTCCAGTAGCATGATAAATAGTTCTCCATCCCCTCACTCTCAATCTAAAGGTGTCCTCAGATCTCAAATGAGTCTCTTGTAGACAGCAAATAGATGGGTCTTGTTTTTTTATCCATTCTGATACCCTATGTCTTTTGGTTGGCGCATTTAATCCATTTACATTCAGTGTTATTATAGAAAGATACGGGTTTAGAGTCATTGTGATGTCTGTATGTTTTATGCTTGTAGCGATGTCTCTGGTACTTTGTCTCACAGGATCCCCCTTAGGATCTCTTGTAGGGCTGGTTTCATGGTGACAAATTCCTTCAGTTTTTGTTTGTTTGGGAAGACCTTTATCTCTCCTTCTATTCTAAATGACAGACTTGCTGGATAAAGGATTCTCGGCTGCATATTTTTTCTGTTTAGCACACTGAAGATATCGTGCCAAGCCTTTCTGGCCTGCCAAGTTTCAAAGGAGAGATCAGTCACGAGTCTTATAGGTCTCCCTTTATATGTGAGGGCACGTTTATCCCTTGCTGCTTTCAGAATTTTCTCTTTATCCTTGTATTTTGCCAGTTTCACTATGATATGTCGTGCAGAAGATCGATTCAAGTTACGTCTGAAGGGAGTTCTCTGTGCCTCTTGGATTTCAATGCCTTTTTCCTTCCCCAGTTCAGGGAAGTTCTCAGCTATAATTTCTTCAAGTACCCCTTCAGCACCTTTCCCTCTCTCTTCCTCCTCTGGGATACCAATTATGCGTATTTCTTTTTAGTGTATCACTTAGTTCTCTAATTTTCCCCTCATACTCCTGGATTTTTTTATCTCTCTTTCTTTCAGCTTCCTCTTTCTCCATAACTTTATCTTCTAGTTCACCTATTCTCTCCTCTGCCTCTTCAATCCGAGCCGTGGTGGTTTCCATTTTGTTTTGCATTTCGTTTAAAGCGTTTTTCAGCTCCTCGTGACTGTTCCTTAGTCCCTTGATCTCTGTAGCAAGAGATTCTCTGCTGTCCTGTATACTGTTTTCAAGCCCAGCGATTAATTTTATGACTATTATTCTAAATTCACTTTCTGTTATATTATTTAAATCCTTTTTGATCAGTTCATTAGCTGTTGTTATTTCCTGGAGATTCTTCTGAGGGGAATTCTTCCGTTTGGTCATTTTGGATAGTCCCTGGAGCGGTGAGGACCTGCAGGGCACTTCCCCCGTGCTGTGGTGTATAACTGGAGTTGGTGGGCGGGGCCGCAGTCCGACCTGATGTCTGCCCCCAGCCCACCGCTGGGGCCACAGTCAGACTGGTGAGTGCCTTCTCTTCCCCTCTCCTAGGGGCGGGATTCACTGTGGGGTGGCGTGGCCCGTCTGGGCTACTTGGACACTGCCAGGCTTGTGGTGCTGGGGATCTGGCGTATTAGCTGGGGTGGGTAGGCAAGGTGCACGGGGGCGGGAGGGGCAGGCTTAGCTCGCTTCTCCTTAGGTGATCCACTTCAGGAGGGGCCCTGTGGCAGCGGGAGGGAGTCAGATCTGCTGCCGGAGGTTTGGCTCCGCAGAAGCACAGAGTTGGGTGTGTGCGCGGAGCGAGCAAGTTCCCTGGCAGGAACTGGTTCTCTTTGGGATTTTGGCTGGGGGATGGGCGGGGGAGATGGCGCTGGCGAGCGCCTTTGTTCCCCGCCAAGCTGAGCTCTGCCGTCCGGGGGCTCAGCAGCTCTCCCTCCCTTTGTCCTCCAGCCTTCCCGCTTTCTGAGCAGAGCTGTTCACTTATGACCTCCCAGACGCTAAGTCGCGCTTGCTGTCGGAACACAGTCCGTCCGGCCCCTCCGCTTTTGCCAGCCAGACTCGGGGGCTCCGCTTGGCCGGCGAGCCGCCCCTCCGCCCCGGCTCCCTCCCGCCAGTCCGTGGAGCGCGCACCGCCTCGCCGCCCTTCCTACCCTCTTCCGTGGGCCTCTCGTCTGCGCTTGGCTCCGGAGACTCCGTTCTGCTAATCCTCTGGCGGTTTTCTGGGTTCTTTAGGCAGGTGTAGGTGGAATCTAAGTGATTAGCAGGACGCGCGGTGAGCCCAGCGTCCTCCTACGCCGCCATCTTCCGGAACTCCTTTTCTTTTCTTCTTTATGGTCCAGTCACAATGCTTGCTCAATGAATGACAATGAACTATTTAGACCGGAGAAATACTTAGCAATTAATTATTATTCTATCAGGACTCCAATGTTTTTAAACCGTGTACTACATTGTTAGAGCTGCCCTAATGAAATACCACAGACTGGGTATCTTGTCTCACAATTCTGAAGGTAGACGTCTAGGATCAAGATGACAACAGTTTTAGTCCTTCTGAGGCCTCTTTCCTTAACTTGTAGATGGACATCTTCTTCCCATGCCTTCACATGGTCTTTTGGTAGCTTATTGTGTCCAAATTTCCTCTTATAATAAGGCCACCAGTCATATTGGATTAGGGCCCGCCCTAAGGAACTGATTTTAACTTAGTCACTTCTTTAAACACGTTATTTCCAAATACAGTTACATTTTAGGGTATTGTGGTTAGGACTTCAAAATATGAATTGCAGGGGACAAAATTCAACCCATAATGAACTTGGTCATTATACTTTCCAGCATTGGTTATGAAGATTTAGTTCTTTCCCATCAAGAAAAGTAACCCTAATCTAGGATCTCACTGATATCCATGTGGCATAATTTTCTACTCAGTTTACACATTCACAGAAATATAGACATTGACTGAAAAATTGCCTGCTAGAAAACAAAGTACTTAAAAAATGTATGCAGAGGAAAAAAATGCTATCTTCTTTTCTGAATCACTGAGCTTTGGAGGATTTTTATTTGTCAAAATTGATTCAGATAATGCAAGCTCTATTAGTGGATAAAATATACTATTTATTATTGATATTTTACTTGCTCCCTCTGGAGCTATTTTAATGTTATTTTAAATAAAATAATGTGTAGACAATATGTTATTTTCAGCTAGCATTGGTAGCAGTCCTGGAGAGTATATGTCAAAGATACTTTTTTAATGACTACATAGATGGCTACTTAATAGGTAACGGCATTTTAAAATGTTACCTACGTCAATACAAAGGAGAATGTTTGGACCATTTAAAGGTAGATAACTACTGGAATAGTTATAATCGCTATATCATATTCAAACATTTCCTTCTTGAAGTTGGAAATCTTTTTTGCTTAATAGCTGATCTTTGAAAAAATAAATATTATATCATGCATTGTATGCCCAATAATTTCCTACTACACTTTTCTCTTTCTCAAAATCTTAATGTCCAAAAGATCAAATGATGCCAAGTTGTCTTCTTTTCAAATACTTGCTAAACTATTCCTTATGCTGCTATCTTTTTGTATTGGGTCATTTTCAACACATTTCTTTCCTGAATCCTACAGCATATTAAGGATGGGAAGACTATAGTGAACATCTGTTGTTTTTGCTGCCCAGAACTTTCTGATAACCATATCTCAATTTTATTAGTTCATTTGCTTCCATTAGAGTTGAACCTATCTCCCAATACTGTATGACTGACACCTGGAAATTTGGAGTACTGCATTTGCCTGGCAACAGTAATGGTTAGGGAACGGACATATAACCCAGACTGAGTTGTCAGATGGCAGGAGATGTCGCTCTAATTTCTGGAAAATATATTCCTGCCCCTTTCTGTGAGGCCTGAGATCATATAAGAACTGGAGATCCTGCAATCATCTTGTTACCAGTTGGAACCAAAAATGTGAAAGCAAGCCAAGAAATGACGAATGATGAAATGAGTTCTGGTGACATTGTTTGAATCCTAAAGCCAGCCCTGCCATTGGACTTCTCCAGTTATGGAACCCAATAAATTTAATTTTGCTTAAGCCGATTTTGATTGAGATTCTGTCATTTACAACATTAAGAGTCTTGACTAATACAAAGAAAGATACTCTTTTAACCTAAAAATGTATTGGAGATGTGCCAGCAAATACATCTGCTTTTGGTTATATATGAAACAGAAAAAACTTCTATGACATGCAGGTGTAGGACCAGAAACTGCAAAAAGAACATTGAGTCTCAAAACAGAATTTCAGCAGACAAGTGCAAGAAGATCCACATTTGATATTAGACCAGTTAAGAGTTCTTGCTAGTATATAAAGTATATAATGTAAAGTCTGAAGCCATAATACCAAGGAATGTTAAGGCTGTGTACAGAAACATCTATGTATTCACAAACTTTCCCAGAAGGGAATTTATGTCCCCTCATAATTTGGCAATAATTGTGGCATATCCAACACACAGTGAAGGCTGGATATTTAAAAAGAAGAGGTTGAGGGGTTTAGGTACTCTCAAATGTGGATTGAGATAGAATATTTTTTTTGAGAGAGAGAGAGAGAGAGAGAGAGCACAGGGCAGGGGCAGAGAAGGGGAGACAGAGAATCCCAAGCAGGCTCCACACTGTCAGTGCAGAGCCCGACTTGGAGCTCAATCCCATGAACCATGAGATCATAACCTGAGCCGAAATCAAGAGTCGCATGCTTAACCAACTGAGCCCGCCAGCTGCCCCTGAAATGGAATATTTTCTATCTCTGTGTGTCCCAGAAGCAAGCTCTCTTTGGTAGAAAATATTCACTAGGGTTTTGATGGTTTCCTGTCTCACATTCAGGTCCTTTATCCATTTTGAGTTTATTTTTGTGAATGGTGGGAGAAAGTGGTCTAGTTTCAACCTTCTGCATGTTGCTGTCCAGTTCTCCCAGCACCATTTGTTAAAGAGACTGTCTTTTTTCCATTGGATGTTCTTTCCTGCTTTGTCAAAGATGAGTTGGCCATACGTTTGTGGGTCTAGTTCTGGGGTTTCTATTCTATTCCATTGGTCTATGTGTCTGTTTTTGTGCCAATACCATGCTGTCTTGATGATTACAACTTTGTAGTAGAGGCTAAAGTCTGGGATTGTGATGCCTCCTGCTTTGGTCTTCTTCTTCAAAATTACTTTGGCTATTCGGGGCCTTTTGTGGTTCCATATGAATTTTAGGATGGCTTGTTCTAGTTTTGAGAAGAATGCTGGTGCAATTTTGATTGGGATTGCATTGAATGTGTAGATAGCTTTGGGTAGTATTGACATTTTGACAATATTTATTCTTCCAATCCAAAATGAACAAATCAGGAGACTATAGATGCTGGAGAGGATGTGGAGAAAAGGGAACCCTCTTGCACTGTTGGTGGGAATGCAAATTGGTGCAGCCGCTCTGGAAAGCAGTGTGGAGGTTCCTCAGAAAATTAAAAATAAACCTACCCTATAACCCAGCAATAGCACTGCTAGGAATTTACCCAAGGGATACAGGAGTACTGATGCATAGGGGCACTTGTACCCCAATGTTTATAGCAGCACTCTCAACAATAGCCAAATTATGGAAAGAGCCTAAATGCCCATCAACTGATGAATGGATAAAGAAATTGTGGTTTATATACACAATGGAATACTACATGGCAATGAGAAAGAATGAAATATGGCCTTTTGTAGCAACGTGGATGGAACTGGAGAGTGTGATGCTAAGTGAAATAAGCCATACAGAGAAAGACAGATACCATATGGTTTCACTCTTATGTGGATCCTGAGAAACGTAACAGAAACCCATGGGGGAGGGGAAGGAAAAAAAAAAAGAGGTTCGAGTGGGAGAGAGCCAAAGCATAGGAGACTGTTAAAAACTGAGAACAAACTGAGGGTTGATGGGGGGTGGGAGGGAGGGGAGGGTGGGTGATGGGTATTGAGGAGGGCACCTTTTGGGATGAGCACTGGGTGTTGTATGGAAACCAATTTGACAATAAATTTCATATATTGAAAAAAAAAAAGAAAATATTCAAAGACGTGGGAGGCTTTGCATGAGATCAGTATATCTCAGGGAAGAAAACATCCAGGACCACTGCAGAAGGATGAGTACATTCAAAGGAAGATTTATAAAGTAGCCAATTTCTAAATCAAAATAATAAAGGACAGCTTCCCACATGCAGCTGACCTAAATGTGCAGGGGAACTATACACTCCCTGCTTTGTGGCAAGCAGTGGTTCAAGTGAGTTTTTTAAATCTACTATGGAGGGAAGGTGTGGAAAGGACTGAAGGGATTCTACCAGGGCAGGAGGGGGTAGAGCAGTTTTTGGTCCTCTCTACCCTCTTCTTGGACATAGGACAACAGAAGGAAAATGACATCATTTTCACAACATCCAGGCAACATGACAGCAGGAACTTCTGAGCAATGAAAAAGCTGGGATCACTTTTTATCTATTCTACTCGAAGTACAGCCCATGGTCAGAGAACCATTTCCAGCCTCCCTTCCACCTGCCACTTCCAAATAGCAATAGAAGTAGAGGGACCTGAGTGACCAATATAGGAGCAAAATATAGAGTGCCATAAGTAAGATTCTCAATAGGACAAAACATAATTTAAGTGGGCAGAGAGTTAATAGGAAAAGAGAGGAAGTAAGTTATATAGAAAGAGGGTTTTTGCTTACAGGGAAATATGGTTAAGTAGGTCTTTTTTTTTAATTTTTTTGTTTATTTTTGACAGAGAGAGAGAGAGACAGAGCATGAGCGGGGTAGGGACAGAGAGAGAGAGGGAGACACAGAATCTGAAGCAGGCCCAGAACCTGACGCGGGGCTCGAACCCACAGACCGCGAGATCATGACATGAGCTGAAGTCAGATGATAAACCGACTGAGCCACCCAGGCGCCCCAGGTTAAGTAGGTCTTGAAGGTATAGTGTTAATATCCTAAGTTCTCTGAATGAAAAAGGCCTGGAAGGTGTCAGGGTGTGGAATGTCTTATGGTATTAAAAAAAAAAAAAAAAAGTACTCCTACATCTCTAAAACTCTGTGGACACAATGGATAATATTTTTTCATTTTAACCTACAATAAAGGAATGCCTTTCTTCTTTTCCAATCCAGAGTCTCTCTAGGATCATTTTCAAACATAGACTGTCCTTACTTAACAGATAATGTACTATTCTTTCTTCTGGGTTTTTAAATAAATGATATTATCTACCTGTATTAGTACCGTTTAGCTTAAATTATTAGTTTATAGAAGCTAGAAATGTTTGCCATATGGCTCATATTGTACAAATTCTAGAATCATGATATATAAACAGGTGCTTTTGGTGCTAATTTTGATGTGTAAAATCAAGGTAAACGTTCCTTTTATTTTCAGGAAAACAGTGATGCTCATTCTCTAAAAGAAGGATAAAATGAAAAGTCTGACAAAGGTATTATAAAATATAACTTCCTTTTAATTTCACCTTACTGACAATTTATTATCAAACAAATTCCAGTGAAAATCATGTCTGCTTAGGATTTGGGTGACTCAGTGAGGCAAGCTGTCATAAACAGATTGTGTTTCAGAAATAGTTATTTTTGGTGTCTTATAAAACGAAACTCAATAAAGTATAGTGTTTTATATCATCATGCTGTGGGTAAGGAGCAAAATGCTTCTTTAGTATTCACTGACTCATACTAAATAACTTAGACTTTGTTTTTTGCATGAAAAATGGCAGCACTTACATTTGTATAGAGTATTACAGGTAACAAAATCCTTATATATAAGTAACAAGGTTACCATGAGTGAGTTTTAACCTCAAGATTATTAAATCATTGGTGAAATGAGACAAAAAGAAAAAACACAGTAAACTATGTTTTATCAGCTTATGGGAGAAGAAGGCTCATGTTCCATATATGCTACTATTTAAAACCAAATAACCTAGACCCTGAGGAATATACTGATGTATTACTACTCTGTCATATTGTTTTGTTGGCACCATGGGAACAGATCAAAAAGTCTGAAAGGAGATCAGGTTTTTCTTTTCTTTAAAAATTTTTTTTTTATTTTTGTTTACTTCTGAAAGAGAGCATGAGCCAGGGAGGGGCAGAGAGAGAGGGGGAGACACAGAATCCGAGGCAGGCTCCAGGCTCTGACCTACCAGCACAGAGCCTGACACAGGGCTGGAACACACAGACCACGAGATCATGACCTGAGTCAAAGTTGGACGTTTAACTGACTTAGCCACCTAGCCACCCTAAGATGAGGTTTTTCTTGAGGGTAAGTGGACATATGCTCTTATCATACAGGCTTCAGAAAGAAATCAGGACTCAGGGTGCAAGCCTTAATTGGAGGTGTAGAAAAAAATTTCCTTTTTCTCTTTGGAATTAAAAGGAGATTTAGTCTGAATCTAAGGTGTATAGACATTAGAAAATTTTCATGTGGGAGTTCAGATACTCCTGATCACATGAAGAACAGCGGGCAATGAGAGAGGATAAGGAAATTCTAGAATGAGATGGAATCCACATATTGTTGTAAATCAACTTCTTTATTGTATCTTTCTGGAACCTGGCTTTCTGCACCCTCTTAAAAATATTCTTGAAGGCTGGTCTTATCTGTGCTTTATAAAATTCACATCCCCGAATTAGATGCTGTCCTATGAAATCTATTATAGCAGCAGAGGCATGAAAGACAGAGCAGAGGACCCTGTCTAGGGCCAGGATGAGGACAGCAACAAGTAATCCAGGAGCAGGCCTGTGTGATCAAAGATGAGGGTATAGGATGGCCTGCAAAACAGCCTTAGGGTGGCATGACACAGGGACAGAGCAGGAGGACTTCTAGGACTTGGCCTTGAGCACACAAGAGGCAGCACCCTGGAAAACTCCTCTGGGCTAAAAGACATTTTGAGGAGGATGGATTGCTAACAATTACATCAGTGAGAGCTCAACCTATGATAATCTGGGCATTAAACATAATTTTGCAGGGGGCACCTGGGTGGCTCAGTCGGTTGAACATCCAACTCTTGATTTCAGCTCACGTCATGATCCCAGGGAAGTGGAATCAAGCCTGGCATGGGGTTCCATGCTGAGTGTGGAGCATTTTTAATATCCTCCCCCCCTTTTTGGCACTCTCTCTCTCTCTCTCTCTCTCTCTCTCTGTCTCTCCCGCCTCCCCCCTGCACATGCTCTTTTTCTCTCTCTCAAAATAAAAATAATAATAATTTTGTAACTATAGGCTGGCACGGTCTGGGAAACTGGTGTTAATTAAATTTTCAGTCATACCCTATTATTTTCCAAATGCCATTTAGGCTGTACCCTTATCACCTCAAATCTCTACTTCTTCATCTAGTCCATTGCCCTTGTCTCAGTTTGTCTCTTACTACACTATCACAACTCCCAAAATATAATCCCTGCCCATCTTATGTAATGCAGACATTTGTAATGATCTTTACAAAGTATGAATCTAATTGTGCCAATGTCTTTTTTAAATGCCTTTCTGCTGGATCTCATTCCACAAGTTACAGTGTATAAAGCCCTTACGAGTTTGGTTGCTGTTCGCATATCCATATTTATCTTTCAGAACTCCAATATTGCCTCAGCTAGCACATCAACTACTTGAAGTACCATCAATGCTCAATGCTCTTTCTGCCTCCAAGTTTTTGCATGTTATTCCCTCTACCTAAAATGCCCTATCAACCACCCACTTCCATTATAGAATTTTTCTTCCTACTTTAGCTGTATCTTACTCTCAACAGAACATCTCTCTGGAAAGCCATCTCTGATTTTTGCCCACCACTATGGACAAAGAATGGGTTATGTCCTCAGCTTACCCCCACAGCAGCACTCACACATTAATGAAATTGCCTATTATTTTTTTTTAATTTTTTAAGGTTTATTCATTTTTTAGAGACAGAGCATGAGGGGGGAGGGGTAGAGAGGTAGAGAGAGAGGGGTAGAGAGAAAGGGAGACAGACACAGAATCCGAAGCAGGCTCCAGGCTCCGAGCTGTCAGCACAGAAACCAATGTGAGGCTCGAATCCACGAACTGTGAGATCATGACCTGAGCTGAAGTCTGACGCTCAGCCAACTGAGCCACCCAGGCACCCCACCCTTGAGATCTAGGCCTTATTCACTTGCTTACCTATAGCTTCTTGCACCATACCAGACACATAGTAGGTACTCAAGAAATATCAGTTAAATACATATAATTTTGTCCTTAGTAACACAACCACTCTGAGTTAGAGGAAATTATTATTCCACTTTAAAATCAGGAAAACTGAGTTCAAGAATATGAAATAACTGGGGCGCCTGGGTGGCGCAGTCGGTTAAGCGTCCGACTTCAGCCAGGTCACGATCTCGCGGTCCGTGAGTTTGAGCCCCGCGTCAGGCTCTGGGCTGATGGCTCGGAGCCTGGAGCCTGTTTCCGATTCTGTGTCTCCCTCTCTCTCTGCCCCTCCCCCGTTCATGCTCTGTCTCTCTCTCTGTCCTAAAAATAAATTTTAAAAAACGTTGGAAAAAAAAAAAAAAAAAAAAAAAAAAGAATATGAAATAACTTTTGCAATGTAGCAGAGATCGTCAGTGACCCAGTCGGATTCAAAATTGGATCTTGTGACTACAAACCCGGTACTTTCTCCACTGCATTGAACGGTCTTATAGTATTCATGTATACTATATCAAAGCATTTCTCTACAAAAGTGTCATTTTGCTAGAGGGCTATAACCTAGGTGTGAAAATTCAACATTGCAGAAATTCTAAACAGAAGAAAGTACATATTTGAATAGGGTATATCAGTCTATGTGGTTCTCACTTAATTGTGTATCAAAATTACCTGGAAGACTTGTTAACACACAGATTGCCCAAAGATGTTAAAAATAGGTTACAGAGGAGCTTTATTTAACTCTGTAACTCTGCAACTCCATTTATGGGAAATCTAGAAGAGAGCTTCTTTACATATTTTCTTTATTTCTGTATGTTCCTTATATGGTATCCTGGTGATAAAAAGGAAATTCTGAATCAAACAGATACTCAGAAAATTGATCCAAAAAAGGCTCAAATCTAGCACTGGCAAGAACCCATTTTGCTACTGCCAAATTTATTCTGGCAGTCCAAAGACATAAAGTAGGGGAACCACAAACATGGCCACAGTGGCCACATTCCAGGCTTTGCTACATTTACTTGACATCTTGAATATTAAATGTCCAGAAACCTTGGATGGGTGGCAATACTCCTCCCACATCCAGGCGTGAATGTGATCTAAATCTGGGAGAAACTCAGAGCTGGAAACCTAGTAGCCTTTACCCTGATCGCAGATGCCTAAAAAATATTTGCCAAGGAAATAAACGGACAACACTTCACCACACCAGATATTTTAGTTTAGGACCATAGTTCCTTTTTATTTTATTTTTTAATTAAAAATTTCTTATTCCAAATGTTTGTTTGTTTTTCTGGTTTTGTTTTCTCCCATGCATCTGTTCATTTGTTTAAGTAAAAAAATCTAATTTTTACTTGTGTTTCCTCTAGTTATAATGTCACATCTGCTTACCATATTTATTTTTAATTGATTTGTGATAAATGACAATTTCATGCCTAACCCTTTAGCTTACAGTCTGGACTACGTATAATCAAAAAATCTCCTGCTTTTGTCTAAAATTCTAGGGTCACAAAAAAAATTAACCTTTTTCATGTATGTGTCTTTCTTCTTTTGGCTTAGATACCCAACTAGGAAAGTTATATTGTTTATCCAATGCCTAGCTCAGTGTAGACCTTCAATCAGTGTTTGTCAGGCAGTATTAATGGTGTACTGGGCTGGCATCTGTAGACCAATTTGCAAGATGCTAGCCACAGTGGATTAGAGGAAAATTCTATCAAAAGTCAATAAAAGAACAAATGCTACACATTTTGCATCAGACAGATCACAGGTACCATACTGTCCCCTACACCAAATATTTTCCAACAGTCTCTGAAGAATCCTTTCTTAGTAAGCATTAGAATCAACAATTCTCAGGGTGTCAGCTCAAATATCCTTCTGTCGAATGGTCTTCTCCCTGAACCATTTCATGATCTCCCCCTAGGCATGACATACCTCTGCCCTCCTCAAATGTGCTCCTCTGCTAGGAGTCCTAATTCAATGGATTCTCTCAATCTTTGTTCTCTGCTGATTTCACAGATATTAGCAAGAAAAATCTCCTAGACCTCTTTTCTTCTAGCTTCCTACACTGTGATTACAATGCCTTCAGAGAAGTGTCATCAGGACAGTAAGTATCAAGCTGAAACTAAGTATCCTAACATCAATTTCTTTCTTGGAGTTTCAAATGCTAAATAATATAACAGCAGTAGATAGATAATATAGTGCAAGGGGTCTCACTGTTAAGTGTGCATCACAATTACCTGGAGAACTTATTAATACACGGATAGCCAGGCCCCATCCTCAGAGATCCTGATATGGTAGAGCTGGGTTGCAGCCTGAAATTTTCCATTTCTTGCAAGTGATATCCATGCTTTTGGGCCAAGGACCACACTTTGAGGACCAGTGTTAGAGAGGAGTACCAATTTTAGAAACAGAGGCTTGAGTTTCAATTACAAGTGTATTATTTGCTAGCTGTGTGAAATTAAGCAGATACTCAATGTCTCAAGTTCGCAGCGTCTTCACCTACATATATGAAAGATGGCAATTACCGCTTCTTACGGTCTTCGTGAGGATTCAATTAAAATGAGAAATATACATGCATATGACATTAACCCACTATCTAACTAAAACAAGTTTATTCTGAAAATGTCCACTCTCTTTTTTTTCCCCTTTTTCTCTGGATCAAAAAGGATTCATCTCAAAGCCAGCCCAATTGGTTTCCTCCCAAAGAAAGAACCCTCTTTCCATCCTGGGTTACTGCAAAGCCAGTATCACTGACTCAATACCAAGGTAGGTGCTCTTTCCCTTAAATATAGTAATAGTAATCCTTTCCCAAAGAAATCCTGCTAGTTTCCCTGAGAGCTGTCAGAGGACTCCAGCTGCCTCCTAATTACTCTTAAATTCACTATGAAAATAGCCAAATGATAAAAGGTTTCTTTCTAATGACGAACACTGATCAGTAACTACAAAACCACTTGAAGGTGGGTTGTTGAAAAGTTCCCAAACCCAGCCTATCTCTGAAAGCCTTCTTACGTAATGAAAAATTAGCTTGAGCAGAAGGAGACTCTTGTGGGTTAATTCTTAGGCAAAAATAATGTAGGCAAGCAAGTCTTTCTGTTCATTTTCTTTTTTCTTTTGGGAGTAGTTTTAAATTAAATTAAGTGAAGATGTGTTAACCAACAGAATCGTACCTTCTTCAAACTTTTCTTGGGATTTCTGGATTTCCACATTCTATCTTAATTTGATTTCACACTGGCTGTGAGAATGTAATAATTGAACCATAGTAATAATGGGCAGTGAGGGAAGGATGAAAACAGAGGGAAGTAGCTAATAATAATGCCACTCTTCTACTGAGTACTCATTTTGTCCAAGGGATTAGACTGAAACATTTTACATATATTCTGTCATTTGATCTTTCAATAATGCTGTCAGAAAGAAAAGCATTTCATTCCCACTTTGCATATGATGACACTGAGGTTATAAAAGGTAAAGTAATGTCACATAGCTAGAAAGCAGCAGGGCCAGGACTCAAACTTAGCTGTCTAATGGTTTTGCTCTTGATCATTATACCAAACTCTCTCTTCTTCTTGACATTGAAAAAGAACCTTTCAAGGATCCTTTACTCCCAATGACACATGCTGAAATATTCAAGGATGAATTTGAACACACACACACAAGCATATACACGAGCAAATATGACAAACCTTAACAATTGCTGAACCTAAATTAAGGGTACCAAATCATTGTACTATTTTCTGTTGTGTATTTGAACATTTTTATAATAAAAAGCTGAAAGAAAAGAAGCACTCATCACAGTCCATAAGGTGATAGCATTGAGATGAAATCAGGATATGGATGTGAAAAGAACAGAAGACAGAATGCAAATAATTCAGAAAAAAGTTCACTGAATGAATTTAAATGTTTTGAATTAATGCCTGTGTGCAACTCTTCGCTAATTCCCTTAGCCTTAGTCATTCACTTCCATAACTCTATAGCTTTTAATACACACCCACACGTAAGCAAACTCATAGATACAGAGAACAGATTGGGGTTGCCAGAGTCAGGTAACAACACTGTATTGCATATTTGAAAATTGCTAAAAGAGTAGATCCTAAAAGCTCATCACATGAAAAAAAATTTTGTAACAATGAATGTTGATGGATGTTAACTGGACTTGAGATCATCTCCCAATATATACAAATATTCAATCAAACTATGTTGTACACCTGAAATTAATATAATGGTGGATGCCAATTATATAATCAAAATAAAGAGACAAATAAATAAATATCTTCCTACACTCTCCTTAGGGCATCTGCAATCATCATGAAAGTTCGCTTATTCATCTCAATAATAAAAATATTCGTCTAGGGGCGCCTGGGTGGCGCAGTCGGTTAAGCGTCCGACTTCAGCCAGGTCACGATCTCGCGGTCTGTGAGTTCGAGCCCCGCGTCAGGCTCTGGGCTGATGGCTCGGAGCCTGGAGCCTGTTTCCAATTCTGTGTGTCTCCCTCTCTCTCTGCCCCTTCCCCGTTCATGCTCTGTCTCTCTCTGTCCCAAAAATAAATAAAAAACATTGAAAAAAAATTAAAAAAAAAAAAAAAAAAAAAATATTCGTCTAGTGGTCCTAGTGAATTCCCGGAGTACATCCATCTATCTTTTAGCTATAACATTGAAATTTACATGTTATGCCAAATTGATGATTGTTTCAGAAAATATAATGAACTTTTCTGCTCAATCCAAGCAGCAGTTTGCAGAATATTATTTTTACAAAGTAAAACAAAGTCAAAATAAACCAATTTCAATGGTATTAGCTTACCGCTACTTGGGTCATAATTTTTTCAGCAGCATAATTAAGTAAAAGTGGCCCTTTTGTGTACAACTTCTTGTAACTGAAGATCCTGGATTTAAATAGTCAATATTATAATCTACTTAAATGAATGTGAGATACATCACCCAAGAGGCTTGTACAATAATGACTGAATTAAACACTAAAAACAAGGCCTGTCTTTTCCCATATCTATCAACAACATATCTTACATATAATTGATTCACAAAATATAATAATTCACCAGAAAATTTTAAATGTCTGTAATTATCTTCTAGGCTGTAGGCCCAGTCATGTAATTAGAACCAGAATTGCCTGGTTACAAAAATGTTTAGGGCAAGGAAGACAAATTCAAAATTCCTGAAGACAATGCCCAATTATTTCATTTTGAAAGCTGGTTCTCTAAGAACAATATGGAGTGAAGATAAAAAACTTTGAGTTTTGGAAGCAGTTTATTATTATTATCCCCGAATCACTCTCTGCCCTTTGGGCAAGTTCTTTGATCTAATACTCAGATTATTCATTTTAAGATGGAAATAATGAAAGCAACTATTAGATAATATCGGTACAGTGACGAAACAAAATAATCCACGTAGAATGCATCAAACAAAGCCTGCTGATAAGCGCTTACTGTATGCTACTTCTTAGTATTATCATCACCGTTATTTTCATTCAGATGGACCAGGTCATCTCATACTCAAAGTCCAAGGTTCAACTCCTCCTCATCCTCTCCATTTTTTCTCCTTCCTCTCTAATTTATATCCTAATTATCAGAACCATGGTCCCCTCACTCTTGCAAGACTGAAATCCAGGAGAAAACTCATTATTGAATCATAATATGTATCCAGCAATCACACTGTATCAATAACAGCCCTCAAATTTATCTTCTCTTTTTCACGTCCTCTGACACTGACTTAATTCTGGCCCTCGTTTCTCATCTGTATCTTGCAATACTTCCTTTCTCCCAGTCTTGTTCCTGCCAGTGTGTTCCCCACAAGTTTTCCAAAAATACATCTTTAAATAATTATCATGTTGCTGTCTTTTAAAACATTATGCTCTGACTGCTATGAAGAGTCTTCAGGTTTCTGTTCAAACCTGATGAATCAAACGCATGTGATAACCTCCTTCCTTGCTAAAAAGCTCTCTATATTAGTTATCTATGGCTATGAAATGAATAACTGTAGCTTAAAACAACCAGCATTTATCATCTCACAGTTTCTGTGGGTCAGCATCTTAATCTATCCAGGTTGCTATGACAAAATACCATACACTGGATGGCTTACAAACTACAGAAATTTACTTCTCACAGTTCTGGAGGCTAAGTCCAAGATCAAGACACCAGCAGTTTCTGCGGATGGTGAGAGCTGGCTTCCTGGTTCACAAACAGCTTTTGGCTGTGTTTTCACAAGGCAGATGGGGTTAAGGGACCTCCTTGGGGTCTCCTTTATAAGGACGCTAATCGCATTCATGAAGAGTCCATCATCATGATCTAACCATCATCCAGAGACACCGCCATCACCTAATAACATCACTTGGGGAATTAGGATGTAAACATGTGAATTCAAGGGGTACACTAACACTTAGTTTCTAGAAGTTACAAACTTGGGGGCAGCTTACTGGAGTAACTCTGCAGCAGGGTTCCCCACAAGGCTACTTCTGAGCAGGGGCTGCAGTGTTATCTGCAGGGGTAACATTGGCCTTGAAGCTCATCATTGTGGCAGAGTTCAGTACCTCCCAGCCTCTTAGACTGAGGGCCCATATTCCTTGATGAGTATAGATGGGAAGAGGTTTCCCTTTGCTCTTTGCCATATGGGCACTTATAAGGCAGGTTACAATATGGAAACTTGCTACCTTCAGAGCCAGTGAGAAAACAAGAATGAAAGTGAGGGCTAGAGAGGGAGAAAGTAAAATAAAATTCTAGGTGTTTTGTAACCTAATCTCAGAGATGAAATCCCTCTATATTTGTCATATACTGTTAATTAGAAGTCAGCCACTAGGTCCAGTCCAAATTCAAGGGGAGGAGGTTATATAATAACATCAATGCCAGCAGGGAGCGATCACTGGAGGCCATTTCAAAGACTGCCTACCAAACGCCTTAAATTAGCAAAAGGATGAAACAGGAATTAAGCCACCAGGAGAAAGTGAACAGTAAAAGCAACAGAGGCAGACAAGAAATCAAGAAAGTAAATGGACTAACAGTATATGATTTAAAATCTCAGAAAAAGCAGGGCACCTGGGTGGTTCAGTTGGTTAAAGGGCTAACTTTGGCTCAAGGAACAGTTCATGAGTTCGAGCCCCACGTCGTCGGGCTCTGTGCTGACAGCTCAGAGCCTGGAGCCTGCTTTGGATTCTGTGTCTCCCTCTCTCTCTGCCCCTCCCCTGCTTGTGCTCGCTCTCTCTTTCTCTTTCTCTCTCTCTCTCAAAAATAAACGTTAAAAAATTTAAAAATAAATAAAAGCTGAGAAAAAGCTAAAACCTAAACCCTTAAGATGATTTAGTAACTTAACGAAACTAAAACTTACATCCTGGGGCGCCTGGGTGGCGCAGTCGGTTAAGCGTCCGACTTCAGCCAGGTCACGATCTCGCGGTCCGGGAGTTCGAGCCCCGCGTCAGGCTCTGGGCTGATGGCTCGGAGCCTGGAGCCTGTTTCCGATTCTGTGTCTCCCTCTCTCTCTGCCCCTCCCCCGTTCATGCTCTGTCTCTCTCTGTCCCAAAAATAAAAATAAAAAACGTTGAAAAAAAAAATTAAAAAAAATAAATAAATAAAAAAAAAAATAAAACTTACATCCTTAAGAAGTAAAGTCAAACAAGCTATCCAATTCATAAGTCAGAAATTTTCTTCAGCAAACCAATGGTGAATGTACTCCACCAAAATAAGGGCATAAATCATTAAAGAAGAAACAGGAATAAGAAACAATGGATTCAATACTGGCCAAAGAAAGGGATTTTCAAGCTGGCTATGAGAAACAAGCAAAAGAGCAGAGTTCAAACTAGACCAGGACAGGTTCCGAGAGTACCATATGCTAGGAGAAAATTAAATGCAGAATGTCTGATGTGCTTGATCATATCCTGGACATGTTCATATTTGTATATACATTTCCATATTTTCCACTCGATCAGACAACTTAGGGATAAAGTGCTAGGGTAGACAGAAAGCTAAGCAAATGAAAAAGTATTATTGACTATATTCAGTCAATATTTAAAAAGCGAAATGCAAAATAAAGAGAAAATAATCATAGCAATGGTATGTCTCAGCTGTAAAAAAGCCAGTTTTTAAAAATAACTATTCAAACAAAAATTGTGGCATAAGTATATTGGACCATAGAAGGAAGTGAATTTGTATAAATGAGGGAGGGAGAATGAGAGACAGATAAATCTTTGTCTCACATCAGAAGATGTCAATGTCCCAGGCACCTGGGTGGCTCAGTCGGTTAAGCAACCAACTTCACCTCAGGTAGTGATCTCACGGTTTGTGAGTTCGAGCCCTGAATTGGGCTCTATGCTGACAGCTTGGAGCCTGCTTCAGATTCTGTGTCTCTCTCCCTCTCTCTGACCCTCCCCCTCCCCCACTCACACTCGGTCTCTGTCTCTCTCTCAAGAATAAACATTTAAAAATTTTTTTAAAAAAAGATGTCAATGTCTAAAACATTCTTTTAATCTTGAGTAAAATTATTAAAAATGTTGAGAAATCACATCAACACATTCTTCAAACCCTTCTGAAATCCACTGTGAAATCTAATCCCAAAGACTCAACACCATGTTAATCCATAAAAGCAAAATTAATTTCAAATAAATTTTAATGCAAAACAAATCTTTTTAGATACATTCTCTTTCATTCCAGAAGTTCATTATTGGATGCAACATACTGTACTTGCAAATTTATGTAGGATTCATCATGAAATACAAATGGAACTACTGTCCTACAGGAAAAAAAATGATGATATAGTTTTCCCAGTTCTTATACGGTCTTCCATTTGCTTTGTGTGGAAAATTCCCTAGCTTTACTTAAAAGATTTGTTATGACTTTAGGCTAATGATTTAAACTCTTCATATCTTTATTTCTAAAAGACAAGGCAGGGGAATATGCAACTCAAACTTAGGGAAATATTTTGAAACATGATAAAAAGATTAAACATACAAATTTTAAAAAGAAAGAAATGTTGGTTTATGCATATATTTTGAAATATGAAAATAAATGCCCAAAATCATAGAATAGAAGTTTGCAGGAGGAAATTAGACAGGGACCTGCTATTATATTTTTCTAATCCTGATTTTACTTTTAAAACTTGATGTATGTATTATTTTAATGGAAATAATACTTAATTTTAATAGATCCATCAGAATTAAGCCCATTATAGAAAAGATGGATTTTGACCATCAGACTTAGCTCTTCGTACTTTACATCTTGCATCAACGTCCCACATATACTAAATTATATAGAGTTTCTCAAAATTCATCCTCCCATGTCTCTGTGGCTTTTCTCAGGTCATTCAGTTACTTGGACACTCTTGCTCTCCCTCTGCCCTGCACCTTCTCCCTTGTATGAATCTTGATCCCTTGGCTGGACACAGCTTAATTTCCACTTCCCTTGAACTGTGAAGGGTGCAGTGGACCTATGTGTCCTCTGTGCATGACACAACAGGAAATAGTTACCACATGGTGAATTCATTTAACTTTTATTATGTTTCATCTTTGTCAGAAAACATTGGCAGTTTCTATTGATCTGTTTTCAATTTATTGAAATCTGTTTATGAGAGGATTCTTTAAATATTTCCATTGATCCTTAGGCCAATGCATTTAAATTTCTGGAGATCATATTTGAGACAATTATTAAATAAATCATTATGTGACCTACAAGTTTTGTAATGTAGTGGATAGGAGTGTGAATTCTGGAGTTCAGTTGCCTGCATTCAAATTCAAGTTCCATGACTGTTAACAATGACTTTAAATAAGTTATGTTAGGGTGTCTCGGTGGCTCATTCGTAAGCTTCTGACTCTTGATTTCAGCTCAGGTCATGATACTGGGGTCTTGGGATTGAGCCCCACATGGGGCTCTCACTGACAGTGGAGGCTGTTCGATATTCATTCATTCATATTCTCTCTCTCTCTCTCTCTCTCTCTCGCTCTCTCTCTCTCTCTCTCTCTCCCCCCCCGTGCCCCTCCTCCCCATTCATGCTCTAAAATTAAAAATTTAAATAAGTTACGTTAACGCTGAGCTTTCTTATGTGAAAAATCGGGATAGTAATATGACCTAATGGACAGGGATATTTTGAGGATTAAATAAATACATGCAAAACACTCAAAACAGTGCATAGCATATAGAATGTTTATATACAAAACTGTTACTTTTATTTTAATTTTGCCTCCATGAGTCATAACATTTCATAGAATAGTGTTTATCTCTTTCTCTAGCATGCCTCTGTCCCTTTATACATTTGGTATTCTCTATTATGTTGCAGAGTGCTTCAGAGTTTCAAGAGAGACCTAGCTTATTTGTGAACTATACTGCTTATAAATATGAATGGTCATCTTTTTCAATTGAATGTTTTCCACTTTGAATTCTACTTTGTCTCCTAAGAATATACTGATACCTGTTTTTTAAAGTGTTCTTTTGTTTTTCATTTTGGATTTGCTTTATGCCTTCTTTGAATTTTAGCTTTATCATTTTAAATGTAACTCTGTAAGCATCATACAGATGGGGTTTGATTTGGAAGGCATTCCAAGAAACTCTTTGTTGCATAAACAAGTTTAACTTTTTACATTTATTGTCAACGCTAGTACATTTTTCTTCTTTTATAGTTTATTATACTTGCTGTCTTTTGAGCTTCTTGGCACTTGTTCATTACATGTATTTTCCTCTGTGTACAAATTCTTAGATTTTTTAAATTTTTGATATTTTTATAACATCCATGCTATGTTTACTTTACAAAGATGTTAAGATACTAAATTTATACTTAGACTTATAATTCTCAATCCTGATTCCCTGGAAACTATAAAGAAATTAATACTCACTTCCTGTTTTCTGTGTATATTATCTGGAATTTCATTATTAACATTTTGTGTTTCATGTAGTTTTTTCTCAATTAGGTTTTTGAAATTTTAGTAATAGACATAATATTATGTATACAGAAATGTTATTTATAAGGTCTTTTTAACTGAAATTAGTCTTTACTTAAAACTCCCATGCCATGTGACTACAAAAAAACTGACTCTAGACATGATTAAGTAAAATCAGTAACTTCTGAGCTTTATTAGTAATTTCAACTTTAAAATTTATTAGTAGAAAATTGTCCTTTACTTGCCCTTTTCCGTATCGTGGCCTCTAAGGGCATAATGGGAGGAGGGAGCAGGTGTATATAGCCTCACTCCATCAGAAACAAGTTGTCTTTGGCAGTCATTGAAATTGGTATATTTTGTTTGGCATCAGATTTTAGTTTTGTTTTGTTTTTTCTATTCTTCTGGGGGAACCATGCTAAAGCAGTGTCATGCAGCCCAGAAGATTATTCATTTTCTAGGCACCACTTGAGAAATGAGATGTCTCCTTTCTGTGCTCAAATCCCCACCATCTTAAAGTGCCCATCCTAGACTTGGCCTGGCTGTGGATGCAAACTTCTAATGTTTGCACTGTTCTCCTATCTGGTCCCTTCATTACATATACAGCAGGAAATCTTGTTGTGCTTCACAATGCATTTTTCCCAAATCTATTAATATGGTATGCATTTTGACTCTAGGTACTCTAAAGTCAAACTATTACCTATGCCAGAAGCTTCAAGAATGCATTTTAAATCATAAAATCTCCACATACAATATTTAATGGTCTTCTCTTTCCATGTGCTTGTCCTTCACAGAAGTCTAGGTACTCATGTAGTTTCTAGAAAGCATGGTACGAATGTCATAGAAGTGCCAATACAGGGACAAAAAATATAACATCAAAATATTAACTCAGTGACCATTTTTATAATTACATTTTATAAGTGTATTGACAAAGTCTATTTTCACTTTATTTGGGTTTGGGTTTAAATGACAGGAGTTTGTCTCTAATTTCTTTTAAGATGACATTTGAGTACTGTATTTGACTATTCGTGATCATATTTATCTTAGAATGCTTCTGTACTAGATTCATCCATGAGAACCACTAAGAATACATTTTTCCCCCTTAGGGTCTTACTAGTCTGCTAATTTTTGCCTTCTAAAACTATATATGCGGATAAGTCAAGGTCTCTAAACCAAATAAATTGTAACAAAAATTGAGCAACAATCCTATATTTCTATGCATTTACAGATCAAATAAAAAAAAGACAACTTATGTTTAAGAATACATTGGAGGGGCACCTGGGTGGCTCAGTCAGTTAAGCGTCCGACTTCAGCTCAGGTCATGATCTCGCGGTCCGTGAGTTCGAGCCCCACATCAGGCTCTGGGCCGATGGCTCAGAGCCTGGAGCCTGCTTCGATTCTGTGTCTCCCTCTCTCTCTGCCCCTCCCCCATTCATGCTCTGTCTCTCTGTCTCAAAAAAATAAATACACGTTAAAAATTTTTTTTAAAAAAGAATACATTGGATACTTGTTAAGAAAAACCTATGGACAGACTCTTCTTGGCTCTTAGTGCCCTTTATTAAGGTTAAAATATCCTTAATAATTACATAGTTATTTTTTTCTTTTTAAAGAAAAAAATTATAAATGCTAAAGCTTGAGTTATTTCCACTTATATCCAGGTACACATTTAAATATCACACTACTGAAAAATAAATTGCAAAGCTTACAAAGTTCATAGTAAAATTTTATCCAAATATTTTTTTCTGTATGAATTATGATAATAATTCAACATAGCTCAGTGTATAATGTTGCTAATAACAAGTAGAGATAGGCCTGCCCATTAAACCTACCCTTAATGGAGTCAGAGTTATGATTGAATGCTATCAGTGCTATCATTTTCAAAAATGTGCCAGAACACTTTCCTCTATTTGAGGGACACAGTTGCAAGCAAAAACCCATTTTATCTACCTTTCATAAAGATGACAGCTCCAAATCTCCTCAAACACATGAAAGAAGATGGAAAACAAAAATGTTCTGAGGACTGAAACAAATGTTTCAATGCTTAACTTATTTGAATACTTAATGTTTCTTTCTTAAAACTCCAAAATAAATATTAAATTTTAAATAAAAAATGCTTTGAGATTTGCTTGTAAAAATTTGAAGTGAGCATAAAAGTCTACTTTCCTCTGAGTTTCCTTTGCAAATTATCAACTGAAAAAAAAACTACTATAAACACTGAAAACTTAGCATATCGATTAGTATATCCATGTCTGAGACCTCCGAATATTGTTTTCACATGTTGAAATTATGGGACAGTGAACATTACTGTATGAAGCAATATTATGGGGAGACCCTTAACTCACTACCAAAAAAAAATGGAAATGTTTAAGTAGAAATTGTTTTTCACAAATAACCTGCTACTCAAAAACACTAATGGTCCAATATATGACTCAAGAGATACCACTGGCTGCAAGTTATGGAATAACCTATTCAAATACTTTAAATATTTATTATAAATACCAAGAAGTCTAGAGGTAGGTACTTCCAAGGTAGTTCAATGTCTCCTTGTCACCAAAGATCCAGACACCTTCTACTCATCCATCCTGAACAAACTGGCTTCTGTTTTCATGGTGTGGCAACATGGTCGCAAGATACTGTATCCACAGTATCTTTATAGCATATTCTTAAACAACAGCAACCAAATGAGAAGTGAATGTAAGGTTCTATCCTCATAGCAATATCTTTTCATTAGGGAGTGTATCTCATACTGCATGTGTGTGTGCACATGCACACACTTACACACACTCAGTTTTTATTTTAGTTTTTGGCTAGAGCTATGGCCTAGCCTTACCGTAAGGGAAGCTGGCAAATGAGAACTTGACATTATCAGCCTTTATAATGAGAGGTGAACTTTGGCAGAGTAAAATGGGAAAGGAAATGGTTAGATCATCAAGGCACAGTGTCTGGCATTACATTACTGCATTGAATCAAGTTTTTAAAGTAATCAAAGAATGTAATGTGTTAAGCATTAAATCATCAAAATATACATTCTGTGGGATTTTAGTTTTAATTTATTTGGAAGATAATGTTTAATTTTGAGGAAATGAGAAATAAAATTCTTAAACATATGTAAATATATCAGATTGTTTTCAATAACTTTAACATGTTTTTATAGTTTAGGTATAAAATTTATCAGCTTTCAAATCCCCAAAGATCATCAAAAATCTGTTTCTCAACCCAAGTTAGATTTGTTAGTTTCAGTGTAAGGGAGAGCACCACATTGACAGAATCCTAGTTGCATCCCAAAAGCGAGAGATCAAGGAAGGAGACTTAGAAAGTTGAGGAAACCAGGATTCAGGCTCAGACAAGAAACCAACTGGTATTAAGCATAGCTTGTGACATAGAATTGGTGGATGCAGCAAGGTGAGTGTTTTGTTATTAGATCTTCTATAATATGTTAGCCCTTGACACCAGCAGTCATTCTGTTTTTCTGATAGGAAAGCTGTTTGCCCACAGGAGCAAACTGTTTGCCCAGATAAATTGGTTTACAGCAATTTCCTGAAGTAAACGGTAAAGTGGCTGTGTGTGTGGTGTGGTTTATGCTCTTACCATCCTGGAAAAGTACCTCCTGAGACAAAGAGTTATGTCATAGCATCATGATCGCTACAAGTTCTCCATTCTCCCTTGTAATTCTTATACCTGTGCTGAATAATAAATCACTATCATCTGGGGACACGATCAATCCAATTCTGGACCATTCTTTGTGGAATATGATCACATAAGTTTCTGCTTGTGGTCATTTCAATCTCCATGAAGTTTATGCTTTCCTATTCTTTTTGGCATATGATGGTTTAGGGACAGTGGCTCTGTACCAGCAGTCCAGACTCCAGAGAGCAAACATTTGAGGACCTCAACATAGCAAGTACTAAGAAAAGAACATGAGCAGAGTTTTTAAGATTTCTTCCAGCCCAGAAGATAAAAGTGCCCAAATTAAACCAGGAGAACAGATCCTTTCACCAAGCTAAAAAGCTCACAGAATGAGATATTGGGGTATTAAGCAAACCATGTTGATCATTTTGTGTGCATGTATTATGTATACATAAATACGTATGTATATATGAATGTCTGGAGCTGAATTGGTTCTCCCTAAAATTCATATATGAAAGTCCTAGCCCTAGTACCACAGAATGTGGCCATATTTAGAGATAGGGCCTTTATGGTAGTAATTACGTTAAAATTAGGTCAGTATACTGGGCACTAATCAAACAAACCAGTGTCCTTATAAGGAGAGGGGACTCGAATCCGAACAGCTGCACAAGGAGGATTTGTGAACACACAGGGAGAAGATGGCCATTTACAAACCAGGGAGAGAGGTCTCAGAAGAAACCAACCTTGTTGACACTTTGATTTTAGACTTCTACCCAACAGAATTATAACAAACTAAATTTATGTTACTTAAACCATCCAGTGTGTGGTCTTCTGTAATGGTTAGGTAGCCCTGGCTAACTAACAACATATGCTGATATTTTTCTTTAACCTTTTTTTTTTAATGTTTATTTTGTGGGGGAGGGGCAGAGAGAGAGAGCAAGAGCTAGACAGAGAGGGAGAGAGACAGGGAGACACAGAATCTGAAGCAGGCTCCAGACTCTGAGTGGTCAGGACAGAGACCAATGCAGGGCTGGAACCCACGAACCATGAGATCATGACCTGAGCTGAAGGCAGATGCTTAACCGACTGAGCCATTCAGGCACCTGAGTATTTTTCTTTAACTCTTAAAACTTGATTGCTGGATACTTGATTTATTTTTCCAAACTCAAGAAAAAAAGGGAGACACCCCCATCCCCATTTCCTTTTCAGTGAAATATTTCCTCATGTTTGTTGTCAACATGTATTTTGCCCTTCTAGGTGGAAGGGTTGTTTAGGATGTGTTTACTATGGAGTTTTAAGAGGTCTTTGTATATTCTAGATACGGATCTTTGTCAGACACGTGGGTTGCAATTAGTTCCTCAGTTTGTAGCTTGTCTTTTAATTGGCAGTCTTTCTCACAGTAAATGGCTCTAATTTCAATGAAGTCCAATTATCATTTCATACCTCATGCTTCTGGTGTCATCTAAGAACATTTGACCCAAGCCTTAAATTTTCCCCTGTTATCTTATAGGAGGTTTATAGTTTTTGGTTATCTCTTTTGAGTTCGTTTTGGAGAAAGCTGGAGGTGTGGATCAAGGTTCATTATATTTGTCTACGGATGTTTAATTACTTGTGCACCCTTTGTTGAAAAGACTATCCTTTCTCCACTAAATGGCTTTTACACCTTTGTCAAAAATTCAAATCTGTATTTGGGTGGGCCTATTACTGGGTCTAGAGTGCTTTTAAATGAGTTACTGGAAGTGGTCGTATTAATTTTTGCACTAGTTTTGTCACTTTGGTATAGGTAGGTATGCAGTGTCTATATTGTATTCAGATAATCCTTAAAGGCTAGTAAAATTACAAAATATGTAATAAGTTTCTAAAATAACCTATTTAAGATTACTAAGCAACCTTTTAGCACCTGGACTAATTTTAAATGTTTATTCAAACCTTTTTTGATCACTCTCTTCTCCATCCAAATAATGAAATAGAAATTATATCCTACAACATGAGATTACATTCACAACATAAAAGTTCTGTTCTCCAATTAGATGAAATATTCAAAACAGTGATTGGGAAAGCTTTCGTATTCTACTGGAATGATATGATATCATTTGGAACATCATGTAATTAAATACTAGAAATGAGCTATTGTTGAAATAAGAACACTGTCTAAATGAATAATCTTTACTTATACAATTCTTTGCAATGTTCAAACATTGGCCAGAAAAGTTTGGCCTTGTAAAAATGATCAGAAATATAATTTTTCCCATTTAATTCTCTATGCAGAATGAATCTAAAAAGGACAGAGAAATTTTTTCATTGATGCTTAACATAGAGGAACTTTAACTGAATAACTCTAGGGGAAAAAAAAACAGCCAGCACTATTAAAAATCAAGTTTTATCTACATTCCCCAGCAATTTATAAAGTGTACCATCTAACTCTCTGCAGAGGAGAAGAGAGACAGAAGCAAGAAGTCTAAGCACTGTCCTTCTCTTCTCCACCAAGTACATTCCCCAAATGCATGGTTTAGTTGATGCCCAGGTTTAGGACTGGTTCTTTTCAGTTTTCTTTACTTCGATCTCCTTCTAAAGAGTTCAGATTAAGGAAATACTTGTGCAACTCAGCAAATGGAGAACTGCTTACTCTCCTTGAGCCCAAGAGTCAATACAAAGCTACATTAATAGTATGTAAAACATGAGTGACATTTACAGGAATCCTTCAACTTATATAAGAGGATTAGAACTATCACTGCAATTCCTCCAATTATTACCATTATTTATCTGTGACAGTGAATTTTATGTGTTGACTGGCCATGGGGTGCCCAGATTAAACATTATTTCTGGGTGTGTCTAAGAGAGTGTTTCAGGATGAGATTAATATTTGAATCTGTGAACTCAAAGTCGATTGCCCTCACCACTGTAGAGGAGTTTCATCCAATACATTGGGGGCCTAAATAGAACAAAAGATGGAGAAAGGAAGAATTGGCCCTTTATCCTAGATCACTGCTTGAACAAGGAAATCTTATCTCATCTTCTCTTGCCCGTGGACTAGGATTTACAAATATCAGCTCTCCTGGTTTTCAGGCCTTCAGACTCTGACTGAGTTACACTACTAGCTTTCCTAGGTCTCCAGTTTATAGATGGTAGATTGTGGGAAGTCTCTACATTGACAATCAGATGAGCCAATTCCTCATAATCCCCATGTCCCCTCTCAGAGCAGGGTTATGTTTCTCCAAAGTACCCCAACAAACATATTGCCCTTTTCAAGTCACCTTCAACTGTTGCAAGTTCCAAGCAAAGTTTTTTGTTTTTTTTTTTTTGGTTTTTTTTTTTGATACTATTTATTTATTTATTTATTTATTTATTTTAGTAATCTCTATACTCAACATGGGGTTCAAACTTTTTTTTTTTTTTTTTTTTTAATATATGAAATTTACTGTCAAATTGGTTTCCATACAACACCCAGTGCTCATCCCAAAAGGTGCCCTCCTCAATACCCATCACCCACCCTGCCCTCCCTCCCACCCCCCATCAACCCTCAGTTTGTTCTCAGTTTTTAACAGTCTCTTATGCTTTGGCTCTCTCCCACTCTAACCTCTTTTTTTTTTTTTTCCCTTCCCCTCCCCCATGGGTTTCTGTTACGTTTCTCAGGATCCACATAAGAGTGAAACCATATGGTATCTGTCTTTCTCTGTATGGCTTATTTCACTTAGCATCACACTCTCCAGTTCCATCCACGTTGCTACAAAAGGCCCTATTTCATTTTTTCTCATTGCCACGTAGTATTCCATTGTGTATATAAACCACAATTTCTTTATCCATTCATCAGTTGATGGACATTTAGGCTCTTTCCATAATTTGGCTATTGTTGAGAGTGCTGCTATAAACATTGGGGTACAAGTGCCCCTATGCATCAGTACTCCTGTATCCCTTGGATAAATTCCTAGCAGTGCTATTGCTGGGTCATAGGGTAGGTCTATTTTTAATTTTCTGAGGAACCTCCACACTGCTTTCCAGAGCGGCTGCACCAATTTGCATTCCCACCAACAGTGCAAGAGGGTTCCCATTTCTCCACATCCTCTCCAGCATCTATAGTCTCCTGATTTCTTCATTTTGGCCACTCTGACTGGCGTGAGGTGGTATCTGAGTGTGGTTTTGATTTGTATTTCCCTGATGAGGAGCGACGTTGAACATCTTTTCATGTGCCTGTTGGCCATCCGGATGTCTTCTTTAGAGAAGTGTCTATTCATGTTTTCTGCCCATTTCTTCACTGGGTTATTTGTTTTTCGGGTGTGGAGTTTGATGAGCTCTTTATAGATTTTGGATACTAGCCCTTTGTCCGATGTGTCATTTGCAAATATCTTTTCCCATTCCGTTGGTTGCCTTTTAGTTTTGTTGGTTGTTTCCTTTGCTGTGCAGAAGCTTTTTATCTTCATAAGGTCCCAGTAATTCACTTTTGCTTTTAATTCCCTTGCCTTTGGGGATGTGCCGAGTAAGAGATTGCTACGGCTGAGGTCAGAAGCAAAGTTCTTAAGTTACTCTTTTATATTATAAATGAATATGGTAAGAAATAATTAAAGTGATAGTTTCATCGAGATCTCATTCTTCATACCACACTGCTAAAGAAGCTCTTAAACAGATAAATTCTATAGTAATTACAGAACAGGAACTATCTCAGCTTTTATTACAATTATGGTCAGATTAACTGTGCCAGGCACTGTCTGACACCCCTTATCCGTACTTGGCAGAATAAGTGCCAAGAAAAATGAGTGCCCAAGATCACAGTATTACTAAATGGCAAATCCAGTTTGCTCAGGCAGTCCATCTCAAGAGTTCATATCCTCAGACTATAGGACTCAAACCACATAGTCTCTAGTGGAAACTTTTCCTTTTATAGATATGAACCAATCCCTATAGACGTTTTGGATTTTTAATCTTTTGTAGCAGAATTTATTATTATCAATGCCAAATGCTCATTATATTTTACCCTAGCATAATATGCTAGAAACTACTTAATATAATTTGAGTTATTCATTTTATAAGTCACTATAATATTAGAATTTGATATCTTTATTTGGCTCAAATATCACTTAGGTTCAGAATGACAACTTAGAGTCTATAAGTAACTATAAATCAGAAGTCTGCAATGATTTGAATCTTTCCAATGCTTGAAGGATAAATGTACACACACACACACACACACACACACACACCAACCATTGCCATCATTGTATCCATTCCTCATGTTAGCTGTATGTATATATCAAATGTATGTGTCTACATACATACATGTATGCACATACATATGTGTTCATATGTGTGCATTTATATATGCCTATATATATACGCCTGTATATACAACCTATATACGCCTGTATATACAACCTATATACGCCTGTATATACAACATATATACGCCTGTATATACAACATATATACGCCTGTATATACAACATATATACGCCTGTATATACAACATATATACGCCTGTATATACAACATATATACGCCTGTATATACAACATATATACATATATACTCACCTACTTGGAAAAGTAGTATCAATGACAGCCTATTTTCTAATATGTTGATAAATGCACGACATATAAGTGTTTTTTTCTTTTTATATTGATGTCCAAATAATTTGGTCTCACTATATACTCAAATGTGTTAGAGAAATCTGGTAGACTTGAACAGTGCTCTCTCCCCCAGTCTCCGCAAAGTTATCCAATTAGCTGGAAGTGATTGGCACGTATGGCAAACCCAGTTGTGGTATGTTTTCTAAAGAGAATTGCTAGTCTGTAAATACAGCACTTAATCTTCTATACTCTGTTATTAAACTTAAGCTCCGTGGACTACAAACTTGAGATCTAAAATTTCCTCCCAGCCCAAGAATTAGCAGTAATCAAACGCAAGATTTTCAGTAGGGAGAATATACTTAGTTATATTGGAAATTTTTCCTAATTTCTCATATAGCTGCTTAAAATAAAGCATATTTTTTATGTCAAGATGATACATTAATGATTTTTTAGATGTTTTAGAGATGTGATGGACTTTAAAGATAAATGTCCACATTATATAAATGAATAAACTAAGACCTCCACATAGTAACTCATTTATTCTGGATGCACCACTAATTAATGGCACATAAAACATTGCCTAGCTAGAAAAGTGCTTGTTCCTCGAAGCCTGGTCTTCATCCACAAAGAATTTATAAGTCCCTGGACCCTTAGCAAGATGATCAGAGAAAATTTTCTGCAACTGGCCTTTGGAATTGAACTGGCGTATTAGAAAAATGAAGAACAGACACATTTATTACAGGGCAAATCAAAGGTGTGGTCTGTTTTAAATAACTAGAATCATGACTAATATTAAGTATTCATTATGTGTGAGGTGCTGTTTTAAGGATTTTACAAATATTGTCAGTTCACATTAACAATTTTCAGATAAAGTAACTAAATTACAGTGACTTTAAATAACTTGCCCCAAAGTCACCCAGATTTAAGGGTCTGGCTCCAGAATTCATACATTCAACTACCGTACTCTGCCACTGTGAGTAGGTTACAGCCTTTGTCAGAACAGAGGCCTTGACATCTTACGATGTGTCAGAAGCTGGTTCCTAACCTTGAATGTGATAGGCACATGGAAGACATTAATTTCGTTTCCACTGAAAAGCAATGGCTGGGTAAGCTGAAGCCTAAACCAGCGGTCTAATACATTTTCAAGCCTCGGAGGAGCAGCATCTTACAGTCCTTTGGCTCTCTGGCCCCAGAGTGGCAAGGATGCCTCAGCATTGTAATTCTCTAGGACTCATTTTGATCCACTGATCTGTCCAAATTAAAGTAGATCAAACAACAGCCTTGACTCCTTTCTCCTAGGCCAAACCCAGGCTCTGGGAGTTATTACTCTGTAGGTAATCAAGGACAGTATTTGTCATACACTTGAACAGAATTTTCCTAAGCTGCCACTCTGGACCTGATTTCCATCAGACCCTGCCCTGGCTCCTTTTGGCTTGAAACATGGAAAAAGGAAGAAGTGGAAAAATCTCAATTCAAAGAATGTAACATTACAAAACAAGAAAGTTCTTCAGACAAAGAAACACCTAGCAGCCTTTTTTAAACAGAAACTTGTAATTCTTCCTTCTCCCTCTGCCCTCTTAATATACACAATAGGCCTGAGATTTAAGTATTCCATTTTGCCTATTTAGCCTTTTATCCTTGAGATGGAAGAAAAGGCCAAAATATTTTCATTGCTTTCTCACATCCTAAATTTCAAAGTGATCCACTATTACTAAATAAATAACAAGTTTGCTAAATTGAATTAAAGAGACCATAGGCCATATTAAAATATCAAGAATGAAAAAAAAAGTCTAAATTCTACCTTTTCCAAATTATGAAAATATTTCACAGACTATAAGAGGTCTTTTACCAATTTTTCCATTTATGGATATAGGATAAAAATCATTCTATAAAGTATATTCAGATATATTACAATAGGTTAAATTTTTTAGAACTATTTAAATTAATGGTATTATCATTATATTTTCTTTATCAAAATTATTTTGATACCCAGGAAACAGCAGTTATGAGAATAACTTTTCAGGTTAACCACTGCTTATTTATATATATTTTTATTAAATCAAAAATCATTGCTCAATGGCCACACAGCATAAAGTTATCTCTTCTGTATGGTCAACCTAACTTCTAATAAGAAATACTATTAAAAATTATACCAAGATGGCATTTCTCAACTCTTAGGCAAAAATCCAAAAGTTTGACAATCTACTCTACTGGCAAAGCTCTCAGGAAACAAGCATACTAAAACACTGCTGGTAGAAATACAAAATGGAACAACATTAATGGCAAAGAATCTGGTAGTGTCTAGCAAAATTTCATATGCATTTCCCTTTGGCCCTACAATCTCAGGTCTAGGTATCTATCCAAAACACATACTGGCAGAAATACAAACTGAGTATTCACAAAACTATTCAATGCAGCACTATCAAAACAGTAAAGAGCACAGTCCACTCAAAAGTCTCCCTGTAGCAGATATGTTGAATAAAATATGACAGTGTTACTCAAGGTATAATTCATGCTCTGAAATCAGCAAAATCCCCAGTGCAGTTAATTTTATAGGACAAATACTCTGGCCCCTTTAGCAAAAAAATTAAAAATGGAGATGAAAACTATTACTGAAAAGGACTCAAGAAACATCAACCATTTATCTATATGCACAGGGTTTAATTTCATCCTTATTTAAACCAATTGTATGTTGTAAAACACTGAGGAAATGTAAATAACAATATATTTGGATATTAGATGGATATTTGGATATTTGAAGATGTTAAAGTTATCAATGATTTAGATGGGATACTTGATTTGTCATGATTTTTAAAGATCAAACCAGAATATTTACAGATCAGCTGACAGAATATCTGAGATTTGCTATTAAATAATCATGTGGGAGACACTGGATGGGGCTATCAATAATAATAAGTGATCGGTCATCCTAATTATTGAAACTGGCTGATGAGTATTTCACATTCTTTTTACTAGTACCTTTGATATTACATATGCTTCAAGTTTTCTATAATAAAAGTACTTTTATCTCTATGTAAACTACAAAAGTTTCTTTCATGCACTTTTATTATTCTATCTAAAGACCATGCACATATTTCAAAAGTTGGTAATTTTGGTGGTTTGTTACTTTTCAGTTTGGCATCAACAGTCCCATACACATGAAATAATTCAGAAATATTCTATGAGGAATAAACAGCAACTGAGCATTCAGTCTTTAACATTTATGATAAGAGAACTTATATGATAGGAGTTATGAAGAACCCTATGGAAATTTAGAGTCTTCAGGAACCTAGGAAATATCATACAAAAAACACAAGATTTTGTTTTATATTCTTTCACATAAAGCATATGCAAATATTTAGAATAACCAGAGTATATTAAACAGTAACAAGCAAGACTCATGGCATGCCACTGACTTTTATTCCTAATAAGCTCAAACACAAGAAGTAATCAAAACGGATAGACTCTAGCTGTATCTTCACATTGTTACTGGAGAACCAGCTTGTATAGTTTGCTTGTGACTCACATTAATCAATGATTTTGCTATTGGGAGTCATGAAGCACAACTAGATCACGGAAGAGGTGCAGTATGTAAACAGATCATTCTAAGAAAGTAAATAGCCCTTATAAAAAGCTAAGTAAGGTCACAAGCAAGCATATCTCTATAGTACTCAGCTAGCAATGGGCCAAAGAAAGGTGTTTACCTTTAGAGAGACAAAGAAATGCCATGTACCTTAGACACTGCACTTTTTTTTTTCTTTTTGCACTGTCGTTTTTAACAAAGTCCGAATCAGTTATTTCTTCAGAAAACAAAGATACTATGGCCAGTAGTCACACGCCATATGTGGCTATTTAAATAAAAATTTCAATTAAAGTTAAATAAAATTTAAAATTAAAGTTTTGAGTTGAACTAGCCACATTCCAAATACTCGATAGACACATGTAGGTATAGGTGCAGCAACCATACTGGATGGTACAGATACAAAATATTTCCTTCATTGTAGAGAAGGTTCTATTATACACTGCTCCTATAGGAAGTTCCCATAAACAAAACATTTTAGGACTTGTAAACTGTTTTCATTCTTGAATCTAACTAACTGCTTAGTATTTTTACTTACTCCATTTTATTGTTAATAGTCAGATTTGTCTGATTATAACTCAGAAAGGAGCCATTTGGGTGAGGAGAGTACTTACCTCTTTTTAACATGTATACATGTTTTATTGGTGACTGTAAAACTTTGTACATTCTGCTTTCATATATATATGTGTGAATGTGCATTTAAAAGATATACATATTTATTACAAGCAAAAGATGATGAAGTCCTTGAATCTCCTTTACTGCTCTCATCATGAGCTCCATCTCAGCTCATGAATTCGCTCATTCTAAAAAAATCAATGGAATCATCTTTAATGGCTCTCTTTCTCATACAAGACTTTCCTCAGCAAACATTGTTAACCCGCTCTCCAAAATATACCCTGAATTGCACCACCTCAACAAAAATTACAATGATCCAAGTCAAAATATTTTTTTAATTTACTTTTTAAAATGAGTTAACATTTATAGATGGTAAAGCACATAAATCTTAAGTTTACAGCATGGTTTCTACATATATATAAATTGTATATAAACATATAGGTATAAATTCTATATAAAATACAAAGCTATATAAATCCTGTAAAAACCTATGTAGATACCATTCAAATCAAGATATATAACACTTCTAGCACCTCAGCAGGCTTCCTCACACCCCACCCAGTCAGCAGTCTGTGTCCAAATGCAAGGCCTATTTTAGGATTAATGTTTTGCTTATTCTTTTTTTTTTTTTTTTTTTTTTAATTTTTTTTTGTTTGTTTTGCTTATTCTTAATATCACTTAAATCATACAACACAGACATTTTTTAACTAGCTCTGTTCAGTTGCCACTAGGTCTGAGATTTATGTTATACATAGTTGTATTTCCTTTTTTCCAAAAACGTAATCAAAGTGGTAATGAAGGTCCAGAATGAAAAAAAAAATCCTATTTTAAAGTTCCATTTTGGAAATATGGAATTTATTTATTCTTGCTGTTGTTGATGGGCTATTAGGTTGTTTCCAATTTGGAAGCTCATGAATAAAGCTTCTTATTAGCATTTTTGAGCGTATCTTTTGATATCCAAATATATTCATTTCTCTTGGGTAGGTAAATAGAAGTAAATGTCTTGGTCATACGACATACATAGGCTTAGCTTTAGTAAATACCACCAAGTTTTCCAAAGTGGCCATGCCAGTTTACATTCAACATCACTGTATGTATAGGTCTATATGAAACTGCCCCAATATCCTGCCTGAATTACCTATAGCTGTCTCCTAATTGGTCTCCCTTCCTCAACACTTGGCTTTCTACCATCCATTTGCCACACAACAATCAGAAAACTGACAGCATACTTGAGGAAAGATTTTAATAGAAAAGTAAACCATGTGGATAACCAATCAAAGAAAGAGCAAACGTGAGTAAACTGATGCCATCTCATGACCTATCCCTTTAAGGAAGGCAAGGAGGCCTCTGTGGTTGGTGGCAAGTGGACAAGACAGGAAAACAATGGGAGATGCAGTCACAGTGGTAGCCAGAGTCCAGATCATGCAGGTCATATTGAGAAATTTAGAATTTTTATGAATGTGATGGAAAGTCATTGGAGAATTTTGAGTGTAGGAGTTACTTTAAATCAACTGCATAATTTTAACCCCCAAAACTACACCTTAAAATATTCACTTTATATATGCTGTGATTTCCTAACCCATGCAAATTAAAGAAACTCGTATTTTCAACTTACCTTTGTGAATCAATAGTCCTTCAAAAATTGAAAGAAGAAAAATCATGCATATGGAAAATCACCCTGAATAGATCACTGAAAGAGATTAACTTGTATATATTCCCATATCAAGTTGGTCAATTACTACAGCAATGGCTACTCAATTTCAGTACAGATTATTAAGGTTAAAAATTTCCTAAAGCAGTGGTCCTACTGTGGATTTTAGAAACAATTAACAGGGCATCTGTGTGGTTCAGTCTGTTAAGCATCTGACTCTTGGTTTCAGCTCAGGTCATGATCTCACAGTTGTGAGATAAAGCCTAGCTCAAAGAGCTGAGCCTATGTGGGATTCTGCCCACGCCCCCCCCCCCACCGCCGCCCCTCCACTTGTACACACACACACATACACACACACACACATACACACACACACACACACACATACACACACACACACACACATACACACACACATACACACACACACACACACTATTTTTTTAAAATGTTTACCTATTTTTGTGAGAGAGAGGGGGAAGGGCAGAGAGAGAGGGAGACACAGAATCCAAGGCAGTCTCCAGGCTCTGACCTATCAACACAGAGCCTGACAAAGGGCTGGAACACACAGACCACGAGATCATGACCTGAGCCGAAGTCAGATGCTTGACTAACTGAGCCACACAGGCACCCTTCTTTCACTTTCTCAAAAATACATAAACATAAAATAATTATCATGTGGATTACAAATATCTATTTACTGATATTTTCAGTTTGCAGCTGCCACAGATCCAGTCTACCTTTCTCTAAACAGAGAAAATGTACCTACCCTTTAAAACTCCATCGGTACTCTTAGCCAACAGTTCTTAAACCCTTCCAGTATCCAGAGTCAATGGAGGAACACTTAAAAATAATTTATACCATTAAAAACTTGGTCCCAAAGTTCATATGGGAAGAAAAACATGCAAAAATAGCCAAGAGGGACACCTAGGTGGCTTAGTTGGTTGAGCACTGGACTCTTGATTTCAGCTCAGGTTGTGGTCCCAGGGTAGTAGGATCGAGCCGTGTGGCAAGCTCTGAACTGAGCATGGAGCCTGCTTAAGATTTCCCCCCCGCCTTGCTCACACTCCCTAAAATTAAAAAAAAAAAGTTTAAACAATAGCCAAGAACATACACCCCCCCCAAAAAAAAAAATAGAAGGACTAGCCTTACCAGAAATTAAGGCATACTGTAAGACCTCTATAATTAAAACAGTGTGGTGCCGGAGTACAAATGAAAAATACACCAGTAGAATTGAATAAAAAGCCCAGAAGTACACTCAAGTGCATATGAAAATCTGATTACGGTAAAGGTGACATCTCAAATTACTGGAGCAAAATAATAGCAACATAATAATAACAATTTCTAATACCCCTCCCATATCTGAAAAAATCTTACTCTCTGAGGGTGAAAACCTACAGTCTTTAAAATTCCTCAACGACCAGCCTGATACAGCCATCCTGATATAGCTCCTATGTTGGTTTTTTTATTCCAATTATAACAAATTGCTACAAACTTCATGTCTTAAAACAACAAAAATGTATTACCTTACAGTTCTGGTGGTCAGAAGTCTGAAACGAGTCTTAAAAAGCAAATCAAAGGTTGTCTTCTTTCTGGAGGCTTTAGGGGAGAACACAGTCCTTGTTTTTTCCAGCTTCGGGAAGGGGCCCATGTTCTTTAGCTCTTGGCCAAATCACCCAAACATCTAATTCTGTCCTCACATCTTCTTCTTTGACTCTGACCCCACTGCCTCCCCTTTATAAGACACTAATGACTCTAGTGGAGCCACCTGGATAACCCCTCCATCCCAAGAGCCTTAACTTAAACACACCTGCATGCCCTTTACCCACTTAAGGTAAAACACTTAGTTTCAGGAATTAGGACCTGGCCAGCTGATAGCCATGAAATCTGTTGTGAAATGTTGTTTTGCTCAAGGTATATGCAGACAATCTGGCCTCACGCAAAAATGTAGTTAGAGAAGGCAGACCCCAGACATCCTTGGAGCATACTTTGAAATTCTCTGGCCTAGAGGAAATTCAAAAGAATGAAGATTAGAAATTAAAGGATTGTCTTCATTTAGAAGGGAAAACAACAAAAGCAGGAGGAGAAGAAAGAGGACATAGGAGCAGAAAATTAAAGAAAGGAAACAAAATAATCAGAAAAAAGAGAAAGTAAAAAAGAAAACAGCAGGTGGAAAAAGAGACAAAAGAAGGAAATGAGGAGAAAGGGCAAATAGAAGTGGAAGAAAAACAACTGAGGAAGATACAATAGACTGAAAATAAGCATGGTATGGTAAGACTATATTAAAGTAATGGTGAGAGAGAGTTACAAGAAGATTTCAATAGTATTAAACGCTAGAGAATACTTAAGTCTTTTTAGGAAAGGTCAATTGATTTGGTGACAAATACTATAATGATTATTACTATAATCAATATTATTGGTAATCCTGAGACATAAGTTCCTAAAATGGGATCATAATAACAAAATGAAAACATTGCATTCTGTAAAGATATAAGCATAGATTTTTAAGCTATATTTAATTATGTTTAATTCATTTAAAAATTTTAGTTCCAATTAAAGAGTTAGACGTGGCAATTGCCCAGTGAGTTAAATGAAAATAATTTGGCACAACTTCAATATCCAATAATATGGCTTTAACTGGGGAGTAAAATTAACTGTCCAACAAGAGGGAATTAATTGAAACAAACTAAATGTTTTTCACACCTAAGTATAAACTGAAAACAGAGCCAAAACAGTAGGAGATAAATAAATGGTTTATAATTTTTAAGTATAAATCACTGGGATCCCTAAATGCACTTACTTCCCTTTTATAATAAATATTACTTTCAGATTAATTCTAAATTTGACTTGTTATAAATGTGAGGCTTAGTACAAAATAATTAAGGTAAAAATATGTTGAAAAAAGGTGTAGGAAAATCACATGCATCCAGATACTGTCATATATCCAGATGTCCTTGTCACCTAGTAGACCCTAAGACCTGACCATTACTACCTGCTTGTACTCACCGATCTTTGTCCCACATTTTCCCCTAAGTTCTTCTTTCTAGCTTATCTCTTTTAAAAAAAGTTTGTTTATTTTGAGAGAGAGATAGGGAGAGACAGAGAGAGAACACAAGTGAGGTATGCATAGAGAGGGAAGGACAGAGGATCTGAAGCGGGCTCTGTGCTGACAGCAGAGTCCAATGTGGGGCTTGAACTCACAAACCATGAGATCACTGCCTGAGCCAAAGTGGGATGCTTAATCAACTAAGCCATCTAGGCACCCCTCCAGCTTATCTCTGAATGCAGGCAAAAGACTCAAGGGGCACAACATCCCCAACAGAAACAAAAACTACCATTCAAGCAATGACAGCTACTCAGACCACCCAGATCAGTTTGAACTTCACCCCCGACTCACACCTGCACCGATTCCATAGAATGATCTCTAAAATGGGTGACAATTACCTTTACTTCATTATAATATTAACATCTCCCCCAAAAAGGAGCACAATCCTTATTTACCTATCGTGTACGTATCGGCATATTTCTTTAAGGTCCATGAATGACCTTATGCTTGCCGCCACATATCATGACAAGGCTTCCCTATCTAAATATGCATCCTGACCCTAAATAATAGGAACCCTGTCACCCTTGCGTGGAGAGTCATGGCTTTGTAAGTTATTCCCCATGATCTCCTTATTTGCCACAGATAAAGTTTACTTTGTGTGACAAGTCCACAAGTTTTATCTGTGACTCACCAAAGAGCAAACTCATGTTAGTTCAACTACACTACCGCTGGTAAAACTTTGACGTTAATATTTCCAAACCCCATTCTATGTGTAAGTAAGTTTTATTTATTTTATTTATTTACACTATCATATTTTACATAAGGATTTCATCAATTGTGGGATCTTCAACGTTTTTTATTTATTTTTGGGACAGAGAGAGACAGAGCATGAACAGGGGAGGGGCAGAGAGAGAGGGAGACACAGAATCGGAAACAGGCTCCAGGCTCCGAGCCATCAGCCCAGAGCCTGACGCGGGGCTCGAACTCACGGACCGCGAGATCGTGACCTGGCTGAAGTCGGACGCTTAACCGACTGCGCCACCCAGGCGCCCCTAATTGTGGGATCTTCAAAGTGTTCTCCCTTGACACACTACTGTTAAACTTGTTCCTTCCAGTGCACTGGACTTAGATATTCTGGGTTTTCCAACTAATATCCAGCTGTTTGGTAGTAAAATTGGCCTAAGTTTATGTTACAAATAGCAACATACATATAATAAACTTAAAATTGACTTAAGTACAAAATTGAGGGAAATCTAAAACTAAAATAAGTAGAGATCCATAAAAATTTACAAAAAGCACAACAGGATACACCCAATATGCCAATACTCAAAACACTAGTAACTGAGACTCAGGCCTCAACAATAATTATCATGTTGATCAATTTGTTTTCTCCTAAATTGCTTTAGGCAATTAGCAGGAGAAAGCGTTAGGAGGCTGGAAGAGAAGCAAAAGTTAACTTCACAATACTGTTCTCTCCCAGGGGATGGAATAAATGATTTCTCCAGGAACTAGATTTATAGGGAAATAAATTGCACTCTATCACTGCCCAGATTGCATTCTCTTAACCTATGGGTCTTAACAATTAACCCTTTATAATTAAAAACAGGGATATGGCTGTACCCCTGGGTGGAGAAAACCATCATTCTCTGAGGCTACTCCTACTCCCACTTCCTAATTGTCCTATACCAGAGAAAGCTTTTGTGAATATCATCTGGGGACCACTGGATATGGTTTCGCTTTTGCCTCAAGAAAATATTAAATTATTAAGTCAAAATATTACACAAAATTAATTTCAAGGCCACACTGCCCTCATAGGCAAATAGAGTAAAATAAAATAAAATTGCTTCCTACAATAATTCCTATCCTACTGTTATATTTTGTCACAAATACTGATAATAGCTTCTTAGAAATTAGATTGAAATTTATTCAATGATGGCAGAAATACCTAAAAAGACAATATTTCAATATTTGACAGTTAAATACTATTTTTTTAATGTTTATTTATTTTTGAGAGACAGAGAGAGACAGCATGAGTGGGAGAGGGCAGAGAGAGAGAGGGAGACACAGAATATAAAGCAGGCTCCAGGCTCTGAGCTGTCAGCACAGAGCCCGACGTGGGGCTCGAACCCACGAGCCGTGAGATCATGACCTGAGCCGAAGTCAGACGCTCAAGTGACTGAGCCACCCAGGCGCCCTTGACAGTTAAATACTATTAATTACTCTCCCCTGTATCAAAGCCCAAGAAGAAGTTTAAGTGTCCAGAATTTAATTCCACTTCAAAATTACTAAAAGTTCAAGAAATAAAGTCCACAATAACCATCATCAATTTCTTACTGGTCACTCTCAGGCAGAGGGGTCTCATAGAATCCCCAGTAATTATTCTCTAGACTGTTTTTCCCAGGAATGGAAAAAAGTTGTCTTAAGATTCAAAGCTGAATTCATTGAACCCCAAATCTATTTATGTTTTAAATTATAAAGACCTTAAAACCATAGTCCCTGGCACATACTAAGAATAATCAATAAAATTATCATTATTATTAGATGTATGTATTGTTGAAAACAGTCTTAAACAGTTACTAGACATCACTGGTCACTGCAATACCAGCCCAATTCCCACAAAATTTAAAGAACAAAAGCAATTCCCAAGTGTCCATAGGCAACATTATGTTATATTCTTAGTATTATCTTTAAGCCAATATTGACCAAAATTCCTGTTATTCAAAGGAAGTTTCAGACCACAAATGTCATGAGAATAAAGGAAAAATCCTCTTGGTTTCACCTCAACAGCATGTAAATTAGTCTGTGAAGACTGATGGAGCTCACCATCTATTAGTTTAATATCAACAAATAGAATAAGTGGTTAATTATGCCACCATGTTTATCCTATGTCAGGAGGTGGAGAAGGATGGTGGGGACTCCTGAAAAGTGACACTCACGATGACTCATTTTCATGTAAAATGTGGAAGTCTACGGTGCCGATGCCCACAATCCCTGTGTCTTGCATGGTAAGGTCCCTGCTTCCCCATCTGGCATTCTAACCCACTTACCATTGCTTCTTGCTCCATAAATTGGCTATCCCTGATGAATCTCCCAACTAAAGAATTTTCTCCTATTTTTTTTTCCCAGCTGGAAGATTGTCATCAGCAGAATCCTGAATCAAAGTTCAACGAATCCTTCTGAAATTCGTGTTTCGAAATTCTGAAGAGGACCATAAATCTACCTCAAAAATTTCCCTTTTGAGAACTTTTCCATTTTCCATGCCTTGAATAATTTCTACTACTTCAACAGTAGCAGAAACATCTAATTTTGCCAAATCTTTTTTCTGCTTTAATGGGATATCCTCCGTGTTCTGTTTTTCTCTGTTGTTTCTTTTAGGCAGACTTCGCATTTTAATCTTTTCAAGTTGTCCCTTCTCTTCTAAGTGTATGTTTTTCCCCCCTCTTTGCTTTTTGGTCAAGATAATACTTTTTAAGTTATTGTTAATATTAAATATTCAACTAACCCAGGATTAGATTCTGTTAATGTCCTGCCTGGTTTCCCTTTAGTATATTTCACATTCCCTATGCCTTTCTTTAGAGTCCTAACTACATACGTTCCCCTGGTGTGCTAACAAAGGATGTATGTCATATTGAAAATCTAAAACTCATAAGGTAAGTCACAATAATCTTCTTAGTCCCCTTTCAAATCTATCCCATTTTTTTCTTATCATGTTAATATGTACCATTCCTTGATGAATGATTAGCCTAGTGCTATATTTATTGACTTCATGCCTAAAGTTTAACAGGGAAAAATCTCAGTCCTCCTTTGAACAAGGCTTTCTTGGGAGAATCACTTCAGTTTACTTCATGAGGTCACGCCTTTTCTATTAGGTTTCTCTGACCCAATTCAGCCCAGTAATAACTCACATATTTCTGTCTTTATAATATCATTTTAAAAGGAGTAAATTCTGAGTATGTCTGTTAGAATATGAATTCTATGAAGAGCAGGGATTTTTCTTTTTTTTTTTTTTTTACTAAAAAATATTGCAAGTCCCTAAAGAACTATTTTTCCAATGAATAAGTAAGTCTTTATTTTTAGTCTTTCATATAGATCTAGTGTGACTTCAATGACCTTGCCTCCCTTTAAGCATGTCTCTTTAATAATCCTTATTACTTCCCAGTGTGCTTACTGCTATTTCCAGAGTTAAAATAACTTCCTAAGCTTCGTTCTTCTAACATCTTGAAATTCCTCTGGTGTCCCAAGTTCTTATACTCTTTGGTGCCAATAGATTCTCCACAATAAAGCATCCACATACAAGGGTTTTTTTTGGTTTTTTGTTTGTTTGTTTGTTTGTTTACTAACTTTGACCTTGGCATGTGTGGTGCTCTCATTCAAAGTTTATTCTACCCATTTCAAAAAGAAGCAATATTAATATTGAAATAGAGCCCCCGTTTCATTTACCTGTTCAATAAACATTCACCACTCCTCTATGATTGAATTTGCTAAATGTCTCCTAAAGTCAAGGTCCACAGTCGAGGCATATATAATCAATAAATGACATATGATTTGAAGCCATGTGCCAAAAGAAAGATGGGAGTGGCCCTATAACTAATGGGCAGGCTACATAAATTCAGTAAGTTATCTACTCTACAGTGTTTTCTTCTTCAGTCCTAAATATAGCTAATAATGAGATGAAGTGGGACAATCATTTTGGCTACTTATTAAATATGTCAACTTAATGCTCAACACTAAAATTATACAGCAAAAGCTTCAAGCTCTAATTATTGCTTTGTAGCCCATGTGACATATTGTTTGTCTTTGTAGTTTAAAGTCATAGCTTGTGGGCTTTGTTGAGAAAATACAGTGAGGAAAAGGTATCCCAACAACCAATGCGTCCAAAACCTATATACTGCTCCCTCAGAGGTAAGCCTCAATGAGACTAAGAGCCTCTCTCTCTCTCTCTCTCTCTCTCTCTTTTTTTTTTTTTTTTTTTTTTTTTGGTTCTCTGGTGCCTGGCTCAGTTGTACCCACTTAAGCTACTTCTGTTATCCAAAGTCAACCACAGAGGCATGGCTAATCCCGTTGGCTAAAAACAGCCACCATTTTCTCCTCCTTTGAAAAAGTGTATCTTGAATCTTATCACTAAGTACTTAGAAATGTTGCACATACTTATTTATCTCACTGATATTTATGGAACACATCCTAAATGCCTGAAGGCACATTAGGTGCTAGAAATTAAATGGTCCCCCAAACCACATGGCTTTCAGTCCAGTCAAGAGTGAGGCACGGATGGCTGGGTGTCTCAGTCAGTTAAGCAACCAACTTTTTTTTTTAATTTTTTTTAATGTTTACTTGTTTTTGAGAGAGAGAGAGAGAGAGAGAGAGAGAGAGAGGCAGAACATGAGCAAGGGAGGGGCAGAGAGAGAGGGAGATACAGAACTCAAAGCGGCCTCCAGGCTCCATGCTGTCAGCACAGAGCCCAACATGTGGCTCCAACTTACGAAATGTGAGATCATGACCAAACCCATGACCTAAGCCAAAGCCGGATGCTCAACTGACTGAGCCACCCAGGCGCCCATGACCTACTCTTGGTCTTCGGTCTCACTGTGAGATAGAGCCCTGTGTCAGGCTCTGGGCTGACAGCACACAGTCTGCTTGGAATTCTCTCTCTCTCCCTCTCTCACTGTCCCTCCCCTGCTTGCTCTCTCTCTCTTTCTCTCTCAAAATAAGTAAACTTAAAAAAAAAAAAAAAGAGGCATACAGGGGTGCCTGGGTAGCTGGTTAAGTGTCAGACTTCGGCTCAGGTCATGATCTCATGGTCTGTGAGTTTGAGCCCCGCGTGGGGCTCTGCACGGACAGCTCAGAATCTGGAGCTGCTTTGGATTCTATGTCTCCCGCTCTCTCTGCCCCTCCGCCTCGTGCTCTCTCTCAAAAAATGAATAAACAGGTATTGAGGAGGGCACCTTTTGGGATGAGCGCTGGGTGTTGTATGGAAACCACTTTGACAATAAATTTCATATATTAAAAAAATAAAAAAATAAAAATAAAAAACTTCAAAGAGGCATACATTAAATAAATAATAACACAATTATCTACAGTATTTTATCAGTGTAGAACACAATTTTTTTTTCACATTTCATTGTAACTCACTTTTCTATTGTGTCTCACAATGAATGGTGTTTTACAATCTTTAAAAGCCAGGCAGCAGTCATCATGTAGTTGTCATGATCAGCATAGGACACAGCTGCCCACTGTTGTCACTCAGGTTAGAAAATGTGTGTTGTTGGAAATACACTGGTGAATTTCAGTGACATTTTAAATGACTCCCAAAAATCACACAATGATTTGCCCTAAAATTAAAAATGTTATTTTTATACCAAAAGAGAAAGACAGAGAGAGAGACAGGGTAAAACAGTGTAAATGTAATATGAGAGAAGAGGTAGTCAGTAGCCAGATAATGATAGTAGCCTATAGGTACATGTTAGTGAATTTTAATTTCATCATAAGTGCAATGGTAAACCATTGAAATAATTTATTTAGGAATTAACATGATCCAATTTATATTCTAAAAGATCAATCTGTCACCACTGTAGAAGCTGATTGAGAAATAATACCAGAAAGGGAAGCACTTAGGAGCCTATTAGTAATGTAGGATGGTAGGACAGAGGAAAGATCAGGAAAAGTATACAGTTGGGAATACATGTGGACATAGAATCCACAGGATTTGATGGTGAACTGAATTTAGGGGGAGAGAAAAAGGGAAGTGTCAGGATGACTCCCGGATTTCTAGACTGAACAGTCGGGCATATGATTTATTGCACGGTTATGTTTACTGAGATGGATGAGATTGAAGGAATGCCTAAGACCTGAGTCCACTAATATTGAAAATTGAGGACAAAAATAGTTACAGTAAATTTTATCACTTCCTCATTATATTAGTCAAGGCAGTTAGGAGATGGAAACTAAACTGGTTATTGGAAAAGATAAATTCTAATATAAAAATTATTAACCAGTAAAATGGGGTTAATTACTGGAAGTAACACAAGTGGACTCTGAGGGAATCTAGAGGCATATACAAAAAAGCTGCATTTTCCTCTAGACTGAGGATGAGAAATAATAAAAGAACTAAGAACCAGGAGACGCCACAGCCCAGCCAATGCTGAGATTCGGACTTCCGAAAGAGAGCGCGGCTGCCACAAAACTCACAGCCCACGGGTGGTGACAAAACTTGTCAGAAGTCTCCGGCTGACAACAGTCTGTACAGGCAACCAGCCGTCAGGATGTGGGCAGACTGGAGCCCTCAGAAGGGCTGCCGGTGAAAGAAGATGGCCTGAGAGCATAGCTGGAGCTTGTCTGCATAGGCCCCTAGAAGACCGGCTCAATCATAAAAATAGAGACCTTAAACCTGAGTCTTCGATGGCTATCACCTGCAGGACCACTCGAGGCTCTCTATTGGTGAAGCTTAGCATTTGGTCAGCTGGCAAACTGGCTTAGAGAGCCCAACTCCAGTATCACGAGACAAGGTAAATAAGGGTAGATGAAAGACAATACATTTATAAATGGTACAGTTATTTACGTTTTAATTCTTTTGATAATAATTTACTACAGATATATTAGTTACCTTAATTTAATCTACCATAATTAAGGCGCCAGCTGAATATAATGCTATCCCTAACTAACAAAAACAGATGTCAAACACAAACAACCCTGGACATTGGTAAGGAAAGACTTTATTAGGAAAAAATAAATATTGTAAGGGAAGGCAAGAAATTATCGTAATGTGGGGAGGGGATTACAGCAATGGGAAAAAGCTCTGACCACAGATCAGCAAGTGTCTCAAAGTTCAGGAAGAAAAGGGTTTTTCTGATATAAGGAGTAAATAAGGCTAAAAGGGAATCAGAATGAAAGGATAGTAGATAGTAAATCAGAGTGTGTTTTACCACTGGGTCCTCAAAACAGCTTGAGAGAGGGAGTTAAGAAAGGTTGTACGATGAGTCAGGCTGAGGGTACCAATGTCTAAGGGCCTGGGGGAAGGAAAGAAACTTAACTGAAGTTTGGTTAACAAGCATTTTTTTCTGATTGATCAGCAGGACAAGAAGTTCAGCTAATCGTTTAGAAGACAAGAACATATGGGAATTTGGAGAGTCTGTGTCTGGCCCTGTGATAGGTAAACCAGTCTTATCCAAGTCATGGGGGGAGGTATGGTTCTCTGCGGTAGGCCTTTCCGGAACATAAAAAGGTTGGAGGACCTCTTTAACCTTCATTCTTCCATGGTCATAGTGCTCAAAATTCAACATCATCAGTATTGATCTGTTTGGAAAATAAATACTGTCCTTTTTAGGATTGTTTCTATAATAAAAAACTAAACCAAGTAAATAATTTATCTTAATTCTTCCTAGTAAACATATATAAAATTCTTAAAGTTAGAATACACAAAAAGGGACCCTTTCAACTTACTTGAACCATATAGATCAAAAAATGTAAGAGAAAAAAAAAGCTAGACCAACAAAATTATACATAAGACTTTCCTATAAAAGCATTCTTTTGTACCAGATTTTAACTAAAAGAACTATAAGCTAAGTATTGCCTAGTGCTTGGGACTCAGGACAAATCCTAATGTCACTTATGCAAAACAATGTTAAGAAAATTAAATCCATAATTAGAGCTCAGAAAAATAAAAAAAGAAAGTTAAGTGCAGAGTTCAACCAGGAGCTATATTACTCAATGCTTCCTTAGCTCAAATTCTGAATGACATCTCAAAGGAATGGTTGTCCTTTTGCCTACCACGCCTCTCTTTTTACTGTTTTCACACACAGGCTAGAACAGAGAAAGCCCAAACTGCACCTATTTAGAAGCAGCCTATCTTTCATATCCTATCAGTATCTGGAGAGTGTTACTAAGAGTATTTCCATATAGAATGTTAATGTGACTAGTGTTGTAGTAACAACGAAAATGCTGATGATAATGTTGTTGGTGATGATGATGTTGGTGATGATGATGATGATACAAAAGGTACATGCCCTAGGAAACCATAACTCTGAAGAGTGTTATCTTTCACAGGGAAGAAGAGATTTTAACATCAATCTGAAAGCCCACTATAACGTTAATCCTGATTTTTCCCCTTATTTATTTAAACTGCATCTCAATTTTAACTGTCATTTATAAGAGGACAATATTTTTCAACCCAGAGAGGCTATAGCCAGGGAGAATTAACTTAATTTGTGAAGCCCTTTGCAATTTGAAATTATCCTTAAATCATCCCTTTCAACCACTCTGGTAAGGAGATATATCCAATGTCATGCTTTAAGAGCGAATTAATTTTTAAAGTCAGAAAGATATAAAATAGGCATGTACCTGCCCTGAGAGAATTTTGTTTATTACTCTGCCTTATAGAAGGTTCCAAGTTTAAAATTAAAATTATGCTTGCCTTACTGTCAAAATATATTTAAAGTCACAAACTATAAATTAGCCAGAAAAATGAGAATACTGTTTACCTCTCTTTGTTTAATGCTCAGTAATAGGCTTTTATTCTGTGTGACCGAAACCCATAAAGAACTTTATTTCTTTTCTTTTGTCATTACAATTAGCCGTATACACTCAAATATACCAATCAATCAAAAGCAAAGGCCGTGCCCTATTCCTTTTTCTATCTGACCAGAACAAGGTCAGTCCTCAGTATCTGTAGCAGTGTGTAACTCTACACTCTTACCTGGACAACACTCAAATCAGGGTCCGATGGAGTCAATTTTTGAGAATGTAATTCACTTCCATATTTCCTCTACCAGTTATTCCAGAGTACATTTCAATAACTTCTCTTGTCTCAATATTCTTTTTTGGAGAGTCAGCACTTAATGCTTTCTTCCACTGTCCTAAACAAATCATTCTCTGAATAACACGCATCTTTCAAATATTTTTAGTTTTTTCACCCAATTCCATTTGCAATGAATCCATTTCCACATAGCAACAATAGACCCTGAAATTATTTTAATTACAAATTCATTTTGGTTTGACCACAAAAACTATGTAAGTTTCTATATTTGACACATGCAGAGAAACTCATTTTTAATTACAGGAAATGAGAGAATAGGTTGCTACTAATATGGAGGATGGAGGTGCAAAGTAGGATCTTAGGAAAGCTGAATTTTATAAAATATAAGAACAAGGGACCCCCCCCCCCGCCAGATAACTAGAAACAACTGCAGTTTGGTGAAGAGAAAGTTATAATAACCATATGGAATGGAACTTCTCATTCTTCTGACTGGAAAATGTCAAATGAAGAGAATTTTGCATGAAGCAAAGTTGAGGCAGTGGAAGTAGGTAAATGTGTCAAGCAACAGAGGAGACCTAACAGAAGAATAAACGGTCATTTTTTATTCCCTGAACAAGCTCTATCCTTTGCAGATCCCAAAGTTTTGGAGATGTGCACATTGAACCACTCTGATGTAATTTAACCGTCTCATCCTTTTATATTTCTTGCCTAAATAATCCATACCAAACTTTATTCAGCAGATTCAACATTTCATCATGAAAACAACCTCAGAGAAAGGAAAGAATACTCTATGCATTCATGAGTATAGTAGCCTCGGTTGTTAAGTGCCTAGTAATCTACTTGGCTGAAAGCTGCTATACAATGTAAGCCTATCATTTACATAAATAGATTACATCTACAATTGGTTTGCAGAAGTTTCTTAAAAGATTTCCACCTCTTAATTATTTTCTCTGAGCTCCTTCTTGCAATAACCATTCATTATTGACAACACTGTAGTGCAATTCTTTTTTCAAATAAAGGGTTTTATTGATTTAACTAGCAAAACACAGTAACTCAGAGACCCATGGAGAAACTTCCACAATGATAAAGAAAGATAAAACAGGCAAAAAACAAAAACCCCAAAAGATAATGAAAGGCATCTAAACACGCATGTTTTCTCTCATGTATTTTGCATGGAAAGAGAAATCTTCCAAATATAGATAAACTGAAAGGAAAAGAATGTTCACTTCACTTTCTCCTTTATTTTCCTTTATTTCATTAGGTATGGTACTTTAAAAGAGGCTACAGACTTTATTAGTAGGAAAACTGGAAATGAAATTTCTCGATGGTTCATGTTTGTACACATGGACTGCAGCTCTGAGATCTTGAAAGATGGGATTTTAGAGGCAAAAGGCTTTCCAGGAGTATTACTGGGAAAATATACTCTTCACAAACAGATATCATTAATGGAGGAAATCAAGCCTAGCAGTTACTTTTAGTAGGAGTGACAGACTCAGAAAAAAAAGAAAGTTGTATTGCTGACTAGTTTTTTGTTTTGTTTTGTTTTCTTGTTGTTTGGGTTTTGACAGTTTTTGTTTTGTTTTGTTTGCTTTAAGACTGGCTAGCCAGGGGCGCCTGGGTGGTGCAGTCGGTTAAGCGTCCGACTTCAGCTCAGGTCACGATCTCGCGGTCCGTGAGTTCGAGCCCCGCGTCAGGCTCTGGGCTGATGGCTCGGAGTCTGGAGCCTGTTTCCGATTCTGTGTCTCCCTCTCTCTCTGCCCCTCCCCCGTTCATGCTCTGTCTCTCTCTGTCCCAAAAATAAATAAAAAACGTTGAAAAAAAAAATTAAAAAAAAAAAAGACTGGCTAGCCAGAACAAAGAAAATTTTAGATTGCTGTGTCAAAAGCCTTCTACTAGTTTTCTTCATTTAGTAAGAGAAAAAATGTGTTTTTCTTTTGCTATACATGTTTAGTGCAAATAAAGTAAAGACGTGAAGGGAAAAATCTTTCTTTGAGAGATAAGATTAAGGAAGCAAATTTTTCACTGAAGTGAGATATTACCTGAAGATTGTTTGTTTGTTTGTTTGTATTGTTTTTATTAAGAATACATAAGGTAGGAGTTAACAGAAAAGTTAAAGACTTAAAGGTGGGCAAAATTTGTGTTTCTATAATTAATCTGTCTCATTATTCTGAGACCTTACATTTTGTGTACCCACTACTGCATAATTTCACTTCAGAACTTTTACCTCCTATTGATAACTTATGATAATTTGCATTTTTCCTATATTTGATGGCAGGGAAACAATCTGAACATACTTACGTTTAATATTATCTGTGTACTGCCTGGATTTCAGAAAAGGTAAAAAGCATGGGGTATCTCCTATAAGAGTTATTTATTTTGAGGTTAACAAAGTATAAGGAATTATTTTCTGCAGTTCTCACTCGAAAACCCAAGATCTAAAATCACTTCAATGTAAGAATTCAATGTTTCCTCTGGAGATTAAATTGATATGTCTCACATATCATAAGAATAACACACATAAGGGGCACCTGGGTGACTCAGTCTGTTAAGCGTCCGACTTTGGCTCAGGTCATGATCTCATGGTTTGTGGGTTCAAGCCCCACGTCAGGCTCTGTGCTGACAGCTCAGAGCCCAGAGCCTGCTTCAGATTCTGTGTCTCCCTCTCTCTCTCTCTGCCTCTCCCTGCTCGTTCTCTCTCTCTCTCTCTCTCTAAAATGAATAAACATTTAAAAAAATAAATTTTAAGAGTAACATACATAACAACATAAGAATAACCTGTATGGCTTAGCTAATTTCTACAGCATGAAAAAATTTTGAATGAAAGTCAGTGTTGAAAATCCCATGGCAGTTAAGCACAAATTCAGATCACAAGAACATACTTATTTAATATTTTATTTCTTTTAATTTATTTTGGAAATCTTTTTTCCCTAAGATTTCAATGATTAGAATCCAAACATACTTCATATAAATTAGTATTGAATAGGGGCGCCTGGGTGGCTCAGTCGGTTAAGCGTCCGACTTCAGCTCAGGTCACGATCTCGCGGTCCGTGAGTTCGAGCCACGCGTCGGGCTCTGTGCTGACAGCTCAGAGCCTGCACCCTGCTTTGCATTCTGTGTCTCCCTCTCTCTCTGCCCCTCCCCCGTTCATGCTCTGTCTCTCTCTGTCTCAAAAATAAATAAAACATTAAAAAAAAATTTTTTTTTAATTAGTATTGAATTTATTTTCTCTTGTTATTCCTTCAACTTAGGGACTGTGTGGTTCAAAATCAGAGAACATAGGAATCATTTTACAACAGTTGTAAAAATTGATACAATTTTAAAATTAAAAAGAAACTCAAGAGATACTTTAATTCAGAAGCTATACTATTCAACCAGAAATAAATTTCAAGTTATCATAAAATATCAAATTTGGATATCTTTGGTTATGTTTTCATATGAACTAGAAAAAGCTCATATCTAAATTAATATTCCTTTATATGAAGGTATTTTTCTTAGCTCAGTCCTTATAATTATAATTTCCTTATAATTCAGGAAATAGCTGTAGCAACTTTTTTCTAGATATGTCGCCTGAGGCAAAGAAAGCAAAAGCAAAAATAAACTTTTGGGACTACATCAAAATAAAAAAGCTTATGCAGAAGGAAGGAAACAATCAAGAAAACTAAAAGGCAACCTACAGAATGGGGGAAGAAATTTGCAGATGACATATCCAATAAAGGGTTAGTATCCAAAATATATAAAGAACTTATATAAACCAACACCCAAAAACACATGACCCAATTAAAAAATGGACAGACAGAAGACAAAAACAGACATTTCTCCAAAGAAGACGTTCAGTTGGCCAACAGACCCATGAAAAGATGCTCATCATCACTTATCATCAGGAAAACACAAATCAAAACTACAATAATACCTCACACCAATCAGAATGGCTAAAGTCAACAAAAGAAGAAACAACAGGTGTTGGTGAGGATGCAGATAAAAAGGAATACTTGTGCACTATTGGTGAGAATGCAAACTGGTGTAGCCACTGTGGAAAATAGTATAGAAGTTCCTTAAAAATTTAAAAGTAGAACTATCCTATAATCCAGTAATCTCACTACTGGGTATTTACCCAAAGAATACAAAAATAAATATTTAAAGGGATACATGCACCCTGATTTTATAGCAGCATTATCTATAATAGCTAAGATATGGAAGTATCCTAAGTGTCCATCAATTGATGAATGAATAAAGAAGATGTGGCATATATAAACAATGGAATATTACTCAGCCATAAAAAGAATGAAATTGTGCCATTTGTAATGACATAGATGGAGCTAGAGAGTATAATGCTAAGTGAAATCAGTCAGTCAGAGAAAGACAAATACCACGTGATCTCACTCATATGTGGAGTTTAAGAAACAAAAGAAATGAGCAACGGGAAAAAAAAAAGAGTGACAAACCAAGAAAGAGACTTAACTACAGAGAACAAACTAATGGTTACCAGATGGAATGTGGGTCATGGAGATGAATTAAATAGGTGATGGGTATTAAGGAGTGCACTTGTGATGAGCACCAGGTGATGTTTGGAATTGCTGAATCGCTATATTGTACACTTGAAACTAATGTAACACTGTATGTTAATTAACTGGAATTAAAATAAAAGCCTAAAAAAATTCAGAAAATAGATACCACTACCTACCATGTTTGATTATTAAGGATTCCTAATAAAGGCTAATAGAACGTCCTAGAAGAAACTGAAGGGGACTAGGGTGCCAACATGATTCTATTATTGCAGTTATGATTTTCTTAAATGCAGATATTCTAGAAAAATAACTTTGTTTTTGCATTTAATAAGGCATTAACATAGTATTTTGTACATAGAAAATATTCCACAAATATTAATTGAAGAATACTTCTGGTATTGCATTATTTTTCTATTGCTGTGTAACAAATTACTACAAACTTAGAAACACCCATTATTATCTCACAATTTCTCTATATGAGGAATCTGTGTATAGCTTGGATGGGTCCTCTCCTCAGCATAGCAATAATCAATATGTTGGCCAGGCTGTGGTCTCATCTGGAGGCTTGTCTGAGGAACAATCCACTTGCAAGCTAGTTTAAGTTGTTGACAGAATTCATTTCCTTGCAGCTGTATAACTCAGGGTCTCAGCTTTTTTTCTGTTAGAGAATGCTTTCAGGTCCTAGAGGCCATCCACAGCTCCTTGCCATGTAAGCTTCTTTAACATGGCTGCTTACTTCATCAAATCTACAAGGAGAAGGCCCAGTATCTATTTGAAGGGCTTTTGTACAATTAGATCAGATCCACTCAAAATAATCTCTCTTTTGATTAATGCAAAATCAACTGATATAGGACTTGAATTACATCTGCAAAATCCCTTACCCTTTGCCATATTCTATTGTCTATTAGCAAGTCACAGATCCTACCTATACTCAAGGGACATGAACATCAGGGTATAAGGATCATGGGGTCTCCCCTAGGATCTGTATGCTGCAGAGGTGATATGTTTCACTAATATATTATGAGACTTACAATTAGACAAACAGACCCTTTCCATTCCTTTATGTGTGATTTAGGATAAAACATTTAACCTCTTTAACCCTCAATCTCCTCATCTTTAAAAAGTGATAACTATTTTGCATTATTATCACTATGAACAAAAGATTATGAATATGTAGGAATTTGTAAATGGTTGGTAATGACATTTTTATAGTCTAGCCATTGTGTGAGGTATCAGAAGTGAGACCTGACTTTGTCTTAAGAAAATTCATTAAATTCATCAGACCTAAACTAAACCAAAAGTATCTGTCACTAATGGATTCCAACTTCTTGCTTCCTTCTCTGGTTTCAATTGAACATTAGAGTAGACCCTTTGCACAAGTAAAGATGAACTATGGTCTACTAAGAGCCTATAGTTGGTCAGGCTTTGTGCTAAATGATGAGATAGATATGAAGACAGAGACCTAGAGAGACGTGTTTGTATGAATATGTAGATTATATTCATATACATAAGGAGAGAGAAATATTATTATTCCTATTTCACATGAGGACACAATCCATGACTCTCAGGAAAATAAAATAACATATTGGTTGTCACACACAGTAACCAAGAACAAGAGAATTTAAGTTAAAAAATTTCATTTAAGGGGCATCGGGGTGGCTCAGTTGAGCATCCGACTCTTGATTTCAGTTCAGGTCATGATCTCACAGTTCATGGATTTGGGCCCTGCACTGGGCTCTGTGCTAACAGCGTGGAGCCTGCTTGGGATTCTTGCTCTCTCTCTCTCTCTGCCCTTCCCCTGCTCGTGCTCTCTCTCTCTCTCTCTCAAAATAAACTTCAAAACGTCTTCATTTAAATGACAACTCTCCACTTAACAAATTATTTAATCTCTGTGCTAATGATAATAATTCTTACCTGCATGGATTGTTACAAATATTAGTTTAAATGACATGTAAAATATTTTGCGCTTGCCTAAAATACAACAAATATTAGTTATTAATATTATTATAAGGGTTTGGAATTGGGATTCAACTTCAGGTTCTGACCAATAATAATTATCCTTCCCAATGCCATTGTAGAAGTTGCTAATTCTCCTTGAAACTAAAACTACACTCTGGAGAGTACCTAGCCCAGACGTGTGAATTGCACCTGCAACTCTAATAAGCTGGAAGTTGCACAGCTGCCCAGGGTTGAGCCCACTCCTTCCCAAGTGCAGCTAGAGATTTCAGAGTTCCAACATAGAACAAGCAGACCTCATTAAGGGCCTGTAACCTGGAAAACTTCATTCCTACTCCTAGAATGAAATAGGGAATTGCAAACCATCTAGGGGGCTTTTTGTTTCCCCAATTGTCACAGAAGTGCCTGTGTCACATGTAGCCTGGGGTCCTCTCTCTCTCCATAGGAGAGAGGACTCTCCATATTATATTTTCTAATACTTCAGTAATTTTCACTCTTTATACCTGCAACCTCTCTTAACCAGTTAATATAGTTCCAAATGAAGAAGTACCTAATAAAGAAGATACAAATTAAACAAAAAAGTGGTATTACCTCAAAACTCAATCTCAGTACCACAAGTCTTTACAGGAAACAAATAAAAAAAACATATCGACTTAATATTAATCATCATCCTTGGTGTATGTTAAATATTTCACATCATCTAGTGCATTAACTGAAATAGTAAATTTTATCTCCAGAATTTACCCTGAAAATCAATTTTGATATCATAAATTCTAGCTTCAAATATAAATGGAAAATAGTGAAGGACAGTGGGGAGCAACACAGAAGTTACATCCATTGGGTTAAACTGGTCTCTGGGTCAGGTATGGAAATAGGTATTTGGTTATCCAGGTTGAACTTTTTTTTTTTTTAAACTGGCGGCTGTGAATCACATAATAAAGAAGTCAAAATGTGCCTACCATAAAGGAAATGAGAAATCAATAGAAATAACTGTCCTCCTCCAAACTTCACACACCTAGCTCGATTTACTTTCTTCATAAAACTTACCATCATGAGAAATGCTCTTACTCCTTTATCTGTTTGCTAATTTACTAATCTGTTATTATTCTCCACAAGAATGTGAGATCAGTTAGAACAATCATCTCACTTGTCTTGTTTAGCACTTTATTATTAAAATCTAGAACAGTTCCTTGCACATAGTATAAGGTCAGTTGACATTTACAGAGCCTCTTTTAATGGCCATTAAGTCTAAGAAAATAATTTGCCATAAACTCCATACTCATTTGCTTCATAGCCATGTGAGTACTTGAAAGTATCTGAAGGTAATTTTGATGATATTGAATACTTTACTTGTAGAAGGTGATAATGACAAATATCGAGTCAGGTGTCAGAAAAAAGCTGCAAAAAATTCATATATAGAGAGCTGTGGCTATTCTGTACTTCAATTATATTTTCTATAAGTTAAAAAATAATTTTATTCTCATCTGAAGATTGTTAAGGAAGAACTTGAATTTGCAAGTCTTATTTCTAACAATTGTAAGTCTCTGGGTCACCTGAATGGCTCAGTTGGTTAAGCGTCCCACTTCGGCTCAGGCCATGACCTCAGAGTCTGAGAGTTCGAGCCCCACATCAGGCTCTGTGCCGACAGCTCAGAGCCTGGAGCCTGCTTTGGATTCTGTCTGTCTGTCTCTCTCTCTCTCTCTCTCTGTCTCTCTCTCTCTCTCTCTCCACCTCCCCTGCTCGTGCTCTGTCTCTCTCTCAAAAATAAAATTTAAAAAAAAATTAAAAAATTAAAAAGAAAAAAAACAATTGTAAATCACCAAAAAATCGTCAGATTTTGGCTTCGGAAGGAACCCTGGAAATCATGCAGTCTACTCCCTTATTTTCTAAATGTGTGAAGTGAAACCTGAAGAGGCCTGGCAACTTACTTACCTTACTGAAGTCATAGCTCTCAAAAAAGGAGTAGAAGTATGTTCTCCTGACACTCAATCTGGATTTCTTTCCGCTAAATTTATGGCCTTCTTAGCAAAACTTTTTCTTTTTTTAACGTTTATTTATTTTTGAGAGAGAGAGACAGAGTGTGAGCAGGGGAGGGGCAGAGAGCGAGGGAGAGACAGAATCTGAAGCAGGCTCCAGGCTCTGAGCTGTCAGCACAGAGCCCGACGCAGGGCTTGAACCCATGAACTGCGAGATCATGACCTGAGCCAAGTCAGATGTTTAACCAACTGAGTCACCAGGCCCCTGACAAAATTATTCTTCTAACTTCAATCCTGCTCAAGTTCGGTTAGTCTGTGTACATGTACATGTGTGTATGTGTGTGTGTGGGGGGGGTGGTTTTTTTTGTTCTTTGGGGTTTTTAGGGGTTTTTTTTGTTTTTTGTTTGTTTTCTGTTTTTTGTTTTTTTTGCCTTTTGACAGTTGTATGCATATTTCTTTTCACAGTACATCATCACTGGTGCATTTATTACCACACATTTTGATGCTTTATACTTGGCTTCAAATATTTATGGCAGATGCACTGTGTAATGCTTTGTCAGTTTTTCAATAAAGGTAAAGACAGCAACTGAGGTATGTACCTATTCTATTAAAAACAGGGCAGCAGGACTATCAAGTTTTAAACTACTTTTGATGGCTGGTATTAGGAAGCCCTGTCAGAACAAAGGGAACTCAAATTCTGATTGATTAGTGTTGTCTGGTACATCACAGTCAGCTGCCTTAGACCAAGGGTCTTGTGTTAATGCTATTTGCGTGCTACTGAAGTCTGTGGAAATGTGATCACACCATCGCTGTTCTGCAGCCCCCATCACAAAAAATAATGTGATGAATTTCATAAGAGAGTCTCAGGGCGCAAAAATTTTTCAATAAAGAAAAAAAAAATGTGACACGGCATGCAATATTTCAAGAATATTGTTTTTTTGCCTACTTCCCTTTTTAGACATTGTCTTCTAACACGTTTCTACTTTATCTGTTTATCATTGTGTCTGCCTCAGCATCTACCGTGTGAGGGATGTTGAGGCTTGGGAAATGTGTTTTATTGTTTTCATTGTCATTTTGTTTCCGGAAAGTATCTGGTAATGTGGAGAATAAAACACTGCACAATTCTGTCCTAGGTTTCTCCACTTCTAAACTTCAACATTTGGTTTCATTTTTAAAAGCTATGAAAAGTCAAATATGGAAAATCCTGTTTATATATAGTATTCAAGATGCTGTTCAGGCACTCCAGTTCTGGGCATTGCTTTATAAATTGTTTACACTTATGTTTGCCTAATTAATTCCTGTTTTCTTGTAGTTCTCATGTTGAGTTTAAAATACAGCAAATATCAAAGGGAGTGAAAAGGAACTAATCGTTACTCAGAGAATACGACTTCCCAGAGTTTTTATGTGCTGATACTGGTCCTAACTCCTCAAATCAATTCTCTCAATGGTAAAGACTTTCATGTGTTCAATCAAGATCAATCAGGCCTTAGTGTAGATTCATCCCATCTTTCCAAAGCATTTAATATTCATCAGATGGTGTGCAAATTTAGATACATGTCTACCTTAGGATTTTTAATATTTTTATAAATTATACTTGCTTTAGGGGAGAAACTCATCTGCCAGTCATAATTGAGCTCTCTAGCTTAAAACATACAATTATGACCATGGAATTTATTTGTCTGTTATGTTAATACCAGATGGAATTAAACCTCTTGAAGACATTATTCTATAATACATATTGTTTACCTGGTTCTGCCCACTTTCAGTACAAAAGTTTGATTCTTACAGTCAGAGAAATTCCACTTCAATGATTTTTTAACTTATTGCTGTACAAAATTGATGAATGGATTTCTTGAAACTGAAGGCATTTTGATGATGTAATGAGAAAATCTACAGTTAAAATGTGCGTGTGATATGTAGAATATTCACAAATCCATTTTCAGTTTCTCAGTAAAGAAATTTGGTGATCCTTAACCAGTGTTAAGATCATTCTATTTTGATCTAATATAGGTTTCTCTCTGAAAGTTCGAGGCATTACTTCCTGTTACAAACAGATTATAGTTTGTCTCAGGCTGTTTGCAATAGGATGTGCATGTATTATTTTAGCAAACTTGTTACTATTTGCAAACCTATTTGTTGAAAGGACAAAAATCAATTTCCAGCTCTTAAAAAGTAGATGTACTGGGGTGTCTGGGTGGCTGAGTCAGTTAAGCGTCCAACTCCTGATTTCGGCTCAGGTAATGATCTCACATTCATGAGTTTAATCTCTGCATCAGGCTGATAGTGCAGAGTCTGCTTTGGATATTCTCTCTCTCTCTCTCTCTCTCTCTCTCTCTCTCTCTCTCTCTCCCTCTCTCTCTAAGCCCCTCCACTGCTCATGCTCTTTCTCTCTCAAAATAAATAAATAAAACTTAAATTTATTTTAGGAGATGTACTAGAATGACTCCTTGCAAACTGAAAGAGTGTGTCATTCCTTCTGTACCTTTCTCCATAAATATCTCTGAGCAGTGGGTGGGGATGGGAAGGGGAGGGCAAGGCTGACGTGACTGTATCACTGCCGAGAACAAAAGGGGTGGTGACTGCCATCCTTGGATGGTAGTTAAGGGAAACTCGTCTGATCTACTGGAATGGATGGCAGCAATGTGGGCATCTTGGTGGACTCTCAGGTATAGCACGTAAAAGGTAGCAAGGCAGATGAAGATGATGTCTATGTGTGTTGTTAAAAATTGCAGAAGACCACAGGTTGCAATCTAACTGAAAAGTTCTTCCGGGGAACCTAGCATAAACAGGATGCAATCCTTAACCTTCAAATCATCATGCTGGCTTCTCCTGGGGACTAGAGCCTAGCCAACCTTCATGCATTGCAGACAATGAAGGCTTAACTATGGCAACATGTGAAGTCAGGGCAAAATGGAACAGAACTAGAGAGACACGAAGTAAATACACAAGAATATGGAACTTCACTTCCATGAAATATGTTAGCCCTTTGAGTTTCATGAACAATGAGACAAAAAGGGAGTCCCACAAGAATAGTCCCATAATTCCAGACACATGAACAGAATTTAATTTTATTTCAGTTTTCCTGTCCCTGAGTGAAATCCTGGGCAGGCCTCCAAACTTATCTCCTGACTCTTGAAAAAGAAAAGCTCTCTGTTCACCTTTAGTTATGAGCCTAACCCATTTATACAATTAACATGTAGATTATATGAAATAGAACTCTGAATAACATTTTGAGTATAAGTTTCTCTCCTTCCCTAAATTGCACATGATGCAAGTGGGAAGATTTTATATGACTAGTACTTTCATAAGGGTCATGGCACATTCTGGACCAGTGAGTATCTAAAGCTAACTCTTTCTTTCATCGAGTAGTGTTATGGTTCTCTGGACTCTCTTCCATTACTCAAGATGTCTAATGCTCTTGGACAGTGTCTAAGCCCAACCAAGGTCAGCTTTCCTTTCTACATATGGCTCAGATCTAGATAAAAAGAAACATAAAGCCTTGGCCAATTTTGTTGGGAGTGAGAGTGCAGTTACTTCCCTAATGCAGCACCCTATTTTGCAGCCACGGGCCATTTCAGCCAGCCTCTTGCCTATTAACATTTGTTTATTTATTACTTTGGAGGGAGAGAGAGAGAGAGAGAGAGAGAGAGAGAGAGGTAGAACAAGCAGGGTAGGGGCAGAGAGAGGGAGAGACAGAATTCCAAGCTGTGGAATTCCGACAGCTTGTGTCAAGCACAAGTTTATGTGCTGACAGCACAGAGCCCGTCACAGAACTTGAACTCACAAACTATGAGATCATGACCTGTGCTGAGATCAGAGGTCGGACAACTAACAGACTGAGCCACCCAGGAGCCCCATTGCCTCTTAACTTTTTGAGGGGAGAACGTGAGTAGGCAAGACATTCAGATATGAATGTGATACTGGTCCACTATGTTTCCAAACTGCAAGCACCATAAATCAAGATCCTCATGATTGGTTTCAAGTGAGGTAAAGCACAATCCCCCCCTACTCCTTTTTAAACAAGTACAAATCTCTCCTGAGAAATCTCCCAATTCCCAAGCTCAACCTTTGAGGCTGAGGAAGATACTTTGCCAAAGATTGCAAAGCTGCATCTGGATCTCTTCATCTGCAGGTCTAGCATAAGTGTGTGACGCCTCACTTTGGAGTGCCAGAGCACTCGCTACCTGATATTTTAGTCTTCATCTTCTTCAGACCATTTGGGAGTTCTGGTACATATACAAATAACTGAATATAATAGCACTTGCACCTTAAGTTAGGAGAACTAATTGTATTAGTTTCCTTCCTTTTAATATGTTATCCAAAATGGTGGCCGCCAGCCTCCTTAGTTGCAAGAAATGTCTGGGTATTGTTGCATTCTTTACTGTCAGCTTTCTTATTCTGTTCCTGCTGATCACAAGCCATACTCTTTCTTCTCTAGTCAGCATTCCCATTGTCCTCACAGCCTTGCCTACAGTGATAACAGTAGAGATGTTTAAAATCCTTTGGCAGAAAGATTCATTTCTTGCCCAAGGTAAGTTATGAGCTGAATTATGTCCCCCAAAATCTCATATGTTGAAGTACTAACCTCCAGTACTTCAGAATGTGACTATATTTGGAGATGAAACCGTTAAAGGGGTAATTAAGGTTAAATGAAATTATTGTGTGGGTCCTAATCCATCATAACTGCTGTCCTTATATGAACAGGAGATTAAGACACAGAAAGGCACAGAGGAAAAACCATGTGAACATTCAGGGAGAAAATGGGTATTTAGAAGCCAAAGAGAGGCCACAGAATAAATCAACCTTGCTGACACCTTGATCTTGGACTTCTAGCCTCCAAAACTCTGAGATAATAAATTTCTGTTGGTTACGCCATGCAGTCTGTGGTACTTTGTTATGGCAGCCTAGCAAACTAAGACAAGGTCCATGCAGAAAACGTGTTCACATTGGCCAGAAACAGGGACAATATGACATTTCTTTTGCAAGTCCATTAAAATAGTTTTTTTCTCCTGGTCTTCACACTACAGCAACTCAGGAAGGGCTTTTATTTAATCATCTCAAACTCATTATCTCATAACTCTGACAGTCTATGCAGCACAGCAGTGAGTAATTGAATATATCAATATTTTCCCTTAAAGAAAAATGAAGACATTTTGTAATGAAGAAGGTATATTTTTGAGAAGACAAAACAAATTTAACACCTATTAAAATAGCTATTAAATTTTAAATATTTGTGTAAAAATTTGCTTAAATTAGAAATGTGGAAGAAGGAAATGAAGGTTTAAGCACTCAATTGCTGTTTAAATTTTGTGTTATTTGTGGACAATGAGTTAAATAAGAATCTGTTTTCTTAATTCTACATATTTAATTGCAAATGTCTATACAGATTGAAACGAACTTTTAATTATCATTTAAATATATTGATTTCTGTGACTTAGGTTTACTTTCAACAAGACAGCATGTGTAAATCACAATTTTTGCCACTGTTTTGATAATAGTAAAGATAAACCATAGATAAATAACTTATATCAACAATTAACTCCCATATCTGAAAGAATTATTTCATTTCCTGATATGTTCAAAGATAATATATCCAGCAAAGAAATCAACTGAGTTCTTCGGCTAACACTAACCAAAATAAACCAATTACGTTTTTTTGAGTCAAGAAAACCCTTATTAAATTTCCTCCTTAAGAATAAAGGCAGTTACTCCTTTAAAATGGTTTATAGAATTTAGAAAAAGATCTAGCTCTGGCATACAAGATCTATTTAGTCCATGAATAATAATAATGAAGTTAAAGAGCAAGAAACTAATTATTACCTAATCAATTCTCTCATACACATTTCTATATCTTCTCTGTGGCAAAGGCATTTCATTTTTCTAGTGGCATACATATTATTAGAATTCAAGGAAATCATTTCATGTTCATTGCCAAAGACAAGTCTTCTCTTTTGGAGTTAGTGATTTTTATCATAATTGATCCTCCTTGAAATCAATTCCTCTGTTAAGGTAACATTTGTTTAAGTAAGGTCAGACCTTTAAAGATCCATGAATATTCAATCTGATTTAAAGGTGGTATTCTTTTCCAAAATATAATGATTTCTTAGTAACTAGCAGACATTTTACAGTTGTTGAAATAAAATATATTCACATAGGCACCTTAAGGATAAATAGAAGCATGCAAAGTATAGAACTCTCCTGGATGGCAGCAAAACAATAAATTATATTGAGCTGAAATACACAATTGGGAAGAACATAGTAACAAAACTTGGGAGATAATAAAGTAGATAAACAAGTTTGTATATGTTATGTTTTATATGTACATCAGGGCATATGCTACTGGATAGAATTTATGATTTAAGTTATGATTTAATATAACTCATAGTGATGAAATTAAGCCTATTAGATATATGTCTACCTTGAGAAAACCTATCATTGGAGTTTAAAAACCTGCTAATTAACTTGTACCCCAATGTTTATAGCAGCACTCTCAACAACAGCCAAATTATGGAAAGAACCTAAATGTCCATCAAATGATGAATGGATAAAGAAACTGTGGTTTATATACACAATGGAGTACTACGTGGCAATGAGAAAGAATGAAATATGGCCCTTTGTAGCAACGTGGATGGAACTGGAGAGTGTGATGCTAAGTGAAATAAGCCATACAGAGAAAGACAGATACCATATGTTTTCACTCTTATGTGGATCCTGAGAAACTTAACAGAAACCCATGGGGGAGGGGAAGGAAAAAAAAAGAGGTTAGAGTGGGAGAGAGCCGAAGCATAAGAGACTCTTAAAAACTGAGAACAAACTGAGGGTTGATGGGGGGTGGGAGGGAGGGGAGGGTGGGTGATGGGTATTGAGGAGGGCACCTTTTGGGATGAGCACTGGGTGTTGTATGGAAACCAATTTGACAATAAATTTCATATATTGAATGAATAAATAAATAAATAAATAAATAAATAAATACCTGCTAATTATAAGTCCTATGTAAACTGAAATTAAGGCCTTTTTTTTTTTTTCAAATCCCAGTGCATAGTTATACTATACTATCAACAAAATACTTCCCAGTTAATTATTTCTATAACGGGTACTAGACTTCAGTCATATCTGTATGTCCACTTTCTTTGTCACTTTTATCTTAAATATGTTTCTGAATGTCCAAGTGGTATTTTAACATGGAGAAAGTTTTAAAATTTTAATCTGGAAAATTTATCAGTCTTTTCCTTATAATCTTCACCTAAAGGCTCGGATAGACTTTTTTGATTTGAGATCAGCTAATTACTAATGTTTTCTAGATTTTTAAATTCATTGGTTGTTTGTGTATTTTACTTTTAATAGTTTAATTCATCTGGGATTTGGGTGTTTGGGATATAACAAAGGTAAAATTTGATAATTTGTTTTAAAGACCACTTTTCCACACATTTGTTGAAACTTTTACTTCTTTCCTATGGTGTGTAATGATGTCTTTATTATATACTAAGTATATAACAAATATTTGTCTATTATGTTAATATATGTATAAATATTTAGTTTGGGAACAATATAGTTTAGTCTTTTCTTTTGATCTGGCTTCTAATCCTTGTTCAGTTTTATGCTATTTTCATAATTGCATTATTTTGTTTTTATAATGTAACATCTTTTTATACCTGGTAAGGCAAATCTATCCTTGCTTGTAACATTCAAAAACATTTTAACATTCTGTCCTTACTATTTGTTTCAATAATTTTGAGAATGGAGTTGAAGAGAGGGGGGAAATGGCATTTCCTTGGCTTTCCGCTAAACCAATACATTTGGGATTAACTGATTTTTTTTAATAATTTTATATTTTATTTAAAGATATGGCATGTATCTTACCTTATTAAAACGTTCCTTACATTTCTCAATAGAGTTGTGTGAAGAACTTCAAACAAATACCATGTATTTCTTTTTAGAGTAGTTTCTAATTATTTATGATTTATTGTTGGTAGTGCTTATTACTGTTTCCACACTGTAACTTCTGAGTATAGCTGGCATAAAAAAATGCTCTTAGATTGTGTGTAACTATCTTAAATATAATCAATATATTAAATGTTCTCATTATTTCCAGGAATTTTCAGTTGCTTCTCTTTGGTTTTTTAACCAAAGTAGTGGCACAGACTACTTTTGTCCCACACAATGGTCCTTCTCAACTCCCTTACTAAGAGATCCCTGATTTTATTTGATGTACCAATGCAGATTTAACTTATTTTTATTTTAGAGAGAGACAGCACAAGTTGGGGAGAGGGCAGAGAGAGAGAGAGAGAGAGAGAGAGAGAGAGACATAGAGACAGAGAGAGAATCCCAAGCTGGCTCCATGTTCAGTAGGGAGCCCAATGTGGGGCTGGATCCCATGACCATGGGGTCATGACCTGAGCTGAAATCAAGAGTCAGCGCTCAACCAAATGAGCTACCCAGATGCCCCCAATGCGTATTTTAAAACTATCTCTCAATCTCACTTGGGGAGCAGAAATGATCATGGAACGTAGTTTGTATAAATGTAAATTCTTAAATGGAGTTTCTCAAAAAAAAAAAATATTTAAATAGCAGGAAGATCACCTAGCCATGATCTTTTTTTTTCCCCTTTACATTTGTCCTGATTTCTCTTGCTCAAGCTAAATAATGATGACTAGGTCTAGTAGCTATCTTAAAAAACATGAACAATAATCATGCCCTAAGGAAGATGGAACAAAAACTAGAAGAAGCTTCATTCTCCAATAATGTCAGGAAACTCATACCAGTACTGAAATTCCTACCTCCAGTAGTCTTTTATGTACAGAAATAATAATAACAATAACAGTATTAACAGTAATACTGTTATTAACAATAACAATAACAGTAATAATAATAAATAAGTTATTATTTTGCGTAAGTAACTGTTTCTTGGGACTCTCAACTAAGATGCAGTTTCTAACAAATGTAACGTTGTATGAATTGTAAATAATGAATTTATTTTAAAATGTATTGTGTACAATCTTATTACATTGGCAGGATGTTACAGACCATGTTAAATAATAATGGTGACAGCTTCTTGGATCTGGAATTTGGTTCAAATGTATCTCCAAGTCTACTTGAGTCTTGCCTATCTCCTGATCCCCAATCTTTAACATACTCTGCCTCACATTCTGGTGGGCATCCTTAGAATTAACAGGTCCCTGTATTTGTTGCCAAACTCGAATTCCAAGCTTTGCCTCTACCTTGCAGAGGTCACTATTCATTCATACTCAAAGTGATTGAAATGATCTCACTTTAACCCTTCTTCCATTTGTACCTGCAGCGAGTGTGAAGGAAAGTAACACAGGGGATCATGATGTAGAATGAAGTGTTGCTTATAATAGCCCGATCAATGGTCTGGAAGCTACATAGAATTCTACTACCATTTGAAGTTTAAAAATAAAGGTGCTGAAAGAAAATTAAAACCTGAGATATAAAATGTGAAAAATTGTATCAAGTAAGTGAGATAAAAGCTAGCATTTAGCCTTTGATGAAAAGGCTTCAGGAAATTATATACGGTCATGAAAATATTACGTTTCAAAAGACCTTTTCAAAAGAAATAGTACAAAACTATCTTTTGAGGCAGTTTTGTGATTATGAAAGAGAATTATGTCCTACAGAACAATACACCTAACAGCTGAAATAGGAAAATTATTTTTTACATGTAAGTCCTCTATCAATAAGAACAAATATTAAAGCACAAAACAGAAAAAAAAATTCAATCAGATAATAACTCCATTAAGAGTGATGGTCTGAAAAATGAGTTTCAATATCTCCTGTACTGAAATTCTCAATCAACCACCATAAAACAAATCATTAAAAGTATTATTAAAAGTAAAGAAAATGACAAAATGTATAAGAACTAACAGAAATTACATAAAACAGTAAGTAATGCATGAAGCCACGCTTTGTTTAGAGATGTTATGCTTAAAAGGCTATAAATAATAAAAACATATACTGGCTAATTACGTGTATAAAAATATGATGCATGGAGTATTCATTTATGACAGTTAGGAACTGGTTATTTCAAAGACTGGCTTATTTTCATTTCCACTGAATACTCTTCCTCTCCTACATAAGGACATCAGAGAAAAAAGAACACTGTAATCTCCAATATTAAAAGAATTCTATGCCTGGTGTCAGAGAGAAAGGGGGAAAAAAAGACCAGCAATTAATTGTACATGAATTAAGAAAGTTGATTTCTCTCCTCTCGGCTAGGGAAGAATTCAAGTAGGCTGAGAATGAATGAGAAGAGCTGTGATAAAAAGTGAGTGAGAACCCACGCAGTGCTGTCTTCCGTGCCCATCGCCTCCATCCCAGTACCACCCTCAACTCCTGCTACAGAAGAAGAGCAAAAAAGAGACATGTAAAATGTGAGCCCGGAAAAGTTATCTGTTGAGTACAGAGGGACGAAATTGGAGTTTGGCGATTTGGGAGATTTAACATTTCATCTTGTCTCTCAGTCCTTTCGCTTTGTCTACAGGCTAATTCTGCACAGGGTTGAAGTTAGGTTCATTTCTAGCCATCTTCAAATGCCCACCCAAAACAATATTCACAGAAACTGTGTTTCTTTGGTATTAATCCTCAGTATACTTCCTCTCATATCTCAATAGCCAGAATTTTTTCTTATGTCCAAAGCTAAACAATTATCCTGAAGAATGAAATCATCCAGATCGCCAATATGGTAAATGATACGCTGGGCCATGTCCCAGGCAGGGATATCAGTGTTTTTTGTAGCTTTTTCTTTTTTTCAATCAGATGCTAGTAAACAACAGAATCACATTAATATTATCTACTCTAATCGGTGCCTACCACAAAATCCTGTAATGGTGATTTGTCTTCCCATACTACCTGTCTATAGGGAGATAATATATAACTCTAAGACAGAAGTGTCTGGGCCCTTTCACAGTTATTCCTCACTCGAAAGTAACAAATTCGCTTGCTGGTTTCATTTTAAAAAGACAAAAGAAAGATGGGTGTTATAGCCAAAACTTCCTGAAGCCAGCCTTGTCAAACCAATCTCCTCCAAGGAAGTATTCCAGGAGACTATTTACAAGATGGGAATAGAAAAGTGAGAATAAGAGTATGCATTGATTAGGTGGACCAGTATTAAAAGCTTTCTAAAAAAGCAGTCTAAAAAGGGTGAAGTAGAGATCATGATTAAAGCTGAGGTGAGGCTTCCCTCTAGCTCTAATATTAAGTGAAAGTGTTGGGATTCTGCCATGTTCTGCTCAGCTCCATGCTACAAGAACATGAAAGTTTGGCATGATTCTTAGAAATCTATTGTTTCTATATTTTATAGATGTGGGAGTATATATTCAGATACTGCATGCCATTGAATCTAAGAAGCCATTGATTTTTAAACATACCATTGTTTCATGTAATATTAAGAAATAAAACTACCAATTAAATCTTGACATTACTGTTGAGAACATAAAGGATCTAAGATCTTAGTCTATTTGGAACGTGACAAGTTAGTTGTCCCCAGTTTCACAAACACTGGTAGAGAATATGATAGTCCTGAGTCTGAGATAAAGGACAGTTTATTATTCACAATTATAGCAATAGCCAGAGTATCAGCATACTTGTGCCAGTTCCCCAATTACCAGTTAACATAGAGCAACATAAAGAGGATCATATGACACCTGCTCACAATAGTGGGATGCATTACCGACGAGGAACTATATGGAATCATAACGGGACCCGAATCTCTTATAATGGGTAGTCAGATACTTGGCAACCATATCAGATGGGTAATTTTTAGGTCTCATTACCAAACATATATATTACTTATAATATGATAATTCCCAGCTCATGAGATTATTTTGAGCATTAAATAAGACAAAATGCATACATGTATGTGTAAGGTAATTGGCACATAATAGCATTTAAGAAAGGTTTATTTTCAGGGGCACCTGGGTGGCACAGTCACCTTGATCTCACCTCTGATCATGATCTCACCGTTCGTGAGTACAAGCCCCACATCAGGCTCTGTACTGATGGTGTGGAGCCTGCTTGGGATTCTGCCTCTCCTTCTCTCTGACCCTCCCCCGCTTTGTCCTGCTTTACCATTTACATTGAATGCAAACCTAAAATATCATTACTTAAGTTAACCTTTTTCGACAATGTCTCCTTTTAAAGGAAAATATCTCTAATAAGTTTAAAATTTTGCTAAGAATTATTTCTATTTTTTTCTAATGTCACCCAGTATTCATCATAGGTGCTAAGCACTTATATTGGGTGACAGCTGCATTTACAATCTCCATGGTACATTTATAGAAATGTGCCACAACAACACGTACTTAACATATATAAGATTATGCACACATTGGGGAAAGCTTTTAAGTAACGATTAACCTAATATTTAGCATATCATTATACTTGATAGCTGTATTTTACAGAATTTTTATGGAAGTCACTAATGGTCACAAAAAGTATATTTCATGACTCCAGAAGCTTCCAATAGTAAGATTATCTATTCTGAATATAAATGGTGTCCTCAGCTTCCCTATGTCATCTATAATCTTTGGTTGTAGATATGGCCTTACTAGATACCAAGAAAATGATGCCTCCAATTAAGGGTTTCCCTGTTATTCAGTAAGTCAAAGCCTTCTTGTCATCCACTACCTCAATATTTTCAATGTTCATAGCACTCAGATCTCTAGTTATTTGCTATCTGTATTCTCTTTTTCGTTCTTACTAGGGTTTCCATCTGTCAATTATTCTTTAAAACGACCATATCAAAATGGATTGCCTTCTCTTTCAACATTGTGCGAATCCAGTAGGGCACAGGTTCCTGTCAATATGGCAATAAGAGAAAAGGAAGAAAAGAGCAGAAACACACACACACACAAACAGATACACATCCACACAAAGTCACCAACATACAAGACAATATCAAAGGTAGTGACAAGAAAAATTCAGTTGTGCCACTTCTCCCTTTCCCCAGTGTTAAAAATTGCATATTTAGCTGCCTTCCTTCAACTAACTAAATACCCTATGGAATAAACAGTCTTTAGTTTTTATCAGATGGAGAGTGATGAATCCGTAGCCAGCTTCTAAATCAAAAGGTGAGAGAAGACAATGTGTGTCTGTTGGCCTACGGCAACGGTGAGGCACTCTTAGGCAGCCTTATGTAGACATCCTCATGAAAATGTGCTTAAGGTTTCCCAAATGAAATCCAGACTAGCCTGACAAACTCCTGCTGTGAAAGCCATGGCCCTGCACAGTCTACAACTGCTGATCACAATGTCACTGCCTCATCTGTCTTGTCAGAAAGACAGCACTTCATTGAACAGAAGCTTATTGAGTGCTACACTTGAGCACAAAGACAAGTGATGCCTTTACATCCAATTCCTTCAGGAAGCTGTGGTGTTAAATATCTGGCTTCATGTTTTTAAAAAATTCAGGAGGGTAATTTCAAATGGCACTCTCATATTAAAAAATAATTAGAAACAGTGGATGTGGAATTAAGCATTTAATGGCATTTGAGGCTAATTCTTACCCCCATATCTCTAAGAATGTTCTTCCCCTCCCTGGGAATGCCCTTTCTTCTCTTTACCTGTTCTGCAGAGGTCATTTTGAAGCTCACATCCTCTGTGAAGTCTTTCCCAGATGTTTTTAGCCATATTGGTTTCTCTCATCATTGAACCTGAACTTACCATTCGCAAGGCACATTTGACTATTCAGTCTCTTTCTAGTTATTCTGCTAAATTATAACTTTCTACGAAAAGAATATATTTATAGAATTCTTTTAAATATGCCTTTCTTTATATGCTAGGAATAGAGAGCTGGAATAAAAACAAGAACCCTACCCACATGGAGGTTACTTTTTATTTGAAGGAGACAATCGACATGCAATAAAATATATTCAGATAGTTATAGGTGACATACAGCAGAAATTAAAACATAGCAACATAATTTAATTGCAGAGGTGGCAGTATTTTCTGTTGGAGGATCAAGAAAATCCTGTAAAAGGAAGCAATATATGAGCTGAGTTCTAATTTATGAGAACAAGCTCAGCAGGCATTGATCGAGAAGGGTGTACCAGGCAGAAGGAAGAAGTTAATTGGTGAGCTGAATTTTTTGTTTCCTTCAGAAAGAAAAAAAAATGTAGCTGGATCTCTACAATTTGACCCCCATTATACTCTTGCTCTATAGCCCTGCCCCTAGCCCTTTGGTTTATCTTTTTAATCTCTCTAATTAGGTTCACTTATCTTTTCTTCACCTCCAGGAGTGGGTAAATACAGGAATGGAATTGAGCTAATCTAAAGAAAAATCAGGAGAGGAGAGATTAATGAGTAAAAATGATGTTAATAAAAATTAATTAAAAAATGAGAAATGGAAATAAACAAATTTGACAAACAAGGGAGTTTTCTATTAATATGGAAAAACAAAATGATTTGAGGAAAGCCAAATCTGCCCCATTCAACACACTCTCTTTTCATGGTGACTTGTTTAGCAAACATACAGCAGAATCTTTGAATCATACTTTTCTATGCAGAGCAGATTTTCTCAAACTTTTTTTTTTCCAGCAATAAAAACATGAAATTTTAATAGTAAAGACATGACCCAGTTGGGACACAAAGTTTGCTTTAAAGACTTATATGGGGGGAGGGAACCTTACATTTCTATCCAATTGAGGGAAAAAACAAAGGCCTAAATTTTACAATCTCACTTTTTGTTTGTTTTTATACAATGAATTATGCAATTAATTCATAGGGAATAGGTTCTCACAGCTCAGGCTCCTTTCCATTGGTTCTCACAAAGTGTGCTTCTCTGGGTGGAGCTTGTTGGTACTTTGAGTGAACCCAGGAAACTTTCTGTTTGGCTTCCTTCTTTTTTGATCATTTTCCCTATTGAGTTCCTGGAAGCTATCATGGTTCTTAGAGTATGTATGCTCAATACATACATTGACTCTCTTGGCAAGAATCTTGCCTCTGTTTGTTTATACAACAATGCCAACAGCATGCATACAAAACATGGTAGCCTCTTCTATTTTCATCATGGGAACCTTTGTAGGGCACTCCTTTTGGAACAGTGCCCATTCCCCTGATGCTGCAGCACTGCCTTACTAGTAGATTCACATGTATATGGCTAAACAAATGATTCTATATTTTTTTAAAGACCTAAAGTATACACAAGGAGTGGTTTTTTGTTTCCCTTTGTGTTGGTCATTCTGGGGAATCATCGGAAAATGGCTGTTACCATGGAAAAGAGCTCAATGTTTTATTTTTTGTTGTTTTTTTGTTGTTGCTATTGTTGGTTTTAGCCTACTCAGGTCCAATCAAACTTTTAGCCTATGAAAAATAGCACCTATTGTTTCACTGTAATGTTGAGGGGAAGTACATGGAAACGTATCTATGAGAGATGTCCCATTTTAGAGAAAGCAGGCCAAGCAAAGATATTAAAATGAAAGCCAGTGCCCTTGTCTAAAGAAGAAAGTCATAAAGGGAGCCACTGCCTATAGACTGACTATATCTTTTGACTAAGGTAATTGTGGATTATCATCCACTTTATAGTACATAAAGTCATTGTAAGCCTCCAGGTTGCTAAAATCCTTACAATACCAAATAATCTCTCTTTAGATGCTATTTACCCCTCCTCTTGATTAATTCATTCAAGAGTACTATGTGCACATACATTCTAATCAGCTCAGGGGAGAAAAATGGGTCTATGCTGTGATAACTGAAGAGGAGAGTGAAATGTCAAGAGGAGTTCCTCCACTGTAAAAGTCATTGTTTGGTTTTTGGTTTTTGGTTTCTTCTGATTAAGGTAACTGCTTTGTGTAGCTTCAGATCTGGAAAGCCCTTTCGGCAAATAGTTTAAATTGCACACTTTAATATTTAAGCAGGAAAGTGGTTGCAAGATTTATAGCACAATAAAATACCAATTGGTAACATACTGTGTTAGTCAAAATTATTATTAAGAGCTACTTAACTAGGTATTTCCCATTTCACATCTTCATTAAACACTTGTAGTACTTGGCTCTCTCCTCAGTCTCTATGTCTCTGAGGTGGGAGAGTTGGTTAATAATATTTTCTCTTTATTTCCTAGATGCATAAGGACTATTTCAATTTAAATTCATTGAGATGATTTAAAGGCTTTCCCAAAGAACAAAAAAGAAACTGAAAATGTCTTTAAGAATTTGAATAAGGGTTCATGTTAAAAACAAGCCTGTTAAAAAAAGTTTAAACTGTACATCTTAAAGAGCTTATCTACATTATACGTTTAGGAATCTTGTTTGTTTGTTTGTTTTCTTTTAAGTAATTCACGAAACATGTCAATTGCATAGAACTGGAGAAAGCATTTTAGGTGAGCAAAGACCAGGTACAAAAACATAAAATCATGAAATAACTGAACTATTACAGTAACATATATACACACACCATAAGAGTTAAGACTTTTCCCTGAGGGTAACTGAGAGCCACTGCATATGAGCACTGGAACAGCATGATCAGATTTCATTTCAGAAAATATAAGTTCTGGTCATAATGTAGAAAAGGGATGTAGAAGGACAAAGCTGTATGCAGGAAAATGTGAGAGGGACAATAGTCGAAGAAAGAAAAAAGGAATGTCTGAGATCGGTGAACGGAAATAGTGCTAAGGCTGGAGAAACTGTTAAGAGATGAGATCAATAAAGAAAAATATACGGACACTTCCAAGATTCTAGTCATTTTTAGTAAACATCTATTTACTGATCACAGTTTGTGTACCTCTCAATATTCACCCACAACAACCTATTCATCACGGAGACTTCTTACAACATCAAATGTATGTTTTATATGGTAAACCTTTTTAATATAAGGAAGTATTTTAATAGACCATTGCCGCATTTTTGTCTCACAAAAACGACGCCATTATTTAAAAGTTTAAGTAAAATGACTAAAGGGAGGAGATGTGCTGTGTTTTTCACCACCTTGCCTCCATCCTAGGGCACCTGATAAACAGATGTTCATTTGTGCCTCACTCAAGTCTGACCTCTATTGTTGGATAGTTAAATGATGCCTCTCAGCAAGCTAAACATCTTCAATGCTTTTCTAGTTCTCCTAAATGATTCATCCAATTAGTCGATATTTTACTTCCTCTCTCCCTCTCTTTGTCTCTCATTATTAGCTATCTCTAGGGCCACTTACAATGTACTAGTTATAACGTATAAATGCACAATAACATGTTAGGTAGATTTCAGCCAGTGAATTATCTTTTTTCTGTCTTTTAACCCTTTGGAAAAGTAATATATGTCCCTCTAGTTTTCTCCCTTCTTTCTTTCCATCTCCTCTCCTTCCTTCTTGCTTTTTTCTTTGTTTCTTTCTCCTTTCTTTTTCTTTCCAAAAATATATTTCACTATCTAAAAAAACTTTATCAATTCTTTTGAGGAATGTTTCATTCTACAGTCTCCTGTTGCAGATCCATAATGCACGTAAGCCTATTAAAGTCTAATATTTCCTGAGGTAACAAAATTTATTTCACTTTAACCCGGCATTTTCCAAATATATGCAACCTGAGGGTTATTAGTATATATGTCAACACCTAACTAAAAATAATCCAAGAAATGCACTTGGGAACAATTATCAGAGAACTCTAAAAATGATTTGCTTATGAAAATACCTGAACAAATAGCAGCATGTTGTTGCTTTTTGTCCCTAAGGAGAAAATTGTGTAAACGTGTGCATGTGTGTATGTGAAGAGGCAACTTTCTATTACCTATTTTAATGGGGACATAAAAACAGATGAATTTTAGTCTGTGGTTAAGGTACTTCTTTTGTACATTTTAATATATGGTGTCATCTATGATACAGTAAAAAACATTATAATTTCTGGCATCTATTTCATTAACTGTTACATAATTATTATTACACTGCTTTTAGCTGGAAAAAAGTGTATTTGTTGTATGTGATTACATCTATTTCCTGCATGTATCTTTACATACAAATGCACACTAGAGTTTGGCTATGAAAAGTGGAGATAAAAATACCGATGCTCCTATAAAGGCTGTAAAAGGCTGGAGGAAAGCTGAGGCTGAAGGCTGCCGCTTTGAGTTGTAGAGGTGTAGCTATATAAGTACGGTTGAAAGAGTTCTCCTTTTATACAAATAAAAGGATCGGTGATGCTACAGGTTCCTGGTACAGAGCCGTAATATAGAAAGGCCATGAGTAATGGATTGATATCATGGACTCTGACCAATTAAAACCACAGCCATGTAGATGGACCACAAGGATCAAAATATATTATTTCAAAGGGCATTGGTTTAAGCTTGGAATGCAAGGACAGGAATCATGAAGATCAAGGCTGTGGCCTTCTGACCACACTGTCTACTGCTGTCCTTTTGAGGCAGCGCAGATCTGAACAGAATTAAGTCTCCTCTACATGACCTTTCTTAAGCAAGAGGGCTAGAGCAGTCACTCTGACTTGGTTGCCTTGATTTTATCACTTCAGTCTAAAGTTGGGCAAATGACTTAGGGAATTTATTTTAAACTCTGAAGTTTTAGGAAAAAATTAGTGGACATTAAACACATTTTATGGACCAATTGGACAGTCAACAGTTTTACCACAATGCAAAATCACATTTCTTCTCAAGTTCACTACTTTCACTCGCTGACTGGTGAAAAATGATAATTCTTATAGCCCAGTATGACCATACCTAGAAAAGCAGGGAAGGATTTAAGAGAGAGGAAAGACTTTCATAGTCATATTATCCTTAGATAACATATCCCTAGATATGATATTCCTATGATATGAGATGAGAACAAACATTTATTATTTTATAATGTGTAGCATTAGAGATATAAGAGTAGTTTAGCTGGGTGTTTACGCCTTGGCATCTCTCACAAGGCTGCAAACATTGTGACAGCCAGGACAGCTGTCCTCTCAAGGGTCAACTGGGGAGGATCGTTGCTTTTAGTCCTCGGAAGATTTATGTCCAAATTCACTCACATAAGCTGTTGGCAGAAAGATCTGCTTCCAAGCTCATTTATGGGGGAATCCTCCAAAGGGCTGCTTTGGAACATGAAAGCTGACTTCCTCCAGAACAAGCAATATAATAGAGGGAGGGAGAGCATCTGAGACAGAAGCACAGACTGTTTAAAACCTTATCTCAGAAAGGACTACCCATCATTTCGCCTTGTATTCTATTCATCAGAAATGAATCAATCCAAGTTTATCTTATAATCCATGGGACAGGGTTACACCAGGTGTGACTACCAGGAGGTGAAGACCACTGGGAGCTTTCTTGGTGGTTGCTACTACAAAACAGAAATTAACTGGCTCCTCAAAAAGTTAAGTGACTTGGTCATTAGAACTTGGGTCTCTTGACCAGTTTGCATTCAAGTGTCTATTTCTAAGAATCACGTATGGCTGCTTAACATTTTTGGACAGTGAGTTTTTTTGGCAGGATCTTAAAAAAGTGGTTATAAGTAACATCTGAATAATGAAGAGTATGGGAATGGTTTGGCATAATAAACAAAAGGCAGGATTCTTTGAGTTTATCATGGTGAAAATGATAAGGTTTGCAATTTTAACAAATGCAATTTTTAAAATTCTTTGCTACATGGTATAAGATAGCGGTGGTAACCTTATCCTACAAATATCAGTAGTTAAATATGTAGTATTTGTAACCTGTGGTATTTGTGGTATTGACATCGCTGGTCCAAAATTTCCCTATCAGAGGACAAATAGACATTTCAGAAATAGATACAGTTGCACTGCAACACAGAGTTCATCCCCAGTGTTTTGAGAGAACATCTGATTCTATTCCAGGTATTCCAATGCAAGAATTTCTTATAATTACAGAACTATAATCATAAAAATTGCTCTCAGAAATCATTTGGTCTAGGATCATTAAATTTACTTTTTAGAGCCTGCTCAAGGGAAAGGGTGGGCTAGTCACAGTGCATAGGAAGTGCAAAAATCCATGAAGTAAAAGAATAATTTGTGTATTTGTACACAGAGCAAAGATGCCCAAAAGCCAGAGAGAACAGAAAAAGAAAGAGAAGTTTGGAAAGGGATGAGATCAGAGGGACAGTAGGTAGAGGAGGGCCGCTCATGTAGGGCTTTGTGATGTGAGCTACTATATGGGGCAGGTCGTGTAGGGCCTAAGTGATATGGGATACCATTGAAGAGTCATGAGCGCAGAAGTGACCTGATTTTACTTATCTTTTTAAAAGCATTATTCTAGCTGCTCTGTTGAGAATAGACTGTAGGGTAACAAGGGTGGCAAAAGGGAACCAGTTGGGAGGTTATTGCAATAATACAGGTGAGAAATGATAATGGTTTTGAACATGGTTTATAACAGTGGGGACAGTAGGAAATGATCAGACTTTTGAAAATAGAAGCAGTAAGCCGAAGGTGTCAGATATAGGCTGTAAGAAAAAAAGAGGAATGAAGGTGATTCTAATATCACCATTTTAATAGAAAAATCTTTCCTTCAATTAAACCACTGTTAACAAATGGAAGCAGTCAAACTGATTGAATCAAAGGTGTTAAACTCAGATCCCTCACCCAAGGCACCCTTTTGACCCTAATGTCACTCGGAAGACCTGTGGAACTCCTCAGAGAACAGTTTGAAAAACTGTTGGTACACGTTTCTCAATCTGTGTCTGCCTTTTTTAAAAATTATCCCTGAACTGAGGTTGAACTTAGTTTCAAACTTTCATTCCAAATGACTACCAAAAACATAATCTTATTCAATCTCAGATAAAGTCACTTCAGGTTATAAGTAGTCAGGTTTAGAACCATTTGCAGCTCCTTTTAACTACGGATTTGACAATGCCATAGTGACATCAGTGGAGAAGGTAACGATATTTGCTCCTATTGCTTATTGTGTCACCATTTGTAGCTACTGCGATGTAAATTACTGTATAGTCATAGGTACCTCTCCATTCATCTAAGTGCCCCAAGTTAAATGCAGTTTACATAAGTATGGCTCTTTCAACTGTTATGTCGCCTTACATTTGACTGGGGCCCAGTAAAATGCAACTATATTCTTATCCCAATCTCGTGCCATAGAAAACTTGGTAGGGCTACTTCAAACCCTACTTGCCGTTTACAGCTAGAGTGATTATCTAATTTACCATCTGAAACTGGGACATATTGTCTGAGACAAATGATACTGAAAAGCAGATGTAAATCAGGACTGTCCTGGGCAAACTAAACTATATAATTATTCTATGTCCAACACTGATAGCAATCTATCTTCTCTGTTCTCATGCCATAATGGCATAGTAAATGCCTGCACTGCTGAAGATTTCCAGGTTTTACAGACAAATCTGGAGAGCATGGTTTCTCAGATACCCAAAGTTATCTGCCAATTTTATTACCCCAAACTTGAATGGTAACATTCAGGAGTTGAGGGGTTAAAGCACCACTTCCTTTACTATTCACTTTCCATGACTGCTGTGTTTAAAACTCAGCCCAGGGGCGCCTGGGTGGCGCAGTCGGTTAAGCGTCCGACTTCAGCCAGGTCACGATCTCGCGGTCCGTGAGTTCGAGCCCCGCGTCAGGCTCTGGGCTGATGGCTCAGAGCCTGGAGCCTGTTTCCGATTCTGTGTCTCCCTCTCTCTCTGCCCCTTCCCCGTTCATGCTCTGTCTGTCTCTGTCCCAAAAATAAATAAAAAACGTTGAAAAAAAAAAAATTAAAAAAAAAAAAAAAAAAAACTCAGCCCAGACCTTTAATCTCTTCTGGTGTGGGAGCAACTCACTTGGGGTCTTACATGCTCCATCTGCTATAACAAATGCCATAGACTGCTGTCTTATGAACAAGAGAAATTTATCTCTCACAGTTCTGAAGGATGGGAAGCCCAAGGTCAAAGCAGATTCAGTATCTGGTGAGAGACCACTTCCAGGTCCATACAGCCCCTTCTAGCTGTAAACTTACTTGGAATAAAGGGCAAAGGAGCTCTCTGGGGTCTCTTTTGAGGGCACTAATCCCATTCAGGAAGGCTCTACTCTCATGATTTAATCACCCCTCAAAGTCTCCACCTCCAATTACCATCACATTACAAGGATTTAACATATGAATATTGGGGACACAAACATTCTGTAACATCCAGGACGTATTTTTCCAGATCTCTTAACTTTACCTGTGTTCTATTACTTGAAAATCAAGCACGTAGAGTTTCTATTTACTGGCTTTGCAACTGTGACCTCATGAACAACTGTGACCTCATGACTCAAAATGGGCTCATGTATAGGATTAAAGGAAGAGTGGGGTAGAGTAAAAACACAACAGTAATTTATGCTATCAATCACTAAATATGGTTCAAATAAAATCCTTCTCTAGATGGCATTACTTATATCCTAGATCACACAGCAAGTTAACAGCAATATTGGGATCATAATCAGTTCTCCTAATGCCTCCTCTATTGGACTTAATTCTTTGATGATACCTTTAAAAGCATTGAATCGTCTTGTTTTTATTCTTGTTGTTGTCCCTAAACTCCTACCAAAAAATATTGTATCAAGGTTTTAAATCTCTAGGCTTTATAATATTCACAATAGATTAAGACAAATTCGAAGTGTCTGCACTCTCTCGGCATATGTCAATTTCTTGATTTAATCTACTATATTTTTAACTCACCTCACTATATTTTAAAGGCTCTATAAAATATGTAGTGAAATAATTCAATCAATTTATTTAAGTTAAAAAAAAAACAAGGAAATCTTTATAGAAGTTAATAGTGCTGTAAAGACTACAGCGATTTCAAAAATCTTCTCTATTTCAAAAATTATAGAGGTTTTATCACTTACTGGGGTTAGTAAAATATATCCAACACCTTACACCAAGTTTCAGAAGTTTAAATGTACAAAGGGTTGCATTTTTTAGATTAATAACATCTTGTAATAATTAAAGGTTATGCTGTTTAATTTATAAAATAACTGTTAATCAGAAGGGAGCAATTAGGAACATGCTTTGTTCCTAAGTGTAGGTAATTCATAGCATATAAGGCCAGAACCATCCAAGCCATGGATTATCAACATAAAAAGGAAATAACTCACTTTTCAAATATGGAAAAATAATCTACGTATAAAATTAGGTTGCACTTATATTTATGTAAACTCCTAAATTTTTACTTACGAGTTTTAGTCAAAATATTTTCTTGATTCTATTTGAATCAACATACACAAAAAGACTAGAAAGAAAAGCAGATGTTAAATTGAGCAACTGAATTTCCTTTTTAGGAATAAGTCAGTAAATTTTCTACCAAAGTATAACAAATTAAAAAGGTAAATGAAAAGTGACTATTTCAAATTCTCTTACTTATTCATATGTTCATTTGTTTGACTTTTTTTTTTTTTTTTTTTTTTTTTGGTATGTACTGTTGCTTAGGTCCTACTCTACTCTATCTGGACTAAAGTAGTGAATAGTACAAAGTATCTGAACTCAGGATAGTTTAAATCTAATTAGGGAGTTCATTTAAATAAATTTAAAAATAATTGTTTAGAAATATAATGTGAAGTTGTTTTGAGCTATGTAAAAAATAAAATAAAATGAGTAAGGGGATAAAAAAACTGAAAGGTGTTAGAGAGGAGGGTGCTATTTCAAATGTCTTGGTCTTGATCCATAAGAAGAGCCTAAGTCAGGGATTAATTTTCAAATGACTTATCAGGTAAGTATTCTCAGGAGAAGGGAAAACTTGAAGTGGATAGGGCAGAAGAACAAAGCTTAATAAGAATGTAGTCTCAGCTAGAGACTAGCTTCAATCTGATCCCATGGGGAAGCTGGGGGATATCAACGGACCCAGAAACTTGGCCTCACATCTCTGCCAGTTAGTGAATGGCCAGTGTCTTTAGATTTGCTACCGCGAGGAGAGGCTGAATTCCAAGAGCTTCCTCCCGACCTTCCCTTCTAGCTCTTATTCTACAGATCAAAGAAGTGTGAGGATTGTACCAGTAGCTAAATATATTCATTTAGGTACCAGAGAAATGAGCATAGGCTGAGCCAAGGTGGATCCAGTGGACCCACTAGGAGATGAAACTGAGCCCCTTTTATTAACTGATCCCCCCTCTAATGGGGGTGGGGGAATGAAAACATTTTGGATCCCAAATATCATTGTCAACTCACATCCTGCATCGTAGAGTCCTCTAAACACCTATTGTTCTAGTTTGGGGGCATATGGTTACCCAGATAAATGGTCATAGGTCATTTTGGGGAGGGAGTCGGTACTGCTATTTAACAATTTCTAAATCTTAGAATTGGCTCATGTCTAGGAAATGAGCAAGAAATCAGGACTTTCCATTGGGGCAGGTGACCTTCACTTCTGCTTGCCCCTTCCTGATCTTCAAATTTTATACTAAGCACTTATCAACTTATCAACTTGCCACTTACCAACTTGCTCCAAGAACAGGAGAGTTCCCTTCACATCTTATCAAAAGTCACAAGTCATCTGAATTTATTTTCAACCCTTTTTTTTGTTTCATTAGTGCTACATAATTAATGTTGCTAAATGATAATTTTCACATTATAATTTTAATTCAACATACCACCTAAATTTTTTTAATTGAAAATAATATTCCTTAATGTAAAATAATAATAATTATCTTCTCGTGTTAGGCACTATACTAGGCAATGTGTTTGCTTAGAACCAGAAAAGTCACATTCAATTGCTGTGGTGATTTTGGAAATCCAGAGGCATATTCTCTCAACCCCACTCTACAGACTGTAGATATTCATAGTACACTATGAAAACAAAAATATTTGCCCGATATTACCTTTCTGTTTTAAAGTTCACAATTAAAGATATTTTTTGGAAAACATAAAAGCCCTATTTAAATTTATTTACATAATTATATTCATTTGAGCAGATGTCTCACATGTGTGCTATTTTAGAATGTTTGTGTATATATGTGTACATATAGTATATATATATATATATATATATATATATATATATATATATACATATGCATATGGAGAGAGAAATTAATACATAAGTGATGAGTTGGAACATTAAAAATGGTCTAATGACAATTTTATACTAATAATCATTTTGTTAGCTTATAGAAGAATGTTACTTTTTTTCCCCCTCTTTTTAAAATTCACTCTACTATTCTGGTCCTAAAATAAGAATTTTTTTTTTTAGTTTGAATTTAAAACTGGCCTTTCCAATACCATGACTTTTCTTGCTTTGCAAAAGGCCTCCTCATAAAAGCTACAAAGGACTCTCACACTTCAAATAGTTCCTTCAGACATTTCGATAAGTGTAAATGAATTTTTTAATCTTCTGGCAGATTCATAATGCCCCACAGATGTGTCCCTGGCTAAGAAAATCACATAGACATCTATAAGAGGAATGCTGTCCACTAACAGCTGCTATATTGCTTCCAGTGTCTAAAGTGCTGTTCCCAGCTGCCATTTCATTCTTCCTAGAGTGCTTTTATGTTACAAACTTCCAAGCTTAGGAGAGCTTCTCTTATTACAGCAGTTCAGGAGCATCTTCCTTCTGACAGACTCCACTGCATATGACTTGAGACTGAGAAAACGGTCACTGAGTCACTTTAAAGGTAACTTGTCAGGAAGAAAGTCCAGGATGGCCAGGAGGGGTCAATGGAGGGAAGAAGGAAAGGCTGAGAGCGGTTTACACAGAAGCAAGTTATTTACCTGTTGTAGGTAGAATGTATTTTTTCACCCAGAAAGTTCTGTGTTTTCTAAGGAAATATTACTGAGGCATGTTCTTCAACAATATTTGCTCTGAGGAACCTGACAGGTAGACGGGAAATGGAAGAATTCAATCTGAACATTGCCCAGTGGTACAACTAAAAATTTCTCACCTATGAATCATGTCTTCCCATAAACTCTGTTTACAATATCAGATCTTTAAAGTTAAAGCAATCTACAATGCTATGGTTTAATATGAATTAAAATAACATAATTACATAGAGCAAAAACATTTATTGAGCATGACATTTGCCATTTCCTGTTACCTCTACTGTTATACCTTCTTTTTTTTTTTTTTTTTTAAATGAGGCATGGCTAAAAAAAGTAAATTTTATAGGTTACGGTTTCATTTTTTCTTTCAAGCGTCAGGCATTTCATTTCAGTGCTTCACTTTTCAATTTCTTTTTCTCATTATAAAATGTATTCATTTTAAAGATCTTGTAGTTTAACAGGTATTCACTTCAGAGGGCTTTTCTGGAATGGATTTTCTACCAGAAAGGTAATTTATCATATTGAGTACTGTCTCTCAAGCTAAAAAGGAAATTGGTAGATAATAAACATTCCAGTGCACCCTTAGTATTTGCAAGTGCAGTCTTTAAAACAAGATGGATACAGTTTAAGCAGGTTGAACAATGGTGTGGTGCAGTGGCTAACGTGTGTAAATTTGGTCCAAACCATTTTTGGAAGTTGGCTGTCTTTCTTGGCACACTATATTAAGCATTTGTAAAGCCTGAAACCTAGCCATGCTTTAAGATAACCAGAAGTGCTACTTTTATTTTATAATTCATATACCTATGATAGATACATTCTATTTTAAAAATTTTCTTTTTCAACGTTTTTTTATTTATTTTTGGGACAGAGAGAGACAGAGCATGAACGGGGGAGGGGCAGAGAGAGAGGGAGACACAGAATCGGAAACAGGCTCCAGGCTCCGAGCCATCAGCCCAGAGCCTGACGCGGGGCTCGAACTCACGGACCGCGAGATCGTGACCTGGCTGAAGTCGGACGCTTAACCGACTGCGCCACCCAGGCGCCCCGATACATTCTATTTTAAGAAATCCTGACATGAATACACCTTTCCAAATATGTATTTTTATAAAAAATACAATTTAAATTGTAAATATGTGATCCATTTACAACACTTCATGTTTTTCGAAATTTTTAATAAACATTGATTTTATACCCAAGTGTTTGGAAAGGACTGTTAAGGACTGCATCTGACCTGTAAGGCTGTGGGAAAATTAGCATGTAAGATGGTTGTTTCAATATTGAGGGCTGGAGCACCTGGGTGGCTCAGTTGGTTAAGCCTCCGACTTCACCTCAGGTCATGATCTACGTGATTTGTGAGTTCGAGCCCCACATCGGGCTCTGTGCTGACAGCTGGGAGCCTGGAGCCTGCTTCAGATTCTGTGTCTCCCTCTCCCTCTGCCCCTCCCCCACTTGTGCGCTCACACACACTCTCTCTCTCTCTCTCTCTCTCTATCAAAAATAAATAAATGTAAAAACAAATTTAAAAAAATATTGAGGGCTTAGTTGGGGGGAAGGTCTGCATCTCCTCTTGCATCTAAGTGCCAAATTATATTTTATAAACGTACATTTAATGAGAGACTGGACAAAATATTTTACAAAAGCATTTTGACTGACTTCCTGAGCCTTCTCCATCATTCCAGTTGTACAGAAACTACTGGAACATGAAGGACTGTGGCACAAGCAATGTATGCTGAGTGCCACGGCCTCTCCAGACCTTCATTCACTCATGTGACATACATTTACCAAACATGTCCCGTTGGCCACATATTTACTTTCATATGATATGAATACAACAGTTAAGAAGAGTAACAGGCTTTACCCCATGGAACTTAATTCTATTGGGATTTTATTTTTAATTCTCTTAGTTTTCTCTTTTTCTTCTTCTAAACAAAAACAAATATTTCAGATAGTGACAAGTGCTATAAAGAATATTAAGCAGTGGAAAGGGACAGAGATTGGAATGGGGACTGGTTGTTAACTGTGATGATGGGGCACCTGGGTGGCTCAGTCAGTTAAGCATCCAACTTTGGCTCAGGTCATGATCTCACAGTTTGTGGGTTCGAGCCCCGCATCAAGCTCTGTGCTGACAGCTTAGAGCCTGGAGCCTGCTTTGATTCTGTGTCTCCCTCTCTCTCTGCCCCTCCCTGCTCACACTCTGTCTCTGTCTCTCTCTCAAAAATGAATAACTATTACAGTCAGGGAAAGCCCTGCTGAGGAAATGGCTGTGTATACAGAAGGAGTGAATCACATCAAGAACTGAAGGTGTCCTGTTCAGACAGGGGAGGTAGCACAGCCAGGGAAGAGGAGACAGTGGGGGATAAGAAACAGACTGGGTCAGTTGGAACCTTGTGTATCATGGTTTCCAGTTTCAGCTTATTCTCCGTGTAAAAAGGAAACGCTGAAGTCTCTCAGCAAGGAATTATCATGATGAGACTTAAAAATTTTAAAGATCACATTGCTGAAAAAAAAGCTCAGCATTCCAAGGAGCTGTGAACACAGTGATGGCAAACATAACGTTTAGAATCTTTATTTTTATGTTTGCATCTCCACTGCCCAGCACAGTCCTAGACATGATGACAACTACTCAATAAATGTGAGTTTAATTACCAATTTCAAAGTAGTTATGAAAGCAATGCACAGAAGACAACCATAAGCCCACTCCTGGTGGTGGTCTAGTTCTTTGAGGAAAGATTTAAGTGGTTTGTCTGATATTATAATTAGGCAAATATGTTGTCTAGTCATCTGTACATTGTTTACTAAAGACTTCCCTTTCTAGGACTACAAATCCCATAACAGGGCATTACCTCGTTCCACATAGTCCAAAAGGGAAACTGTCCTCTTAGGGACAACAAGGCAGTTTCTTTACACTCACAGAAACAGCATGCTTTGTAAATATGGTTTTCTAACACTTTCACTCAAAGTCCACTGAGGACTTGATCTGCTCAATATATACTTTACTTAAAGGGGCATGATAGTAATACATCATAAACATTTCTGAACATTGAGCATATGAGAGACATAAGGAACAAACAACAGAAGAATTTCTCATGGTAATCATAGGGTCAAGCCTCTATCTGAAGTAAAAGGGTAATTCTATTTTGAAACGTATTATGTGACGGAATGTTTACAAACTTGGACCCAATTTCTGGTGAAGCTGATAGCATATATTTAGAAATTACACGTTTTTAACACAGTCATTACACAAGCATTCGTTTTTTTTCTGGGAGTGTTTTGTATGTGAGCTCCTTCCTCATGCCTCACTCACTTTCAAACCACCCGGTTTCATTGTTTGGAGAATAAAGCTCTTATTCATCACCACATGCAATTTACAACACTGATGTTTGGGTGGATGTTTCTTCTCTAAAAATGCACATGCACACATTGCTACAGAGTCTACTGTCTTCTGAAAGCGATCTTGAAATGATAGCTACCAGCTCTGTTATCACTCAGAAACCTGAGGGCAGCAGCCTCAGCTGCCCTGAAGCATTCCCTGAGTCACGGACACTGTCCTTTTACTCTCTTCCTCTTGGCTAATTTGGTCAGTTTTTCAATTCATCCCAGTTGTCAGTTTATATGAGATATCAGTATCTTTCAAGTGTCTCTTTGTATCATGCAAGGTGAAAAAAATCCAAGTGATGACCCGATTCTTGGGATCAAAAATATAAAGAACTCTCCAGAATAGAAAATAATAGAAATGGAAGCAAATATTAAAGACAGCAAAAGAAAGATAACTAAGGAAAATTTATAGTTTGGGAATAATTACCCTGCCATTATTCCCTAATTGTAAACTATGATATATGTTAGAAGAGATTCCACAATATCATTCAGTTAGTAACTTTAGTCCTGTTGAATGCCTACCATTTGCCAGGCTTAACACTGGTGCTAGAATTAGAGCAGTGAGCAAGACAGGATTTCTATTTCATAAGGAGCTTACATTTTAGTAGATACATACTGATAAAAATGTAATTCCAATGTAATGAGAGAAATGCTATCAGGAGAGAAGTATGGATTAATTAAATACAAAAAAAAAAAAAAAAAGGTTTTGGTAGTACCTTAAAAGAGCACCTCACCCAGATTTGAAGGTCAATAAAGGCTTCCTGTAGAAAGTGTTATCTAAACTGAGACCTTAAATATGAATTAGATTCTTGGCAGAAAGGGCGCCAGGCCAAAATTTCAACTTGTACAAAGTACCAGAGTAAGAAGGAACATGGACTTTTTCAAGAAATGCAAGTGTAATTTAGCTGAAGCATAGAGTATAAGAAGTGAGCAAGAAAAGAAAAGGGTAGAGAAGCCGACAGAAGCTGTATTAAATTGTGGAAGGAATTTCATTCAATCCAGTGGTCACCAGAAACACTGAAGAGTTTACGCAGACATCATTCTGTATGTCGAGTTAGCAATGAACTGGAAAGAGTTGGAAGAATGGCAGAAATACGAACTAGGAAATTTCCATAATATTCTAGCCAAGATCTAAGTTACCATATTCATATTGAGAGTGGAAAAAAGTTAATGGCTTGCATAGATATTGAAGGGATAGAACAAATTTTATTCTCCCAGGTAATTCATTAAATATCAGAAGATTGAAGAGTTATGAATGACTCCCAAATTCCTGACTCAACCAGATGCTACATTCTCAACAGGTGACACAAGTGTGTACATATCAGACAGAACCTCTTTTCATAGCCTATCGTATTTCCCTAGTTACTCAGCCTATTTTTTGAAGACTTCCTCATTATTCAACAAATCTAAACCCCTGTAACTCTCTGTTATGGACTGAACTGTGTTCCCCTCACATCCATGTGTGGAAGCCATAGCCCCAAATGTGACTGTATTTGGAGCTAAGTCCCTTAAAGAGGTAATTAGAGTTAAATGAGCTCCTAGGGTGGGGCCCTAATCCAATATGATTGGTGTCCTTACAAGAAGAGATTAGGACCTATAGAGAGAAACAGAGAACAAGTCATGTGAGCAGACAGAGAGAAGATGGTCATTTACAAGCCAAGGAAAAAGGTCTCAAGAGGAACCAAAACTTCTGATGTCTTGAGTCTCGGATTTTTTCCCTCTAGAACTGTGAGAAAATGAATTTTTGCTATATAAGTCATCCAGTATGGTATTTTGTTATAGCAGACCTAGAAACTAATACAGCCTCAAATCAGAATTCAACTAAAAAGCAAATTCCCCAAAAGCATATAGGAAAGATATCCCATTTATGAGAGATTATGTTAAAGTCCAGGTATAGTGGGGCACCTGGATAGCTCAGTCTGTTAAGCTTCTGACTCTTGACTTTGGCTCAGGTCATGATCTCACAGTTCATGGGTTCAAGACCCACGTCAGGCTCTGTACTGACAGTGTGGAGTCTGCTTGGGATTCTTTCTCTCTCCCTCTCTCTCTGCCCCTCCCCTGCTAGTTCTCACTCTCTCTCAAAGTAAATTTAAAAAAGAAACTTAAAAGAAAAAAGTCTAGGTATAGTATACATGTTTAAAAACATAGCTTTTAATGAAGGATAGCAAATACTATGTTATAACAAATACTCTTTCTCAGTTTAATGCCATTGCAAGTAATTTCACGATTTGTTCAGGCCAATGGAAAATGTCTCAAGAAACTAATCATGACAACTTAGGTTAACACAGTAAAATCATTCAGTTAATGATCTCATGCAGTGGTTATGCCATGGATTGTCTTGAGGAAGATACCATCCCCCCCCCCCACACACACACACACGCATACACACACATACTCCTCTCCATCAGTCCTCTAATAAGAAAAAGATAATACAGGCTTGGATTTAAATTAAAAGATAAATAAATAAAAATGTAAAAATAATAATAATAATAATAATAATAATAATAATAATATAGCTAACTAAAAAAATAAATACAGCTATGAGGTAAATTCACTAACCTATCTTCCAACCAGATTTCTGGCCCTCAGACTCTACTTCATAAAACTTCTAGCACCACTATGAATCTCCTGCAGGCTTTTAACTTTGTTTGTTTGTTTGTTTGTTTGTTTCCTGGTAGCTGTGTAGCAGTCTCAATACTACTGGGTTTCTGAAATTTAAAAAATGGCCCAGCATCTTATCAATGAGTCATATTACTTTTCGGGGGGGGGGGGTGGAATACTTTATACCAGTAATTTCTACCTTCATAAATTCATAATATTTACTGGGGAGATTAAAGCTCACATATTAGATTTTTTTTCAAAGAGTTACATACTCTATCCAGGATTTCCTAAACTGTTTGCACCATTTGTTAAAAATCAAGTAAGAGTAGCAATTGTAACACAAAATCAGAAATACTAAATTTACAAATATCTTTTCTCCCATAATATTTGGAAAATAAGAATGTGGCTATTTAATAAAATTTGAAGAGGGTGTCTTTAAAGTAAATTGCCATACCAAAACCTCAAATATTTTAGGGTCACTTTTGTATTATTATGTGGAAATAAAATAGCAATTGAAAAAATTCCCTTCTCTGCACTCCTACAATGCATTTTACCATTTTTAGAATTTATTATATGTTTGAATTTTAATAGTTACTTGCAATTGTCTTATGTTTCCTAATATAGTAATTTATGAAAATTGCCTTACATTGTTTGGTTTGATTTCTACATGCACAGTATCATTCAAAATGGCTCAAATACAATATATACTTCTAGACTGGATGTAACCAGCACATGTGCGCGCGCGCGCACACACACACACACACACACACACACACACACACACACATACACACACTCACACATACTCACTGAAAATCAAAAGATTTTCTGTAGACAGCCTGATGATTCCAGAGAGACTCCAGGAACATACTTAGTATTATTCCTGTCAGTTCAAAAATGAACTATACACTCCAACTAGTCTTCATCATTGATGTAAATCTTATCAAACAGCTATTACTGAGAAGGAAACTAAGCTTAAATTACATTGAAGAAAAACTCCACAAGGAGTTTTTATTCTTTTTTAATTATTAACATCAAAGGGCGAATTTAGTGGCATTAATCCAGGCTTGAAAGAAGGCACACTACCTTTGGAAAAGATGGTTCCACAGGGATCAATTTATAAAACCAGTGCAACTAAAAATGTAATAGCATTCAACAAGTCTACAGCAAAAATAGTTGAAAACTGCTGGTAGAAAATAGTCTAGTCTTTTTCCAAATTAGTGGTGGCTCATGGAAAATTAATTCAGGGCTCCAAACTACTGTTTAATGGTGGTCAGAATTTCTGTTCTCTTCTATACTGCATCATAAGGGATACTGCTCTGTGTCTAATCCACTGAGAGTGTTTTGGGGTATGTGCCTCTGTGTGTGTGTGTGTGTATGTGTGTGTGTGTGTGTGTGTGTGTGTGTGTGTGTACAAAATAATAATGGAAATAAAAATGGGTCACAAAGACAAAGGCACAAAAATTATTTTACTATTAATGCAACAGTTATATGACAACATCTTCAAATTACAGAATTTATAAACATTTAATATGCAAACCACAATGTAAATAGCATGTCAATCAAACCAGGAACTTATGTGCTTGGGCTGATGGAATTTAAATCCTAAGATACAGAGCAGACTCACAAATATTGGCCCCAACACATCCAGATGTCTAGTTTTTGTCCTGCATATTCAGATGGAGAAAATAAAGCATAAAATAGAGCAAAAAGTAGGAGTTGCATAAAATGGGAGTACTAGAAGGACACAAAATGAGGAAAATGAGGGCAAGTCATAAACGCAAGCCACAGAGAATCTTGAGGGACTCTCTTGAGAGAGAAAGGGTGCTCTATTGACAATGAGCTAGCCACTATTAAGAACTGGGTGAAAAAGGGGGCACCTGGGTGGATCAGTCAGTTAAGCATCTTACTTCGGCTCAGGTCATGATCTCACAGTTTGTGGGTTCTAGTCCTGTGCCGGGCTCTGTGCTGACATATGGGAGCCTGAGGCCTGCTTTGGATTCTATATCTCCCTCTCTCTCTGTCTCTCTCTCTCTCTCTCTCTCTCTCTCTCTCTCTCTCAAAAATAAATAAATGGTTAAAAAATTATTAAAAAAAAAAAAAAGAACTGTGTGAAAAAGCATTACTGAGAGATCAGGAGACTGGAAATCAAAGTCAAGGTTGTAGAACTTAGTATGTTCATGGGCAGCCAGCCATTGTACAGAGTATACGGACTTTCAAACACCAAATTCTTTCTGCCTCCAGCAATCAGGACATTTTCTAATACCATTTTACCTTGCAGACTGTTTCTTGTAACAATTCACAGAACTCTTATAGATGATGTGAAACGACGTTGCAGTTTTGTTTCTAAAACTACCATGCTATCAGAGCAACCCAGGCCTCTTATTAATATTCACTCCCGTTGATACAAAAGGATATTACATAATGCATAAGATTTTTCAACATCTAAAAACACTATATTTCTTTGTCTGTTATGAGCATTAGCAGCTCACAAGAACGGTGCCACACAAGCAAATGGCAAGCGGTGACACTTTCAACACGAACAGCTTAGCACTCTAAAACAGGAGTATTAGAGATAGTTAATTAACCATTGCTTGAGTATTTAGTATAAGTCAGCAGAACATATTCATGTAAAAAAAGCTAACATGGCAATACCATTCTCTTTTTACTCATGTGTATGTATTGATGTTAAGATTGAAGGTATGAATATTGAGTTCTTCACTAATTCAGTTGTGGGATGATTTCTAAAATCCACCAAAAACCTGACCTAAAGAAACCAAAATGCGTCCCTAGTTTTTAAAATTAAGGATTTTTTTAAAAGATTGTAAACTTTGAACTAGAAAAATGCCTTTATTGTTGGCTACCATCATAAAGCTATACGGCTGGCAAAGATTCTTCTCAATGAAATGTGGCATCACAGATGGAAAAGTTTAAGGGTTTGTCTTGCACAGAGAGTAGGTGTTGGGATCACAGTGTCACAACATTTCTGATAAGCTGCATGACACTTTTCTTTCTTGCAAGCAAACCAGGTGATAATTTGGAAATTTTGCACCTATCTTGGCACCTGTGACAGTATTTGTCACAAAGTTTATACAACAATATGCTTCCAGTTTGTAGCTCCATAGCTTGCATGTGATGCTTGTGTTTATGGTGCCTCCTACATCAATATCAAAATCAATACAAGATCTAGTCCACATACACACTATAAAGAAATATTTTTCTTTTTCCTTAAGTTGCTAAGTTTTAGTTGTTTTACTATTTAATTCAATTTTTTTTCCCCTCAGAGATTCACAAAGGAGATTCACAGCTTCTCTCAAATGTTTGTAAACTATTCAGAGCATTTTCCTTCACAAGAAAATTCTGCACTAGAGATTTGTATCCTAAATAACTGTCACATGAATTTTACTTCAGAAACTGGGACATTTTTTCCAAAGATATTGTTTTTAAGTTAAACGAACTATTGGATTTTATGTGAGTAATAGGATGTACCACTACAATTTCAGCCGTAGAATAAACAGAAGACATATATTTTTATACCTTTTGTTATAAAACATATACAACAATGTTGCCATTTTATTAGATAATATGGCCAGCTGTCGCATTAACACTAAATCAAAAAGCTGTAAAATTTCTAGGGTTCTTTAACAAACTAAATTTCTTTGCATTTGCTGTATCTTACTTCCTCAATGCAAAATTTCTTTACTGACTTGAAAATACAAATTCTCATCAACCCAAACATACCTTCTATTACTCTCCAACACCCAGTACTGCTTTGGTAACGCAATTTGACCTGTGCTGTCCCTAAGGGAAGTTCTCTCCTATCTCTGACCTTGACCATGTTCCACTTCACTTTGGGAATGCCCTAACTACACTCTCTAAGGACCCAAACAGCATTCCTTTGATAACACACACACATAAATGATGTTATTTCAAGGAGTAGTAAGCCAGTCAAGAAATATTATTAATGTATGTTATAATTACCTAACTTTTTTATATTACATGATTTTGGAAAATTAAAATTTTATTAAATAAAATCTTGTGTAGGTTCAGAGACTCTTAAAGAGCTTAGTAAATTCCTAGCATTTTACTATATACTAATAGTATGCTAGAAATTATGAAAACACAAATAATTTACCTTTAAAGCAAAGCATTGGGTAAAATGTTAATGCATACATGTGCTTGCATATCAGGTATTATGTTAATTTAAATTGATAGCTGCCCTAGGCTCCCTGGCTCCCTTTGACTTTAGCCTAGTGTACCGAAGGCAGCTTCAAAATAAGAGCTCCCAGCTCTGGGATAGCTGTGCTCATTAGGCTTCAGAGTTTCTTGACATGTTTATTCACCCCGAGAGAAATTCTCAGGAACTTCTTTAAGGACAATTTCACAGAACATTTGATTATAAAATGCCCCTTATTTTGACCTAACTTCTCCCCTTTTTCAAGTGAAAAAATGAACTTGGAGAGTTTGTGGGATTGCCAGACAGGAGGGGGGGCATGGAAAAATGGAATGGGTAGGAAGGAGATTACAGGAAGTGAGTAGGAATGAGCCGTTGATGGCCTTGCAGTAAGAATACCAAGTTTCAAGAGTGACAGAGTCAGAAAAATAAAAGAGGGGTGACAAAAAAAAGACACCCAAAAAGAGAATGGAGTTGCTGACTGGTATCAGAGCAACTAAAACAATGCTATTTTTCTTGTACTTAAAAGTAGCATGGCACACCAAATAGTAGAATATTGGAAGTGGTATAACAATCACTACTTCAGACATAACCCTTATCCTTGGATGAAGAGAAAGAGCTGAGTTTGTGCTCACTTTGAAGGGAAGAGACCTGGATTCGAGACCTTCGCAAAGACACTCTTGAGGGAAGGTAAACTGAATCCCAATGCAAGTTGTCCGGTTGGAGGTCAAGAGACTTCTAGTCAAAAACTCTGCAAATACATTTGAATGTGTGGGTTCTAAAAATATTTAATTCGGTTAATTAATTCAACAACAAATAATGACTGGCACCTTTATATATGAGAGAGGGCTATGTGCAGGAGGAATCGTTTTGCTATTGGCTTGCACGGAGAGTAGTCTATTGAGCAACCTTTTTAAAGTTCTTTGTATTATATTTCTCTTCTGTTGTTCCCAAGCCTTCAGTAAAATCTTCTTAAACATTCCAACCTGTTCTCAGGGATTCCTGTGGAAACTAAACAGCCGGCTCTCTGCCCAAACTGAAAATGAAGCAGTTTGGAGCAGCAGCAGCCACCTGAGAGAAGTGAGTCTTAAGACAACGGGTGAGATTACATGGTATGGAGCATGTGGTAACCCTTGAGCTGGGTGCATAGCAGGATTCTAGAGCCAGATGGCCACGTGAGGTGACAGTGACCAGAACAGGTGTATATGCATTCTCTGGAGACCACCAGAAGTTCTAAAGGAAGGACATCTGGCAAAAGCCTAGACGTAATAGAGTCGGCTAGAGTTCCAACTACATACTATGACTTAGAGGGAAAAGCCATGTGACAGACTGACTAAATTCTAATTATCATTAGATTAGTAATAACTGCATATATTATATATATTATAAATATATATTAACATTTTTAAAAAGAGTAGATGGTCCAAGACTTATTTTCATTTTGGTGCATTTTAATAACTTAATATACCATGGCTTGAAAAAATTTAAATGATGCATAGTTCTCATACTAAGTAACTGTCATTATGTATTTACCTATTCTTTTCACCTTCTAAAGTTCAGAGCTTTTTCTCAGTAAAATCTTTAATAATAAAACATTATGTCCCAAATGCCTAAATGGTCTCCTGCAGTTCACCTACTCGGTGGCAGGGAAACAGCTTCAACTCAGCAGCAGATCTAGAAATGAATCTATCATTCCTGGGTGTGCATATGTGAGCAAGTGACAGAAGACAAGAAGCAAGGAGGAAATAAAACAAACGAAAGGAAACAAATGGAATGATAATAGAATAGAGAGTGTTCCCCTTCTCCTTTCCTCCGTTTTTTTTTCTAATTTTTTAACGATTTATTTTATGTTTTGAGATACAGAGCATGAGCAGGGGAGGGGCAGAGAGAGAGAGACAGAATCAGAAGCAGGCTCCAGGCTCTGAGCTGTCAGCACAGAGCCGGACGTGGGGGTGGAACACACGAACCGCGAGATCATGACCTGAGCCGAAGTCGGAAGCTTAACCGACTGAACCACCGAGGCACCCCATCTTTCCTCCATTTTAGACACCAGTGCAGCTCTAGACACATTTTAAGTATTAATGGATTCTACTCTGGATGCCCCTTCATGTGTGTAAGCACATAGGAAATACATTCCATTTTAAATCCCCTGCCTCTTAAAAAGAAGTTGTATCTTCTTGGACATATGGAGCTTATGCATCACTCCAGAAAGAATAGAATTTCATAGGATATTTCATATTTACACTTAAGAAAAACTGACATGAGAATTCTTACCTAAATTTTGTTGGTAAGGACTGCAATAGCATGCATATTTTTCCCCTTTGGCTATATAGCGTCCCAACAAAATATAATACATTTAAGATGAAAAAATTATAATACAGCCTTGTCCCTATCATACATGTTCACTAATTTTGTGTTACAAGGTACATTTTCTAAATTTGCATTTTAGGAACCTTGCAAAGCAAAGAAACCAAAAAGTTAAAGACTAAATTACTGTGCTTATAAAATAAAAATATGACCTAACTATAATTATTATTATTACTTAGAGTTGCTTCACAGATGCTAAAAATAAAAACTGCCAATGACTATTTTAATAATTTCAGAGCTCCTACTCTGTGTGTAGGATCTTATACTGTGGCAGATTTACTACTATTTTAATGTAATGGAACTTAGTTATATGTTCACAGAACTATGAATTTATTCTAACTGAAATTATTTGAGATTCAATGTAATTTTTGCCAGCAGTAGTACAAAATGTAGGACTTTAAAAGTTGTGTACCTTACACTTAATCCTTTAACTTCTTTCCATTTAATTCACCTCAGCAAGTCACAAAGTAGTTAGGTAAATTTCCTTTCATTTGCAAGGACTGAATCAATTCAGAAATATGGGTTAGAAATAAATTGGATTAGAATTTTTGTCTTACTTTATTCATTTTTGTCTGTGACAACTCAAGTTTTCAACACCAAAACTTTGCTGAAAATTAAATTTGTATTTTAAAACCTGATTGTTGTAATCCCCTTGATTCTTAACGAATTATTTCACAAATAGCTTACATTCTACTCTATCATTTACAAAAATATCCTCCTTGATTATTATTATATTCTTTTGCAATTACATCATATTTTATCATAGAATCCACAAATATTCCAAATTCTAGCTGTGCTCCATTGGTTAAGAAAGAAAACATTACTATTTCCAATGTCCCTTACTTACACAAAGGTTCTTATTGGATTTGATGTTTCAAATAACACACTTGACAATTTTATTGTTGTCAGTGATAAGAGTGCAGCTCAAACAAAACAAATGTCCTTTGCTGTCAAAGACAAGGATATCTCATGTCTCGAATGCCATCACAGACAGGAAATTGCTAGCACTGGTTTGACACAGGGATTTCAGGACAGAAAAGGCAAAGGCTTCTTGACAAACTACATTCTTTAAAAATTGTCCATCAATCAAAGGAAGAAAAATTCTTTAGATTAGATGTTAACTCTTCTAACAGATGCATATGGTTATGCAATTATTCTCTATACGAGAAAAGCCCAAGAATTTTAATAATTACAAGGGTATATTGTGAAAAAAATAAGCTTTACTTATTTTGTTGAAATACTGTTCATTAAATTGTATACAATAAAATGAAACTATACGGAAACATGCATGGTAACTATAACTTTAAATCATGTTGGTTAAATGCAATGACAAAACGGAAACTTTTGAAAAGAAATAAAACTTGACTGTTCTAATTTTTTAAATGCAATCAGAATTTATAATGCATGTATTAAGTGAAAAGGGCATGTAATAAGTAAATCACTCAAATATTTTAAAGATCACACACTAGAAAAACAGCTTTGTGTATATTCCTTCCACATTTAGTGTTACTAATGTCTTGTTATGTTCTCTGGGGTGAAACCGCAATTGACTGGTAACTGATTATTCAATCCCTTCTGCTTCCAGAGCAACAAGACATTTTATTGCATTTTCTTTCCTTTGCATCTTGCCATAGTCTTTTTATCAAGATATACTATGTCAAGTGTGCTCAGCACATTTTGAAGAAGAAAAGTCTCCAATTTTCAATTGCCTCTGGGATGTGGTCAGAAAATTAATTAAATGTATTATATCATATTATTGACTGAAGGACTTCAGTGTCATCATTTACATTTCTCAAAATATTGCTACATATCACAGAGGCAAATCTTATTTATGAAACAAATCCTAGCCCATGAGAAATTGGGTTAAAAAGTAGTTGTTCACAACTGTGTAAGGTTTAATCAATAATTCTTGCTAACCCATACTATCAGTAAGTTACTGCAGAACTCATATATATTTCATGATAAAAAGATATAAATTAAAAATGAAAAAAAAATACCACAATTCTTTGTCTCTGAAATTAATAGAATAAGAACATAAAGATTTAGGAAGCATTTGTATATTCTGGGCTCTGTGTGAGTGAGGTGTTAGATGAATTAGTTAACAAAGAGCCTATGCTTAAACCTGTAACTGAACTGGAAAAATATTGTCACTAATGGAAAAAAGGGCAGAGGCTTTACATCTTTCCCGTATTCCATCTCGCTGTGAAGTCAATGGGGCGAGAAATATAGGCAAGTACAGAACAAAGATTCATGACTGAGAACTCACTGAGAAACAGTTTAACATCTTAGCAAGAACAGAGAAGGCATCCCTAGTCATTAATTATCAAAAAGTCACAATAAAAAGCATTACATTGAGCCTGTTATGCACCAAACTGGTAGTGCTTAGCTGGAGGCAATATTATGTAGGACTCTGAGCTGGGATTTGGGTATCAGACAGCATAGGCTCTTTTTCTCGTTCTGTCACTCCAATGTTTTATAACCCTGGCAAACCCAATTAATCTTTCTTAGCCTTCATTTCTCCATATTGACAAATGGAGCTAATAACTACAGTACTGAAGTACACCTACGCCTGCAAGTCAATTTCCGCTGCTTCAGACGCTGCACTGATGAACCTTGTATATTGACCTACAATAACTCCCCACAAGTCATCAATGGATTAAAATCGCCATGGAACTCTTAGCTATTGATAGTCTTCTTAGGATGACAAAGTAAAGACCTGCTCAGAGTGATGACTTTGAAAGTTTTACAGTAAGTTAAAAGTTATGTACTTGCTAATTCTGCTAAGGAGAGAGGATGCACGATTTGACCCGCCCCCCCTCCAAAATGTACATGATGGCCCACATTAGGTACACAAGTTCAAATTGTTCATGAAAGTGGGCATGAACACACGATAATATTTCCCTCTATGTTCAGACAAAAGTATGTGAATGATATTGACTGGAATGTTTTGTCCCATGGTACTGATGGAACTTTATATAAAATTTCCAGGTATTCATGTCCCCAGTGAAAGCTATTTCTTATGAAAAAAAGCTACAGGTAGAACATATGACTTGATTTTGCAATATGTATCTAAGGATCAACAATTTTTCTAATTAATTATAATAATTTGAATTAAGAAAAGGCTGAAGATAAATATATATTTCATTGTTATTATATCCTGAAAACTAAAAAGGTCAAATTGTTTATATTAGCATAGTGAGACTTATTCTAGCAAAACATTAACAGTCATAAAAGTAACTACTCTGCTCTATGCCTCTCAGATGCCCATCAGCCTTCTTTCTGTTCTGCAACCACTCCAGACATGTTCCCACGTCCTAATCTTTGCACTTGCCATTCCTTTGGATGGTATGCTCTTCCTGTAGATGTTCAGGTGGTTGAATCTTTTTTATTATTCAATTCGCAGCACCTCTGTCATCTTTTCAGAGTTCTCTGCTGACCACCCTCTCCAAAGTGCCTGCCCCAGTCACATTCTATCACATGACAGTGTTTATGTCCTTCAGAGCACTTACTGATCTCAGAAGTTACCTTTCTTAAATCACTAGATACCTATTTATATCTGTCTCCAACACAGTCTAGCCAGGATAGGAGACATCCTCAAGATTAATATGAAGGGATTAGAGTGGGAAGATTCTAGACTTAATTGCTGGTGGCCCTTTTTAGAGACCGGGTACTGAGGGCCCATTTATCTTCAGCTTTAAGCCTTATATTCAATTTGAGGCCAATAGAGACATTCCAGAGAGCTTACATTGACATTGTTCTTTAACAAGAAACTAACCTATGGTCATGAATAGGTGAACTTAGAGGTAGGGTAGAGGGCATAGTTTTCACACTTTACCTTTGGCTGAGAAAAACATATTCCAATTACAATGTTAAATACTGTTTACGGAGGTGTTGTTGTTGTTGTTGTTGTTGTTGTTGTTTTTCTGAACTAGTGGCAGAGATTCAAATTTCAGATAAACCAAAGTCAAAGAGAAATTAATAATTGTGTTACTATCCTGTTAATAGTTCATTTATCGGGGCGCCTAGGTGACTCAGTAGGCTGAGGGTCTGACTTCAGCTTAGGTCACGATCTCACAGCTCATGAGTTCGAGCTCTGCTTCGGGCTCTGCACTGACAGCTCAGAGCCTGAAGCCTCCTTCAGATTCTGTGTCTCCCTCTCTCTCTGCCTCTCCTGCACTCGTGCCATGTCTCTCTCTGTGTCTCAAAAATAAATAAACATTAAAAAATTTTCAATAGTTCATTTATCTAACTTTAATTCAAAACAGTAAATGGTCATGAATAGATTTTGTAGAGACATAACAAATTTCAAAACCTCTGTCAATTCTTTGTGTTATAATTGAACAAATGTTTAATAGAATTACTCTTTTCACTCAGTAATTAGTAGAATTATTTATATCTTCCATTTCTTCCCCAATACAGTTAGATCCATTGGCTTAATGTTTTGTTTATTTTCTTTAAACAAACAGAAACCCAAGTCTCTGGAAATCAGCAAGTAGAAGGCTTCAAGGAACCCAAGGAGCATTCTCTTTCTGTCTCATATATCTGATTCTTTCTGATTATCTGTTTAAATAATTTTTCTCAGCATACATATTCTCTTTGCTACTCAAGCCACATAAAAATGACCACCAACTGGGGCGCCTGGGTGGCGCAGTCGGTTAAGCGTCCGACTTCAGCCAGGTCACGATCTCGCAGTCCGTGAGTTCGAGCCCCGCGTCAGGCTCTGGGCTGATGGCTCGGAGCCTGGAGCCTGTTTCCGATTCTGTGTCTCCCTCTCTCTCTGCCCCTCCCCGTTCATGCTCTGTCTCTGTCCCAAAAATAAATAAAAAACGTTGAAAAAAAAAATTAAAAAAAAAAAAATGACCAACTGCCCCTTATATCCAGTCACATGGAGAGAGACCAAATTGCAGACCAAATTTTAATCTTTATTTTTCTCTATTTCTCCAGCCCAACTCCAAACTCCTCCCACTATCCAACCTCCATGAAAAGTTTTTAATTGCCTCTGCACTGTCCATTGCCCATCCCTGGACCCTGAACAAAGGGCTATCAAGAGTTTCAAAACAGGGCACTTGGGTGGCTCAGTTGGTTGGGTGTCCGACTTCAGCTCAGGTCATGATCTCACAGTTCAGTTCATGATTTCATGGTTTGTGAGTCTGAGTCCCGCACGGAGCCTTCTTCAGATCCTCTGTCTCCCTCTGTCTCTGCCCCTCCCCCCCCCCTCAAAATAAACATTTTATTTTATTTTTTTAAAAAAGAGTAATGGATTCTCTTTTACAGTTAAGGGAATTCTTTGGACAGTAGTGAAATTCCCAAAGATCTATTGGGTCAAGGTCATGAATCTGGCATGCCTTCCTAAGGTATCCGGACTTTTAACAGTTGGTAATTCATTGCCATTTAAGGTTTCTATCTAAAATTTGGCAGTGTCATATCTGTTCTGTAACAACAGTAACAAAAATTAATGGAAATGGAGAAAATAGTTTAGAACTAGACAGTTTCTAGAGACAGATATAAGAGTCAGGAAGCTATTTTCATAGTTTAGAACACACACAGAGTTTCTAATTTAAAGCAATGTCAGTGAGGTTGTGATCAGAGAAGACAGATTTGAGAGATATTTCAGGAAGAATCTTGACAAGGCTCAATGAATGATTATGAAAATTAAGGGACAGGTAAATGCTAAGGATGACTCTCTGGTCTCAATTTTGACTGGTAAGTTAGATGGTATTTCCATGCATTGGAAACACAGAGAGTATTCCATGCTGTACAGACAGTCAGAAGAGCAGATCTGGATTGTGGACAGGATGAGAACAGTGAGTTCAGGGAAGAAGAGAGAGGGAATAATAGATAAAAATCAATATAAAACTAGGCAGGCATGCTCTGGCTGTAAAACCCAAGATTCACCACAAAGAAGTATGAATCTCTTTTTTTTATTATTATATGAAATTTATTGTCAAATTGGTTTCCATACAACACCCAGTGCTCATCCCAAAAGATGCCCTCCTCAATACCCATCACCCACCCTCCCCTCCCTCCCACCCCCCATCAGCCCTCAGTCTGTTCTCAGTTTTTAGGAGAATCTAACTCTTTATACATTGACTAATCAGGAGAGTTTGATTACAGATTTTCCTGAGAATGTGGCCCAAGGATATGTGCCATCATACTGGTAAGCATTTTTCAAAAATCTCTTTAGACCCTCATGCTCTCAAATTTTATTTTCAAAATACTAAGAATCTCCCTTTCCTTCTATTTTGTGTCAGCACAACCACAATGTCACACTGTTCACCTTTCACTACATTTCCTCCAAGTCTTGACACATTTCCAACCATGACTAGTCCCTTGGAAAGCATGGTCCATCATCCATTAACTGCAATTCTTGACATGAGCATTTTGCCTAGAATCCAAGTAAATAAAGTCTTCTTATAACATGTCAAAATTTGACAGTTATCAATATACATAAATACTAAAAGAAGTGATAAAACTAATTAAAAATAACAGAGAAAACTTTACTGAATCAAGCTGGGTCCCATGTGAAAGGAGAAAATAAAGGGCCCTAAAAACCAGAAGACAATTACCTTTGGCAATTATCAAATAAGCAAAATAGAGAAATTACATTCAAAGACTAGAGCTATATTAAATTAAATTTGAAGAATCAATACAGCAATGTTAATATATAATATTGATAAGCTTATCTCATTCATAGATAAAAGTGAATATTAAGTCACATTCACCTCATTGCTAACTTTCAGTAGTTTTAATTTTTTTTATTTTTTTTTTATTTTTAAAAAAAATATTTTTTAATGTTTATTTATTTTTGAGACAGAGAGAGACAGAGCACGAATGGGGGAGGGTCAGAGAGAGGGAAACACAGAATCTGAAACAGGCTCCAGGCTCTGAGCTGTCAGCAGAGAGCCCGACGCGGGTCTCGAACTCACGGACCGCGAGATCATGACCTGAGCCGAAGTCCGCCGCTTAACCCACTGAGCCACCCAGGCGCCCCTCAGTAGTTTTAATTTTTAAAAATGTCCAGATAACCTTGTATTTGTCAAAAATATCTTCACACTTGGGAATGTGAACAAACACCATATTCACAATTACTCATATAAACTCAATGGAATCTATGTATTCTTTGAAAAGTAGACTATCTCAGAGAATCTGTTAGGAAAAAAGTCATGTAATTATAAACCTTAGCATGTTATCAAATTAAACAGACTCCCAGTTATAAATGTGTACCCAGAAAGCATCTTGACAAGTTTCTATAAATCCAAACAAACTTATTTGCCAAGCCAAAGTTGAGCCTACATTCTTGAACCTGTGTTGTTGCTCTCTCTCCATCCCTCCCTCTCTTCCCCAACTTCACACACACACACACACACACACACACACATACACACACACACACACACACACACATTATTCATCTTTAAAGATGCTTTATATCTCACCATTAACCTAAGAAAGAGTATATTTGTTTATATTTTTTAAATGTAGAAATACCACAGGATCCAATCAGCACAATTCAGACTGTGAGAAACTCTGTAACACAAACTATGTTTTCTTCAACAAAAATTGTAAGAAAAATAATAGTGAGATGGAGGTAGAAGCTATAGCTATAGTATGAGACTTAAGATACATGACCACCAATTGCCATGCATGGAATTTATTTGGATCCTGACTTAAAGAATAAAATTTTTAGAAAGAATTAGATATAAGTATGAGAATTTAAACAAATCTTTGTATATTTCATCATATTAAGGGATTCTAGTTAGTGTTTTATATAATAATAGAGGTTACATTTTTAAATGAGTTATCTCTTAGAGATATATTGAAATTACATATAAATGATATAATATGATATATAGTGTGTTCTCTCCAAAATAATCCAGGAGAAAGGAATAGGAATAGGATGAGAGTATACTTGAACCCAACTGGACATGAGGTTGGTAACTATAGAAATGATGAGTATATGACATTATATTATATAATTTTCTCTTCTTTTGAATACGTTTAATTTTTTTCAGAATAATATTGAAATGCTAAAACAAACAAACAAACATTTGTCTGGGTCTAACCAGAACAAAAATCAAAAGAGAACATAGAGTAGAAGCTCTAAGGAAGTTAATGGCCAAGGGGAAAACATCAACAAACCTGTGTCCTTCCCTACAAACTGCTTGGCCAAAGTCAAGTTTTGTTATCTTTTGCATATTCTGTCTGGAAGAAGTGATACATCTAATGAAGCTAATGAATTGAGTAGAAATAAAGAAAGGAAGTATAAAGGTATTTTAAGATCATGAGCTATACCTTTGTCCAGAGGAACTGAACATTGAAATAGAAATTCTAACAAAATTACAAAGGAATAAGAGCAGAGATCAAATCTGTAATAATTATTTTCCCATAACTCTATCTGAAAAGAAGAACTGAGGAGGGGACATCACATACAAGAGAAAGATCAACAGTTGTTCTGGTTTGTATTTACTCATTCGGTAGTAATGAAACTAAACAAACTAAACTACCACAAAACTGGAGTGGCCATAAAGAGATGTAGAAGGAACACTGACAAATGTCCCAATTTTTTTTAATCCATCTTAGTACGTGGTCAATAAAAGACAACCTCTAAAGTCTATGAGTCAACAAAAAACATGTTTAAGCATATTATATATCACTTACTATCAAGATATACTACTATTGAAAATTCTGTCCTTGCGGCACCTGTGGCTCAGTTGGTTAGGTGTCCAACTCTTGATTTCAGCTCAGGTCATGATCTCACGGCTCAGCTCGTGAGTTCAAGCCCTGCGTTCAGCTTTGTGCTGACAGTGCAGAGCCTGTTTGAAATTCTCTCTTTCTCCCTCTCTCTGCTCCTCCCCCTTCAAAATATATACATAAACATTAAATAAAACCATGTTATATAAGTTTATAAAGTTAACTTCAATGAATACCAAAATAAAAGTGTAAACTTCCCAAAATAGCAGAAATAGAAAAAAAAATAAAAAAAAATTAAAACTAAATAGCAAATCTATAAACAAAATACAGAAAATATAAATGATACTCTGACACATAATACATATACAACATACTACTATGATAGAAGTTTTCTTTTCAACATTTTATAAAAACTGATCATATGGGGGGTGCCTGGGTGGCTCATTCAGTTGAGCTGCTGACTTGATTTTGAGTCAGGTCATGGTCCTAGGGTGGTGGGATCAACCCCCGTGTCACACTCCATGCTGAGCATGGAGAAACCATACGATTCTCTCTCTCTCCCTCTGCCCCTCTCCCCTGCTTATGCTCTCACACTCTCTCTCTCTAAAATTAAAAAAAAAAAAAACTGATCATGTAAAATCCTCAATAATTTGCAAAATATTTTTAAACTACAGATTCTATTAGCTCACTATGTAATCATTCTGAAAAGTTTTCAAAGTTAGAAAAAAAATACTTTATCACTTGGAAATTTTAAGACTTTATCTTAAACACTCTTAGGTTAGAATACAGTTAACAACCTATGGGGTGTCTGAGTGGCTCAGTCAGGTAAGTGTCTGACTTCAGCTTGGGTCATGATCTTGTGGTTTGTAAGTTGGAGCCCTGCATCGGAGCCTGGAGGCTGCTTCTGTCTCCCTATCTCTCTGCTCCTCCCTTGTTCACACTCTGCGCCTCTCTCTCTCTCTCTCTCTCTCTCTCTCTCTCTCTCTCTCTCAAAACAAATAAATAAGCGGGGCACCTGGGTGGCTCAGTCGGTTAAACGTCCGACTTTGGCTCAGGTCATGATCTCACAGTTTGTGAGTTCAAGCCCCATGTTGGGCTCTGTGCTGTCAGTTCAGAGCCTGAAGCCTGCTTTGGATTCTGTGTCTCATTCTCTCTCCACCCCTCCCCTGCTCATGCTCTGTCTCTCTCTGTTTCTCAAAAAATGAATAAACGTTAAAACATTTTTGAAAAATAAATAAATAAATAAATAAATAAATAAATAAACATTAAAACATTTTTTAAAAAGAAAACACTTAAGAACCCAAATGTCTGGTTATTTAGAAAATAATTGTAGAAGCAATTAAAATTATTTAGGAATATTCTATTTCTCCTTTGTTGGTGGGCACATTGTACACACACTTCCCATTCCACACTTTGATATTTCCACATTGATAAGCATTTGTACAATTTCACTGATTAAGTGTCCTTCCATTCTTCACTATGTATCACATCACTGGTGTCATAAATAAAATTCAATAAATGCATGTTTCTGTTTCCAAGCCCTGTGTTCTATTCTATTCCTTTTTTTAAATTTATTTTTGAGATGGGGGGGCGGGCAGAGAGGGAAGGAGACAGAATCTGAAGCAGGCTCCAGGCTCTGAGCCGTCAGCACAGAGTCTGACGTGGGGCTTGAAGCCATGAACCATGAGATCATGACCTGAGCTGAAGGTGGACGCTTAACCAACTGAGCCACCCAGGCACCCCTATTCTACACTTTATGGGGGTATCTGTTTTAATGACTATAGGTTTATAATAAGTCCTGATATCTAAAAGGACTAGTCTTTTATTCTTAATATCATTCTTCAAAAACATCTTTGTTATTCTTGGTCCTTTACACTTCCATGTAAATAGGGACATAAAGATTTTATTTTGTGTATTGTTATATTTAGAATATATAGGTGGTATTGTGCTGGAAAGCTTATTATGTTACTTTTGGTTTTTTTTTTCCCACAAATAACTATGTTTCTAAGAGTTATCAAGTTCTTTGTGTACATCTAGTCATAGTTTCCAGCTGCCCCAGGATATGTTGGAGAACACAACCACATTACACGTATCCATTTTCCCAGTGATAGTTAAATTGCCTCTAACGCTTTGCTACTACAAATCACCATGAATGTCTCCTTACACCCTGTGTAGAATTTCTCTGGGACATACCCCTAGGAGCTGGGTTTCTGGGATGTCAGGTAGGCATACTTCACCAAGTGATATAAAATGTCTTGACAATGAAGTTGAGCCCACCGACACTTTCAACATTAGTATACAAGATTCCTTTCTACCTACATATCTTCCAGCACTTGGAATTATAAAACTGTGTATCATTGTTTCTCAATCTGATGAGTAAAAAGTAGTATCACATTTTGATTTTAATTTCTGGGATTACAAAGAAGTTTGAGCATCTCTTCATATAACTATTAGCCATCTAGTTTCCCCTTGTTTGTATTTTATAACTTGGCCTTTACTGAGGCTTTGCTATCTTTTTCTGTAACACAGGATTCTCACAAAGAATGAAATTATATTGATACCTTTTTATCAATAATATTGAATCTTGGAACATAATACCACACAAGGACTATTATTTTGATCTTTGAATTCAATCCAAACAACCCCTAAAATTGAGACATTCAGATATTCAAGAAAAGGAACTCAAAAATGGGGAAAAATGAATCTTAAAGCAAAAATTCTTAAACTAGAAAGCAGAAGAACAAGCAAACCAAGTAAAAAACAAAACACATTAATAAAGCCAAATTGGCTCTCATCACAATTGCGTAAAAAATGATAAGCATTTTTAATTTTTATCCTGAGAAAAAAAGAAGATAAAAAGTATCATTAGGCATCTATGAGACACAACTATAACTATGATAGAAATCTAAAATGTATAAATAACTATTATATATAATTTTACCATCCACGCATTTGAAGATAAAAATGTAATTATCGAATTCAATATTCATAAAGTCAAATGATTATTTTTCATTAAAAATATGAGGAGGGAAAATATTACTAGAGACTTTCTAGTAAATTCAGAAACAAAATAATGAAGTTCTAATCAATATAATAACGAATAAAAAATAATGAGTGTGAATATTTAAAAGAAAATGAAAATTATCATTTGTGCAGATAACATAATTTTATACCTAGGCAATAAAAATATAAACTCAGGCACTAATAGATTTACTAATTATCAGGATTGTCATAAACTACTCAGAAGTGAAAATCAGTAGTTTTTTCTATAAATGATTACAACCAGATATAAAGAAAATAAACTGTTGGCTTGGAAGTTATCACTCCATTGTAACAGCAAGTAAAAAGTTGAGAAGGCTAAAAGGTCAGCAAGTCTTCTAGGATCCTAGAAAGGGGTGTACACATAGGGCACTCTGCTGCCCTCAGGACTAGAGAGACAGGCACCTACAGGAAATGGCAGCTTCTTGGAGCAGGGACTCAAAGTGCAGGAAGAAGTACCAGGATAGAAAAACCTGAATGGTAACTGACCAACTGCCAGACCTCAGTACATCTCTGACCATTAAAACTCCAATGGGACTTAATCATAGGGGACCCCACAATACTGTGAGATTTGCCACAGGAGCATGACTGGGTTTCCACAGCACATCACAGAGGGAAATTCCCAACATGGGGTTCTTCTTAACCAGGCCTGTCCTCAGGTGAAACTAGGGAACCACAGCCTAACCTGCTCAGTTATTTATTATCGGAGCCTAACTGACCCAGGGAAAGAATTCCTAACTCTGGCTCTAGCCTCCCATGTGAGAGAAGGGAAATACCCAACTCTAGCCCATTCTAGCCATCTGTCCCACTTAACAGGGGTTGGGGCAGGGAGTGAGAAACTCTCGTGAAGCACATAGTCCAGAGGCACAAGCTAGAACACTTCCCCTCCCCCACATCCCTCACTACCACATTAATAAAGGCCTATTTACACCAGTTCCTTTTAGCCAGTACATCAGGTCCAGGTATCAAGAAAAAGTGACAAAGCATCCCAAAAGGTAAAGGTCAGTTTGAAGAACCTGAACAAGCATCAGAACCAGACATGGCAGAGATGTTGGACTTCTCAAACCAGGAATTTAAAACAACTCTTGTGTTAAGGACTCTAATGGCTATAGTAGATGGCACACAAAAATAGATGGGCAATGCAAGTAGAGAGATGGAAATCCTAATTTGAAAAGAACCAAAAAGAAATGCTAGGGATGAAAAACAATGTAACAGAAGTGAAGGATACCTTTGATGGGCTTATGAGTATACTGGACATAGTTGAGGAATGAATCTCTGAGCTCGATGATGTATCAATAGAAACTTTAAAAACTGAAAAGCAAAGAAAACAAGTAGTGAAAAAAATAGATAAAAAAATATTGCAATATATTCATGTATCAAATCAACATGTTGTATACCTTGAATTTGCAATGTTTTACGTGATTATATCTAAATAAAAGGCAAACTTTAAAATTTTTCCTTTTTAAGTGTTTATTTTTGAGAGAGAGAGAGAGAAAGAGAAAGAGCATGAGCATGGGAGGGGCGGAGAGAAAGGGAGACACAGAATCCAAAGCAGGCTGTAGGCTCTGAGCTGTCAGCACAGAGCCCGATGTGGGGCTCGAACTCACGAACAGCGAGATCATGACCTGAGCCGAAGTTAGACACTTAACCAATTGAGCCACCCAGGCGCCACAAGAGGCAAAAATTTTAAATGTAAAATTCTAAGAATAAAACTAATAAGAAATTTACAAAACTTGAACAAAATTTTTTTAAAAACTATGAAACGTACTGAAGGATACACTTACACTCAGTCTCTTAAATGATGAAAAGAGTCAACAGCATGAACATAATAATTCTTACCAAATTCATGTACAAGCGACAGGAAATCTCAACCAAAATTCCAACTTTTGAAAAAATATGTTTATTCTGAGAGAGAGGCAGAGAGAATCCCAAGGAGGCTCTGCACTGTCGGTAAGGAGACTGATGTGGGGCCGAAATCACAAACTATGAGATCATTACCTGAACCAAAGTCAGACCCTTAACCAACTGAGCTACCCAGGCACCCCCAAAATTCCAACTTTTTAATGGAATTTGAAAAGCTAATTCTAATGAATGGAAGATATTTGTACAAAAGAAAAGCCACCTTTTTTGAGGGGAAAAAAAGAAATAATGTATGATTACATGCTCTAGTAAAAGCTTCTAGAAATATAGAGTTAAATGAGGTGTTAAGAACAGAGATAGGTAAAATAGAGCAATAGAACAGAAGAGACATTCCAGAAACACTTTCATGTTATACATAAATAAGAAGTCAGGGGCGCCTGGGTGGCGCAGTCGGTTAAGCGTCCGACTTCAGCCAGGTCACGATCTCGCGGTCCGTGAGTTCGAGCCCCGCGTCAGGCTCTGGGCTGATGGCTCGGAGCCTGGAGCCTGTTTCCGATTCTGTGTCTCCCTCTCTCTCTGCCCCTCCCCCGTTCATGCTCTGTCTCTGTCCCAAAAATAAATAAAAAACATTAAAAAAAAATTTAAAAAAAAAAAAAAAAAAAAAAGAAGTCAGTGCACTTACTTTTTAATTTGTGAGATCAGTAGGGAATATAGAGTTTAACAAATAGGTTAGAATAATATTCAGCCTTAAAAAAGAATGACATTTTGCCATTTGCAAGGACATAGATGGAGCTAGAGAGTATTATTATGCTAAGCAAAGCAAGCCAGGCAGAGAAAGACAAATACCATATGATTTCACTCATTTGTGGTATTTAAGAAACAAAACAAATGAGAAAAGGGAAAAAAAAAAGAGAGGCAAAACAAGAAACAGACTCTTAACTATGGAGAATAAACTGATGGTTACCAGAGGGGAAGGAGGTCAGGGGATGGGTTAAGGAGAACACCTGTGATGAGCACCAGGTGTTGTATGAAAGTGTTGAATTACTATATTGCACAGCTGAAACTATTATTACACTGTGAGTTAATGAACTATAAACAAAAATTTGAAACATTAAAAAATAAATAAAAGAAAAACTTAAATGAAAAAAAATTAAGGAAATACAGTGATAAAAAACCAAATAGGTTAGAAATCATTGAGAGGTTTTTTTTTAAGTGAAATACTTCACACTACATTTAACAAAAAATTTAGTATCTTAAAGAACAAATTTATGAAAGATATGGATACCTTATTTTTAATTATTTGGAGGTAACAAATTCTAACAAAACTCAGAGACCATAAAGAAAAAGACTGACCTGTTGAATTACATAAAAATGTAAAACTTCTAAAATACAAAAGAAATTATTAAAAAGTTAAAAGTCCAATGTCAGAAGAAAATTATTTTTAATTTAGATAATACACAATAGATTAATATCCTTAATATGTAAATTACTTCTAAAACCAAAAGGAAAATATAAATTACTCATTAGAAAAAATGGATTAAGTTTATTTAAGATATTTCAGAGAAAAGCATATAAGCAGCCACTAAACAAATGAAAATTTGCTCAATTTTTTTTTTAAGTAGGCTTCACGCACAGCATAGAGCCCAACGGAGGGCTTGAACTCACGACCTTGTGATCAGACCTCAGTTGAGATCAAGAGTCTGACACTTAACTCATTGAGCCACCCAGACACCCCACACTGAATATTTTTAAAATAGATATCCATTTTTCCATTGCGCAAATAAGAATATGTATATTTTTTCAATATAAGTCAGCGGATGTATGTTGATTCCGAAACTTGGGAGCTTCCTGGATGAAATCTGAAACTTGTCCGCGAACACGGAGGGCAAAGAGGGACCAAGAAGAGAGGCAGGCCACCCCAGGTTGGTTGGTGGCAGTTTAAACAACAAGCGAATTTCCTTACCAGGTTTATCTTAGGTAGCTGCAAGACGAGTAGATCTCCGCCAGAATCTTAAAAGCTTCCATCAGGCCTCAACTGGGTTCAGGCATGAAGTCCAGGCGCTGCCAATAGCACGTTACTCTCTTAGGGCTATGTACTTGAAAATAGCTCTGGCTGGGGGAACCACTGAGGCAATGTATATTCCAAGGACAGTGGAGGAGGGGGCGAGGAGCCACGGAATGCCCGGATCTAGCTCTGAGGTCAACTAGGGGTCACATCCTCTTGAGGACCTCCTCTAACAATTTATTGAGAAAAAATGTGTAGAACCTTGATGAAAGGCAAATTTTCCACTATCACCTCCAGAAATTTATTCTTTAAAATATTCCAATATTTTTACAAGCTACCACTTGTTTAAAGAAATAAATTAAACGCTATATAAATGCCCATCAAAACAGGTAAATGGTTATGTAAACTATGGTTTTCTATATTAAGAATACTATGTAGCAATTTAAAAGAATAGGAGATCTATTCTGAATACAAGAGTTTCTCTGCCTGTATTGGAATTTAAAATCAGGTGCAGAGGGTCACCTGGGTGATTCAGTCTGTTAAGTGTTCAACTTCGCCTCAGTTCATGATCTCCCGGTCTGTGAGTTTGAGCCCCATGTTGGGCTCTGTGCTGACAGCTCGGAGCCTGGAGCCTGCTTCAGATTCTGTGTCTCTGGCTCTTTCTGCACCTCCCCGACTCATGTTCTGTCTCTCTCTTTCTCTCTGTCTCTCTCTCTCTCTCAAAAATAAACATTTAAAAAAAATTGAAAAAAATCATACACTGTGTGTGTGAGAGAGAGTATGTGTATGTGTGTATACATGTTCTTTTATGGATACATCTATATAGGTATGTGTGAAATGATTCACAGCAAACTGACAACAGTTGTAGATAGAATAGGAAAGAAAGGTGTTTTGATTTTGTTCCTGTTTTGATTTTGGCATCTATACAGTTTATTTTTTTTTCTTGTATTATTTATTTGATGATTTCCTGTCCTTTTTTTTTTTAAATTTATTTATTTATTTATTTATTTTTTAATATATGAAATTTACTGTCAAATTGGTTTCCATACAACACCCAGTGCTCATCCCAAAAGGTGCCCTCCTCAATACGCAGCACCCACCCTGCCCTCCCTCCCACCCCCCATCAACCCTCAGTTTGTTCTCAGTTTTTAACAGTCTCTTATGCTTTGGCTCTCTCCCACTCTAACCTCTTTTTTTTTTTTTTTCCCTTCCCCTCCCCCATGGGTTTCTGTTACGTTTCTCAGGATCCACATAAGAGTGAAACCATATGGTATCTGTCTTTCTCTGTATGGCTTATTTCACTTAGCATCACACTCTCCAGTTCCATCCACGTTGCTACAAAAGGCCATATTTCATTTTTTCTCATTGCCACGTAGTATTCCATTGTGTGTATAAACCACAATTTCTTTATCCATTCATCAGTTGATGGACATTTAGGCTCTTTCCATAATTTGGCTATTGTTGAGAGTGCTGCTATAAATATTGGGGTACAAGTGCCCCTATGCATCAGTACTCCTGTATCCCTTGGATAAATTCCTAGCAGTGCTATTGCTGGGTCATAGGGTAGGTCTATTTTTAATTTTCTGAGGAACCTCCACACTGCTTTCCAGAGCGGCTGCACCAATTTGCATTCCCACCAACAGTGCAAGAGGGTTCCCGTCTCTCCACATCCTCTCCAGCATCTATAGTCTCCTGATTTCTTCATTTTGGCCACTCTGACTGGCGTGAGGTGTTATCTGAGTGTGGTTTTGATTTGTATTTCCCTGATGAGGAGCGACGTTGAACATCTTTTCATGTGCCTGTTGGCCATCCGGATGTCTTCTTTAGAGAAGTGTCTATTCATGTTTTCTGCCCATTTCTTCACTGGGTTATTTGTTTTTCGGGTGTGGAGTTTGATGAGCTCTTTATAGATTTTGGATACTAGCCCTTTGTCCGATGTGTCATTTGCAAATATCTTTTCCCATTCCGTGGGTTGCCTTTTAGTTTTGTTGGTTGTTTCCTTTGCTGTGCAGAAGCTTTTTATCTTCATAAGGTCCCAGTAATTCACTTTTGCTTTTAATTCCCTTGCCTTTGGGGATGTGCCGAGTAAGAGATTGCTACGGCTGAGGTCAGAGAGGTCTTTTCCTGCTTTCTCCTCTAAGGTTTTGATGGTTTCCTGTCTCACATTCAGGCCCTTTATCCATTTTGAGTTTATTTTTGTGAATGGTGTGAGAAAGTGGTCTAGTTTCAACCTTCTGCATGTTGCTGTCCAGTTCTCCCAGCACCATTTGTTAAAGAGACTGTCTTTTTTCCATTGGATGTTCTTTCCTGCTTTGTCAAAAATGAGTTGGCCATACGTTTGTGGGTCTAGTTCTGGGGTTTCTATTCGATTCCATTGGTCTATGTGTCTGTTTTTATGCCAATACCATGCTGTCTTGATGATGACAGCTTTGTAGTAGAGGCTAAAGTCTGGGATTGTGATGCCTCCTGCTTTGGTCTTCTTCTTCAAAATTACTTTGGCTATTCGGGGCCTTTTGTGGTTCCATATGAATTTTAGGATTGCTTGTTCTAGTTTCGAGAAGAATGCTGGTGCAATTTTGATTGGGATTGCATTGAATGTGTAGATAGCTTTGGGTAGTATTGACATTTGGACAATATTTATTCTTCCAATCCATGAGCAGGGAATGTCTTTCCATTTCTTTATATCTTCTTCAATTACCTTCAGAGGCTTTCTATAGTTTTCAGCATACAGATATTTTACATCTTTGGTTAGATTTATTCCTAGGTATTTTATGCTTCTTGGTGCAATTGTGAATGGGATCAGTTTCTTTATTTGTCTTTCTGTTGCTTCATTGTTAGTGTATAAGAATGCAACTGATTTCTGTACATTGATTTTGTATCCTGCAACTTTGCTGAATTCATGTATCAGTTCTAGCAGACTTTTGGTGGAGTCTATCGGATTTTCCATGTATAATATCATGTCATCTGCAAAAAGCGAAAGCTTGACTTCATCTTTGCCAATTTGGATGCCTTTGATTTCCTTTTGTTGTCTGATTGCTGATGCTAGAACTTCCAGCACTATATTAAACAACAGCGGTGAGAGTGGGCATCCCTGTCGTGTTCCTGATCTCAGGGAAAAAGCTCTCAGTTTTTCCCCATTGAGGATGATGTTAGCTGTGGGCTTTTCATAAATGGCTTTTATGATCTTTAAGTATGTTCCTTCTATCCCGACTTTCTCAAGGGTTTTTATTAAGAAAGGGTGCTGGATTTTGTCAAAGGCCTTTTCTGCATCGATTGACAGGATCATATGGTTCTTCTCTTTTTTTTTGTTAATGTGATGTATCACGTTGATCGATTTGCGAATGTTGAACCAGCCCTGCATCCCAGGAATGAATCCCACTTGATCATGGTTAATAATTCTTTTTATATGCTGTTGAATTCGATTTGCTAGTATCTTATTGAGAATTTTTGCATCCATATTCATCAGGGATATTGGCCTGTAGTTCTCTTTTTTTTACTGGGTCTCTGTCTGGTTTAGGAATCAAAGTAATACTGGCTTCATAGAATGAGTCTGGAAGTTTTCCTTCCCTTTCTATTTCTTGGAATAGCTTGAGAAGGATAGGTATTATCTCTGCTTTAAACATCTGGTAGAACTCCCCTGGGAAGCCATCTGGTCCTGGACTCTTATTTGTTGGGAGATTTTTGATAACCGATTCAATTTCTTCACTGGTTATGGGTCTGTTCAAGCTTTCTATTTCCTCCTGATTGAGTTTTGGAAGAGTGTGGGTGTTTAGGAATTTGTCCATTTCTTCCAGGTTGTCCAATTTGTTGGCATATAATTTTTCATAGTATTCCCTGATAATTGTTTGTATCTCTGAGGGATTGGTTGTAATCATTCCATTTTCATTCATGATTTTATCTATTTGGGTCATCTCCCTTTTCTTTTTGAGAAGCCTGGCTAGAGGTTTGTCAATTTTGTTTATTTTTTCGAAAAACCAACTCTTGGTTTCGTTGATCTGCTCTACAGTTTTTTTAGATTCTATATTGTTTATTTCTGCTCTGATCTTTATGATTTCTCTTCTTCTGCTCTGTTTAGGCTGCCTTTGCTGTTCTGCTTCTAGTTCCTTTAGGTGTGCTGTTAGATTTTGTATTTGGGATTTTTCTTGTTTCTTGAGATAGGCCTGGATTGCAATGTATTTTCCTCTCAGGACTGCCTTTGCTGCGTCCCAAAGCGTTTGGATTGTTGTATTTTCATTTTCGTTTGTTTCCATGTATTTTTTAATTTCTTCTCTAATTGCCTGGTTGACCCACTCATTCGTTAGTAGGGTGTTCTTTAACCTCCATGCTTTTGGAGGTTTTCCAGACTTTTTCCTGTGGTTGATTTCAAGCTTCATAGCATTGTGGTCTGAAAGTATGCATGGTATAATTTCAATTCTTGTAAACTTATGAAGGGCTGTTTTGTGACCCAGTATATGATCTATCTTGGAGAATGTTCCATGTGCACTCGAGAAGAAAGTATATTCTGTTGCTTTGGGATGCAGAGTTCTAAATATATCTGTCAAGTCCATCTGATCCAATGTATCATTCAGGGCCCTTGTTTCTTTATTGACTGTGTGTCTAGATGATCTATCCATTTCTGTAAGTGGGGTGTTAAAGTCCCCTGCAATGACCACATTCTTATCAATAAGGTTGCTTATGTTTATGAGTAACTGTTTTATATATCTGGGGGCTCCGGTATTTGGCGCATAGACATTTATAATTGTTAGCTCTTCCTGATGGATAGACCCTGTAATTATTATATAATGCCCTTCTTCATCTCTTGTTACAGCCTTTAATTTAAAGTCTAGTTTGTCTGATATAAGTATGGCTACTCCAGCTTTCTTTTGGCTTCCAGTAGCATGATAAATAGTTCTCCATCCCCTCACTCTCAATCTAAAGGTGTCCTCAGATCTCAAATGAGTCTCTTGTAGACAGCAAATAGATGGGTCTTGTTTTTTTATCCATTCTGATACCCTATGTCTTTTGGTTGGCGCATTTAATCCATTTACATTCAGTGTTATTATAGAAAGATACGGGTTTAGAGTCATTGTGATGTCTGTATGTTTTATGCTTATAGTGATGTCTCTGGTACTTTGTCTCACAGGATCCCCCTTAGGATCTCTTGTAGGGCTGGTTTCGTGGTGACAAATTCCTTCAGTTTTTGTTTGTTTGGGAAGACCTTTATCTCTCCTTCTATTCTAAATGACAGACTTGCTGGATAAAGGATTCTCGGCTGCATATTTTTTCTGTTTAGCACACTGAAGATATCGTGCCAAGCCTTTCTGGCCTGCCAAGTTTCAAAGGAGAGATCAGTCACGAGTCTTATAGGTCTCCCTTTATATGTGAGGGCACGTTTATCCCTTGCTGCTTTCAGAATTTTCTCTTTATCCTTGTATTTTGCCAGTTTCACTATGATATGTCGTGCAGAAGATCGATTCAAGTTACGTCTGAAGGGAGTTCTCTGTGCCTCTTGGATTTCAATGCCTTTTTCCTTCCCCAGTTCAGGGAAGTTCTCAGCTATAATTTCTTCAAGTACCCCTTCAGCACCTTTCCCTCTCTCTTCCTCCTCTGGGATACCAATTATGCGTATATTATTTCTTTTTAGTGTATCACTTAGTTCTCTAATTTTCCCCTCATACTCCTGGATTTTTTTATCTCTCTTTCTTTCAGCTTCCTCTTTCTCCATAACTTTATCTTCTAGTTCACCTATTCTCTCCTCTGCCTCTTCAATCCGAGCCGTGGTGGTTTCCATTTTGTTTTGCATTTCGTTTAAAGCGTTTTTCAGCTCCTCGTGACTGTTCCTTAGTCCCTTGATCTCTGTAGCAAGAGATTCTCTGCTGTCCTGTATACTGTTTTCAAGCCCAGCGATTAATTTTATGACTATTATTCTAAATTCACTTTCTGTTATATTATTTAAATCCTTTTTGATCAGTTCATTAGCTGTTGTTATTTCCTGGAGATTCTTCTGAGGGGAATTCTTCCGTTTGGTCATTTTGGATAGTCCCTGGAGTGGTGAGGACCTGCAGGGCACTTCCCCCGTGCTGTGGTGTATAACTGGAGTTGGTGGGCGGGGCCGCAGTCCGACCTGATGTCTGTCCCCAGCCCACCGCTGGGGCCACAGTCAGACTGGTGTGTGCCTTCTCTTCCCCTCTCCTAGGGGCGGGATTCACTGTGGGGTGGTGTGGCCCGTCTGGGCTACTTGCACACTGCCAGGCTTGTGGTGCTGGGGAGCTGTCGTATTAGCTGGGGTGGGTAGGCAAGGTGCACGAGGGCGGGAGGGGCAGGCTTAGCTCGCTTCTCCTTAGGTGATCCACTTCAGGAGGGGCCCTGTGGCAGCGGGAGGGAGTCAGATCCACTGCCGGAGGTTTGGCTCCGCAGAAGCACAGAGTTGGGTGTTTGCGCGGAAGGAGCAAGTTCTCTGGCAGGAACTGGTTCTCTTTGGGATTTTGGCTGGGGGATGGGCGGGGGAGATGGCGCTGGCGAGCGCCTTTGTTCCCTGCCAAGCTGAGCTCTGCCGTGCGGGGGCTCAGCAGCTCTCCCTCCCTTTGTCCTCCAGCCTTCCCGCTTTCTGAGCAGAGCTGTTAACTTCTGACCTCCCAGACGCTAAGTCGCGCTTGCTGTCGGAACACAGTCCGTCCGGCCCCTCCGCTTTTGCCAGCCCGATTCGGGGGCTCTGCTTGGCCGGCGAGCCACCCCTCCGCCCCGGCTCCCTCCCGCCAGTCCGTGGAGCGCGCACCGCCTCGCCGCCCTTCCTACCCTCTTCCGTGGGCCTCTCGTCTGCGCTTGGCTCCGGAGACTCCGTTCTGCTAATCCTCTGGCGGTGTTCTGGGTTCTTTAGGCAGGTGTAGGTGGAATCTAAGTGATCAGCAGGACGCGCGGTGAGCCCAGCGTCCTCCTACGCCGCCATCTTCCGGAACTCCCGGCATCTATACAGTTTAAATCCTTTATAATAAAATGTAGTTAAAAATTATTTAAAAATTAAATGAAGTTTATTTTAATGTAAGTCAGTTAAAGCCATGATCTTGAACACATCTGAAATCCAAAAACTTTAATTTTATTACATGTAAAATGAATGGGATTACCTAGATATTCTCAAAGTCTGAAAGGTCTAGAATGAAGTCCAGTTCCAGTACTCACAATAAAATGACTCTGAGATTCAGTTTCCACATGAGTAATAGGGTTAAAAGGAAGTAGCTAACTTTCAAGTCTCTGTGAAAAATCAAATTCTTACAAAAACTGCAAAAAGTAAAAATAAAAAATAATGTATTATAATTATTATAATCTTGTAATGCCATGGATCTATCAGTAATATATCCTGTTGTCTAAAAATAATATAATTATATGTACTATTATATAATATATACTATATATACACTGTATAATATATACAATTATATTACATATATTTACATACACACACACACACACACATATATATATAATTTTCCTTACTCTTACAATATCAACTTGTTTCTATAATACACTCCTCTGTCGTTTGGTAACCCTAAGCCTTAAATGCAAAGAGTCTGTGTCTGTACTAGCGATATTTATAATATATATATATATATATATATACACACATATATATATGCTAGCAATATTTATAATATATATATATATTAGCATGAAATTCTATTTCTAAAGAAACTTCATATACCTATAAATTATTCTATCTTTATTTATAAGTGAAATGTACATTTTAATTGAACTAAAAGTACTGATTTCTCATTTTTGAGAGAAAAAATGGAAATAGCAACTTAATTTCTTGGAATAGTTTTTACACATCATGGATGATTAAGTGGATGCCAATTGATTTCTCCTCACTTGATTGTCTCCATGTCAAGGTAAGTCTAGCCAGCCTCACCTCTAACTTTCTCATTCCCCTAAGCTTTAACAAACTGAATCTTCCTAATAGAACAATTATGGCCATATAACTAAATCAATCATCCTTCCTGAGGCATGGGCTTGCTTTTACTTGTCTGGATCAGAAAGGCTGAGGATAATGGACCATTAAGAACTGTACTTTCCTAGCCACAAAAAAAATCATGAGGCTTACTGGCAAAGAACGGGTTTTTAGATGAGAATAAAAATCTTAAGAGGGTCAATTTGTTTATAATTTGCTTGGAAGAGTGCCCTTTCCTTTAAAGTCCCACGCTGACAGAATTGCTTATTTTTACTTCAGAACAATTATTTTAAATTAGGACCATACAGTTATGGAATTACTGACACTGGAAATCTTTTATAAGAAAAAACAAATCACCTCAGATTATAAACTTTAACATCAGATTAATAACCGAAAGCTATTTTGAAAGAAGGAAAATGTATCTCTGTACAAGTTAATGTTAAGTCATATCCAAAATCTGGAGAAAGAGTAAACATTTCAAGCAGAATTCTACTTGATTTTTTTTTTAATTCCCCAAACTAAGCAGCATATTTGAATTGATATTTTGCCAAACTCGAATTAAAAAAGAAAAAATTCTCCACTCCCAGTCGAACTCAGCCATTTGCAATAAGAAAAATATGTATGTGAGCCTACAGTTCTAGAAAATGGCAAAGGTGAAAATGTTTCTCCTCTGTAAGCGGTTCATCTCTCAGGTCCCTTCTCCCTATGCAATAATATCAGAAATGAATTTAAGACAGCCATACTGCAGAGACCTGAAAAACACCCTCTGATTACTTATCAAGAGAAGAGTGTGTATGAAAACTGACACACTATTCTATAGAAGCACATAGGAGTTATGCCCTTTGTTCCCCAGACCAGCACCATGCCTCGGTCCACAGTGATAGCCTGTTTGGGGACCACTTTCTCTTTGATCACTCTTTCTTTCTTTGCAGGCAACCACTCAGAAGCGGCAGCACAATGGCTAGAAGCACTTTCTCAGAGAGGCTATTTGTTTATCGGACAGGAGGGCTAATGACACCAATGGGAACTGTTGGTGGTAGATTTGCATCTCACCCATGCATATTAGCCTGGTAAAATCAGGCTTCTCTGTTTCATAAAAGGTCCCACACCTGACAAAGTGACCTGCATTTTGGCAGCCATTCCTTCAATTCAAAGACTCTACCAAAAAGCAAATACCCTTGCATACCAGGCAACAACAACAACAACAACCACAACACATTCAAAGGTGCCATAAGGTGAGTTTTCATTTTTTTTCCTTTGTATATTAAAATTGATAGAGTTAAAGAGAATAAAGTATTGGATGAATTCTGTAGCAGTTTAGAAAGCTTCTGCCATTATTGGTAAAGGGGATGCATAGCCTTTTCAATAGCTCACAGTTTTTGTTTTCTTCTTTTTAATTAATAATGATTCCTTTCAAAAGTTTTGTTAATGAACTATTGTTATGTCTAATGGGCTATGTCTTATCAAAACTGCATTTCTAAGGCACAGCTTCATGGTCTCAAATTATTTTCAAAACTATTTCTTTACTTCCCCAATAAATTCTTTTTTTTATAATTTCATAAATATAAAGTGACACACAGATGGTAAATATAGGACCATAATTTTGTGGGTGAGAAAGCTAAATCCTATGTGCAAGTTAAGGATTTTAGAATCCCAGCTGTTGACTCAGCTGCCGCAGCAAAATCTCCCACATGGGTATTAGTGGTAGCTACCAGGTGCTGAGCTCACTCACCACTTCTGCTTCTAAGAATGACCTGAGGTGACCCCAGTTTGAAAACCAACTTGTTTGCAAAGTATCTGTTGCCTGAAGAACAGAGATCTATCACCCTGAGCCAACTACAAGGAAAAGTTACTTTTCCAAGGCACAGCAGGAAGCCATGTAACAATAAGACTTAAGCTAAAATCCCTTAAGAATAAAAGGTCTATGTCTATTTTGTCTGATGCTCTGTACTCTGTCTAGATTAACAATGCCTTAAAAAAGACTGCTTGGAACTGGGAAGCTGGCAGAGTTATTAGTCATTTTCAGAACAAACCTAAGAACATTACACTGCTGGGAGTTTGGTTTGTTTCTGCATGTAGCTCCCTAGTTGACCCGAAGAAGCTGCAAGTTAAGGGTATGAGGGATCTTTACACCAATGTAAAAGGAGGAAGAGAGAAAAAAAATTCAAAATTATAAATTATTTACACCATTTTTGTTTCTGAAAATTACTGCCCTTTGACTAATCATGTATATCTGTTTAAAAGAATTTTTTTTTAAGTATTGACAGAAAAAAAAAAAAAAGTTTGGCCACACAATGGAATGAAAGAAGCAAATAACTACCATTCCCCTAGGAGTAGGAATTCTTCCTTCTAAATTTGGAGCATGGCTAGCCTGGCAGGGTCATGATGTATTTTAACAGTGGAAAGGTCCTAAGTAATTAGATGAGCACTATAGACAATCTTATGCAATACACTGCACTTTTTAATTGCTCACTTATTCGAGACATGCTGATGTGGCAAAGAAGTTTCTGGGTGTCTTTTTAAAGTAAAAATGAAAAGTTTATAAAACATGTTTTTTAAAGAAAAATGGAAGTAGGTCTTTTACAACTGAAAGAATTCACATTTGCCCATACAAGGCAAATCATGTAGGTCCCTCCAATTTTGTTCAATTACCTGCAAATTCCCTTCCTAATAATCTTGATTCTTTTAATTCATTAATTTACTAGATCTTATTGAGATCCTATAGTATAGGAGGTGTTCATCTAAGCACTGGATACAGGAAGAATAAGATCTATATGGTTTCCTGCCCTAATAGAATTTGTGGTTTTTTGGGGCGCCTGGGTGGCGCAGTCGGTTAAGCGTCCGACTTCAGCCAGGTCACGATCTCGCGGTCCGTGAGTTCGAGCCCCCCGTCAGGCTCTGGGCTGATGGCTCGGAGCCTGGAGCCTGTTTCCGATTCTGTGTCTCCCTCTCTCTCTGCCCCTCCCCCGTTCATGCTCTGTCTCTCTCTGTCCCAAAAATAAATAAAAAACGTTGAAAAAAAAATTAAAAAAAAAAAAAGAATTTGTGGTTTTAGAAGAGGAGAGAGATACCAAATAGATAATTGGATTGATAAGTTAGGGAGTGAGTGAATGAATGAGTGAATGTCAATTTTGATACAACCATGAGGGCAGGTTTTAAAAAAGAAAAGAAAAGTAAATATAAGGCCATGGAAGGAATAGAGAGCCTATACCACCTGCAGGTGAAGAAGTCTTGCTGACTAAAGTGACATTTAATAAGGAACCAAATGACAGGTAGGGTATCCAACTGAAGAGATAAGGGAAGCACATTCTAGGAAACCAGTTCAAACAGTTGAGGCCAATGGAAGAAAAGTCATAATGTTTGCACAAGAGAGTCCTTGCCCTATCAGAGAAACTTACACATTTAAATTTGTAAATTTAGTGTAAAGATGGGACTTGCCCAGTTAAGATTTCTGTGGCTTAAACAGTTCTCAAAGGTCTTCAAACTCTCAAAATGTTTCATCAAATAATTCCTTAAGAAATCTGATTCTTGGGGCACCTAGGCGGCTCAGTTGATTAAGCATCCAACATCAGCTCAGGTCATGATCTCACAGTTCGTGAGTTTAAGTCCCACATCAGGTTCTGTGCTGACAGTTCAGAGCCTGGAGCCTGCTTCGGATTCTGTCTGTCTGTCTGTCTGTCTCTCTCTCTGACATCCCCCACCCCTCAAAAACTAAATAAACATTAAAAAAAAGAAATCTGATTCTCAATAAAAACAAAAATAAGGGGCGCCTGGGTGGCGCAGTCGGTTAAGCGTCCGACTTCAGCCAGGTCACGATCTCGCGGTCCGTGAGTTCGAGCCCCGCGTCAGGCTCTGGGCTGATGGCTCGGAGCCTGGAGCCTGTTTCCGATTCTGTGTCTCCCTCTCTCTCTGCCCCTCCCCCGTTCATGCTCTGTCTCTCTCTGTCCCAAAAATAAATAAAAAATGTTGAAAAAAAAAAAAAAAAACAAAAATAAAAACAAACAAAATTAGCTTTTACTCAACAAATATGGTATTCTATAGAGAATTGTTTACATACATGGACTTTAATTCTGCATTCTACTTGGAAAATTTCAGTTCACATAAGTGAACTTAATAGACTTTGTTTTACAGGTCTGATGTTAAGAATCTTAAGTTGCTCTCAGCAAAACTGTAGAAAGAAAGAAACTGCACATAATATGCACATACATAATTTCAGGGCATAATTTTTAAGATAGGCATGATCAAATAAATAATAGAGAAGACATCTCTGTTTAGTTTTACACATGTTGGGAAATTATGAGCTATAAATATTTCTGTATTCTTAACAAAATTATATCCATTCAAATTTCCTCAGTAAATATGTATTACATACCTATTACCTGCTAGGTTGTGTGGTTGGTACTGGAATTGGAAAAATAAATAATAACCTGCACTAGCCTTCTATTAAGAGGTGATAGCCGAACTACCTGAAAACTCAGAATCTTCTTTAACCAACTTCAAGTTTTCATAGGTATAATTAATATTATAATTTTTCTATGCGTGATTAATAGTGTGTTAAACGCTATTATAAAGAAAATCTCAGAGGGGGCACATGCGTGGCTCAGTTGGTTAAGCATCCAACACTTGAACTCAGCTCAGGTCTTGATGTCAGGGTTGTGAGTTCAAGCCCTGCCTTGGGCTCCATGCTGGGTGTGAAGGCTACTTAAAAACAAAACAAAACAAAACAAAACAAAAAGGCTCAGAAGCAAAGAGAGGAGAACCTTCTGGAGGATGTGGTGAAATCATTCAGTCATGAAGGAGTAGATGAGTGTAGGGAGCCTAAGCAAAGACTACATGTTTTACACAGAAAAAGTAGCATGCATGAAGCTATGAATGTGGAGGAAAACATGGAACACTAAGGTAAGAATGAACCAGGGGAGACTGCCTCTGTGTAAGCAGGATCAGAATGAAATTATGCAATTATATCTTTACCAAGTTCTTAATGAAAGATGAATCACAGAGGTATGACTATAGATGTAATTCTACTTTTTTTTTTTTATTTATATGTTACCATTTATTTATTTATTTATTTATTTATTTTAATTTAAATTTTAGTTAGCTAATATACAGTGCAATATTCATTTCAGGAGTAATTCAGTGATTCATCACTTACATACAACACCCAGTGCTTATTACAACAAGTCCCCCCCTTTTTTTTAATAGCTCAATTCCTGTTCCTCACTTCTTTTTTTTTTAAGTTTATTTATTTATTTTGAGAGAGAAAGAGAGCATGAACAAGGGAGGGGCAGAGAGACAGGGAGAGAGAGAGAGAATCCCAATCATGCTCTGTGCTAACAGCACAGAGGCCGATGCGGGGCTTGAACCCATGAACTGTGAGATCATGAACTGAGCTGAAATCAGGTGTCAGACATTTAACTGACTGAGCCACCCAGGCACCCCGGTTCACTTTTTAATACCCATCACCCCTTTAGCCCATCTCTCACCCATCTCCATTCATCAACCCTCAGTTTATTTTCTATCATTAAGAGTCTCTTGTGGTTTGTTTGCCTCTCTCTTTTTTCCCCCTTTCCACGTGTTCATCTGTTAATGGTTCTTAATTTCCACGTATGAGTGAAATCACATGGTATTTGTTTTTCTCTGACTGACTTATTTCGCTTAGCATAATGCACTCTAGCTCTATCCACATCATTGCAAATGACAATATTTCATTCTTTTTGATGGCTGAGTAATACTCCATTTTGTATATATATAACATCTTTTTCACTCATCAGTCAATGGACATTTTGGCTGTCTCCATTGTTTTGGCTATTGTTTATAATGCTACTATAAACATCTGGGTGCATGTATCCCTTTGAATCTGTGTTTTTATATCCTTTGGGTAAATACATAACAGTGCAATTGCTGGATTGTAGGGTAGTTCTATTTTTAGTTTCTTGAGGAAACTCCATACTGTTCTCCAGAGTGGTTATACCAGTTTGCATTCCCACCAACAGTGGGAGAGGGTTCTCCTTTCTCCACATCCTCACCAACACCTCTTGTTTCTTGTGTTGTTATGTTTAGACATTTTGACAGAATTGAGAGGTACTCATCATGGTTTTGACTTGTATTTCCCTGATTATGAGTGATATTGAGCATCTTTCCATGTGTCTTTTGGCCATCTGGGTGTCTTCCTTGGAAAATATCTATTTATGTCTTCTGCCCATTTCTTAACTGGGCTATTTGCTTTTGGGGTGTTGAGTTTGATAAGTTGGTTATAGATCATGGATACTAACCATTTGTCAGACATGTCATTTGCAAATATCTTCTTCCATTCTGCGGGTTGTCTTTTAGTTTTGTCTTCCCCAAAAGAACCACCTGAGAGGGTGCTATGAGTACACAAGAAAGAATATTTGTGGAGTAGACTGACAAAGGATGCAATTTTCTCCAAAAAAAAAAAGGAGTCTTCAAAATACCTACAAAATTTCTGGCAATAGAAAAAGTTAATTTTATTTTTTTTATTTTAAATTTTTTTTAACGTTTATTTATTTATTTTTTCAACATTTTTTAATTTATTTTTGGGACAGAGAGAGACAGAGCATGAACGGGGGAGGGGCAGAGAGAGAGGGAGACACAGAACCGGAAGCAGGCTCCAGGCTCTGAGCCGTCAGCCCAGAGCCCGGCACGGGGCTCGAACTCACGGACCACGAGATTGTGACCTGAGCTGAAGTCGGACGCTCAACCGACTGAGCCACCCAGGCGCCCCAGAAAAAGTTAATTTTAAATACATGCCAGAGCCAGAGCACACAAAACCATTCTTTTAGGGTATCATTCAAGTTATTATAATAATCATTTTTAATTTTTTTATGGTTATTTATTATTTTTGAAGGAGAGAGAGACATATCACGAGTAGGTGAAGGGCAGAAAGAGAGGGAGATGCAGAATCTAATATAGGCTATAGGCTCTGAGCTATCAGCACAGAGCCCAGCGTGGGGCTTGAACCCCTGAACTGTGAGGTCACAACCTGAGCTAAAGTCGGATGTTTAACAGACTGAGCCACCCAGATGCCCCTATTATAACAATCATTAATCATATAATGATAGCTAATGCATATAGAGGGTTTAATATTTGCCAGACACTGTTGATATATACACACACAAATACACGTGTGCACATATCATATTTTATCAATTTCAGTGTGTCCACATTCTCACATCATAACACTTTTGAAATCCAGATGCATTTTACAATCAATATACTTTTATGATTAGCCATTAGCCAATTATGGCACAGTTATCATTGTCTGTGCAGACCTTTATTTGGTCGTTTCCATGACATGACTGGACTACTGCCCTCCGCCCCTTAATATTTTAATCAGTAAGCCATTTAAGGATTATTTGAGGAAGAAGGAAAAGTCCTGATTACCTGTTTGTCTAAAACACTTTTCTTAATATCTTCTGATAAAATTAAAATGACACCTTCATCAAAACTTGAAAGAAGGGAGTCAGCCACTTGGAAGAAAATTCCATAAACAGTAATGGAACATTCTTTTAAGAAATGCCCTATCACTAATGATGTTCATGGCATAAAAAAAGGAAAGTATGTAGAAACACACAGACGTTAATGACAGTCAGATAGTGATTCCAACATGTTAGACTGAATGTGAAAGAGTTTTACAACTACATTAATAAATTTATCTCACGTATAGCTTCCTTATTTATATATTAGAAGGGTCAAAAAACTAGATATAAGTAGATACAAAAATTATTTCAAAAATTATAAAATAAACAGTAAAAGTGATTTAAAGTAGTATTGTGTCACATTTTAAGGGGCAACATCTGTTTTCCCTTTTTTGTGGTACATCACATAAGTATGGTTTTACGATCATTAGCATCTTAGATTCTGTTAAATATGGTGTATTATTTCATTTCTCACAACAACCCTATGAAATAAGTGATATTTTCCCTTTTTTTTCCTTCTCAAACCCTTAAGGTCAGAAATAAAAGTTTATCAGTAGGGAAAGAAATGGGAGAGAAAGAGGAAAAAATCAGAATAACAGCTTCCCAAAAAGCAGGCAGTGCATCCGCAGAAGCTGAGGGACCTGGGAAAAGTCTTAGCTTTGAATAAATACTGAAGTGTCAGTTAATATAGTGAAGCTGAGACTTTAATTAAGGCCATGAACCCAAACTTGCTTTGCTATTGACACTAACCAAAATACTTCTATCCATGAAGAGTGAAAAGCCATGCATTTTCTTCCAAAAGTAAGGGAAGTCTATCCTGCTTGACCAGGGAGATAAAAAGAACAGTGGCAGATAAGACTAAATTTGCATTTATGATTATACTCCATGAATTCTCCTTGTTTAATGTACCTACTAGACATGGAGTCAGTTCCTATTTTGAAAGAAGTCTGTTGGATTAATTAATGTAGGTGGACTGTACTTGGCTTTCTTCCTTGTATAGATGATGAGACAGAGAGAAAGTGATAAAGAAAGAGATAGAAAGAGAGAGAGAATCCCTCCCTTACCAATAGGCCACATTCCTTGAATAGAGGACACTAATTGATATTTTTAGGTTATTGGGTAGGGCCCAGTGATATTTTTGCCATTAGGGTATATAGATAGCAAGTCACTAAGGCAACTAGAAGCTTCTTCTCTGCCCCCCCACACCCAACTCTTGCCCTCCAGCAATATGGTACAACTTCAGAAAGGTATGTATAGGGTATTTTTTTTTTTTTTTTAGGGAAGGATGTCTTTTTGCTACATCCACTTTTCAAATCTATGTTAACTTCTAATTTCACTGTGCTTCTCTCTCAGAACTCAGTGAACTCACCCCTGAGGCCACTTGCAAACTGTTTCCTAGAGTAGTTCCTTGGCTTGAGCCTAAGGGTAAAAGTCATTGCTGCCAGCCTAATTATTTACAGGAGAAAGAAAGAGGCAGCTCTTTAATGAATCACTGTGCTGATTGCTCCCTGGCCCACTCTCACTTTTACATGTTGACTCTGACCTTGAAGTTTCTACAGAAGATCTATGCTTATGTCTAGTACCAAGCACTAGTTTTCTTTTCTTACTCTTTCAGCTTTATCACCTGATTTCTATTCTCTAAGAATTCCTTAACCTTTTGTTGTTCTAGCAAACCTTTTCTTGATTTCTAATGACAGTATTGCTGTTTGTTGCTTATAAGGTTTTTCTATAATTTCAGTAGAATCCTCAGGGAAGAGGAAATAGTTGCCTGAACTTAGTATTTGGAGACTCTTTTAAATTGTTGAATTCAGCCAGAGATATTTTTCAAATGATTGCAGCCATTCATAGTAATATATTAACTCGATCTATGATAGAATTTGAATGGTTATTTTCTAGATCTGGCTTAAAACATTCAAATAGGTTATAATTTAACTTTTTTTTTTATGGTATGGAGGCATTGGTGCAAAGAAATAGACAGCAATTTTCCACCTTCTAAGAATTAAGGTAAAATTAAAATGCCTTTTGAATCTATCAGTTCCTTGAGAACATCAGATTAAAAAAAATTTTTTTTAATGTTTATTCATTTTTGAGACAGAGAGAGACATGGTGTGAGCTGGGAGGGGCAGAGAGAGAGGGAGACACAGAATCTGAAGCAGGCTCCAGGCTCTGAGCTATCAGCACAGAGCCCAACACGGGGGCTCAAACTCACAAACCCTGAGATCATGACCTGAGCCGAAGTCAGATGTTCAACTGACTGAGCCAACCAGGTGCCCCCAGATTGTTTTTATTCTCTTTATTTCTTTCAAAAAAAATCTGTAGAGAGGAGCCTCATGATTCCATCTGACCACAGACTAGAGCTAGAAAATAGGAAACCAGGACCACTCTCCCTGTCTCTTTGGTGGCACTTTTCTCAAGCCTGACTCTTCTGCTCTCCAGTAGCTTCAGCTTACGTGTCGCTTAGGTACGTTGGACTCCACCTCGACTTAAGGTAACTCACTTGGTAGCTTGTGGATAAAATTTAGCTCTTTCATATTAGTCATTGTGTTTTCTTTTGTGACTTGCAAAGGGCTACTTACATGAGGTTAGAGGTAGCTGTGGTATAGCAGACTGACAAATGAACCAAAAGTCAGAAAATCTCAGTTCAAGAACTCAGATGCTCGCCCAGTCATTAAACTTCCAAGACTCATTCTTTTCCTGTAAAATGAGATTAATAAGAAATTTCAGAGGGACTTGTCAGAATCACATTATGCATTTTTAAAAATGGGGATGGCATTATAAAATCTGTATAAAGCTTAGTTGTTATTATTAATTGGAAAATGTTATCTTTTATAGTCAGAAGTGACATCATCTGGGCATAAGCTTAATGTAATGTAAATTACAAACATAAAAGAGGACGTTTTTTTTCTTTCCGAATTTGAACATAACTGGACACAATTCAAAACATGCATTCACCACCTTCGGGAAAAAAAACCCTCTGTGTTCTGAAAGTAGTGGTTCCACTTCCTTACAAGTAAGCTAAGCAGGAAAGGTATATACAGGTCAGATGTAACAAGTTACACTGTAAAAAAAAAAAAAAAAGAATTAAGTAACTCCTGACCAGACCAAGGGATTTGCTTTCTCTAGAAGAATCTTTCAACCCCTGAAAAGTGAACTTGTTCAGAAGTTCAGAAGTTCAGTTCAGCTAAGTACCCAAAAAATTTGGCAGTTGATCCAAATGTTATTTGAACCTTTAGAGCACATATAATTAGACTGGAAATCTTATTAAAACAGGATCACTGTCTGGTACTATTTCCACAAATTTTGCCTCTTCATATAACCATAACAGAGGACTAGAAACATATGTAAAAGTAATTGATGAAAATTACCCACATTTTTGTGAAATACAGGACAAGACTAAAGTTGGATCATGCTCATGTATAAAGTTCAAGTTGTTTTAAAAGCACTCCCATGTGGCAGCTCAAGAGGGTGAAAAGTGAATGGTTCAGGTGATGGCTTTCTCCTAAACTAAATTGTGAAAGCAGATTAAAACAGCCAAGTTAAAAAAAAAGAAATTAAAAACAGCCAAGTAAAGAAACCCACCAATTTCTTACGTACAGTAAAAGAGAGAGAGAGAATCATCATTCTCCATTTAAAATCCAACTATATATATATATGTATATATACAGAAATATACCCTGGTGCTAAATGTACCCTGGTGGTATTATATTATATATACATTATAATATATATGTATATATTAAACATATGTATATATTTACAGGTGTAAATATATACATAGATATAGATATCTATATTAGGAATACGAGTCTTCTTATAGGCTGATAAAAACCTTGGTCAATGATTATAAAATTCTTTAGAACAGAAATCATACTGTCGTTTAAAAGATATCAGCTAATTTACTCCTTTTTAAAAAAAACTTTTTAGGGGCGCCTGGGTGGCTCAGTCGGTTAAGCGTCCGACTTCAGCTCAGGTCACGATCTCGCGGTCTGTGAGTTCGAGCCCCGCGTCGGGCTCTGGGCTGATGGCTCAGAGCCTGGAGCTTGCTTCCGATTCTGTGTCTCCCTCTCTCTCTGCCCCTCCCCCGTTCATGCTGTGTCTCTCTCTGTCTCAAAAATAAATAAAACGTTAAAAAAAAAATTAAAAAAAAAATAAAGAAATAAAACTTTTTATAAGCTTATTTATTTATTTATTTATTTATCTATCTATCTATTTAGAGAGAGCAGGGGAGGGGCAGAGTAAGAGGGAGAATCCCAAGCAGTCTTCATGCTGTCAGCTCAGGATCCAGTGAGGGGCTTGAACTCAACAACCTGGAGATCATGACCTGAGCTGAAACCAAGAGTCAGACACTTAACCAACTGAGCCACCAACTAACTGCCCCAGAGCTAATTTAATTCTCATCTCCATTCAAGTGAGGACAACATGCTTGCAAATGTAGGATATAAATTTCATTCCCCTCTCTTCCCAAATAGTACTCTACAGCATAACTACATGTTACTATCTAATGATTTCATTTTAAAACACAAGAATAACATGACCTTCAAAAAGCCTAAAAAGTGCTCCTGATCCCTGCGTGAACGCTGTAAACTCTACCATTACCTAGAGGGAAGAAAAAGAGGAAATTTTTTTTTATCATCACTCCATGTCAAGTTTCGTTTTCTCATATTATTTCATTCATCATCAGTCTAACCTTGAATACAAAAATGCTGTGGGATTGTGCACATAAATGATAAATATTATTAAAATAACTGTGCAGTAGAGAAAGAAGGTGTGAAGGCAGAGACTACAGCTTGAAGTCAAGCTTTATTGCTTATTATTCCAAGTGTATTTTGGTAAATATAGGCTTATGACATCCTACTTCTCAACCCTAGGAGAGGGGGAAGAAGGGAGGGACTGAGAGAAGGAGGGAAGGAGAGAGATTTCTGCAGTTTGTCCATCCCAACTTGCTTGGGTCAATGTATCCGTTAGTATTATGGTCACCTTTATATAACAGCATAAACAGGGCTTACAGAATTACATGCAAAAAAACAAAAACAAAAACAAAAACAAAAACAAAACACCGTGTAATTCTCTCTAATGAGTAGTCCAGGCTGGAGATAGCAGCACCACGGTCATGCAGTCCCCAAATTTCTTTTCCCATTTTCTCTAAAATCCTTGCTTCCAATATCTTGAGGTTACATATTTCCTTGAGATCCAACAATTCTCAGGGATTAAAATTTCTTATTAAAGATATTTTTCATCTATAAAGGATACAAGTACTTACTTAAGGATTGTCTTTTATTTCAAAGAGCTTTCTTTGTAAGTCATGCTTTCAAGGTTCCATCCTGTATATTTTTATTTCCACCTTATTCAGGGATACTCCTTATTTCAGTTGGAAACTAAAAAAGGCTCATCTTGGAATACAGATTTACAGGGTGTGAAATAAAATCGGGGTGCCTGGGTGGCTCAGTCAGTTGAGCATCTGACTTCGGCTCAGGTCATGGTCTCACGGCTTGTGAGTTCAAGCCCCACACTGAGTTTGCAATAATAGCATGGAGCCTGCTCCAGATTCTCTGTCCCCTCTCTCTCTCTCTGCCCCTCCCCTGCTAGCATGCCTGTGCTCTCTCTATCTCTCTAAAAACTAACACAAAAAAATAAGAATTAAAATCAGTTCTCTAATAATTCAGCTTCTTAGGCGGGCAGGTGGCAAACACTCTGACTGTTAAACAATTTGTTTCTGAATCATCTTACACAATTCATTTCTGCAATAAAGTTTAAAATTAGTCCTTTTTTCCCCCCAAAAAAAGACAATGAATGAAGAAATCCAAAGTAAATTTTTCAAAATCATGTAAAACAACAGCAAAAATAAACATGGAACACAGAGAGAAATAAACTCACCCTATGTAGTCTTTATTATTATTACTATTATGATGATGATGATGATGATGATGATGATAAAGTACACATGATCTTTAACACTTTAACCATCTTGTTTTATTTATTTTAAATGACCTCTACTGCAAACGTGGGGCTTGAACTCATGAACCAGAGATCAAGAGTCGTATGCTCTTCTAACTGAGCCAGCCAGGTGCCCTCATTTACCCCATGTAGTCTTAATGCAGAAAGCTCACTCTACCTATAAGACTACCCACACGCTTTTAGAAACCCACCAGGGTATGTTCTCAAGGCATATTTTAAGTGGCTATTTGGCCCCAAATTCATGTGTAGTACAAATCCTCTCCATTTAATAATTCCTCAATGTTATTCCAACTTTCAAAGTAATTCACATATAGTTTATATATTCATAAATTTCACTCAAGAATTCTTAGATACAGTTGGCTGTCCCTCTCTTAACACTGACAAAAAAGACCCTAAGATGTGATATAGTAGGTATAGAGCCAGAACTGGCCCTTGAGAGAATAGGAGAATGTCTTACTTATCCTACAGGTACATGTTTACTCATATCAATACCAAAAATAAAAAAATGACCTAAGGACTAAAGCCATTTTGATTTTCCAGGAAGTCTGTCTCCTTTACATCATTGTAGCATACATTTGAGAGACTGTGAGTTTCATTTACTTATCGTCATAAGCACAATTATTAAAACCATCATCTCACCTTAAAATTTACTCAATTATTTTAACTTTATTGTTTAAAAAAACTTTTTTTAATTTCCTTAACTATTAAACGGCCTCTGAGGAAGGCGGTAAATCCTTGCCCATCATCAGTTCAAAAACTTTCTTCATATTGAATTGAGCTAAAAAAGATTTTAAAAGTACCTGGGAAATTTTATAACAAAATGATGTTTTCATTTTCTATTTTGATTATTGATGTGTTCTTTGCAGAATCCCTAGAAATCCTACTGGTGTATAGGCCTTAAACAGACACCTGTCAGAGACAGCCAGACCCACCAATTAACAGCAAATCTTTTTTGCTGCTAAATCCTGGCAGCAGACCCTTTCTGTAGAAAAGAGCCTCCAGAAATCTCATGAACTGCTTTTTCCTTAGAGGGCAAGAGAAATGAACCTCTATATTAGCAGAAAGACAATATTAAACAGCTGCTCACAAGTCTCTCTCCAAAAGCACTTGATTTCTATAATAAACAGAATTAAATTGTGTCCATTTCTGGTCCTAAACAACAGGGCTGGGCTTTCCAATGTAGACCAGGCACATAAAACCTCACTGTAAAATCCAGCCTCTATCATAAATGGGATAGTCTAGGGAAATTCCAGATTGAAATGGCCAGCCAGAGCTTATTAACCAACTGCTTTAAAAGGACATAGGCAAGTTTTGTTTTAATTATTTTTTATCTTTATTCCTGGAAACGAAATTAAAAACAAACAAAAAAACGTTTTCTTTGACAAAACAACAGGGTTTTTCTTCTTTGATTTTTTTTCCTTCCTAATTTGGAATGATGATAAAATTAAAATCACTCCTCTCGTTTAAATGCCAACACATGTCATTTGTGCCAAAGAGGCTTTATCTGTGTCCCAGCCCCATCAGTTAAAATCCGCAAATATGAGGGACTGGGAGATTTCGTGCTTGACCTGTTGAGCGGCCAGTGAGCAAAGAACTTCTATTCTTTCATATGTAATCCCTGTTGATGACCTGATTGCACAAAAACCCTGGTGACAATAGCTGGATTGTTTCCAGGCTCCTTATACCTTCCCAAATTCCTCAAGGCTCAATTGTTATTTTGCTCTGGGTGCCCTGAAAACATCAGAAGTGAGCTCTTGGATCTGTCCACCTAGGACATGATTCCCTTGGTCTATTTAAAGGACTCCCTCTTCAAATACTTGAATCAAAGAAAGCAGAGGAAATAAAGGCAGAGAGCCCATAAGAAATATTTTTGTATGGCAAGAGGCCTGAAGGGTAGACATCTGGGAAGGTCTCTTGGTTGTCTTGGGATTTTCTCCTCTTCAACTATGAATAGATTCGACCCTGAACTACAAGAAAAATACAATAGTCATTTAAGCTTATAAACCGGCACAAGCCTTATGCCTCAGGTTCTTAACCCGGGCGTGAGAACCTAATAAATAAAGAATAGCATCTTTTAAATAAATAAATAAATGGGGCGCCTGGGTGGGTCAGTCGGTTGAGCGTCCGACTTCGGCTCAGGTCATGATCCCACAGTTCGTGGGTTCGAACCCCGCATCGGGCTCTGTGCTGACAGCTCTGAACCTGGAGCCTGCTTTAGATTCTATGTCTCCCTCTCTCTCTGCCCCTCCCCTGCTCATGCTCTGTCTCTCTGTCAAAAATAAATAAACATTAAAAAAATAATAAAAACAATAAATAAATAATAACAAACAAACAAATAAATAAACCTAATAAAGAAGGATAGCTTCCTGAATGAGGACCTGGCCATTCAGAGACAAGCACCACAATGCAAAAAGGCCTATTTGTTACCTTGGGCCATCTGAATAAATGAAAAGTTTAGTTCTAACATGAGCTACTTGCTTAAATAGTTAAAAACAAATTATCTTAGGTGCTGCCAAGTTCAGTCAAAATGTGTTCAACTCAATTACTAACAGGCCTGATTAGCAATGAGTAGAAATCATAGCAAATATTTGTAAAAGTGTGTTTTTTTAAAACATAAATTTGCTTTCATAAAATATATATGCATGATTGGAATATAAAAAAAATCATAAGTGCCAGGACTTTCCAGATCCCTGAGCAAAAAAGTAAAATTAGTAACTTTAAACAATTAAAAATTATTTTAAATAAGTAACGTTTTAAAAATCATATATGTGATAATGACTTTCATATTATTTAGTGATTTTTGCATTTCCTCTTGCTATTATATTTATAAGACTAGAAATACCTTGAAATTAAAAAAAATATATCCTATAGCACTATTTCAAAATTTTCAATTGGGTGACATTGAGAATCTCATAACCTATTTTATTCTACCATAAAGATACTTGGAAAATAAATAATTTATTTCATCAAATCAGTATAAGAATGAAAGACGGTCTGAAAACTTACATACTAAAAATTCTAAAAATGAAGAAATATTCAAGTTGAATTAATTCTATGTCATACATAAACATGTAGATACATGCATAAATGAACAGCTCTTCCCATTATTTGTCCTTTGAATTCTATTATGTTTAGGGAACATATTGCAAATAAATAGACACATATGGAGGAAATTTTGTATTATATTTGTGTCTACAGGTGTGTGCACACATGCATGCACGTGCATGTGACACACGTGTGCGCCATACACTTATATGTATATTTCAGTCAGGATGCAAACGATAGAACCCTTTCAAGCAGGTTCCATAGAAAATGAATATATTAGTGAGTAGGTGGTCCCAAGATTCTCTGGAATCATGCTCAGAAGCTACATAGTTAGAGACATTTCCCAGAAAAATAATAGAAGCTGATCATGGATGCAGACATTAGGGTCTCTGCTACTTAGACTCCAAAAAACTGAAATCTCTTCAACAGGCTGTGCCACAACTGCCAGAAAGATCCTATGAGTGCCTCCCTCTTCATATCGCTCTCTTCCAAACAGAATTCTTAAATAGTGTGTCTGGTAGCATTTAGGTCACATACCCATATTTTAGCTATAAGAGAATCTGGAAAAGTAGAATAAATACTATCCATTTTCTAGCCTCCCAGCATCACCAGATATTTTTCTTGCACATTTAAATTTCAAACGAGAAAGTGCCCCACCTAACATATTGCAAAACTATTCTTCATGCATATGAAAATACAAGTGCCCTTATTCTCAAAGAGTGACATACCCAAAGCCTCATAGGCTTCAGTATCCAGTTCCAAATCAAAGATAGTATCTAGATGATAGTCATAACTCTTCTAAATGTATGATAATGCCATCTTAATGTTTCCTAACTTGTGAACTAAATTGTAAAATATAAATATATAAATATAAATTAATAGGGGAAAGGAAGAGAAGAAAAATATTTGAAGGTATGTAAATACGTGTAAGATACTGCAGGGAGTATGAATAAATACTATATTCCCCATTTCTGGAATTGTTCATTATATCAAGTTTTGATTTTCTTTTTCCAATATATATTTGAGGTTTCTTTTTCCTTCAAACCATTCCTCAGTTGTTCAAGGTTCTGATTTGTGACGGAAAACCAAATTTTATTTCTTAAATACAGAAGCATTGGTGGTCCTTCTTGTGTGTTTCTATCTATGGTAGTCTTCCATTCACTATACCACTAGCTATAATAACACTATTAAGATGAGAATATATCCTATATTTCAAATATTTATTCCTATACCCATTGTGTAGTCCCTCCTTATCTTTGATAATCAGGATCAATCATCCTATCAACATTCTAACTCCCATTATTGGTCAACTTATAATAAGCTTGTAATGATCACGAAGCACTTTCAGCTCCTAGTTCTATAAAAATATAGTTAAGTGTCAGGGAGAAGCATTATTCACTTGGCTGCTAAGACTTCCAAACCAACAGCCATGAATCATAATTTTTGCCAATAGGTCATAAGGAGTAAAAGTAGAGGTGATATTCTGACTCCTAACATCTTTGTTCCCAGATTGTTGGAAGAAAAGGCACCATATACTAATTAGTGGCACATAACATATGCCACATTCTTCAAGGTGGCATACCAGTCATGTCACAAGATTGGTACCATAATGTGTATTCAATAATCTTTTACACATCTATCAAGACAAGCTGCTTTTGGGTGATAGAAGTACATAGCTGGACCTCTAAGTCTAGTATGTCTAATACGTCTATGCTGTAATTCTGTCCCTGTAAAATCAGTTCCTTGGTCAGAAGCAGTGGTTCATTGGCTATCATAAAGGCAGACAAGACATTCAATTAATCCACAGATATTATTCCTGGAAAAGAAAGAATGTAACTTTAAATATCCAAATCCAAACTAGTAATTTATTTCAGTGAGTCCAAATCACTGTCTAATTCATAATAAGTAAGTTGTCACACACAACAATGTGGGTTGTTAAGGGTTATATCAGGGTTAAGGGTTTTGCTGCCTGAGACTTCTATCACTGGCAAACTGCAAATGTAATATAATCAGTAAATGGCTAGATCGTGTTAAGGGAAGGACATGTTGATTTGGTACATATTCTCCTCACTGAAAGCAAGAATGGGCCCATTCAGTATTGGCGTAATTACATTTATTAGTGAGGTCATCTTTTGTATCTGAATATTAATAACCTCCTTCACAGTGAGAGCCCTTAGTTTATCATTAGTGTGGGAAACAAATAGTCTCACATTCTAGGTACATTTTGTTCTCCATCTAAATAGCTCTTCCTTAACATGTGTTGTCAGTAGGCCTCCGTTCTCATTTCTTCTGAGTTTGAGTCCATGCTGAATTATTAATCAGTATCTATGAATGGGTATAAAAGGTACTTCGAGTCTTATTTCCTTCTAAGTGGGCAATGAAAGATATTGCCCAAAATTCTTCCCTTTAGGATATTAATTCTCCACTGTCTTTTAGGTACATCCCTGAGTACTATTCTAACACTGCGGAGGTCCATATTTCTTATATACCATGCAGGATGGTCTATAAACCAAAGCAAGTTCAACCTTTTCCTTCTTTGTTAATTAGTCATTGGGAACTTCTAATGAGATCATAGGAATAAATTAATGAGATGGATGAATTCACTTGATGATGGAGACTTACTATACATGCCCAAATTTATGATTTGGTACATCAGGTAACACCTCATACATAATGGTAGCTCCTCATCCAAATGAAACTCAAATAGATGCTTTGAATTGGCAGAGCCTTCTAATTCCATGATCCAAGTTGCAAGGGAGGCTGGGAAAGTCAATACCTGGTATTTTCCTTGAGAAGACAGGACTTATAAGGAAGAAAATCACCCCAAACATGAAAAGGAGTGTTCAAAATGTGGTGAATAACCACTAAATATGAAAAATAATCATGGCAACATACTCATAGATCCTAGATGCAGATAGAATTGTCATCCAAATTAAAGATATTGAGACAAAGAATCAAATAACGACATATTACATACTTTTTGGTAGAAGATAGTGGTAAAAAAATAAAAGAAAAAGCTAAATTGTCTGATCTAGATATTCTTTCAAAGGAAGTTCAAAAAATCCACTGGAAAGAGTAATTCATTTATCTGTGCTATTTATTTAGAGCATATGACATGATGACTTCATTGCTAAGCACTAAAGTTAGAACATTGCCTGCATTCCAGTAGGAAAGCTTAAAGAATCATATAATTTGAAGTCAGACAGAACTCTATGATACAGACCCTCAAAGCATTGCCAAATATGGAGCTAGTCCCAACAAATGAGGCAAGTCTGTTGCTTACTGAATAAAAGTGAGCAGAGACAGCAAAATTAAAGATAAAAAACTCTATTAAAAAAGAGAGAGAATTTTGATGTCATCACAAAAATGTGTTTGTCCAGAAATGCAATGAGCTATATTGAATGGCACTAATTTCTAATCCATTCCTTCATAGTGATTAAAGAACTTAGTGAGATGTCTTGGTTCTTTCTGGTCTGTAATGTTTTCTAGGCATTGCTTTTGCAGTGCCAATAGCCAGAAACAATGAAAGAATGAATAAAATGAAAATGACAGAGTCATTGATTTTTTTGGTCAACAAATTCCAAGTCAATAAATTATTTCCAGGTCAAGCTTCCAGTCAGGGTGTGAAATGTTTCTCTGGCTAAACTTTTTTTAAAAAGGCACTGTATCATGCATCATCTTATTTTATTTTATTTTATTTTATTTTATTTTATTTTATTTGCTTACTTACTTGGGAACATTTTTTAAATCAACCATATTGAATATAACTGACAAACAGCAGAAAGCACCCATTTTAAGTGTATAGTTCAATGCATTTTGGCAAATGCATACAGGCATGTAGCCACCACCATCATCAAGTTATAAAACACAATTATCACTCTAAAGTAATCCTTTGTTCCCCTTTCTGTTTATGATCCCTCCTCCTGCCTCCTCACCATCTTTTATTTTTAACCTACAAAAACCCCTAACATTTGTATTTTCAATTATTTTTTAATCTAAAAAATGGTATATATATCCTAAACTTCTAGATGGACATTTCATTGTCTCTGCGTCTCTGTAGCCTCCCAAATTTGTCTTCTCATAACAGCTGACAACAGTCTTCACAAGGTTAAACTCATTCTACACTTAACCATTATGTTTGTCTGTCGTGGAATGTTGTTAAATGTGTAGGCGTATATCTCTTTATGCCTGCAATAGGGAAAAAAAATCATTTAAATCTTTATATCCCTGTATTTCAAATATTATTGAGAATTTACTTTGTGCCACACATTATATTTAGTGTCAAAATATGGTGCTGAAAAGATTAAACAATGTCCCTGCCTTCATGTATATTACAATCTAAGGAATTGAATAAATTTACTATAAACAGACCCAATATTCTATTGAATCCTATAGTATATCATGTACAATTTTGACACCAAAAATATTTTAGCTGTACAAAATTTTCATATATGTTATATGCATATAATTAAATCTATATAATCAATAAGCCCTTTCATAAATAATAATTGCATATTGAATTATTAAATTTAACATTTATTGACTTCATTCATTTGGTTGGTTTGAAGAAGTATGATCTGCATGTATATACAAGAGAGTGGTTTTGAAAACTAGTTGTAAGAGTCTTCTTTCATTGAAAGTAATTAACAAGATACATTATATGGCAGCCAAACACTTCCACCAACATCTCTTCATTTTCTCCCCCGTATCTGCCAGCTTCCTTATCAATTTGACAGTTGAAAAGATTTTTAAACGCTTCTGTTATTTCCCATAATATTCTGACATTTAAAAAAAACTGTTAAAGATTAAACTTCATTATAAATGTCTTTCTTCTGAGTTAAAAAAAAAAAAAGTCAAAATCAACTCTACAACAAAATATAGAAATGGCTCCACTGAATGTGTGCAAGCCAGGCAGCAGAACAGGCACAATCTGTATTATATGTTGCTTGATGAAATAGAAATGGATGATAAACTGAATGAAAAAAATATATACAAGCAAAGATGGAATACAGCCAGAGAGCTAGTAAATGGAAGGTTGTAATTAAGCAGGCACCTAGTGGATTAGAGGAAATTAGACCACTGCTGCTGTGTTTCTGCTGCCAGCACAGAATGCTTTTTAACTCAAAATAGTCAACAGCCTACCAAGAGGACTGTAATTATATATTTTTAATTTTATTTCACAGGGTATGATTGCAGACAAGATAGAATGAACAAAAGTTGAGAAAAGGGCCTATGACTATCAATGATACTAAGCTTGATAAGTATATCAATGTGAGAAGAGTTATTAAACTTTAAGTTTAAAAAGTTAGATTGTTTATTTCTTTTCATCGCAGTCATGTGACAGCCAGTCAAAGCCTCCCAGATAAAAATCAAAAGGTAAATATGCGAAGAATTTCATTGCCAGCATCCTGCACAAGAAACATCTGGCATCATAATCCTAAAATAACATATATAGAGAGCAAATGCCTCGAGCTGAATAAATAAATTCAAAGCATCTCAGGCTAGAGTATCTACATTTTGAATTAACTCAGTTTCCTTTGGAACTTTGACTGGGGGCCGGCTTTCACGGAAACTAAGGAACTCAAAAGTTTCCAGACTTGTCTATTAACTCCCTCTTCTCTTTATGCCAAGCCTGCCACCCACCAATGGGTCTATAACTCCCATTCAGTTATTTACTTCCCATGGGCTCTTTCAATGCTAGTTCTCCACAATATTCCCCAAAATGGCTCTGGTTTACTGTCCTTAATGTCAGAAACAAACCCAACAATTTATTTTTTAATGTTTATTTATTTTTGGGAGAGACAGAGTGCAAGCAGGGACGCACAGAGAGAAAGGGGGACAGAGAATCTGAAGCTGGCTCTGTGCTGACAGCAGAGAGCCTGATGCAGGGCTTGAACTCATGAACTATGAGATCATGACCTGAGCTGAAGTCAGATGCTTAAAGCATCTTAAAGGACTGAGCCACCCAGGCAACTCATGAATCTGACAATCCCAAGACTTAAATCACTGATTTAAGATGTTTTTCTAAGAAAACATCTACTTCCAGCAAGTATTATGACAACTGCAGATTGGTGGTGGAGGATAGTTAAAGCAAAGACTTCAAGAGATTGGAGACAAAAATTCCAGAAATCAATGCCTTGTCTAGTAATCTCTGGCCATCCTTTTTTCCTCCTCCCCGCCCCGCCCCCCCCCCCCCCAGCTCCAAATGCCACTGCTTAGGTTATAAATCTGCCTGCTTCCTCTTCCATTGCCATCACCAATTTTAACATTATGAATGGTTTGAGACTGGTTATAATTCAATCAACCAAGTTGCTATTGAGCACTTAAAATTATATAATTTTAGAATTGGAAAGCACTTTAGAGATGATTTAGCTAAATACTTTCATTTAAAATATGATAGTATTGAATCCCTGAGATAAAAATCCATTTGCATAGGGTAGCACAAGTTAAAGCTGGAAGGTCTATGTCTCTCAATTTTCAGAGTAGCACCTTTTTTTGAGAACAGTGAAAATGGAAACAAAGAATCGTTTCATGCTGGTCAATTCACGGAAATGAAAATGATTATTGAACATGTATTTTTCTTCATTTAAAAGAAAAATAATTTTATTAAGACTACGAAGAAAAAAGCATATTCTATACATTATATTGTTAACAGAGGTTCTTTCTGAGGAGGGAGATAACTGAAAAATTTCACTTTACATGTTGCATATGTAGCCAGAATATCCCGCAGTCTTTCAGCCTTCCAGAGTTACCCTTTATTAACATCTTCACAAAATCAACTCAAGCCTCCATTTCATAAAACTGGAACAGGTTCGTTCCTTCTCTTGCTATCTCTGAACCTTCCTGAGATGCCATACAAAAGGGTCACAAAGGAGCACATAGACTTGTCCAGATACTTTGTTTTAAATCCCTGCTCCTGGCTCAGTTTTCCATTACTCAGTAACACCCAACACTGCCACAAGTTGCTTGGGTTTTCTATGTGTCATTTTATCCGACATCTTTTGTTTAATGTTTATTATATGCCTAACAATGGTGTAAGAACTTTATATGCATTAACTAATATGATCCTGAGTACAACTCTATGGATTAAGTACACTTTACCTCCATTTTGGGGCTTCGGTAAATGAAGCACAGAGAGGTTGGTAGTTGTATTGTTGGAGCCTAGATTTGAACCAAAATAAGCCTGGCTACAAAGGCTGAGATCTCAAACATGTCTGTACTGCTTCTATTTCACTTCCAAAGGTACAACTAATATAATGCTGTTATGCAAATCTTCTACCAGATCCATAGTATGCTGGAGCATAATTACTGCAGTGCAAAAAATAAAAAATAAAAATTTCATGACAGCATTGTTTCTAAGTTCCTAGACATCTCTGCCACAAAAAAAAAAAAATCTCTTTTATTTGTTCTCCAATTTCTCACATTAAAAAAAAAATAATGTTTATTCATTTACTTTGAGAGAGTGAAAAAGAACTTGAGCAGGGGAGGGATAGAGAGAGAGAGAGACTGAGAATCCCAAGCTGGCTTCACGCTGTCAGCACAGAGTCCGATGCAGGGCTTGAACTCACAAACCATGAGATTTCACAACGTGTGAAATCAAGATTTGGATACTTAGCCAACTGAGCCACCCAGGTGCCCCCATAATTTCTCGCATTCTTGTTCCCCTTTTAGGGTCATCTTTTCCTCTTTTTCCTCTTGACTTGAATCGTTGGAGCAAACCAGTTTTCTTTCTTGAGTCTTTTTTTTAAATTTTTTAAAATGTTTATTTATTTTTGAGACAGAGCATGAACAGGGGAGGGTCAGAGAGAGAGGGAGACACAGAATCTGAAGCAGGCTCCAGCTTCTGAGCTGTCAGCACAGAGCCCAATGTGGGGCTCGAACTCACGGACCGTGAGATCATGACCTGAGCTGAAGTCGGACGCTCAATGGACTGAGCCACCCAGGCACCCCAATCTCTTGGGTCTTTAATAGACAAAGGACAGCTCAAATATCATATTATTGTTTTGAATAAAAACTATTTCTCTTTTGTCTCCTCTCCACAGTAGCCTGGGCTTTAACCTTCATAATCAAAACTCTATTATTCTGAGTTTCCTTTAAAGTTTCCTCTTTTTAAAAATTTCTACTTTTCCTTTTAAAATGAGACTGTGAATATAGTTGAATTTCAGTTGACATTCTTCTTCCCATTGCATGGATTTTACAAAAAGAACAGATTGTTTGGAAACTAGAAGAAATTATTCTAAAGTTATAAAGTTGGATTTACACTTAATTCTTTAAAGTGTCAATATGGAAATTGACACTGTTTTCTAGCCACTAAAATGTAATACTGTGATACATTCTACTGGAATAGTAAAGAGTCCTTTCTGCTTTTTCATTCTGGGTATAAATGAAGGACTCTACTATAAATCAAATGAACTTATGTCTGTTAAGCTATGGGATATTAGGATATTCATAAAGAATCCAAAACAAACAAACAAACAAACAAACAAAAAAGTTACTTGCATGAATTTTTTTTTCTTCCAACTTTTTAAAAATATTTATTTATTTATTTATTTTGGAGAAAGAGCACAAATAGGAGAGGGGCAGAGAGAGAGAGAGAGGGAGACACAGAATCCAAAGCAGGCTCCAGGCTCTGAGCTGTCAGCACAGAACCCATTGTGGGGCTCGAACCCATGAGCCATGAGGTCGTGACCTGAGCCAAAGTCGGATGCTTAACTGACTGAGCCACCGAGGCGCCCTGATGAATTATTTTAATGTAATAATTAGAAAATGTTCATCTACTATGCAATCATCATTTGAACTATTAAAAAATAATCATCTATAATTATTTAAGATGTTTTTTGCTTTTGATTACTAGCTTAGAATTTGATGAAAACTAAAGACTCTTTATGGAGAAAAGTATACATACATGTAGACAAAAAGAATTTTGTGCAAAATAATGGAAAGTTGATCCACTTTAGGGTCCAGGCATCTACTGATCTCTAGGTTTAAATTCTAGTGTCATGTTAAAATTATTTTTAAATGTATATTTTATATAGTTTATTAATCTTACTTTTAGTAATGAATATCTTTTTCTAAATTTAAGGTGTATTACCATATTTAATCAGATCAAAGTTAACTTCAATTGTAACAAGGCTCCTTATTTTATGTTTCATGAAGAAAAGAATCATCCAATTTTAACTGTAGGATACCACTGATTGTAAGATGTCTACAGGTTTCAGAGATATTAAAAATGTTTTAAAAAGTGCATCTTAGGGGTGCCTGGGTGGCTCAGTTGGTTGAGCAGTGGATTCTTGATTTCAGCTCAGGTGGTGATCCCAAGATTATGGGATCGAGCCTGGAATTAGGCTCTGCTGTGAGAGAGTGGAGCCTGCTTGGGATTCTCTCTCTCTCCCTCTGTTCCCTCCCTTTCTCTCTCTAAAATAAATAAAATGAAAAAAAAATTAAGTGCATCTAAGAATCAATGAATTATGGTATTTCATTTTTTATTTTAGATATGAGTTTACTTCAAATAAATGAATATATGAATAGTAGGTCTTAGAGTCTTTGCCATTTTTCTCTATTATTTTCCAAGAACTGAATTCACTTTCCTTCAGAAATTCATATACGTGTACCTGATTTTATTGTAGACCTATTATTTCTGAAAGATTATTTTAGCATGTCCAACCTTATCCTGCAAGCTTCCGACCTCCTTCTTGCTTAAAATGATATCTCATGACCTGAGCCCACCCACTGTAGGAGATAGTATAAAACAGGGCAGAGGCCAAACAGCCTTCAATTTCTAGAATCATTTTTGTTCTCCTATTACCTAGAAGTTGAATTCTATCTTCTGATATTTTTCAGTTGGCTGTCTTTGGAGTCTAGGACTGAGATGTCTACCAGACTACACCTATTTTGGTCCTGTCTCCCTTATCAGCATTATGTTGAAATAAAAGGCTTCTGAATCTTTGATCCAAGTCTTTGCTTCAATAAGTCCTAACACCCCCTTCTGATCCATCTCTGCCAGAAGTTATCACTAATGCTGACATTAACCATGGGGCTGGCAAGGTTTCCAATCCCAAAACCATCTGGATCATGGTTTTGGAATTGGATGGCTTTTCCTCCTTGTTTCTTCATAAGCTACATTTCATATCATTATCTCCATTTTCATACACCAAAGGTCAAGAGTAAGTAAACCAAGAGAAAGCCGGAAAAGTTTAAACATTAAAGTACAGAAAGCACTTAGCCATACCAACATCTTGTGGTTTCTTTCTGCTCGTGTCCAGAAAGAAACCACAGGTGGGAATGTTGACAGGAATTAGGCTAAATTATTTGTGTTTTAATGTCTTTAATTTGCCAAGGGCTCGAGAAGTCACTTGACTGATAAGATCTATCCAACTCATCAAATGTGTAAATAGTAGAAAAAAATTACTTCAATCTGAAGTATCTTTAAACAAAGGAGGGCAATTAATACTTTAGATAATCAACTTTCAATGTAATTTAGAAACTGAAAATATTATACAGGAGTTGGGCACTAGCTTTTTATACTAAAAACTTGAATAATGGCTAAGAGATTTTGACATAGCTAAGTAAAACCCACAAATGATAAGCAATTCATAGATGTAAATTCGAAGTATTAGCAGTTAAACCAGAAAATCAAATATAGGAGAAATATAATTTCCTACATTATGACATTTATCTAATAACAGAAATATACTAAGAATTTTAAACGTTGAAAGGTGTCAATGCCACTACAGAATTTTTGTGTATGTTAGATCATTGACTTACATTACTATGACTTCAGGGTTTATATGCATGTGTATGCTTTACAGTTTTCAGAATCACAGCAGTACTTGTCAATTCTAAATATATATGTGTGTGTGTGTGTATGCAATATATATATGTATATATATGCATGACATATATGTATACATATATATGCATTATATATGTATATGTATATATATATATATATGCAGTCTATCTTCATTGTTCACAGATTTCATATTTGTGAATTTATCTACTTGCTGAAATTTATTTGTAACCCCAAATCAATACTCTTGGTACTTTTGCTGTCATTTGCAATCATACTCATGCACAGAGCAGCAAAAAATTTCAGCTGCTGGACATTCACATTCCCAGCAGAAATTAAACAAGGCAACACTCTGCCTTCTTGTTTTAGCTTTCATACTGTAAATGTGTCCTTCTTGCAGTTTATGTACCACCACATTTTTAAAAAACATTTTCGTGCTTTTTGTTGGTTGTTTTGCTTTTTAAAATGTTCCCTAAGCACATTGGCAAAGTGCTGTGTAGTGTTCCTAAGGGCAAGAAGGCTGTGGTATGCCTTAAGGAGAATATACATGTGTTAGATAAGCTTCATTCAGGCATAAGTTATAGTACTGTTGGTCATAAGTTCAATGTTAATGAATTAACAATGTATGTTAAGTAGGATGTCTTTAAGCATAAACAGAAATAAAAAGAAGTTAAGTATTGATCAGCTGATGAAAATGTGATCAAAGGCTCACATGAACCTAATTCTGTATTTTTCCCTGGGTGTAATGCTTAGTATTCACTAATCCTTCAGTGTTCAAGGAGATTTTACAGAACATAACTACCACAAATAACAAGAATTGACTGTATGTATGTATGTATGTGTGTGTGTGTGTGTATAATGGAATGCCAAGTTCAAAGGACATCTGTTTTTCTTCAGTTTTCCACTACTCAAGATTTCTTCTTATTTGATGGAGAAGATTCTCCTATTATTTAAGCCTTGGTTGGCATGTAAGTTGGCAAGCTGAAGAGATTCAGATATTGTCTCTTCATAATCTTGGCAGTAAGGGTATAGTCACCTGACGTAGTTTCAGTCATTTGAAGTGAGATATTGAATATTGAGTTAGGATGTGAAGACAAAGGTGTGGTTTTCAATATATTCTCAGTGGGCAACCATCAGTAGTAATAGTATTTGGTCACAAAGACCAGACCAGACCAGACCAGACAACTTTGCAATGTTTCCAGAGCTTGGAATCTTGATACTAATGCTTCCTTGTTTCCTGTCCATTTTCTGAGCCTGATTCACCAGTCTTCACAACAAGATGGGCTGATACACTTCCAATAAATTTCTTTTCTGATAAGTTAGCCAGAACTTGTTTTCGTCACTTGCAACCCAGAATCCAGACTGATGTAACTATCATATGCCAAATGTTACACCAAACACTATCAAGTTATATTGAAAATCTATATGAATTTGGGATTATTTTAGAAAATATAAAACATATATGAAGTAAGTGTATTTCCCTTCAATGATTTATCATTTTATGTCTACCCTTTATCTAATATTTAATCTAAATTATATTGGAGAGAACCAGAATTTTTAAAAGGTACTTAATATATTTTAAAAGATTAATATGTAGTCAATAAAACTATTAAAATCTATATCAAAGGCTTAGAATAACCTTGAATTTGAGTCTAGATGTTAAATTATTTCACCGATAAATCGATTTAATTTTCACTTTCTTAGAAAGACCTTTCAAGATTTTTTACCTTTCTACAATCTTCTGAACCTTAGTGTTTGACATTTTCTCCTGCCAAAGTATCTTATAATTATAAAACATCATAAATTACTTTTCAATTCCATCAAAATGTATAAAAATTTATCTTACTAGGAATTAAAAGTTAATAAAGTCAGGGGCGCCTGGGTGGCGCAGTCGGTTAAGCGGCCGACTTCAGCCAGGTCACCATCTCGCGTCTGTGAGTTCGAGCCCCGCATCGGGCTCTGTGCTGACAGCTCGGAGCCTGGAGCCTGTTTCCAATTCTGTGTCTCCCTCTCTCTCTGCCCCTCCCCCCGTTCATGCTCTGTGTCTCTCTGTCCCAAAAATAAATAAAAAACATTGAAAAAAAAAAATTTAAAAGTTAATAAAGTCAAACAACTCTTCCATAGATGTTTCTTACAAATATAAGTTTAAGTAACTTGATAAAATCTGTATATTGATTTGCCACAGATAATTCAGTGTTTATAGGGTGATTTTCCTGGCATAAGGCATAAAGCCTTTTGCCTACACCCTCTTTCCTATTAAGCTGCATATTAAGTATCTAACACCACCAAAAACATGCCTGTAGATAATTCTTGTATTTTATAAGCTATTCAGTGTCATGGTGCCTTTGGTTTTGTTTTGTTTATTTCATTTTCACATTTCAGAAGTGTTGAATAATAAAACTGTTTTCACAGATTATGTTACTCAAAAATTGTTTATATCTACTTGCAATTTCTCTCATTTCTTAAAAAAGATGGCTCTTGGTCCCACATGTTGAAGTGTTGAAGGCCCCAGGAGGAAGAAATAAGAGTTTTGTTACTCCTAGATTAAGCTTATTACTGAAAGCAGTAAGAATTACTCTTCACATATTGGAAATACAACTGTCAAGTTCTAGAAATAACAGTCACCAACCCCACCTGAGATATAAAGCTGACACAGTCCCAAAAGAAGCCTTGTGACTGCTGAATGTCTTGGCAGCTTCTAAAGCCAATATTTCTGGGTATTTGTAAACTAAGTGAGCATATCAGGCCATCACTGAAATATGCAAGTATGTCATCTATTCATATAAAACCATTAAAGTTGAAAAGGAATTATACCAATGGTAACATGGTGACCAACCAAAATGACATGGCCCTTCTTCATCCACACTGTAGAAGACAGAAAAGCCACAAGGCCAACCAGATATTCTGCATCCTGTTATCTACACTCTCTGGAAAATTGCCCCTTTCACTTGCAATTTTTTAGACATCTTTTCCTGGAAATATATTCAAATTCCTAAAAAATCAGTTTTATGTAACAGGATATTGGCATTATTTTTCCAAATGTTTTCAATTGTCCAATAAGACATTTTAACAAATATTGTTAATCCTAAGTATTGTTAACAAATATTATTAGCATTGTTCAAGTGTCCATAGCACCCAAAGCCATTTATAGATTTAATGCAATTCCTATCAAAATTCCAATGGTATTTTTTACAGAAATAAAGACAACCATCCTAAAATCTACATGGAATCACAAAAGACCTCAAACAGCCAAAGCAACCCCAAGAAAGAGTCCAAAGATAAAGCATTACCTTTGCAATCAACTAATATTTGACAAGTGAACCAAGAATAATCAATAGGGAAAGGATAGTCTCTTAAATAGTGTAGCAAAAACTGGACAATCACAGGCAGAAGAATAAAATTGGACCCTTATTATACATTGTTCACAAAAAAATAATTCAGAATAGACTTAAACATAAGACCTGCTCCCAGAGATTAAAAAAAAGGGGGAAAGCTACTTGACATCGCGTTGGCAATGCTTTTTGAATATGACATCAAAAGCACAAGCAAACAAAGCAAAAATAAGTTAGACTAAATCAAACTGAAAAGCTTCTGCTTGGCAAAAGAAACAATTAACAAAATTAAATAGCAACCTATGGAGTGGAGAAAATAGTTGCAAATCATATATCTGATAAGGGGTTAACATCCAAATTATATAAAGGACACTTAGAGCTCAACAGCAAAATAATTAACAATATGATTTATAAATGGGAAGAGGATCTGAACAGACTTTTTTCCAAAGAAGACATACAAATGGCCATCATGTATGTGAAAAGATGCCCAACATGACTAATCAGGAAAATGCAAATCAAAACCACAATGAAATATCACCTCACACCTGTCAGAATGGCTACTATCAAAAAGACAATAGATAAGAAATGTTGACAAGAATGTGGAGGAAAGAGGAAACTTGTACACTATTGGTGGGAATGTGGATTGATTTCTGCCACTATGGAAAATAGTACAGAGGTTTTTCATGATTCTATGATCCAGCAATCCTGCTTCTGAGTATATGTCCAAAGGATCTCAAAGAGATACCTGAACTCTAATGTTCATTGCATTAGTCCACAAAAGCCAAGAAATGGAAACAAGCTAAGTGTGCATCAGTGGATGAATGGATAAAGATGCAGTACATATATACAATAGAATATTATTCCACCATAAGAAAGAATGAAATCTTGCAATTTGCAAAAACATGGGTGCACCCTGAGGATACTATGTTAGAATAAGTCCAGTAAAGCAAAATAAATACTGTATGATATCATTTATGTATGGAATCTAGAAAAAAAGTCTAACTCATAGAAATAGAGTAAATGAGAATTGTCAGGGGTAGAGGTAAAGGATATAAAGGGATAGTAGTCAAAGAGTACAAACTTCCAGTTATAAGATGAATAATTTCTGGAGATCTAACACATAGCATGGTAACTACATTTAACAATACTGTATTATGTGCTTGAAAGTTGCTCAGAGAGGATATCTTAAATGTTCTTGCCGCAAAAAAGAAATGGTTATTATGTGAGGTGACAGAGGTATTAACTAACCCTACTGCAGTAATCATATTACAGTATGTAAGTATACAAAATCATCATGCTTACAACTTAAAATTACACAAAGCTCTCTATGTCAACTATGTCTTTCTAAAGCTGGAAAACATGTCATATATTAAATGACAATAACTTATATGAAGAAACAAAGAAAGGGGCAATGTATAGAGAATTTCAGATGCTAGATGATAGATATTGTCTTTTCTCTGTGTGGTGACAGTTAAGAATCACATGAGAAATACCCATGAAATCTCTTGGTGAAGAGCACAATGAGAATAGCAAGTGAAAAGCCCTCAGAAAGGAACATGTTTTGCATATTCAAGAAACTGCACGTTGCACAGAGTATTTGAACTCAGATGAAACCAGGAGGAAAATAGAGGATGAGATCGTAAAAATGCCATGGAAGCCACATCATTAGGGCTTCAGATTTTAGCCTTGTGGAGATGGGTGACAACTCTAGGGCTTTGTAGGGAATGGCATGATTTGACATGTTAAAAAGAATCCTCCTGGTTGCGTGAAGAGACTGAACTGTAGTGAGACAAAGGTGATGATAGGTCAGTTATAAGGTTATTGCAAAGGCCAGGCAAGAAATGATGGTGTTTTGGATGAAGATGGTAGCGATGGACGTGGTAAGAATTGCAGTGGAGGTGGCGAGAATTAGTCAGATTCTGTATTGTATTTCAAAGACAGACATGATACAATTTGCTATTGGTTTGGACGTTGGGATGGGACTATACAGAGAAGTCAATGATAACTTTAAAGACGTTGGCTAAAATTGTGGAAACAGCCGAAATGTCCATCAACTGATGAATGGATAAAGAAATTGTGGTTTATATACCCAATGGAGTACTACGTGGCAATGAGAAAGAATGAAATATGGCCCTTTGTGGCAACGTGGATGGAACTGGAGAGTGTGATGCTAAGTGAAATAAGCCATACAGAGAAAGACAGATACCATATGGTTTCACTCTTATGTGGATCCTGAGAAACGTAACAGAAACCCATGGGGGAGGGGAAGGAAAAAAAAAAAAAAGAGGTTAGAGTGGGAGAGAGCCAAAGCATAAGAGACTGTTAAAAACTGAGAACAAACTGAGGGTTGATGGGGGGTGGGAGGGAGGGGAGGGTGGGTGATGGGTATTGAGGAGGGCACCTTTTGGGATGAGCACTGGGTGTTGTATGGAAACCAATTTGACAGTAAATTTCATATATTAAAAAATAAAATTAAAAAAGAAAACTAAAAAAAAAAAAGTGTCCATCAACTGATGAATGGATAAAGAAATTGTGGTTTAGGAGCGCCTGGGTGGCTTAGTCAGCTAAGCGTCTGACTTCAGCTCAGGTCATGATCTCGTGGTCCGTGAGTTCGAGCCCCACGTCGGGCTCTGTGCTGACAGCTCAGAGCCTGGAGCCTATTTCGGATTCTGTGTCTCCCTTTCTCTCTGACCCTCCCCTGTTCATGCTCTGTCTCTGTCTCAAAAATAAATAAATGCTAAAAAAAAAATTAAAAAAAAAGAATAAAGAAATTGTGGTTTATATACACAATGGAATACTACGTGGCAATGAGAAAGAATGAAATACGGCCTTTTGTAGCAACGTGGATGGAACTGGAGAGTGTGATGCTAAGTGAAATAAGCCATACAGAGAAAGACAGATACCATATGGTTTCACTCTTATGTGGATCCTGAGAAACGTAACAGAAACCCATGGGGGAGGGGGAGGAAAAAAAAAAAAGAGGTTAGAGTGGGAGAGAGCCAAAGCATAAGAGACTGTTAAAAACTGAGAACAAACTGAGGGTTGATGGGGGGTGGGAAGGAGGGGAGGGTGGGTGATGGGTATTGAGGAGGGCACCTTTTGGGATGAGCACTGGGTGTTGTATGGAAACCAATTTGACGATAAATTTCATATATTAAAAAAAAAACATAAAGACATTGGCTAACTAGCTTGAGTAATTAAACTGATTTTTACTAGGATGGGGAATTGCAGGGGGGAAAAGCAACTTTAAGAAAGAAAATCAGGAACTTGATTTTCGATACATCAGTCTGAGACATCTAAGTGAAGATGTCTATGGCAGTTTGATAAACATGCCTGGATTTCATGGAAACAGTTTAGGCTGGAGCTAGAAATTCGGAATCATCAGAATATTGATGCTTTTTGAAGCCATGTGGTCCAATGAGGTCACTGGAGGTGAGTTGCTAGATTGACAGGATAAAAGCTTCAAGACTGAGCCTTATAGACATTTTACCCGAACCTGTATACATTATAAAGAGTGGAAGCAACACGAGCAGGCTGAGGAAGACCAGCCTGTGAAGCAGGAAAAAAAAAATGAGAGAGAATTTTATCCCAGAATTCAGGAAAGAAAGTGTTTTAAGAAAGGAATGATGAAATACTGCAAATGTTGCTGTTGGGGCTCGGGACATGTTACCTCAAAATACGCACTTTGATATATTGAATATTTTAAGCAAAAGGAGTTGGAGAAAAGAACAGGAGCAGGAAGATCCCTCTGACCTCTACTACTGCTCATACTTTTTCCCCTGAAACAGCCATCAAACCCTCAACTGAGATGCCTATACCTGGGGGAAAGGAGCATCCTTCTCTGCAAAAACAAAGGGACACCAAGAAGAATCCTAACAAACATCCTGCTACATTTCCTCCAGTTTATTACAATTACCTCATGTTTCTTAATTTACATTTCTCCATGACTGCACTCCTCAACAAACCTAGCATGAAATACTCAGGTCCAACTGTTTTCTAAGGCTTCATTTTCTTATGAAGGCTTCCATGTGGGAGACTATGAGGAGACTTCTAGAGAAAGAATTGTTTTACATGAAGCAGGAAGCCAGAAACCTCCTCTTTCCTAAGATTATGCAGCAAGAAATCCCTTCCCATCCATAGTGAAGGCATCATGACCAACAAAATGATCTGTTTGTCTCTCTTTTAATTCTTCTCGCATCCAAACATGAGACCACTAACTTTACCACACAGAGCACACCCTGCCCCAGGTGTACTTCTCAGAGCTAACCAAGTTCCACTATCCGTGCAAAACTAAAATCTGATAGAGATTAGATTAAATAGCAGTGGAACTAATCAAGGGGATACCTCCTGAATCATCAGGCTATGTTTCAGGTAGAGGATGAGTGAAGTAATTCTGGATTGACTGAGTAAACAAATCAAAATCACTTAAGTTACTTCATGGTTTACATAGGCTTTTTGTAATTCAGAAATAAGTTATATCAATGCTACCAAGCATGAAAGTGGCCTACGGGTAGGTGCTTCATAAAGGTGTTACCAAAATAGTTTCATTTAGTATGTGGATAGTTGTGATGGGCCTCAGTGTCCCTACCCTGATTGACTGTTCAGATGTCTTGCAGTTTACTCCTGGTTTGTTTTTTTTTTTTAATTTTTTTTTCAACATTTTTTATTTATTTTGGGACAGAGAGAGACAGAGCATGAACGGGGGAGGGTCAGAGAGAGAGGGAGACACAGAATCGGAAACAGGCTCCAGGCTCCGAGCCATCAGCCCAGAGCCTGACGCGGGGCTCAAACTCACAGACCGCGAGATCGTGACCTGGCTAAAGTCGGACGCTTAACCGACTGCGCCACCCAGGCGCCCCTACTCCTGGTTTTATAGGACTGGGGCACAGACTATCTCTTAATACTTCTGGGATCTTAAGTCACTTGCATTGACCAACATCTCTGTAATACACTTCCTGAAGGTGTGGGTTTCATCTCCTGTTACCTATCATTTAGATTATCTGGCCCCCAAACACTTGTCCTTTTAATAATACCACTAAGGAGGTACAGAAAGGCATAGTTATCACCATCTGATGCTGGAAAATTGAGAAAAATCTTGCTGAGCATTTTATTGAAAAGCAAAGGAGGGTGCAGTTTTCTCTGCTTTTTCAAGTTGATGCACTTTGTTTCCATTTAAAGGATAAGAAGTATCATGTTTTTCATAAAATTACAAGAGCTCAGTTTACAAGATTAACTATGAAGTTAATGTAGTTTACACTTCAGGGCTCTCATTAGACCACACTTCTCCCAAGGCCCTGGGAGGAGGCCTACTACGTGTGTCTTCCTAAGTTTGTACTTTATGTCTTACAAAGGGCTCCCGAAATGTTAAACAGGCTTCAGGCACCACAAAATCTGTATCCACCCTGCCTAAAAGTCTCCCATTTGATGGACACAGGGCAAAACAAATCTAGTCACATAGTACTAAGTATCATTAATTAGCATTTGTTGAATAAATAAATCCTCATAATTTTGAAAGAATATAATCTCTATTTTGTTTAATATGTGAAACGATATGTTTGAAGGGGAAGTAAAAGAATGAAATTTATTATGATCAAAGTGAGAACCAAAGTTGTAGGTTTATGTCACTTTCTGAACACTTTCAAACTTATTTTAGGATTATTGCCCCATTTTATCCAATAGTTCTTTTTGAGTAGGAATGATATGCTTCATTTATGTGGTAACAGTGTATAGGGTTTCATGTTTTAGTATAGTAAGCCATCAATAATAAAATCTTTGATTGTAGGTCTTAGGAAGACTATTTAAACTGGCATTTCTTTATGTGATCTTAATCTTAGTTTTTGTTTATCTCTAAAACTAATCAAGTAACATCTATGACTACCTATATGTTTGCAAAGCATAGTGACTCATTTTATGGAAATCCTTTCATTTTGAGACAAAAGATAACGTGAAACCTTCATCTATCTACTCTGTCTGCAATGACTTGTCAGTCTTTGATGTACTCATCAATCCTCCCCTGGCCATCCTATAATTTAAAAGTGGTCACTGGGACTAAGACAGAACTTCACTAAATATTGTTCAGTTTGCTCAGGGAGGATAAACTAAAATGAGTTTTAGAAAAAAGTGTTCGTGATTTTTATGTGTATAAATTCAATCTCTCTTTTCACATTCTCCCAAACCCAAAGTAAACAGGCAGAATTCAGCTTCCTCCTGACTCTTTTTCCAAATATTGTTTGACTCCATATCTGGGTTTTTTTCCCCTCAATTCCACAGTTGTTAAATGAAGTTGGATCGCAAGCTCAAAATGAAGAAAACCTAATTCTTGTTTTGCATGAAGCTATAGTTCTGAGAAGTAAACACCCCATCCACATGGGGAATTAAAGGCCTATAAAGCGTGTGCATGATGGGGGATTTTTCTCTTCAGTTGTATTTTATTGCTTCACCTATTGACTTGAACATATTAATTCTCATGCATTTAATTTCTTGCACAGATGAGAGCATTAGGGTGAAAAGAGCAAAATTAAAAACTACTCGCACACATAAAGTATAATGATGCCAATCTCTCTCGCTTTTTTCTCTCTCACCCCCCCATTTCTTTCAAAGCCCAAAGAACTGGAAATAGAAAATGTTATTGATAGGAAACACAGCATATGCATGGACTATCCCTTTGTCTTTAAAGAATGTGAAACAGAAGCAAGAAATAACTTTCCTATTAGTCTCTACAGACCAAAGTGATGAATAGAGCCCAACTGCTTCCCTTGTAAATAATATTACAGAGTTTCTGGCTTTCAGCTCAACTTTGTTTTTGACTATGAGCAGAACTGAACGTTCCTTGGTATTATAAAAATATTCTGAAATTTAAAAATTCTGATTGCTCATCAAATATATTACTGACCATTTTAATTTTCATAGATAACTATGTATTGCAAATGACCATACTTGTAAATCTCTGATCTCTCTGGCTCTTTCTCTTGCAATATGCCTCTCTCTTCTTTCTGCAAAATCACTTAGAAATTTTAGTGTAGAAAACTAAATTTGCTCAAAGCAGCAAAAAAGATATTGGTAGAGATGGGCGTATAAGATGTGTCATCTAAGCTATGAAATTTAATAAATATATCAAACCTTAGTAGGGGAAAGGATTTGAGTCAGCTATCCTGGCAATTTACATCACATTACCCACAATGCCCAGTACTTGGAATAGTGCTTAAGAAGTCATGATTACATAGGAAAGAATAAAAGAAAACCCTAAAAAAATGTCTGATTAAATCATTGAATCAAATTTGTGGTAATCACCTATTAACTTGTGCTGATAAATGCTTTTCCATGCTGTTTGTAAATAAATTTTAAAAAGAACATGAGAGAAAGGTAATTTTGTCACACAATAAGGGATTGCATTTTAATGCAAAAGCAGGTCTCTACAGGGCCATCAGACAGCTTCCTGGAGTGGAATAATTAAGTTTGAGATTGCCGGAGGAGACTGCAATGGTATTTTAGTTTATAGCCGCAAAGCCAAGGGGACCCATTAAAATGAAATAAGTGAAATTGTGCTAGTTCCTTGTAGGCCAAGTACCTGAGTGATGTCACCATCATCAAGGTAACGTACTTAAATGATACCAGGCTACATTTAATAATAAAGGAATCTCAGACAGCCTTTCTGCCATACAGGGTAAAACAGTGCTCTAAGGAAAAGGACCTGACAGAAAATAAGCCATGAATGGGGGGAACAATTAATTAACGAGTCATTTGGGAGTTGAGAGAGCTGATAAACAGTCATGAGAAAGTCACTAAAATCTGATATTAAATGTGATTTAGCTGAATTCTCTTAGAAGGTAATTTCACATTGTGACTTCCAGACAGTCTGTCTCTAAAACCCAGTTTTCTCATCTCCAGTGGGAGATGTGGCGGACACAGCAGTGTTCTGACCCTGAATGACAAAATCTAAGCAACATAAGTGGGACTCAAACTCTTCTGGGGATCCCTACGTTTCAAAATGAACTGTTATACCATAGCCTGAAATAGTATGGCGCACACACGAAATGTTGAGCATGTAAGATTCAAACTTTCTAATAATGGAAATGATAGAAACTAAAATGTTTCCATTGAGTGCTAAGTACTATTACACCCTATCTACGCATTGATGGCACTATAAAAAATATGTTGCGTTAAAAAAATGAATCAGTTAACAATATGGGCACTGATTGCTTGGATTCTAGTTAAGCAGCCTAACTTGTATGATGAACAAACAGGACTTGAGACATGAATAAACCAAGTTTCTTTTGCTCTCTCACCACTCTTTTAAACTGTCTTCAATACAGTCCATCTTTGTGCAGACCTGGAGGGAGGCTCAGGCAGGTGCTGAGGCTTTTTGCACATTCCTGAAGAATAGATCACAATATGATCGTTTTAATTGCAAATAAAATTTAAGTTCAGCAGTCAGAATACCCACCGTAAAATATTTGAAACACTCTAGTCTTGATATAGGTTTAATTCTCTTCCTTGCCCCCAACTAGAAGCTCAAGGAAGGTGGGCTGGGATGGTGCTTAGCGCTTCTGCTATCTGCCACTGGGTCCTATCTTTCCTTTGCTTGCAAGCTGTTATTTGGCTCCTTACTAGATTTGCTTCACGGGAAAGCCCTTAACAGATGATGAAAGCTGATTCTCATGACCTTGATTTTATGAGCTGTGGAATGGTTCTGTTCCGCCTCTTACCTAAAATTCCCTTGTCCTGGGTTGATTTGTCTCTGCTGTAAGTGAACTCTTGTGACCGTCTCCTAGTCCCAGGGTATTACGAGGGTGCTTCCAGCCCTCATGTCTATTAGATCCCTAATAAACAAAACCCCTGCAAAACAAACAAGCAAACACAAATCCTCATGGTATGGCCCACATCTGGTTCCCTAGAAAATCACACACCTCCTTGCCTTGATAAGCCTGGAGAGGGAGGGCCAATCCCAATGAAGCCACCAAAGCTATTTAGTCAGAACTTCTCTCTTCCTCTTGATTTCCTGGTCAGGAAAGACCTCAGAACACATTCTGCTTTAGCTTCCTTTGTTGTGGTCAGGCACTGGTAATCAAAATTTCCTGATTATCTTAAAGATCTTCAACTCCAAGCCTAGGAGCTCCTCCTCTTCAAGCTAGGGATTGAATTTCTCTCCAAAAAAGGATGGAAGAGAGGCTCCTGGGTGGCTTAGTCAGTTAAATGTCTGACTTCTGCTTAGGCCATGATCTTCCAGTTCATAGGTTTGAACCCCATGTCGGGCTCTGTGCTGACAGCTCAGAGCCTGGAGCCTGATTTGGATTCTGTGTCTCCCTCTCTCTCTGCCCCTCCCCTGCTCATTCTCTCTCTCTCTCAAAAATAAATAAACATTAAAAAAAAAAAAAAGAGGATGGAAAAGTCAACAGCTCTCTCCAAAGAAATCTCTTTACTAATCCCCTTCATAAAATCCTCTCTCGAGACCATGATCCTCTTGTATATTCTCTAAGTACACGAAGGTGTTCAAAAAGTACAAGAGTGCATTCTTAGTTTCTTTTAAAATCCCTATGGGTAGATATTTCTCATACTCACTTTGGTATCTGATATTATGAAAATAGAGTCTAGGCTGAAACTGAAGCAGGAAGAATCCAATACTATCACACAGCCTAGAGTCATATAAATGTCATGTTATCTTTGACTAGAGATAAGCTTATTAAGCTTACTAAATTAAATCATTAGAATGCACAAATGAAATGTACAGCTTTCAGGAATGTCACTTGGATGGTGTTGAATGGCTTGGAAATGAAGTGGGACTAGTCTGTATTTGAGCAGGGCCTGTCAAAGCCAATAGTGTTAGTGGATTTTAATCACTGAAGTAATGTATTGCCTCCATCAGTTAAAGGGCAAGATAATTCATTTATTCAGTGAAACACTGAAAATGAAGGGGAAATTAAATCTTTTCCTGTGGAATTATATAGAGGCAGAAAGCTGGGGCTTCAGGGGAACTAAAGGTGTTGGGAGTCATAGACCATCAGAATTTAGAATCTGATACCTAATGCGAAATACACCCCTCCAAAAAAAAACAAACAAACACACACACACACACACACACACACACACAGGCTTAAAATTATTGCATACAATTTCAGTCATGAACTTTAGTTTAGCACCCCTCAGGGACATGACAGTTATTTGTTAAGTGAGGTTGCTGCTTAGAGGAGCAATTTGTGTGTTAGATAACACTGTGGTTACATCCTTTGCCTAACGAACTTCTGTTAGTGGATCCCTTCAATAATTAGAGTCCATAATAGAAACGTTTATGAAAAACAATATAAAGGTATTCCTCCTGGAGTTTGCTCCTGCTCATCTATAATGGCAACCTGGGCTTTATTTCAATCTCCAAATTTAGATATTATATCACAGATATATAAAATTCTATAAAACTCTATGGTGAGAACAAAAATAATATGAAAATACAAAGTAAAGAGAATGAAGATACAGAAATGCCTGTTCTAAAATCACTTTATTTTTGTTGCCCAACTCACTAAACGTACCCAAGTGAAAAACACAAATCTTTAAAATAAAATATAAATGAAGTTTCTATAATTGCTGAATGGGGAGAAATCTTAGGTATAACCCCATCCTATACTTTCTCTTCCTCACAACATCTATACTGCCTCCTGAATATATTAGATGCCCACCTTACATGTGCAAATTAAGCAAACATTTAGTTTAAATTATTACTAAAAATTGCTGTCTTATTTTTCAGTTTTATGAAGGGGATTTTTAGAAATGAGGAAATAGGAAGAACCATATATAGACAAAAGGGATAAATAACTAAAAGGGAAAAGATCAGATAATTGGCTTCCTGCAATTTTATGCCTTCTGTATCTCTTTGGGAAATTTTTCTGACAAGTGACATTGATCTTCATAATGAGAATTTTCCCCATAATATGTGCACAAGTGTCTGTTTGTATGTGTGTGTGTGTGTGCATGTGTATATATATATATATATATATATATATATATGTCAGATAATATTTGACCTCATTCTATGAAACATCTATGAATTCTCATTACTATTTTCACCTTTTCAGCATGTGCTCACTAATTAGAAATTCAATTAGAGAAGTAAAGCATTTGAAAATTAAATGACGTATTCTCTTTATAATGCTGAAAATGCTTTGCCATGTAACACTGAGCTTAACCAATTTATTAGTTTGCATTTTAAAATTTCCTCAGTCTCATTAATATTTCAATTATAACAAAAAATATTTTGTATATATCTAAAAATAACGAGACAATATTTAGGAAGCTGTATTTCTCTCATTTTAAATCTAGAGTCGAAAACTTTATCTAGTCAGGAGACCATCAAATGAATAGGCTCTCTGGCCACTGGTCTCAGGTTGAAGTTTCCACTATGCTATAAGTCAAACCAGATTATTTTAGGCTCCTGTTCCTCAGAAAAGAATACCACAGTCTGAGGACAATGGTGTGGTAAAGGACATACCAGATTTATACACCGGGGAATAGATGAAGATCTATACATGTACATACATAAGGACTTCAGGATTTCATAGATCTCTAGAAGTGGGCATAGATCAGTGCTATCAAACCAACTTTGTCTTTTTATAACAAATATTTGCAAATTATTTGCAAATACACACTTTAATACCCAGAAATGAAGATCATAGATACGAAGATCTACCTACACATAGATTTTTAAATTTTTTTTAAAGTTTATTTGTTTATTTTGAGAGAGAGCAAGAGAGAGAGATAGTGCACAAGAGTTTGACTGGGGGAAGGGCAGAAATAGGGGGAGAAAGAGAATCCCAAGCAGGCACCACGCTGTCAGCCTGGGCCCATGTGGGGCTGGAACTCATGAACCATGAGATAATGACCTGAAATGAAATTAAGATCAGATGCTTAACCGACCAAGCAACCCAGGGACCCCTACACATAGCTTTTTAAATATATATAATGCCCTGTCTGCAATTTAATTATAAGTAATAAGAAAGCAACTTAGGAAAAACAATCTGACATTCAGTATGTATACTTTTAGGCACAACTACACAAGAAGATTCATGAAATAGGTGCTGATCTCTATGTGTATAATCACGTAAATACGAAACTATAAATGTTGTCTAATTCAGGTGTGAAGCATTGAGGACTAAAATTCTATGAACAACTTGCTATTGCTAAAATGATTTTTCTGGAACAGCAGCTGATACTGGATAATTCTGGGTACTATTCTAAATAAAATAAAATGCAATAATCCCTCAATATACACAGTAATTTGTTTTGCTGAAAAAAAAAAACTCTGGAATTATGCAAAAAACTATTTATATCTCTCTCTATAAAAACATGCTTGAATTTCTATTCAAATAAATCTGAACAATCTTTTTTTTTCCTGTGTGAATGCCCTATGTGTCATTTGAAAATCATATGGAACAAAGAACAATTGAATATATAACATTTCTGGTCACTTCTCACTAAAACAGCAAGTTGCACCTACTTCTAATCATTATGAAAAAGAAAGGCCTCAAATAGTATCTAAATGATACAGAAAATGGATGCATGGCCAATTAAATACAGAATGAACATAAAAAGCTATCTAGCAGAGGTTAGTGAGTGGTTTCAAGAAGATCTGCTGAAATTGGTTTGACAAATGATATCAATGCCTCAGGTAGGTATTGAAATTCTTAGGTTGGTCACAGATTCCCCATTTATAATGATTATTCTATGCTCACTTTCCCTTCTAGCTCCTAAAATCATATAAGTAAAAAATACCTGATTTTAGTCCAACTTCTCATTTTATAAAAAACTAAGTTCAAAAGTGAGTTGGACATTGAATAACAGGGAAATCAAATCTTCTAATTTCTTTTTCACTGGAAGGATCTAAACCCACAAACTTGACAATAACAAGTGGAGGGATTTCATGTAAAGCACATGTAACTGGTCATTGAATGAAACGTTTTCCAATGTCCAAGAATCAATGTTCAATGTCTGCAGTTGAAGACAAAGAGGCACTGACTATTCAACATTTTAAAGAGATCTGGTCAACAGCTAAGAGCAATCACAGCCCTCACTCTCACTCCTGAGCTAATTATGGTTTTGGAGAACCAGCCTTAACTTTGCACCCAGCTACTATTCCATCATTTTTCCTAATCTAAGAAAGAGGGTGGGTCAATGTGGAGTAAAAGATACAGGGGCGCCCGGGTGGCGCAGTCGGTTAAGCGTCCGACTTCAGCCAGGTCACGATCTCGCGGTCTGTGAGTTCGAGCCCCGCGTCAGGCTCTGGGCTGATGGCTCGGAGCCTGGAGCCTGTTTCCAATTCTGTGTGTCTCCCTCTCTCTCTGCCCCTTCCCCGTTCATGCTCTGTCTCTCTCTGTCCCAAAAATAAATTAAAAAATAAAAAAAAATTTTTTTAAAAGTTGAAAAAAAAAATTAAAAAAAAAAAAAGATACATACATTAGGTTGTGTTTCTTGCAGAAACTGTAAGCTCTTCGAAGAAAATGATTACTCTCTGTTCCCACAGGGAAAGGGGTGCTGCTCCTCAAAAACTCTGAAACCATGTGATACTCTTAGAAATAGATTTCCTGCAAGAAAGGGAGCCTGGCATAACAGTACTTAAGTTAAATATCTGTTAGGCCGTGGACCCTTCATAGCAGGACAAGAAAATTAAAGAGGGGTGTGTGTGGAAGCAGAAGGAGTAGAGTGGCTTCTCTTCAGTATTTGGCATGTTAAGAATATGTGGATTTCTCAGAGTTCAGGGAAATATAACTGAATGTCTGTGCTATCTTACCAGTATACCATGTATGAGGACTGACCCCAAAGCAAAAGGAAGACAGTGGCACAAAGTTTTAGAGAGACTGCTTGCCACAGGAGCTAAGAGAGGAAGGAAAGCTGAGCTTAAGACTCACCTTCCAGATCAGAATACTTAGAGTGGGGATATTCCCTACCATTCTCTTAATAACTCGCATATGCAATCCAACATAGCAAACATTGGATGTCTGCCACAGAGGTGTCAAGAATGTACTGTATTTGTTTCCTAAGGCTATCATAACAAATTGCCACAAATGAAGCAGCTTAACCCAACAGAAATTTATTAGCACACAGTTCTCGAGTCCAGAAGTCTAAACTCAAGGTGTCTGTAGTGTTGGTTTCTTCTCAAATATCTAAAGGTGTTGTTCATGGTGGCTGCCAGCCATTCTTGATGCTCCTTGGCTTGCAGATAGAAAACTCCAGCTTCTGGTTCTACATTCACATAGCCTTCCTCTCTGTATGCTTCTGTGTTTTCTCCTTTTCTCTCTATCATCAGGACACTCATCATTGGATTTAGAAACCACTATACATGCAGGAGAACCTCATGTTGAGATCCTTAAATTAATTGCATCTGCAAAGACCCTATTTCCATATATGGTCACATTCACAGGTATCAGGGGTTAGGACATATCTTTTTGAGGCCACTGTTGTGTATCTTGAGAAGCTGTATGTGCCACAGAAGGGGATTTCATCACTTCCCACCTAAATAATAAGATAAGTCTTGTCTCCTAAGTTTTGCTCCCAGTTCTTGACAGAGAATATTTTGGACCTGGAAGAGAGTGGTGGAGGATGTATCCCAGAGCCACACTACACTTCTCAGTGCTGTCATCATGTCCTACAGCCAAGAATCTAGTCTGTTCTGAGGAGAGGAGAGGAGAGGAGAGGAGAGGAGAGGAGAGGAGAGGAGCGAGGAGAGAAGAAGGGAAGGGAGAGATGGGAGGAGGAGGAGGGGAGGAGAGGGGAGGAGATTTAAATGTATTTGAGGCCCAATTTTCTAACTGGACTGCTTTAATAAGTGAGAGTGACAGGGTTTAGAAAATCTCCCAGATACTGCTTAAGGAACCAGAAGAAGAGATTTGTTATAGTCTAGATGAAAGCAATGATAGAAGAAAAATAAAAAAAAGAAAAAGAAAACGGCTTCATGTTTTTAGGCAATTGAATATAGACAGTTCAACAGATTAGTTACATGAACTTCAGAGTTTTAAATATATATATATATTTAAAATATATGTTTTAAATATATATATATTTAAAATATATGTTTTAAATATATATATATTTAAATATGTTTTAAATATATATATATATTTAAATATATATAAATATATATATTTAAATATATATATATATATTTAAATATATATAAATATATATATATATTTAAATATATATAATATAAATATATTATATATATTATATTAAATATATATTAATATATTTAATATATTTTATATTAATATTTATATTATTTATAATATTTTTATAATAATACATATTTTATAATATATATAATTATATATAATTTTTATAATAATATATATTATATAATATATTACATATATTAATATATATTATAATAATATTATATATTAGTATTTATAATATTTTTATAATAATATTATTTATAATATTTATATTTTTATATTAATATATTTAATATAATATATATAAATATATATTATATTAAAAAATATATATATATATGAAGTTTGAAAAGGGTAGTCAAATTGTTAGAGGAAGGGGGAAGTGACAGGACACCAGTAATCAGATCACCTCCCCACCCAGAATGTATCCCCACATCCAGGACCAAAATCTACCTGACACATTATCACCTCTTGAATCATGTATTTAAAAATTTATTAATATGTCCTTTCTCCTATCTCTGGTGTTATGTTTTTCATGAATATACAAATACATGGTATTTCAACCAGGATTTGTGGGTAAATCTGAGCTGAAACAATTGCATGTTCTATTTTATGGCCAGAATTTATAGAGGATGAATAGTAAAGTGGTTAGATGAAGAGTGTAGGAAATTTATCTCAAGACTGCAAAATATAACTTAAGTCTTAGTTCATCCTTTGGATAAGTGAAAAGGGCTGAAATTAATAATAATTTCAATATTTTTAATGGATAAAAATCTCACACCATCTAATCAGAAAAAAATCCATTGGAATCTATATCAAATTAAATTAAACTCAATTACATTAAATCTTAATTACTTACGTATTACTGTGAGTAGTACCAAGAAGGGAAAAGACACAGGTCCTATCTTGATGGAAATTAAAAGCTAACTGGAGACATTAGACCTGGAAAAGAAACCTGAAGAATTTAGATACCAGTGTGGAAAAATTTATAAAGAGTATTTGCAAAACAATAACATAAGATTTCAGAGAAGAGAAGGTTAAGGAGGGTCAAAAAGGATGTCCTTTTTGAAGAAGTATAATTTGAAGAAGAAAAGATTTATCATAGGAAAGAGTTGCCAGGTGAGGGAATCATTTCTGTAGATGCAGATTCATTTTTTCCAGACCTGGTAATCAAAAGCCATAAGTTTTAGAAATGCCAATTATTAAGATAAACACCTTGACATTATTTTAGTTTCATTTTAGAGTCTGATATGTTTACCATTATATTAAAATGTACTCACTAGGGAGTGAGTACATCTATTTAGGGAAAAATGATTATTGACCAATTCTTCCAGAATTTTTTGTTATTGAAATAGTCTATTGAAAAGCTTTTATAAATATGAGAGAATTTCTATTAACAAATCTGCTGAGCTATTTCAAGGACACTGATCTCTAAGTATTGATGAACCCTTATAAAAATATGAAAAGCAATTTTTTCAACTAAGATGATGTGTAAGAGCTATGTTTTATGGATATCAATGTATTTTTCCTATGCTAAGAATTTTTTTCATACAATTTGTGGCAAGTTTCATATGCATTCTTATTCTCCATGTGATACTCATAACACTGCCACTTTTATAGCTTCCCCCCCCATTTATCTAATGTTCCTAAGAATTAACTTCCTTGCTTTTTCAATAGTCTCTGTCATTTATATGCCAGTTGATACTTATAAGATCATTATCACAAGCTTGATAGAAAACTAGGCCAAAAATAGAATTATATCTTATTTCTGGTTAATTGACTAAGAATTCGTGTTTATTTAACCAAATATATCTTGCAAATTATTATTGCTAAGTATTTACCAGGGGTTGATACAAGTTTTATAGAGCCTAAAATTCATATGACTTGGGGCTCTATTTAAGAAAAATAAACTTACATTCTTCAAAAAGCTGATTGTAGCATAAAATCAAAATTTAAGGGGAAAAATATTTGTATTAGTTAAGTACCTAACACTTTCATACACCTTTCCTGTATATTCTGAAAAATATATAAAATTAACAAAATTAAGACATACTGTGTAATTTAAATTTTCTTCTAGATTATACTGACCTACATAATTATGTAATCAAATTATGCTTATATTCTGTGAATGATAGCAGAATTTATTGATCCAAAGTATCCTTTCTTGGCATAAGTATTATTTTGAGATGATTATTTTGAGAAACAGCAGACATAGGAGAAGCTCTGGAAACAAGTAGAAGTTACCCTTTTGAAAAGGAAATTTATATTTATAAAGGAAATCTCCATTTATAAAGGTGTCTTCAGCTAAGTACCAAGAAGAGAAGGATGATTTTATTTATTTATTTGATTGTTTTTATTTTGAGAAGGATGACTTTAAATCACAGGAAAATCTTATCATTGGAGAAGGCCTCACTTAAATCTGTATAACAAACTTTACCCTCCTTTGCTTTACTTTTCCTGGTAACCTCTATAACTAGCCTCCCCTCCACCCTCCACACACACACATCCCCCTTTCTTTTTGTGTGTGTGTCTTTAGCTAAAGATGGTATTTAAGCCTGAGTTCTAAGCCATCTCAGAGTTATTCATTTTCCCCTGGATATCTCCCATGTATACATGAAGCATACATGTTAATAAATTTCTGTTTGTTTTTCTCTTGTTAATCTTTTATTACAGCAATCCCAGCTAAGAACTCAGAAGGGTAAAGGGAAAATTGTTTTTTCCTGCTCTACATCTCTATTCTTTGTTTTTCTACATTTACATATCCAATTGTAATTGAGTTAAAGAGCAATTAGCAAAAGGTCAACCCAGCTACCTCTCCTTTCTCCCATTTTCACTTTCCATGTTCTAATATTTAAGAGTGTGTGACAGTATAAAGGCAGGCTAAAGAAAGTAGATATGAATTAGTGTCCTCATTCCAGTCATTTCTCTATTCTTCCAATGAATGAATGAATGAATAAATGAATGGATCCTATGCAACATTTAACACAACATTCTGGGCACAGTGTCTGAAACATAGTAAGGACTCCATTCTTTTCATGGGCTTCAGCTATTCTTAAGAGCCCTTTAAAGGGTCAAAGACCATAGAAATAGTATACTTTTAAGATTACTTCTTGTTCTTACATCAATGTCTTAGTGAACAAGTGAATTTACTATTATTAAAGAGCCACAAATGAAAAAAAATGATCTTAGACTCTCCTTCAACCATGGGCAGTCTCGTACAATGCTCTTATGCAGGTTTCAGATGCAACGAGACTGAAATACACGCTAAGTCAGGTGTTTGCAATGATCAGAGATCTTGTGATATGCTTCCCTTTGAGACATGTTCTATCACCACATCACATACATTGCCATATCCAATTATGATTTTCATCCTCTTAGGTTTTTTTGCAATCTACAAAAATACCCACAAAGTCTTTCTTTATTTGATCCATTCCTTTTTTAGTGCAAAACTAAGACAATGCAGAGAAAGCATAATGAAAATAAAATTGGATTTATAAATATAAAATCCTAGGTCCAGGGTATTCTCCAGGTTTGGCTGTTTTTCTCCTCTGCAATGACAAAAAACAGTGTTATAATCAACATGCACAAATATTGGACAAGCCAAACTTGCCTAATCCGACTGTGAATTTTAGTCAGATTTAATGGGGATTCATGGCCATGACACAGCTTCCTTATATATCAGGGACTTAAAATACTGTCAACTGCACTTTTACTGAGCCTTTAAGTCATGTGTTGAGCATGCGAAGGTGAAGGATTCTATCAATTTTATTCTGCTCTTCCCTTGCCCTCTACATCGCATATCTCTGAATAGATTTTTCAAATAATTTCACTGAAATCAGGATTCTTAGAGTCCCCTCTGGCAGATCTATAAATCATATGCTGTAATAATGACTTCTATTTTCTGGGCCTTCTCTATTTTTCTATTTAGTTTGCACATAAGATTTTGTTGTCAGCCTCTCAACTTCCATGAAATATAAAGTTATATCCTTTAGCATGGTGTTCTGATTTTTTCTGGATCAGCTAATTTTGCTCTTTACTTTTGTCATGAGAGTAATAGTAATTTATCTTATACTCTGTCCACAGCTGCTTCTGAATTTCCAAAATTTCTATTGCTATTACAGAATGCATGTCTCTAACAGCAATGATCAAGAAATTTTTCTGAGCCTGTTAGCTAACAAAGCAATTGCTGGGCCAAAGAATTCACCTTATGATAAGTGGTCAAGTGCTCTAGAGTTGTTATCCATATAAACCAAAGAACCCTTGAGATGAGATGACCTTATAGAAGCATCAAAACCTGGCAAAGGAATAAGGAAATTTAATTGCCAAAGATATATACTTAGGAAGATAAAGGGGGCAGAGAAGACTAAACTATACAGATAACACCACAAACTTCATTTAGTCATTACTGACACATACTCTAGCAGTTCTGATGCAAGCTGGCTGGGTCTGAGGACCCAGAGGGGTCCAGTAGGGCTAGTCAAGAGGGTCCTTGGCTTCACACAGGATGGAAATCAAACTCAAGCTGAGAGGCAGTAAGAGCAGAGTTTATTAAAGATATATAGAGTATAGAAATGAACAGAGTGTCCAGGAGACTCAGAAAGGAAAGAAGAGTGAGTTTGATCTTTGCTTGGGGTCTAGGGTTTTTATTGAGGATGGTGGTCTTGTGCACATGCTTTCTCAGTAACCCAGGAACAAAGATGAGTGTTTAGGTGTCCTCCATAAGTCACTTATGGACAAAGCAAAGGGTCTTGATGAGTCAGTGGTCTTGGAAGCATTCATGATAACCCTGCCCAGTCACTCCCTAGATGTTTTCTATTATGCTGGAAGATTCCAAAGAAATCATTAACTCCTAGACTTCTACAAGCAGGACATACATTCTGTGTTCTATAAGTTGTGTGTAAGACAGGGGTATAGGTCCTAGCAAGAATAAAAGCAAGAAAAGAAGCAAAAAAAAAGCAGTTTTTCATGGGGTCCCCTTAGTTCCCCGTCTCAGTTTTATCTCTGTTTTTTGCTTTCTTTTTTAAAGTTTATTGATTTATTTTTGAGAGATGGAGAGAGAGAGAAAGAGAGAGAGAGAGAGAACAAGCAGGGGAGGGCCAGAGAAAGAGGAAGATAGAATTCCAAGCAGGCTCCACACTGACAGCACTGAGACCAATGAGGAGCTTGAACTCACAAACTGTGAGATCATGACCTGATCCAAAACCAAGAGTCAGATGCTTAACCAACTGAGCCACTTAGGCACCCCTATCTCTCCTTTATTTCTACAATGATGCTTCTGAAATGAGATGCAGCAAGCAAAGTGAATCTGCAAGGGACAATGGAAATGGAAGGAAAAGTGATAGTTGTGAATTGTCCACAAGTAAGTTGAGTGTCTTTTTAAAAAAAATCTAAGTTGGTAGCTGGTACATAGCTTCAGTCCTGAATGATGGCAGATCCCTGTTGTTGTGATTTTTCTTAATGAGAAAGAAGTTAAAAGCAAATTCAAGCTAATCCACAGAAAGGAAATTGCACCTTGTAGAATGACTTATTTGAAAGTATTTAAATACTCAATGAATTAGAAATCTGAAGGAATATTACTTGGCAGACTTTCTCGGGGAAAAAAAAGTGAGTATAAGGATTGTAATGTAGCCAAACAATAAATGAAATAGAGACAAATTCATTTCTAAATATAGCACTTCAGTTTACAAACTCAAAACAATCATTTCTGAATTAAAAAAAAAATAAAAGCACAAGATGAAATTAAAAAGATAAGCCATCGAATCTCAAGGGTCCTTAAAGACTGAAGAGGTAAGCAGAAGAGATTCCACCTACACCTGCCTAAATAACCCAGAAAACCACCAGGGGATTAGCAGAACGGAGTCTCCGGAGCCAAGCGCAGACGAGAGGCCCACGGAAGAGGGTAGGAAGGGCGGCGAGGCCATGCGTGCTCCACGGACTGGCGGGAGGGAGCCGGGGCGGAGGGGCGGCTCGCCGGCCAAGCAGAGCCCCAGAGTCTGGCTGGCAAAAGCGGAGGGGCCGGACGGACTGTGTTCCCACAGCAAGCGTGACTTCCCGTCTGGGAGGTCAGAAGTTAACAGCTCTGCTCAGAAAGCGGGAAGGCTGGAGGACAAAGGGAGGGAGAGCTGCTGAGCCCCCGGACGGCAGAGCTCAGCTTGGCGGGGAACAAAGGCGCTCGCCAGCGCCATCTCCCCCGCCCATCCCCCAGCCAAAATCCCAAAGAGAACCAGTTCCTGCCAGGGAACTTGCTCACTCTGAGCAAACACCCAACTCTGTGCTTCTGCGGAGCCAAACCTCCTGCAGCGGATCTGACTCCCTCCCGCTGCCACAGGGCTCCTCCTGAAGTGGATCACCGAAGGAGAAGCGAGCTAAGCCTGCCCCTCCTGCCCCCTTGCACCTTGCCTACCCACCCCAGCTAATACGCCAGATGCCCAGCACCACAAGCCTGGCAGGGTGCAAGTAGCCCAGACAGGCCACACCACCCCACAGTGAATCCCGCCCCTAGGAGAGGGGAAGAGAAGGCACACACCAGTCTGTGGCCCCAGTGGTGGGCTGCGGACAGACATCAGGTCGGACTGCAGCCCCGCCCACCAACTCCAGTTATACACCACAGCACAGGGGAAGTGTCCTGCAGGTCAGCACGACTCCAGGGACTATCCAAAATGACCAAACTGAAGAATTCCCCTCAGAAGAATCTCCAGGAAATAACAACAGCCAATGAGCTGATCAAAAAGTATTTAAATAATATAACAGAAAGTGAATTTAGAATAGTAGTCATAAAATTAATCGCTGGGCTTGAAAACAGTATAGAGGACAGCAGAGAATCTCTTGCTACAGAGATCAAGGGACTAAGGAACAGTCACAAGGAGCTGAAAAGCGCTTTGAATGAAATGCAAAACAAAATGGAAACAACGACAGCTCAGATTGAAGAGGCAGAGGAGAGAATAGGTGAACTAGAAGATAAAGTTATGGAAAAAGAGGAAGCTGAGAGAAAGAGAGATAAAAAAATCCAGGAGTATGAGGGGAAAATTAGAGAACTAAGTGATACACTAAAAAGAAATAATTGGGGCGCCTGAGTGGCTCAGTCGGTTAAGCATCCGACTTCAGCTCAGGTCACGATCTTGCGGTCCATGTGTTCAAGCCCCGCGTCGGGCTCTGGGCTGATGGCTCAGAGCCTGGAGCCTGCTTCCGTTTCTGTGTCTCCCTCTCTCTCTGCCCTTCCCCCGTTCATGCTCTGTCACTCTCTGTCTCAAAAATAAATAAACGTTAAAAAAATTAAAAAAAAAAAAGAAATAATATACGCATAATTGGTATCCCAGAGGAGGAAGAGAGAGGGAAAGGTGCTGAAGGGGTACTTGAAGAAATTATAGCTGAGAACTTCCCTGAACTGGGGAAGGAAAAAGGCATTGAAATCCAAGAGGCACAGAGAACTCCCTTCAGACGTAACTTGAATCGATCTTCTGCATGACATATCATAGTGAAACTGGCAAAATACAAGGATAAAGAGAAAATTCTGAAAGCAGCAAGGGATAAACGTGCCCTCACATATAAAGGGAGACCTATAAGACTCGTGACTGATCTCTCTTTTGTAACTTGGCAGGCCAGAAAGCAGTGGCACGATATCTTCAGTGTGCTAAACAGAAGAAATATGCAGCTGAGAATCCTTTATCCAGCAAGTCTGTCATTTAGAATAGAAGGAGAGATAAAGGTCTTCCCAAACAAACAAAACTGAAGGAATTTGTCACCACTAAGCCAGCCCTACAAGAGATCCTAAGGGGGATCCCATGAGACAAAGTACCAGAGACATCACTACAAGCATAAAACGTACAGACATCACAATGTCTCTAAACCCGTATCTTTCTATAATAACACTGAATGTAAATGGATTAAATGCGCCAACCAAAAGACATAGGGTATCAGAATGGATAAAAAAAAACAAGACCTATCTATTTGCTGTCTACAAGAGACTCATTTTAGATCTGAGGACACCTTTAGATTGAGAGTGAGGGGATGGAGAACTATTTATCATGCTACTGGAAGCCAAAAGAAAGCTGGAGTAGCCATACTTATATCAGACAAACTAGACTTTAAATTAAAGGCTGTAACAAGAGATGAAGAAGGGCATTATATAATAATTACAGGGTCTATCCATCAGGAAGAGCTAACAATTATAAATGTCTATGTGCCGAATACCAGAGCCCCCAAATATATAAAACAATTACTCATAAACATAAGCAACCTTATTGATAAGAATGTGGTAATTGCAGGGGACTTTAACACCCCACTTACAGAAATGGATAGATTATCTAGACACACGGTCAATAAAGAAACAAGGGCCCTGAATGATACATTGGATCAGATGGACTTGACAGATATATTTAGAACTCTGCATCCCAAAGCAACAGAATATACTTTCTTCTCGAGTGCACATGGAACGTTCTCCAAGATAGATCATATACTGGGTCACAAAACAGCCCTTCCTAAGTTTACAAGAATTGAAATTATACCATGCATACTTTCAGACCACAATGCTATGAAGCTTGAAATCAACCACAGGAAAAAGTCTGGAAAACCTCCAAAAGCATGGAGGTTAAAGAACACCCTACTAACGAATGACTGGGTCAACCAGGCAATTAGAGAAGAAATTAAAAAATATATGGAAACAAACGAAAATGAAAATACAACAATCCAAACGCTTTGGGACGCAGTGAAGGCAGTCCTGAGAGGAAAATACATTGCAATCCAGGCCTATCTCAAGAAACAAGAAAAATCCCAAATACAAAATCTAACAGCACACCTAAAGGAACTAGAAGCAGAACAGCAAAGGCAGCCTAAACCCAGCAGAAGAAGAGAAATCATAAAGATCAGAGCAGAAATAAACAATATAGAATCTAAAAAAACTGTAGAGTAGATCAACGAAACCAAGAGTTGGTTTTTTTGAAAAAATAAAATTGACAAACCTCTAGCCAGGCTTCTCAAAAAGAAAAGGGAGATGACCCAAATAGATAAAATCATGAATGAAAATGGAATTATTACAACCAGTCCCTCAGAGATACAAACAATTATCAGGGAATACTATGAAAAATTATATGCCAACAAATTGGACAACCTGGAAGAAATGGACAAATTCCTAAACACCCACACTCTTCCAAAACTCAATCAGGAGGAAATAGAAAGCTTGAACAGACCCATAACCAGCGAAGAAATTGAATCGGTTATCAAAAATCTCCCAACAAATAAGAGTCCAGGACCAGATGGCTTCCCAGGGGAGTTCTACCAGACATTTAAAGCAGAGATAATACCTATCCTTCTCAAGCTATTCCAAGAAATAGAAAGGGAAGGAAACTTCCAGACTCATTCTATGAAGCCAGTATTACTTTGATTCCTAAACCAGACAGAGACCCAGTAAAAAAAGAGAACTACAGGCCAATATCCCTAATGAATATGGATGCAAAAATTCTCAATAAGATACTAGCAAATCGAATTCAATGGCATATAAAAAGAATTATTCACCATGATCAAGTGGGATTCATTCCTGGGATGCAGGGCTGGTTCAACATTCGCAAATCGATCAACGTGATACATCACATTAACAAAAAAAGAGAGAAGAACCATATGATCCTGTCAATTGATGCAGAAGAGGCCTTTGACAAAATTCAGCACCCTTTCTTAATAAAAACCCTTGAGAAAGTCGGGATAGAAGGAACATACTTAAAGATCATGAAAGCCATTTATGAAAAGCCCACAGCTAACATCATCCTCAACGGGGAAAAACTGAGAGCTTTTTCCCTGAGATTAGGAACACGACAGGGATGCCCACTCTCACCGCTGTTGTTTAATATAGTGCTGGAAGTTCTAGCATCAGCTATCAGACAACAAAAGGAAATCAAAGGCATCAAAAATGGCAAAGATGAAGTCAAGCTTTCGCTTTTTGCAGATGACATGATATTATACATGGAAAATCCGATAGACTCCACCAAAAGTCTGCTAGAACTGATACATGAATTCAGCAAAGTTGCAGGATACAAAATCAATGTACAGAAATCAGTTGCATTCTTATACACTAACAATGAAGAAATAGAAAGACAAATAAAGAAACTGATCCCATTCACAATTGCACCAAGAAGCATAAAATACCTAGGAATAAATCTAACCAAAGATGTAAAATATCTGTATGCTGAAAACTATAGAAAGCCTCTGAAGGTAATTGAAGAAGATATAAAGAAATGGAAAGACATTCCCTGCTCATGGATTGGAAGAATAAATATTGTCCAAATGTCAATACTACCCAAAGCTATCTACACATTCAATGCAATCCCAATCAAAATTGCACCAGCATTCTTCTCGAAACTAGAACAAGCAATCCTAAAATTCATATGGAACCACAAAAGGCCCCGAATAGCCAAAGTAATTTTGAAGAAGAAGACCAAAGCAGGAGGCATCACAATCCCAGACTTTAGCCTCTACTACCAAGCTGTCATCATCAAGACAGCATGTATTGGCACAAAAACAGACACATAGACCAATGGAATAGAATAGAAACCCCAGAAGTAGACCCACAAACATATGGCCAACTCATCTTTGACAAAGCAGGAAAGAACATCCAATGGAAAAAAGACAGTCTCTTTGACAAAGCAGGAAAGAACATCCAATGGAAAAAAGACAGTCTCTTTAACAAATGGTGCTGGGAGAACTGGACAGCAACATGCAGAAGGTTGAAACTAGACCACTTTCTCCCACCATTCACAAAAATAAACTCCAAATGGATAAAGGACCTGAATGTGAGACAGGAAACCATCAAAACCCTAGAGGAGAAAGCAGGAAAAGACCTCTCTGACCTCAGCCGTAGCAATCTCTTACTCGACACATCCCCAAAGGCAAGGGAATTAAAAGCAAAAATGAATTACTGGGACCTTATGAAGATAAAAAGCTTCTGCACAGCAAAGGAAACAACCAACAAAACTAAAAGGCAACCAACGGAATGGGAAAAGATATTTGCCAATGACATATCGGACAAAGGGCTAGTATCCAAAATCTATAAAGAGCTCACCAAACTCCACACCCGAAAAACAACCCAGTGAAGAAATAGGCAGAAAACAAGAATAGACACTTCTCTAAAGAAGACATCCGGATGGCCAACAGGCACATGAAAAGATGTTCAACGTCGCTCCTTATCAGGGAAATACAAATCAAAACCACACTCAGATATCACCTCACACCAGTCAGAGTGGCCAAAATGAACAAATCAGGAGACTATAGATGCTGGAGAGGATGTGGAGAAACGGGAATTCCTCTTGGTGGGAATGCAAATTGGTGCAGCCGCTCTGGAAAGCAGTGTGGAGGTTCCTCAGAAAATTAAAAATAGACCTACCCTATGACCCAGCAATAGCACTGCTAGGAATTTACCCAAGGGATACAGGAGTACTGATGCATAGGGGCACTTGTACCCCAATGTTTATAGCAGCACTCTCAACAACAGCCAAATTATGGAAAGAGCCTAAATGTCCATCAACTGATGAATGGATAAAGAAATTGTGGTTTATATACACAATGGAGTACTACGTGGCAATGAGAAAGAATGAAGTATGGCCCTTTGTAGCAACGTGGATGGAACTGGAGAGTGTGATGCTAAGTGAAATAAGCCATGCAGAGAAAGACAGATACCATATGGTTTCACTCTTATGTGGATCCTGAGAAACTTAACAGAAACCCATGGGGGAGGGGAAGGAAAAAAAAAAAGAGGTTAGAGTTGGAGAGAGCCAAAGCATAAGAGACTCTTAAAAACTGAGAACAAACTGAGGGTTGATGGGAGTGGGAGGGAGGGGAGGGTGGGTGATGGGTTGAGCAGGGCACCTTTTGGGATGAGCACTGGGTGTTGTATGGAAACCAATTTGACAATAAATTTCATATATTAAAAAAAAAAGATAAGCCATCTTAGTAGTAAAATTTATGGATTGCTTTACGAATAGGACTTGGCTTCTTTTTAAATGTTTAGTCAAAAAAATTGCATTCAGATGAGTTCAAAACAACATCCTCTCACCCCACTATTATTTAACCATTGAATTATTATTAGAACTATAGCCTGTGGCTAAAGAACATATCCTTTTAAATTTTTCTTATGCAACAAAGTTGTGAAAAACTAATTAATTCTTCACCATTCCTACTCCAACCATATTCGTTGTCAATCTAGAGGATTCATGTGGTGACATTTTATGTTCCAATTTCAATCTTAGTCACAAAAGCAAGTCTTCTAATTCTGTCACCATTTCATGATAGACAGATGATTTTGCACTCATTCGACCTTTTCCATGCTCTGTTTGATTAGCAGCCCATTCCAGGTCTCTTACAATAAAAGGTAGAATGGATTAGCTGGTCAGAATTCAGAGTATTTAAGTAGTTAAAGCATAACAACAGACCACTGCTGGCATGTAATGCGCGCATTAAAATTCTAATGACTCATTCCCCTGTCACAGATGAGGAAAGGAATAGAAATAGACATAACATGGATCTGTTCTTCTGAAACTAATTATAACAGGAATTTGAGATGGTAAAGACTTCATCCATTCATGTAAATCAGTGTTTCCTTTAGCTTTGGTTTGAAGCTCTTGGAGTTTACCAAAATTCAGATTTTCCGGGTATGGAATCAAGTTATTCTAGGATTGAGTATTAAAAGAGATTTTTTCAGGTGAAAGAACAGAAAGATGTGAAAGAAGGAAGAAAGAAAAGTTATAAACAAAGGTAGACTCTCTTTACTGACAGGCATAATTTAACAGAAAATTAAATATTAAAAAAAAAAAAAGAAATCAGACTCTAAGAAAAAGTTGTAAACATTCTGTCAGCAAGCCCTCTTGATCAACTATAGACCCAAACAGTTAAAACCAGAAATAGGTAAGACCACTTACCGCATGATCTAAAACCCATTGTGCTTATTTCTTATCACACTTTCTTGAGGCATTGACAGACATTTTGCCATGATGGGAATATTCCAATGTCCAGACCAGAAAAGCCCTGATAGCAACAGAATGCATAGATCACACCCCACACAACCCCTTCACTACCCACCAATGCGCACTGAACACATACTGAGCCCCGCCCATGATCACAGGCTTCCCTCCTGCTATCTTGCATGTGTACCCCTAAACCTCTCTCTCTATAAAACTCTGGGTGTCCCTCTTGGTGGAGGAGGGGTCAGTTGTTAAAGCTTTAGCCCATAACCTCCCCCAGATGCTGGCACCTGAAATAAATTTCTCCCTTTCTCTTTTTCAAACTCTCATCTCTTGATTTATTGGCTTCTCTTGCAATAAGTTTATCTGGGTTTTGTTCAGCAACTGTATTGGCAAACCCAGCCAGAAGCTATGCTTTTGATTTGTCCAGCTCCCCCCCCACCCTGCCCCAGGATTCCCTGGGATGAAGCAGGTGGCTATGGCAGCAAGCCAGGGCTTACCCATTCGTTTTCTGATTTAGTGACTATGATAGGTCAGTAACAATTCTATGACAAGTAATGAATATCTACACAAGATATTTCCTTTTTTTTTTTTACCTATCATAGTGTAATACTAGATATTATAAATTACTTTTATCTTACACTATAGGAAATAATAGTTAAAACAATCCAATAAATATATTTGTTGAATTTGTGGAGGTGCTTTGCAATGCACTAGTGATATCACAGAGACTAAACAGAACGTGTTTCCTGTCCTGGCCTGTACTGAGTCTCTAAGTGAGTTAGTAAGAGTGACATTAATCAAATGATCACACAAAGAAATATAATGCTGCCATTTTAATAAGTAATACGAAAGGTACCAGAATATGCCTCTCCAAAATACGCCCCTTTTGCTTATGGATTATTTTGGTCTTTCGTTTTCTTTTGTTTCTGTTTTGTTTTGTTTTGCCATTGAGGACCAGGAGATGCAGGAAAGCTCTAAAAACAGGGTACAAGTTTTTAATTTTCTTTTATGAAGGAAAATTACATTTGTAAAGGAAACTCCTATTTGTAAAAGGCCTCCTTCTCCCATGCCAAGAAGAGGACTCTTAACAACTTTTATCAACAGAGAAGGCTAGACTGCTTAAATCTGCATAGCAAACCTTACCGAATGAACCTTGTTTACTATACTTTTCCTGGTCATCTTGTCCCTCTTCCCCAGAAGCATAAAACCTCTCTTCTTTCGTCTTAGCCTAAGATGGCATATAAGCCTAAATTCTGTTTTTTAACTGAAATATAATGGACATGTGTTCGTTATGTTAGTTTTGGGTGTGCAGCATAATAATTTGATATTTGTATACATTGCAAAATGGTCACAGGAAGTTTAGTTAACATGCATCACCACACGTAGTTACAGGGTTTTTTTTCTTATGATGGGGACTTTTAAGACTTACTTTCTTAGCAACTTTCAAACATGCAATACAATATCGTTAACTATAGTCATCAGGCTGTACATTACATCTCTAGGACTTATTCATTTTATAACAGGAAGTTTATACCTTTTCATGACCTTCACCCATTTCTCCTACCCCTTACCCCTAAGCCTAAATTCTAAACACCCTTTTGGGTTATTCATTGCTGGGTGATCCCATGTACACGTTCATGATGCACATGTTAATAAACTTGTGTTCGTTTTTCTGTGGTTTGGGCCAGTCTAATTAACAGAGCCCCAGCTAGAGAATTCACACATATGTGTGGAATATGATTAGATTTCTACTTAAAGCACCACATTAGTATATCGTGGAAAATGGGTTGATGGATGATAAGGCAACAGGAGATGTATGGGGCCCAGTTAGGAAGCTGTTGAGACTGAGGTGATTATGACCAGGATGGAGCAGAAGATGGTAAAGAAGAAAAGGAGTTTGAGGATACAGGTGATGAAGCACTGGAGGGTTCACAATTACTGTCTAAAACTGAGAGGCAGTTGGATAGTTTAAGAAAAGACGAGAAGTTGTGAAATTTAATATATACATGATTCTGGTAAAAGATAAACAAGACAATCATAAAACTGAGAATTATTTAATCATTCATCTTATCTTTTTTACTCATCATCACTTCAGAGAAGTGGAAGTTATTATTCTTTTATTCTTTATCTTCGATTTGCATATGGGGAAGCTAAACTTTAGAGAATTGAGGTGTCTCCCCTGTGATCACTCAGGTAAAGGGTGACACAAATAGGTTCTGACTCCAAGGTTGAAGCCTGTCTAAGGATTTCATCATCTCCTGTTTGAAATATGTTGGCTGGTTGTTGACATAAGCCATTAGAGGATATCTGTGATCCAATAGGTAGCATATTGTCCATTTGGGGGGATGGTTTAGAATAACATTTTCCAATGTGCCTAGTATTTTATTACTCATTACATAAAAACAAAAAGAGCTCTATAAAAAAAGTTGTGCAATCTTTATTGAACAGTGTTGTTTTAGATTGAATTAGTACTCTGAAACTTTTCACTTCATTGCCTCCACATACTTACCATGGCCTCAATGTGGGTATGTTTTACCATCCCTTGGCTTTGGACTTGATGAAATAATTTTCTTTGACCAAGGACATATAAGCAGAAGTAACAGTGCCAGTGCTGAGCATGGACCTTAGGGGGTCACACATGTTTGTGCTGATTATTTTGCACCTTTGCCAGTGCTGTGAGAGGCAGGGACATCTCTGACTACCTCTCTGACACAAGAAGAATGAGAGACACTGAAGCAGGGCTATCCATTCTGTCTTCAGTCTCACTACTGTGTGCAGCCTGCTACCTAGTAATGTCCAACCGAGATTAGCCAAGTCCCAGAAGACAAACAGATGACCAGAATAAATGAGTGTTATTTTAATCTATTGAATTTTGAAATGGTTTGGTACAGAGCATTTTGTGATTTCTCAGAATCTTTAAAACACTGGGAGTCTGACGGCCCCTCTTTTGGAGGAGTGCTCCTCTAAACCGGCATTAGGAAATACTATGTTAGAATGAGAGCTAGCAATCAGAAATATTTAAAAAAAAAAAACTTTTCACTAAGTCTATCTTAGTTCAGTATGCTTTAGTTTTTCTGAGCAGCAAATGAGCATAGTAATATATGCCATGTTATCAGCTTGAAAAATTGCAAGATAGTCACCAATCACCAAAACTGCGGATAGTAGGTGAAATATTACTCCTGCATTCAAAGAGAGCTACAAAAATATTCCCACAGAAGTTACTAATATGTGATTAAATTGGTCCTTGACTGTTAGCTACCATCACCCACTTCCCAGTCTCTGTTAAAAATGACTGGAAGTTTCATTGAGGAAACTACTTAAAGGAAATCTGTAAGAATAAAGAATGCTGTGATGGCTTCTCTCTTTCCTTCCTCTGTGGGGAGAGGAGAGTGTGTATCTCCACTGTCCCACCACCATCATGTGAAGAGAGATGCCTGAGACAATCATTCATAGGGATGACAGTGAAGTCTACAAGAAAGAAGACTACATCTCTTTCACTAACTGGATCTTAGGCTTGCTGAGCTACCAATCTCTTAGCGATATAGAGCATCAGAGAATTCTTAGGAAAAAGTGGCATGAGTCCCCAGGATTTGGGGCAATATGTGAGGAGAAAAATATGGTACACATTTCCCTCAGGAAATTCAGAAGGTAGGATGCCAGCCAAGGAAGCACTTAATGACAAAGTAAAGGGAGTGGACAGTATAGGAATCAGGCAGTGGTGCACCTTCGTTTTTCTGCACAGCAAATGAGCATAGTAGGATACGTTATGTTTTAGGATGTTGAACATTTCCTATCGATTCAAACAACTTGGCTAAATTTATAATTTTGTTCAGCCAGGAAGCATGAGTTTCCTTGGGCCACTTGATCTGGAGCTGTGGAAGAGTGGCCAGAACCAGTGGGGTTTCACCCAAGAAAAGGGTGAAAGGAGGGCCAGCCAAAAAGTGTTACGTGCAGTGTATAAGCTTACATAAATTCATAGACACCCAGCACGACACACCGTATTGATAGATTACAGTGGTATTCAACCAATAAAATATATGTCCTATTTCTCTGTTGCATTCAAATCCTACCTTGGTAGTATCAGAAGGACTGGGAAGGAGGTGGAGCAGGAGAGAAAAACAAAATTAGGCCTCATCCCTACTGCAGGTACCAGGCTACAGATCTGGTATGAGGAGAGGGAGAGACAAAGCTTTAAAATATATTTAAAAGCAAAAGAGATCATTTTTAAAATAGACAGTGACTATATACAGCTACAGAATCTGCCAGAGATATTTCTATCAGGTAGGGAAAGGAGACCTATATCAGAAGACAGTAATAGGTAAAGAATAAAGAATAAGGCTTTTCTTTTATTTCACTTTACTCATTTAAACCCATTAAAAAAAACTAGCCATACATGTGTATATGAGCGTATGTGTGTATGTATGTCTGTATGTATAGCACCTGTGTGGTAAAGACTTGGCCTTCCTTAGAGAGAGGTCTGGCCTTTGCCCTCAGCTTCCAGAATGTAATCTATGTCTTTGTTGAGAATTGGGGGCTGGCCACACTGGATCTTACTGTGGGACTGGGCATCCTAGAAAAACCAACCACATGATTTAGGGTAGGCACTCTGAGTCACATGGTATCAGTTGACCTGGTATTAGGGGTTGACTGTTTGTGTTTCCCCAAACTTCATATGGTGAAGCCCTAATGCCTAGTATTTGGAGATGGGGCTTTTGGGAGATAATTAGGGTTAGAGAAGTTAATGTGGGTACAGCCCTGGTCTGATGAGATTAGTGACTTTATAAGAAGAGACACTAAAGAGCTCTATCTCTGTGAACACACAGCAACAGGGTAGCTACCAACAAGCCAAGAGAAGAGGCTTCAGAATAAAACCCACCTTACCAACATCCTGAGCCTTAACTTTTCAGCTTTCAGAACTATAAAAAATAAATGTCTGTTGTTAAAGCCACATAGTCTATGATATTTTGCTACAGAAGTCCAAGCAGAGTAATACACGTGGTGACTGAGTTAAACTGCATGGGCAACAAACAAGTGAAGCCTCAATAAAAACTGTGGACACTGAAACTCAGGTGAACTGCCTTACTTGCCAATGCTTGGAGTATGCTGTCACATACCAATGACAGGAGAGTGACTCGTCCAAAAGGCAAGGGAAGCTTCATGATAGATACCTCCCAGATTCTGCCCAATGCATCTCTCCCTTTGGCTGATTTTTTACTTTGTATTATTTCCCTGCAATAATTCATAACCATGAGTATGCTAGCATTCAGTGAGTTCTTTGAGTTCTTCTACCAAATTATTGAGATCAATAGTGTTGGTATGATGAAACTGATGGTTTTGGTTACTCCCACAATTTGCAGTCGATGTCGGAAGTCTTGGCCAGAGTTAGCAGTCTGGAGGACTGTGTCCTCAAAACTTACAGTTTGGCTAACTCTGTAAGAATATTTTTCAGTCTAATGGAATTCACATAAGTAATGTTGTCAATACAACTGATCTGATTAACACATTACTCATGTATATTTTTCTGATATACCAAACAAAAAGTAATACATGTCACTTTAGAAAATTTTAGGTAATAAAATAGAAAATAAGAAAGAAAATTAAAATCATCAGAAATCATACCATCCAGATATAATGCAATATGAGCATGTTAACATATTAGTGTATTAATTTATATATTCTGGGTCACATGAGATAATATTACTGAAATATTGCTCTGCAGAAAGGTTGAACTACCTCCTAGGCACGGTTGGATTCCTAGGCTCAAATAATGTCATGTTCTAATATCTTTATTTGTTTACTTGTTATGCTCTTCTTTCTTCTATATGTAAACTTTATTCTCAGACTTGACCCAGTGATAAGATGCCTGCAGTCTCTAACTTCATATATTCTCAGGTTCAATTTCAGGAGAAAAGCTTCTGTACTAGTAACCCTGGGAACATCCTAAGATCTGAATGGATCCTCACAAGACACATGCCCAGCCATGAAGTACTGATTGGTTTGAGCCTAGATTACATGTTTCATCACCGGGGTACAGGCTGGAGTCTCTAAATAACTTTCAGGGCCTTTGTCAGAAGAGGGGGAAATAACTGTTGGAAAGTTCAAGCAAAAATCAATCAATGAATCAATCAATGGTTCATCACATTATACTTATAGACTATTAGTATTAGTATTATAGGCCACTAGCATTTCTCTATGAGCTATTTACAAAATTCACCAAAAATTTGTAGAGTTTCTTTGGGGAATGTTTTTTAAAAAAGTAAGGTATTGGGGCGCCTGGGTGGCTCAGTTGGTTAAGCATCTGACTTCAGCTCAGGTCACGATCTCACGGTCCATGAGTTCAAGCCCCGCGTCAGGCTCTGGGCTGATGGCTCAGAGCCTGGAGCCTGCTTCAGATTCTGTGTCTCCCTCTCTCTGACCCTCCCCCATTCATGCTCTGTCTCTCTCTGTCTCAAAAATAAATAAACATTAAAAAAAGTAAGGTATTAAGGTAATACATTTTTGTCTGTTATATTTCTTAAACATATAATTACTTCCCAATTTTTCATGTACATTTAATTCGAATAATTTTTTCATATATAGAAATTTTTCTAAGGGACCAAAACTGAACATCTTTTGTAACTTCTTTCATTTTTTTTTTCTTAAAGTCCTCCCTGTAATAAAAATTTACCTGTTGGGGGCACCTGGCTGGCTCAGTTGGCAAAGCATGAGACTTTAATCTCAGGGTAGTGAGTTCAAGTCCCACATTGGGCATAGGGCCCAGTTAAAAAAAATGTTTTTTAAAAAATCACCTATATATTCTCATATTGTTTATTGTATTATTTTTGCATTTTGTTTTGTATTGTATATTTTTGAATAGTAATTTCATACTTGTTTATTGTTTTCTGTATAACATACAAAGAAAAACACATTGGCATGCTGAAAGAGTACTGCATATCTTCCTGAAATTTGACCTGCCTGGTTTTTGCTGTTTGAAAATGCACAGAACTGTGTAAACTGTTCATATCCTTTAATAAAAAATTAAAGAATCCTGTCATACTGTAGAAACCTAAGAATTGTGCTTCTTCCACATTGTTTGCAAAGACCAGCTGTCCATAGAGCTTTGCAACCACAGATCTTACCAATTCCCATCATGACAAGGGATGAATTCCTAATGACTGTATAGTGTGTTTTGTGGTCATGTTTGCTATTATTTGACAGTCTAAGGTCATTCCTCAGAAGGGAGAGGAAATAATCCATTGGATAAAGATTTTATCTTATCTCCTAGTTATAGAGCCTTTTACTCTTGTCTTTTTCTTATTTGGATTTCCTCAAAATTCAGCACCTTGCAATATCCTGGAATCACACCAGGAAACAATCCTGAAAATACTGGAAGACAGGAGCAGAGTAGGAAAATTTTGTCTCATTGTCTGGAACAAGACCATTGCCTCTGATACCTCTTAAATAGCAGAAGGAGACTGTCAAGATCCTCTCAGTTAAAACATTCCCAAGGGCTTCACTAAAATGCCATAGTCTTCTAAATAGCATGACTTTCTGACTAATTTGTAGCCATCTGTTTTCTATCTTTTTCTTGATTGGTGGGGCCTGTGAGAATTAGCACCATCTAATTCTATGGGAGCATTGGAGAAACCCAGTGAAATGGTTTAAACGATGATTGTAATAAATGTATATGTGCAACAGGGGCCTAATTGAAGGGCCAGATATTGAGTACACTATGAATTCTGTACTTCTTTTAATGCAAAAATGAAAAGTCTCCTTAGAAAAAGTGTGAAAGGACCCTAAATTCTGGCAGGTAACCTAGGAACCCACAAAAATCTATGCATGAGATTTACATTCAAACAAGCTTCATATACTGTGACAATTACCTTTTACCTAGTTCTTAAACTTGTCCACTTTATCACTCTGGCCATTTTATTATTTTTTTTAAATTTACTTATTTTGATGAGAGAGCGAGGGGGGGGGGTGTGTAGGGGCGGAGAGAAAGAGAGAGAGAGAATCCCAGGCAGGCTCAGCACTGTCAAGAAAGACCCTGACACGGGGCTTAATCTCACAAAATGTGAGATCATGACCTGAGCCAAGATCAAGATTTGGACGCTCAACAGACCAAGCCACCCAGGTGCCCCTCACAATTGCCATTTTAGAATGAAGCCACCATCATGCCTCAATTGTATTACTGTACTACGATCCATGCTGCCCCACCCAATCCATGTCCAATCTTGCCATTTTCCTCCTTTTCATTGTAACATGAGTGAAAGAAAGATCTTCCTAAACATCGATCTTAAAATAGCTTTCCATTTCAGGGATTTGTCTTTGCTCTTTCTATGAAATCTAAACATCTTAAAATGACCCCAGTGTCCTCATGATCTGGCTAACCTCTCCAGTTTTCTCTCTTCCCAGTCTCCTGGCATATGCAATTTAGCCATACTGAAGCTTTCGAATGACACACACTCTTATTCCCCAAGTCTTGCTTCAGGCTTTTCTTTCCTCTTTGAATATCATATTCTCCTTGCAGCCATATGTCTTATCTTGCATTTTACTAGTTTAAGGAGAGATGATTCTTTAAATCTTATCCATCAGACACTCCAAGTTAGGGTTAGCTGCCTCTCCTTTGTGGGCCTGAATATCTAATATTCCTTAGCATATCACTCTGTATTACTATTACCTGTTTTCAGTTTTGTTTGGGGTTTTTGGTCATACTTAACTATGAACTTCTTAGGCAGAGACTGGAGCTTTTGTCTTTATCAACCCTGTCCTGATGTAAACCAGATTTTTGGTCATTATTTATGTCCTGACAACAGAGAACTCACCCTGTGTTTGGCAAAAGGAAAGTTGTCATCTCAAACATCTTCAGTCGAGGAGGCAGCTGATGGTAATGTCCTCTAATCTAACCTGAGGAAATCTGCCTGAAGTGCCTTATTGAGAAGGCTAGAAGAGACCTGTAGATGTCAATTCATACAGGAGTGTGCAACATTAAAGTTGGTAAAAAAGAAAGAAAAAATAGAAACCTAGGTAGAAGGGACCAAAAATGGGTCAAAGCATCAGAGCAATGAAGAGGTCGGGAAAAAAGAAGTTTTAGAAGTACCATAGAATGTAGAGGTGCCTACGTAGGATCTTGTGAGGAAAAGGAAGAGATCCAGGTGTGCTTGGAACTCCAGTGATTGCACCAGGTGATGCTCAGAGATAAAGACAATGTTTACCTTTATTGCCTTTGTCATCCATATTCTTTGAATAACATAAGATGCGATGGTATGGCTGTAAGGGAAGCAAGTAATATCTATGTGTGTAATTAAAAATTGGCCCTATTTCATAATAATCATATAGCTTCTAGCATTTACTAGCATTCACTTAAGGCCAGACAAGGTGTGAAATACTTTGTGTGCATCATCACAATTAAGGTAGGCTGAATAATGGCTCCTAAATTTATCTACATCCTAATCCCAGAACCTGTGAATATTTCATTATCTAGTAAAAGGGACTTTGAAGATGTGATTAAATTAAGTATCTTGAAATGGGAAAATGATCCTGGATTATCCTTGTGGGTCCTAAATATAATCACCAGGAAGCCACCAGACATTGAAAAAAGCAGGAAACAGATTCTCCCCACTGAGCCTCTAGAAGGAACCCACCTGACCAACACTTTGATTTTAACCCAGTGAAACCAATATAGGACACTCGAGTCTAGAAATGTAGGAGAATCAACTTGTGTATTTATGTCACTAAGTTTGTGGTAAATTGTCACAGCAGCAACAGGAAACTCACCCACCACTTAGTTCTCACAACTACTCAAACCATTACTGGAAGCACAGAGAAGTTGAATAAATTGACAGAAGCACGATTCAACTCAGGCAGTCTGATTCCAAATGCCTTGCCCTCAAACCACTACACTGCATTCCATGGCAAGAAAACCTCCTGAGTACGTATTCGTGGTCGGTCCAACCACATGCGGGTTTTTGATTAACCAATGTAACAAGTATACAAAAATGGAAATGTACATTTTGGGGAAATTTTTTTGGAAATGGTTTCAGTTACTTTTATGTTTCAGTTTCCAGACTGATTCCCACGTTAAGATAATGATTCCTTCTATTTTATTAAAGATTTTTAAAAACTATCCTAAGACATATTAACTCATTTGTGGTTATAATCATATTGTTATTATATTTACATAAACAATACACTCAACTGTAACTAATGCATGATTCCATTCCAAACAAAAAAAGATATTAAAAAAATTCCTGATGTGCATAGTTGAGTACTAGAAACTTGAACCTGTAAGTTAGGAGACATGAATTTCAGCATCAGATTTGCTTCTTAGAGTATAACCTTGAACAAGCAATTTAACCTCTCTTGATTCCCTTATCTATAAAATGTGTCATTTGCCCTATCAGCCACCTTTCTTTTCTAAGATTCTATGAGTCTGTGATTCAATTTTCTCCTCAGTGGTGACACTGGATTTTTCCATATAAAAAGTTATATTTTGCCCTGTCCTGAGCATATTGCTTATAGTTTGCTTCTACACAGAAATCCATCCTTTGGCCTATTAACAACTGCTTTGGTCTGTTGGGAACTCTGATTTAGTAGCAGACTGAGACATTTTTAGTGACACTATCTGCATAGCCAAAATTTGGTAGAGGTGGTAGGGGAGCATTTATTTGGTGATTAGCATCTAACAAGTACTTTTGCAGATTATCTCTAATCCTTGCAAAGACCCTTCAAAATAAGTGCATCCTCCTAATGAAATAATGAAGAATTTGTCAGATAGTAAATAATTTAACAGGATCTTTAAGTTAATAAGTGGCAAATATTGTTATCCCAAATCCTTGTCTTTCCCACAACTCATAATATATGATATAAAAATAATAGTTTCTGTATGTTGAACACCGTGTAAGGTTTTATTTTCTAAAGATGTTTACACAGGGGCACCTGGGTGGCTCAGTCGGTTGAGTGTCTGACTTCAGCTCAGGTCATGATCTCGCAGTTCGTGAGTTTGAACCCCACATCAGGCTCTGTGCTGACAGCTCAAAGCCTGGAGCCAGCTTCAGATTCTGTGTGTGTGTCTCTCTCTGCCCCTCCCCCATTCATGCTCTGTCTCTCTCTGTCTCAAAAATAAATAAACATTAAAAAAAATAAAGATGTTTACACAATGTATGTACCCCATCCCATATGTTCTGGCAATGTGACTCAAAATCTTCTCACCAAGAGGTGGGGTTTCGCTGTATGTTGGCAGGGGGTTGTGGCTGCTCTAACCAATGGAGTATGAGAGATTGATTTTATGTGACTTCTGAGGCTACATTTCATAATAAATGCAGCTGCCACCTGGCGCCCGCTCAGGACAGTCATCCTTGAACCCCAGCCACTATGCTGTGAGGAAACTCAAACTAGCTCTCGCGTGAAGAAGCTCATGGGAGGAGACATTGAGGCCCCCAGGTAGCAGCTAGCATCAACTCTAGACGTATGAATTGATGATTTCTTAAGTTAACTCCAGCCTCCATCTTTCATCTCAGGCCAAGGACATTGCAGAGTGGATAAAAACCATCCCCACTGTATTTCTGGACCTAAGGAACCCACAAACATGGATGTTTTGCACCGTTAAGTTTTGGAATAATTTGTTATTCCAAGCAAATTCCCTCTACTGGGAAGCCCCAGTAACTAGAATAAGTATGTAACATGTGCAGAATAACTTACAAATTTTCCATTTTACAGAGTGAAAACAGGCAGAGATTATATGACTCACTCTGAGCCACACAGTTAATATATAAAGATACTAAATTAGAAATCAGGCTGTTTTGGGGTGCTTGAGTGACTCAGTCGGTTGAGCATCCGACTCTTGATTTTGACTTAGGCTATGATCCCAGGGTCGTGAGAGCGAGCCCTGCATAGGGCTCCGCACTGGGCGTGGAGCCTGCTTAAGAATCTCTCTGTCTCTACCTCTGCCCCTCTCCACTGCTCTCGCATGCTCTCTCTCCCTCTCAAAAAAAATAATGAAAATTAACAAAAAATCAGAACTTTCCCCCCCCCAATACTCATGTCCCATTCACTATATTTTATTATCTCCTGAAAGAATAGCAATTTGGAAGTTGTTGAACTTTATGGATACTCACCAGCCTATATGACATTAAATTATATTATTTGGTAAGTCCAAGGCCATTCTCTATATGTAATCTGGTGCATCAAAAAACAAGCAAAAGCAAATAATATGATTTTAGGAAACCATATTATTTCTAGGCCATTTATATTTTGTATCTATTTTATCGGTTTCAATGACTTTGGTAGATATTTTTATTTTGTCATTTTACATTGGAAAGCATAGGATTTTGTTTCATTTTGTTTGTTTTTGAGAGTTTTAGCCTTCACAAGATGGACAGCAATTAATACATTAATATAGTAATGCAATAATGTTATACTTCAAATACACTGAATAATTTGACTACATCAAAATTGATTTCAAATAAGCACTTGGAAACATATGTGGTTGGTTGTCTATCCAAAAACTATTTATTCTAGCTTTGATTTTGCTCTCAGAAATCTGATATTTTTTGGTATTTACCAGCCCTCTTTCCTGCTGGGAATAGACTGTTTTTAAAAGTAAGTAAAATAAAATTTGCTAATCTAAAGGTTTTTGTCTTCCCGGAAAAGAATCTTTAAAAGAAATAATAAGACAATTAGGAGGAGGAACTTCTCAAATAACATTTTAAAGTAAAACTTAAAATTCACTGGCAAAATATATATCCTATATTTATTGCATTCTAACCCCAACCATTATTACAAAAAGGTCCTTAATATTTCATTTTTTATCGTTACCATTTTCCTTGTACTTTAAGGGTAGTTTATTATAAACAGCTCTTCCTTTTTAAAATAAAGTCACTGAAACACTAAAAATAGTACTTTGTTCTGATTATTTCTTTTAAATGTTCTCCCATAATATGTCTTTTGCATTTCCTCTCTGAAGTCAGACATTTTTTCAAGTTTTTTAACCAACTGTGGAAATAGGTCAATAATTTCACTGTGAGATTAAATGTTGACCTTCCTGACCTTAGACATGAAAAAATATAAATGCTGGTATATGGACTCTCTAAATCTTCACTAGATTTAGAGTATAATACACAATTCCTTTTCAAGTACAATACACAGTTCTTTTTTTAGAGGAGAGTATTCTCCTTAGAGTAAATAAAGTATTTTGATTGATGCAACAGAAATTTGAGACAAGTTTTAAGATGTTGTGCCTTTTAGGAGTAATTTAATAAATTCAAGTGCCAGCTAACTTCCTGAGAAATTTTTGTCACTGAGAGAATCTGGCTCACAATGAATGAAATGGGAAGCATTTTAAAACCAAACATATGTTTCTAATAACTCTCTTGTGTATGCAATGCAGTGTTTTCAATGTAGATGAGGTACTCTGGTGACATCATCCTTTAAATTCTCTTTAGGTAAACCAGATGGTTGAACGTGTATGCAGTAAGAATGCTGTTAAGTTGTCCAGAGAGAATAGTTTAATAATCTTTAAGAATGTCACTAATATCCAACATGTGTATTTTTGAACGGGTGCTTGTATTGAAAAAAACTGAGGTCCCAAATCTGTCTCAGACAATTCTTAATTAAACTAAATGATAAAAGTTGCAGAACTTTTTTTTTTCAAAAAGCAACCTTTCCCTAAGAAATAGTCTTAAAAACTTTGATTAAGATACATTTCTGTATAGCAGCTAGCAATTTTGCTGCCATACAATAAAATGAATGACATTAAAATTTGTACCATACTACAAGTAAGGAGCTGTAATTTTTTTTCATGTCTAAAAACACAAAGAAAAGAAACTACTAAAGAAGTTTGGAAGGGAAACACACAAACAGGAAAATAAAAAATGGGAAAGGAGAAGCAGAACTCAAGCTTCTCTGTCCACTCAGGAAACTTTATAGCCCAGAGATTTGACAAATAAATCTTGTCTCCGTGGTTTTCTTATGCATTCCACATACACAATGTCATGGGAAGAGATTAGTTTCTTATGATGAAAGAATAAGTTCCAACTGAGGTTGGAACTGGAGGAATCAACATAAATCGAGTCGATTCAATGAAGAAGAAAAGTAAAAATAAATTCTAAATTTGATACTTGGAATTTTTTTATCAACACGATTGCATTGTAATTATTGGTTTGCTCTGGATCCTGCCCAATGAGATTCCTCCCACCCTGAAACGTGAACTATTAGAAGGGAAGTTGAGCAGAAGAAAATACATGCAGTGAGAAGTGTTTTAGTAAAGAAGGTGCATCCTTCAATTGTGAATGGTAAGAGGAAATTAACAGCATTTTAATTATGCATTCAATGTCAAAATAAGTCTGAATTCATAATTCCAACATTTGGGCTAGATTTTACTTCTCTGAGGATGTCACAAATCACTACTTAATCTTATATAAAATATAAAAGGACAATTAAAATTTCAAGTGAACAATCTATCCTTATCCTGAAAACTACCCAGAACATTAGAACGCCATTATTTACCAGTGCTTAGGATGTCTTCAATTCCATAGTGGTATAAAGTTTGGTGGCATCTCACTGCATTACCATGAGAAAAAAAATGCATTGAACCTCAAATTACCTTGATCACAGAAGGAGGAATGACTTTCCTGATGGTGATTCTGGAAGACAGAACTGAGTGTGAGACTGTTGGCAACTTCAATGCTTCTATTTTGTCTGTAGGAGGCACCTATTCTGGTCTGTTTGCGGTCCCATTCAAAGGTATGGGAAGAAGTATGCTTTGTCTACTCTGGGAATGTGCAATATTCCCATTAATGAGTGAGTTAGTCTAATAGAGATTAATTATTAACAAACCAATTTATCCTTACATCTAAATTCACCTTTTCCAGTTAGTCATGAGAGAAATGAATGTGACATTTTGCCCTTTGTTTGACCTTTAAGTCTATCTTTCCATTGGTTCCAAACTTGAGAACAGAATGAAACTTGAGAAAAAAAATAAAGAATTCTATGTGTTTTATGCAAAGTACACTCTACCTGAATTTTTCATCGTATGAAATACATGAGAAATAAGAAACAAAATATTGAATCAAAATAATATTCCACCTAACCTCATGTCCTACAGAGATATTAAAGGATATTTGCAAAGTTCTTTAAGATCAATTTTTATGAGATCAAGGATTGCCTTTATGATTATAGGAAGGCAGAAATTTACCACAAAACTTGTAACCTGGAGGTTCTAACCTCTAAAATGTTGCATGAGGGGTGCCTGGGTGGCTCAGTCCATTCATTGAGCCTCCGATTTCGGCTCAGGTTCTGATCTCACATTCATGAGTTTGAACCCCGTGTCAGGCTCTGTGCTGACAGCTCAGAGCCTGGACCCTGCTTCAGACTCTGTGTCTCCCTCTCTCTGCTCCTCCCCTGCTTGTGCTCTGTCTCCTTGAGTCTCTCAAAAAATAAAATAAAACATTAAAAAAGATTTTTTTAATGTTTCATGAATTATCGGCAGCAAATCTAACATTGAATCAGGAAATCAAGAAGCTGAAGTTCTATTTATGGAAGGAAGCTTTGCAAAAAATATATAAACATCATCAAACAATCTCTTCCATGTTGTCTTTTTTGTGCTTACCTGTTTCTGAGTAGTACATATACATGGTGTAAGATTACATGAAGTCAACCTAAACAAAGGCTCAAATTAAAAACTCGAAATGGGAATTCATAATCAAATAGAGACAGCATACACTGTTTTCATGTTCCCATTCAGGAAGGAGACCTAATGGCTATAAATATCTAACCCAAACCAGCTATACTTGGCTCAGTAAAAAGAGGCTTACCAAAGAAGAAGGCTTCTTTTTGCAAGATGTTAGATTGAGTAAAACCATTTCCAAAAGTAACATGAGAACACTTGCTGTCATGAGCCAAATGAAATTAAGTAATGGTGGGCATATAAGTTAAATAATTATAATAATAACTAATCCTTACTGAGGCTAATCTTACGTCAGAACATGTACATTTATTTTCTCTTTTAATCCTCACAACTCAATAAAAGTATTGTAACTATTGTGTCCACTTTACAGACAGGGAAATGAAGCCTAGGAGGTTGATATAAGAAGCCTAAGCATAGGCAACTAGTAAAACATAGAACCCAAATTCAAATCCAAGGCAGTCCAACTCCATATCCCAAGCTCAAGTTAAAATGTGTACCATGATGATAAAGAAGAAGAAGAAGAAGAAGAAGAAGAAGAAGAAATAAAGAAAAGGGAAAGAAAGAAAGAAAGAAACAGTAGTTTCTAGGTTACTAGTTAAAAAAATTATATTTGCAAAATTGCAGTTATAGTGGATCAAATCTGAACATGACCAAAAAATCTCTGTAAATCTATGTAAATTATTTATTGTTTTTATTTTAGAGAGAGAAAGAGAACACTTGAGTCAGTGAAAGGGGTAGACCAATAGAAAGAGAGAGAGAGAGAGAGAGAGAGAGAGAGAGAGAGAGACTCTTAAGCAGACTACATGATCAGTGGAGCTCAATCCCACAATGAAATCAAGAGTTGGTTACTTAACTGACTGAGTCACCCAGGCACCCCTATATAAATTATTAGAAAAGCTTCTGGCTTGTAAAAAAAACCTTAATAATACTTGGCTAATAATTTTTTACTGTACAAGATGTACTTACACAAAAATTAAGGTAAGCTCAGTTAAGTGTTTGACTCTTGATTTTAACTCAGGTCATGATCCCAGGGTTATGAAATCAAGCCCCATGTCAGGCTCCACAGTGAGTGTTGAGCCTGCTTAAGATTCTCTCTCTCTCTCTCTCTCTCTCTCTCTCTGTCTCTCTCCCTCTCTCTCCCTCTGCCCCCTTCTTCCCACTCCCTCTTTCTCTCAAAAAAAAAAATTAAAAATTAAGATATATTTTACCTCAGAACTGAAGATTTCCAATATCATAAATACCTACATCAAGGTTACCTGGATTACTTGTTTCCATTTGAGTTGTCCATTCAGCTATTATTTTTTGTTAATGAATATAAACATGTCATACCAGTAAAATTTAGAGATGAATTATCAACGGATATATTATGCTATTATTCATATATAAATTTGGAACTATTGATTAAAAGTATTAGGATCTGAACCTTAAATTGTTTGATTTTTCCACTAGTATGAATGAATGTGTAGTGATCTATAACACTCAACATTCCCTTTATGTTATAATTACATAATATATAAAAAATTATACACAAAAACATTTGATAGAGATTCTTCTTGGATATAAAGGGTTAACTCAAGAAATTAAAGGATTATATCTGATTAAGAGTAAAATGTACCTTGAAATAAAACCAATTTTCATGCACCTGATGCTGACTAGAACCATGTTTTTAATTTTTAATGTGCATATAAATCACCTGAGGATTTATTAAATGCAAATCGTGATTCATAAGCGATAGGGCAGGCCTGGGATTTTAAATTTCTAACAAACTCCCTAGTAATACCAGGGTTGTTCCATTGACCTCATTTTGAATGGCAAGGGGTTAGAGAATGCAGCGACTGTTCACATACAAGAGACCCTGAATAAATTATGTGCCAATATCTCTTTTCTGGAAATATTCCTTTTTCTTTACCTCAATACTGGTACAATGGCAGTCATCATGATAATACCTGATTGTCATTCACACGTCAGGGGTGTGCCCTGAGCTCAACCAATTAGTTACTTTTCAAATATTGAGACCTGAGGCACAGAAAGAATCAATTTAGTAATTCTCAATGACCTTGTGACTTTACATAAATTCCAGAGCAAGTGTTTTTGGTCATTTTCTACCTAGGGGACAGGGAAATAGAAAAACTGTTTTGCAATGAAGGAGAAAAAATAAAGTACGATATACAGACAGAAATAGACATGAGAGGCACCAAGAGAGTAACTTAATGGATTTTTTAGTGTGTTCGCATTCAAATTCTATTCCCGAGGCCCAAGTATATTGCTGCCTTAATAAATTACCTTTTGCTCAAGCCGAGTGGGTTTCTATTTCATACAACCTAAGGAGTGCTAACTTTACACTCTAAAGTGTAATGTACTTTATCTTTATACATCTAAAAGCACGTGAGCTTGGGATCCATAATCACAGCCTCATTTACGTGAAGTGCTAGGAATCTGCACTAAGTATGTATATAATAATATATGTTACACACATGGACATTATTGTAATGAATTTTTGCATCAAATATTTTATTTCAGTACATCTGTTACTTTAGAATTTGGTTCTAAATAAATAAACATAGCACTCATTTAAACTTACAGATGTGCAATGATAGAAAAATCTATTAAATGATATATAAGAGTGAATATTATATTCCATGAGCTAAACAAACTGTCTTTTAAAAATGTATGCATTTCTCCTTTCAAAAGCTCAGTAGTTATTATAATGATGAAAATCTCACATTAAATACATGTGTTGATTGCTAACAAAGGCACCAGAATGGTATTTTCCTTTAGATAAAGGTATTTTAAACTACTCCATATTATTCACAGTATCTATTCATATTTAACTGCTTGAAAGTTTAGCCTGATTAAGCAAAATGTTTACAAATAAGCAATGCCATAAAAACATCTCCAGTTTTGGGGCTCTGGCCAAATCAACTTCCTGTAAGCATTTAATGATGAATTCTATAACTGAATAGCTAATAAACCCATCTAAACTTAAATCTTATACTGAATCCACACATTTGTAGCAATCAGATCATTTCAGTAACACAGGTGTTATAAAACTATCACAGAAACTAGGATCTAAGGGACAGATCAGACTTATTTTTCCTCAAATATTTATATTAAGTGCAATGTAAGCTTAAAGTGTGGTTGTTAATCTTAAACAGAACTAATTACATTGTTTGAATAAATCACCAATATTAAATTACAGGAGCAAATCTATAGAATTGGCTTTGTGAAGCAGTAACTCAGACTGGTCCTCTGGTGAATTGGCAGCCCAGATTCACATTGGAGAGTTAACCCAAAACAACAACAGCCACAACAGCAACAACAAAAAACAAAACAAACAGAAAAAAACACCACCACCAACAACAACAACAAAAGCAACTTGTCATAAATCACGGTAAAGTTATTGGAGATTGCCAAGACTTCCAGGGATCTGGAAGAGGCAAATGAAATCTTCTCTAGAGGACCAAACTCTATCCTAGGACTCAAATAATTCCCATGAATAAATTCCCTTCAAAACATGAGCAGCACTAATAAGAATGTCAAAAAGTCCTCAAAAAATTAAGACACTATGTGTAGAAACACACAGACATGTAAGTATAGTCCCTTATGTAGCACATATCAAACAGTGGATTTATTTATTAGAGAGCAGAAATAGACGATAAATTCATCATGTACTCACGTTATTAGAATAAAAAATAATTATGCTGACTAAAATTAAAGAAAGAAAACACTAGTTTGAATTTATGTTCAAGGAACTAGAAACAATAACAACCAGCAGTTTTGAAAAAATATACAAAAAATTGTATTTTTAACTTTCATATAAATATGAACATTGAAATTAAAAACTCAATGAATGGTTATAATATCAAATTAGACACAACAGAAGGAGAGTTAGTAAAATGAAAGATGGAAGAAGTTACACATAGTGCAGCACAGACAGAGCATAGAAAATGTATCAACTTTATGACTTATTACTAGTAATATGTCAATTTATTAAGGATTTCAAGTAAGTAGACACTGGGAAGAAGGTTAAGAGATAATGAAGTTAACTGAGAATGTCTAACATAGTTCTATTTGGTGATCCAGTAAGAGAGAAGGGCATTAATTGGTGAAAAGAACAGGGATGGGAACATTCTATAACTAATGTAAAATATCAAACAAAAGATTCCAGAAACCCAATGCAGCATTTTTAGAATAAAATTTTAAAAATCCATACACAGGAACATCTTAATGAAACCACAGAACATCAAATAAAAACTCAGAGTATTAACATGGGGTAAAGAAAAGGAGAGGTTATTTCCTAAGGAACTAAAGATAGTTAACTTTTTAACAATAAAAAGTGAATCCAGAAGATAAGACAGTTCTATCCAGTTTTCAAAGAAAAAAATCATGCCAAATATTGCAGACAATAGAAACCAGGAAGTCTTTCAAACTCATTCCACCATTTCTAGATAGATCTGACATTAAACTCAGAAAAATTTATTGTGAGAAGGAAAATTAGAGAAAGATTTCTCTCAAGATAGATGCAATATCCTAAACAAAATAGCACATTGAAGCCAAATGAATTTTTCAAATAATATATCTTGGCCAAATGGTACGCCAGTTATATGAGAATACGTGAATATTATCAAATTCATACATGTAATTGAACATGTTAACAGGTTAAAGGGGAAAAAAGTAATCATCTACTTGAGGTTGAAAAAAATGTTTAATAAAATCCAATACTGATTTATTATAAATATTATTAGTAAATAGGAATACAATAGAATGTCTTTAACCTTATAAAGAGGAATAACATTCTGAAAGGGAAAACATTAGAAGAGTTCTCTTATAATACTAGTGCTTTTATGCAGCATTGTATTAGTAGTCTTAGCAAGTATAAAACAAGACAAAAAAATGAATATAAAGATGCAAAGTAGAAATTATATCATTACATAGAAAATCAAAAAGTCTGTAAATTGCTGCAAATAATTTAGTAAACTGGCAACACATACAACTAATATTTAATTAAATAGGAAAACGAAATTTATAGCAGTTGCATTTCTAATTACTAGTAACAAACAACCTTAAAATGCAATTAAACAGATATCACAATTTATAATACTGTCACAGGCTATCAAGAATATTTAAAAACGTTCAAGACTGCTCAGGGAAATTTTTTTAAGGTTTTATTAAATGATATTAAAAAACATCTAAATATAGGGAGTGATGTACCATGCCATTGGCTGGAAAACCTGATACTTAGAAATAGTACATCTCCTGATCATGTCCATTACAATTCCAATGTGTAACCAAGTTATTCAAAAAACATAAGATGATTCTAAAATTTTATATGGAAGAGTAACAGACTAATAGTAGCCAGAGAACAGGGGGAAATGAATTGCCCACCAAATTACCAGGAATTATTACAGGATAAAATGGCGCAAGGATAAAGAAAACGACAACCGAAATAGAAAACTCAAAAACATTTCCACACGTGTTGACATATGACAGAGGTGACATTTCAGATTGGTTGGGAAAGGAAGAATGTTTGGGGAAAAAATGGCCATCCATATGGAAAAAAGATTAAATTGAAACCACTTCACCCCATGTAAAAGTGCAAAGAAATAAAGACTTAAATGTCAGAAATGTAATGTTTTAAATGTCTTGGAGAAAAACCTATCTGAAATGTTTTTAGATTGAGGGATATGGAAAAGTTTCTTAAAAATACATTTAAAAAAGGTTGACCATAAATAAAAAGACTTATAAAATTGAGTACATCTCAGTTGAGAATGGTTGTTAAGCAAAAGACACATTAAGTGAAAAATGTTATAAAGTGGAAAAAATATCTGCAATATAAACAACGAAATATTCAAAATATTGAGATGTCATAAAAAAAACTTCCACAAATCAATATGAAAAACTTTTAAATGATAAAAAAAAATGGTCAAAGGGATAAAAAGTCTTTCCCAAGAAAAATTCATATGGCCAATAAGAGCATTAGTAGTGACCAGGGCAGTGCAAAATAGTACCACAGTGAAATACCATTTTATATATACTTAATAACAAAGATTAAAATGAATAACCATTCCAAGAAGAAGAGATAGAAACAAATCCGGGTTTTGTAAAGTGCCAGACGTTTATTTAATTTCTCTCTCTAAGAAAAAGAAAGAAAGAATAATAACAAATTAGGTACAATATATAATATTCATTTACAATGAGAAAAGAAATCATAACAAATTACAAGTTTTAAAAAGCTGATAAATACTACAAACAGCAGAAGCCAAAACAAATACTTCCTTGTGGTCACAGCTACATAATAGTATTTGCCTAGATCTTGGGGCTGCATACTTTTTTATGGCTTCTCATGTAATAACAATTTTGGAAAATTTCCAGTAAACAGAAAAGAAAGTTACTTCCAATATTTTCAATGTGGTTGAGATTTGTTTTTAATGTTCAGAGCATAGAAAAGGTATCAACTTTATGACTTATCACTAGTAATATGTCAATTTATTAAGGATTTCAATAAAAATTAGGAAAACCTCTAAATTTGTTTCATACGTGAGCTGGGAAATTTCAGGGCATTTAAAATTTTCCTGTGCAGAGAAATATATTAAAGAATTATGTATTCATTAACCAAATTATATTTGATAGCCTCATTGTATGGCATATTTATAGTTGCTAGTGTTTGTGGTCACATTAGCAGAAAATATATATATATATATTTAATATAAGCCATGTCATCTGAAACATAAAGGACAAGATGCATCAGATATTCTAAGATGTGGTCCTTTATGTTGAGATGCATAAAACGTAATATTGAACACAATGGTGTGCTTATTTGTAGCATCCTTACAGGCTTGTGTCCTATAAAACACAGGAGGTCTGATAGATTCTACTGTGTCATATAACATTTTAAACTGTATATTTATAATTGTACATGTGAATTATTGAATATACACCTGCCAGGATAGAGCTTCTATTCTAACCAAGCATCAAGAAGAACCAAAAAAAAAAAAAAAAAAAAAGGGAAGAAAAAGAAGAAACAAATCTTATGCTGACAATTTTAAACCTCTTTGATTAGAAGAATTTTCCACGGCTAAATTCCTGCATTCATACTTTTCAAAACTCATTTTTCCTCCACTTCACACAAATTTTTGGTGCCAGGTATTGTAGGAAAAGTTCATGTGGCAATTCAGTGTCAGGGTCATAAGTTCTGTGCTATGATGTCAGCTAAGTCAGCAAGATGTACAGTCTGAGGTCTTCTGGAAGGCATTCTGACACCAATATGGCAAATGAGAATTAATATTCAGGACAGTGACTCTATAAATTATGCAGACATATCTTTCTACACCTAGAGTACTTCTCACTTTAGCTGAACTACCCTCCCAAATTCCACGGCCACTCTATTGCCATCCATCTAGTGGAGAATACGCAATCGGTAGTTGGAAGAATGAGGGAATTAGCAGTGATACACAACCTATTTTCGGCAGATGCTCATTTAATAAAGTGACTTGAAGGGCTAATTGAAGAGTCATGGTACAGAAAATGGACTGGTTTCGTGGCCATGAAGTTCACTTAGATAGACAAAAGAAACCTGAGTACTAAGTTAAACTGTTTAGTTTTGTTCCCAAATAAAATGTTCTCAAGTTTTCTCAATCTCATTACTCATTGAATGTAAAAGTATTCAACAACACACCTGCTTGTCTCACTCAAGCTTTATTCTTCCTCAGAGTTTAAAAGAGTGGGTTATCTAGTAGATGCTGGATATAGATTGGAATTAACAACCAAATTTGCACAGAGAGTGCCATTATGTAACTATTTTCTATTATCTAATCTCTTTTATCTATAGCTAGGCTGGATGCACAAGATCATCCGAAACCATTTCATTTTTTTGTTATTCTTTATTGTATTTTAAAGTCGATATATTTGTTTTGAGAGAGACAAACAGCACAAGCAGAGGAGGAGCAGAAAGAGAGGGGGACAAAGGATCCTAAATGGGCTCTGCGCTGACAGCGAAGAGCCTGATGTGGGACTTGAACTCACGAGCCTGTGAGATAATGATCTGAGCTGAAATCAGATGCTTAAGTGTCTGAGCCACCCAGTCTCCTCCATCTGAAAACATTTAAAAAATTATTTTATTTTAATTAAGGCTGGTGCCTTAGTTAAGTGACTATGTCCTTCATGCTGCAAAGTAACCTCCTGCCAAAAGCATTTCATTCAACTGAGAATAAGGACATCTGACACGACTTCCTCCTAAAGGTAGTGCGCATGCATCCTGTCCTGGGCACCGCAAACTAAGTTCCATTAAAAGTAATGAAGTAGGAATGTCAGTACAATTATTTGCAAACGGTTTGTTTCTGTCCAGGTTTTTTCACAGTTCAGGGTAATAGCTGCTGCAGGCTTATAAAATTCCTATGCAGCAAAGCCTTACTGCATGATGTTTATGCGGACTTTAACCCGTAGCTGGCTGGGTTTTTTAGACACTGAAATGTCTTACCTAGAAGATGATATTGGCCTCAAAATTAGTCCCTAGCAATGAAATAGCAAGCGTCGCGATATTTAAACAAAGACTTAAAAAAAATCAAAATGTTTTGTTTATGATGTAGTCACGGAGTTGAAGACAGGCCAGATATTTTTTACTAGTTGTAGGACTTGGGACAAGTTACTTAGATTCTCAAATACAACACGAAGGAAATAGTATCACCTAACTCATAAGACTGTGCTAGTAATCTTATGTGACTACCAAGTGACATAAACACGAACGTTTTAGTCTGGCATTGGCCATACAGTTAGGTTCAGTAAATGTTAGCTTATCGGTAAGAGTAAAAATATTACTAAAAATACTAAAAAGAAAATATTGACATAATTTTATCCCCTGCATCTCTAGATATAATTTTATTGATAATGATTTATAAATGCTTCTTTTCTTCTAGCACTCTCTATTGTATAGATAAGCCAAGGTTGCAGAATCATTCCAGAGAGTTGTAGGCAGACATCTAAGATGGTCTATAATGATTCCTGCCTCCTGTTATTTCCAGTCCTTTTATGATTCCCTCTACCCGTCTGTGGCATGAACCTAGTGATCTGCTTCTGAGGAAGTGAATCCAGCAAAGGAGATAGGATGGTACTACTAACACTAGATTCAAATCTGACGGCCATTGCCAGCTCACCTTCCACTTTTCTTCTTGCTTGTTTGTTCTGATGAAGCAAGCTGCCAGGTTGTGAAGTGTGCTAGAGAAAGGGCAAGGAACTGAGGGCGGACTCTGACCAACAACGAGTGAGAAACTGAGGCCCTGAATTTGCCAACAAGCCGGTGAGCAAACTTGGAAGTGCAGCCTTAGTTGGACTTTATGATGACGATGAGGATCTTGGCTGATATCTTGATTGATTGCAACTTGAGCCAAAACGCCTAGCCAACCCTCGCTTGGACAGCTGATGGACTGAAACTGAAATAATAAATATTGTGGTTTTAGGCCACTAATTTTCAGAGTTGTATTGTATGCAGCTATAAACAACCAGTGTAAAGAAGAAGGACTTGAAACCTGAGCCATGTTTTCCAATATATCAAATGATCTTTAAAAGTGAATTGGGAATGTGAGTGAGAAGTCTTTATGTATAAACTCCAGCAGCAACCATTTTGTAAAAGAGATTATACCTACCCTGTTTTTTAAAGATATAAACCTCCTTCTTATTCCTTTTTAAGTATTTTTCTCCCATAAAAATGAATCCAAACAAAAATTATTTCAAAAACTGTCTCTGTGCCCAACTGATGTATTTATGCTATTAAAAATGACTACTTCTGTGGGTTTAAAAGGCTTTATAAAGATTTATATATGATTTTTCTGGAGGAACATTGGCAATAAAAAAGGATAACCATAGGATATTAGGCAATAAGCTCTCAAGTCCAGAAACAAAGTAATTTCTCTTTGTAGACTAAGCAGGTAGCACAGAATGCAGCACACAGACCATGGCACATGTTTGTTTTTCTTGCTGAATGAAAGCAACTGGATTTTTAAAAAAGAACGGTGCAAATAGAACATACATTTTGGAACCACCAGCAAAGTTAATTCCAAATGCTGCCTCTGCCCACACCATTATATGACCTCACGCAAGTCAATTATTTCCTTAGAAAGTGAAAATTACCCCTAAAATTTAATCTGATAGAACAAAAAAAAAATGAAAATGTGTCAAGAGAGACATAGTCTTTATAGATATTAAAATATATTATAAAGATAATAATTTTAAATGAAAAAAAACAGAAAAAAAGTAACCTAATTTGTTTAAACAGAAAAAAAAATGACCTAATTTGTTACTATGCTAAATAGTAAAAGAATACAATCTGTTAGAAAGATGTTCAAAGGATGTAAAGCATTATTTCACAGGAAAATATACATGATTTGCTTAATACAACCATGAAAAGACCTCAAATTACTTCTTTTTTAAGTTCATTCATGAAAAGTAACCTAAAACAGGGTTGCACAGCTGTTCATTCATAGGCCACCAAAGATAAAAACTAATGATGATATCTAATGTTAGCCAGGTTGTCAGATAACAAACTCTCATAATCTTTATGTAAGAGTAGAATGAAGTAGACTTTACTGGGGAAAATTTGCCACTATCAAAATTAAAAATCTACACACCCACTCTTCTAGAAAATACTAAAGACATGGTTGTGGTAGCATAATGTTGTATTTTCCAAAATTCCACCATAAAAAGAGACAGAGAAACTAAGATAGCAAAACCAAAGCCTCACAACAGGCAACTAGAGTCAAAATGATGAGATAGTATCTCTTTGGGCTCTCTATGGAGATAAACCACCTGTCACCATAAACTTGCAATGCATAGCGCCTATAGGAGGGATAAGAATGAAGGAAATGGGCATCTGAATGACCTGAAAGAAGAAAGCCCAAATTCCAACAGGGTCTCACTAGAAAGCACAACTGAACACAGAGAAGCCTTTTGCACAATCTGATTCCTGGTGCTTGAGTTCCACGACAGTCTCACAGGATGGAACAGTCTGGTTTCCATAAACACTCAAAACTAACCAGTGGAAACTTCCATCCTGGACAGAGTTCCACAATGAGAAGAAATTGTTGGGAGTAGAATCCAAGGTGAGCAAGACAGAGACAACATAGGTGAAAAAAGAGTGTGTCCAGATGGGGAGAGTTCAGAGAGTATAAAATCCTATTTTTTAAAATTTTTATTTATTCATTTATTTTGACAGTTTGAGAGCAGGGGAGGAGAGAGAGAGAGAGAGAGAGAGAGAGAGAGAGAGAGAGAATCCCAAGCAGGTTCTGGACTGTCAGTGCAGAGCCCAATGTGGGGCCCAAACCCACGAACCATGAAATCATAACCTGAGATGAATTTAAGTCAGGTGCTTAACCCACTGAGCCACTCAGGGGCCCTAATTTTTTTTTTTAATTTTATTTAAATCCAGGCACGTTAACAAATAGTGTAGTACTGGTTTCAGGAGTAAAATCATATTTTTTAACATCTCATGAAAATAAGAAGGAGCCCTGGAACTAAGAAGCTAGAAAAGGTGTTCTGACACACCTCTCCTTCTAACAGTTCAGGAAAAGCAATTTCACATAAGAAACAGGCCACAGAAAGTAATTGGTTTGAAGCCTATACAAAGTTTTTGGAAGTAACAAAAGAAAGTGGAGTAAAAAAACACCTACGGACATGAAAGTAGGCCAGAAATGCTCAAAAGAGATGAAAATTATTAACTAAAAATTTCAAATGAATTAAGAAAATAGTTAAATAAAAGAAGTTATAAAAGAACAATATAGATTAGAATTTTAAAAGTTCATATAAGGTGGCTGAACTCAGAAAAAATTACAAATTAAAGGAAATATAAATTCAGTAATAAAAAATCATTATAAAAAACAGGTGGGCTACGAAACTCAGATAATCTTAAAAGAAATACAAAGAAAAAAGGAAAATTGTACAAACAAAAAAAGTGAGAAAATCAATAAGAAATTTTGAGGGAAAGGCAGACATTTTTATTATTTTTTTTAATGTTTATTTATTTTTGACAAGGAGAGAGACAGAGTGCAAGCAAGGGAGGGGCAGAGAGACACAGAATCTAAAGCAGGTTCCAGGCTCTGAGCTGTCGGTACAGAGCCTGATGCTGGGCTCCAACCCACAAACTGTGAGATCCTAACCTGAGCTGGAGTCAGCTGCTTGACCAACTGAGCCACCCAGGTGCCCTGGGAAGGCATACTTTTTAAAATGGGAAAATAAACTCCAATATATCTAGAATAGGAATTCAATAAAATGAAGTGGAAGGAAAACTCTAAAATATGTATAACAGAGGTCTCCAAACAAGAATATCAATACCAAGAAATAGAAAAATATTAAAAATTATAATTCAGGAAATAACCATATTGGAAAGGTATGCATACTGGAAAACTTGAACCATAATTGCCACTTTGAGAACGTATTTTAATATTGTCATAGATATTTGAAGAAAAAATGAAAAAATAGCTCTGTGAACATTAAGGCAAAAATACCAAGTTACCTATGAGGAAAAGAAAATCAGAATGTCATCAGATTTTTAATATCAGCATTTTATGCCAAAAGACCAAGGATAACATATTTATATTTTACATACTCAAAAAAGCAAATGTGAGTCAATATTTTTTTTCAGCCAAATTGTCTTTCCAGCATTTATGACTTTTGTCACAATTAAGCTTTTTGAAAATCCATGAATTCAGCAAATATTGCTTAAAATGAATCTTCCTTGAGAAATCCACTGAGAAATTAGCCTCAGGCAATGAAAATGACTGGAAATATATTGAGATGAATATTGATGTGATTAACAGTGGCTACTAATACCTTATAAAGAGAGATAACCAGACATTATTTGCTTCCTGATGGCATAAAATATCACCTATGAAAGTCTTGCCAAAACTATTTTACCTGAATCTACTGAAGTTTCTGGATTCAACTATATTGTTGTAGAAGACATTCAGAGAATGAAGGAATATTGCAAAGACACCACAATGATATATCAAGCAAAATCCAGATTGTTGTAAACATCACAGAACAAACAACATGATTTCTTTAAGGTACACACACACACACACACACAAGGCAAGAAAACAACAACAACAACAACAACATAAAACTTGAGAGACCTAATCCGTGAAATATATCTAGTTTCTGATCCAAACTATAAAACAATTGGCAGTTGAAAATATAAACGCTGACTAGATATTTTAGGATTTTAAAAGAATTATTTTTAATTTAAAAAAGAGCAAATGGTATCAGCTACATTTAAGTTAAAACAGTCATCATCTCTTAGAAATACATATTGAAATATGTATGAATGAAATGGTTGAATTGTTTCATAAAAAGGGATGTAATTTATAAAGATGATTTCCTTCAAAATGAAATAGGAGAGGAGGACATGGATAGGAATATAAATGAAACAACACTGACCAATTTTTGATAATGTTTGAAGATGGTTGGTAAATATATGGGGGGTTATATTTATCTATTTTATTGTATGTTAAATATGTTCCATAATAAGTTAAAAATGCACACGCTTCTGACTTGGCAATTTTACTTCTAGAAGTTTATCTACAGATATGCTAAATGAAGTATAAAGAATATATGTAGAAAGGACACCAGAAGTCTAGAATTAACTTAAATTGAAGGTTGAACCTGGTTGAAAAACCTACTATTATAAAAACTGAGGGACGCCTGGGTGGCTCAGTCAGTTGAGCATCCGACCCTTGATTTTGGCTCAGGTCATGATCTCACAATTCATGGGTTCAAGCCCTGCAACCAGCTCTGCACAGACAGCATGGAACCTGCTTGGGATTCTCTGTCTCCCTCTCTCTCTTTACTCCTCCCACACTCACACACGGGTGAGCTCTCTCTCTCTCTCAAAATAACCATTTTAAAAAGATGAAAAAATATATATATATAGCATAAGAAGCTGTCTATGGACTACTTATAATGTAAAAAATTGCAGAAAATTATTTCTCATACCATATTAAATATACATATTAAATCTGTATATATAATTGTGGGTCAGTGAAAAATATATAATTACATAAGATGTATATATACATATATATATGCATGAAGACAGACATATACATGTCTGTAAGTACATACACATTGGCACATCCCCAGAAAGGTTTTAGAAGAATATACACCAAATTGATACCTGTGACAAATTTTATAAAATGCTATTTTTAAAATTTTTATTATTGCTTATCCATTCATCCACTCATCCATTCAACATATATTCATGCAGGCCTTCCCTGTGTCGTGTGCTATTCCAGGAACTGGGAACAAGGAATAACACAGACATAAATCACAATCCTCTTGAAAATAGAACGTGGAGAGACAAAGTATATGCCAGATAAATAAGTGAAAATGTTATGTGATAAGAAAAAGTCAAGAAAGAGAGTAGTAGGGGAAGATTGCTGGATTTTTCGATAGGTTTGCTAGCACAAGCCTCACTGAGGAAGTGTGTGAAGCAACTATGGGGATTTGGTTGGGAAGGAGCACAGTAGAGAGAACAGCAATTGCAAGTTCCATTAGCAGGAGCACTTCTGTCCTTGAGGACTAGCGGCACAGAGAAGTGTGGCTGAGAGGACAGGGCGAGGGGAGAGTAGTAGGAGCTGAACGCAGAGGGTGCTGCATGTAGTTCATCATGTAGGGCCTTGTAGGTCTTAGTATGGATTTACTTTCCGTTGCTGATGAGACGGGAGAGGCCATCAGATGATTTTTGTGGTTTTGCAACCCTAGCTTTGAGGATTTTGCTTATGTAGCTAGATTGTTGTGATTTATAAGTCTGTATTGTTTCCATACGAAAATATTTATAAAAAGACATCTGCAACTGTCTTCATATAATTTGGAAGTCTGACCATTTCCAAAAAAAAGAAAACATTGGCCTGCCCGTCAGCTGGCAGTCATCTCTTTAAGAAGCTATCAAATCAAACTTTGAGTCGTTTTTAAATACTTGGGTGTTTACCTCTAATGATCTTCACTATTTTTCCTGGTAACCACTTGCTAGAACTAGTCTCACCTGCTACTACATCTAATTATACTCCTCCTGCTTGCTCCTCTTAATTCTCATAACAGAGTTATGTGCATATGGACAAAAGACGGAGAAGGTAGATACATCCAGAAATGCCTCCCTAAGCAATGTTTTACCAAGTGGTTTTACCAAAAGGTAAATATTTATCATCTATAAGTGATTATATCATGCCAGTCATGGTGTGTCATGTGTTACATGAACAGAGAGGTCCATCTTACTCAAGACTTCCAGTAAAATGACATGGCCTTATCAGGAGAAAAGCTAAATTACCTATGTGGCCATCAGCCCCCTAATAGGATACTACACCATTTGTTAAATGCCTCCTCATGGTGTGTTTGTGACTATGGCCCCTGCTAAGCCTTCTCTAGGGCTGGTTTCTAATTGAGTGATCAAGTGTTGGTATAGACAGCTTTTCTACATGAGTCAAGAAAGAAAAGAACGATTTGTGTTGCTGCTGGGTTTTAATTGAAGCATACTTTAGTGTCTTTTGACTAACTACTTCATTGCCGTTCTCACAATGATTACAACCTTGAGAGGGAACTCTTCTGATAACTGCTGGCTAGGCATGAGAAATCATGCTGTGCTGCAGCTAACTGATAGCTGAGATTTTCCCCACAGTAATACATACTCCATGAAGAGATTAGAATTAAATGGAATGGTCCTGTCTTAAACAGTCTACAGTGAGACCTTGATGCAAGCTGCAGTTTAACGTTGAAATGTAAGGCCCTGTCACTTTTATGTTTAAAAAAAAAAATGGCATGATTGGTTTGTGCCTGGGGTCTCTGGCACCCTCTCCATCATCATCTTCGGAAGCATCCCACATTATTTCCAAATATTTCTTGGATAGACAAGGACCAAATGCCAAAAATCCTCAGCTAATTGTATTAATCTGCCTGCTTTTGCCTTTTAAAAAATGGCATTAAGATGCCCTCTTCCTATTTTGGTCAAAAAAAGAAAACAAGTTTAACTGACTTACTACTCTATCAGTTAGGAATTATGGCTAGTTGCATGTGACAGAAAAGTCTAAATAACAATGACTAGAACAACATGGTGATTTATTATTGATCACGTTAAAATATAGGTCTGAAGGTGGACAATTCAGGGCCACACAAGAGCTGCACAGTCAGCAGGGACCTATGCTCCATCAGTCTTTCTGCTTTGCCATTTTTAGCATAGCTCTTTTCTTTTTCAAGGTGACCTAATGGTCCAAGATGGCTGCTAGAGTTCTAACCATTATGGTTATATTCCAGCAAGAAAAAAGAAGTAGGGAAAGAAGGGTAAAGAGCAAACACACTGCCTCGCTGAGGCAACCCCCTTTAAAGAAACTTCCCAAAATTTATCCAAAGGATACAGGAGTGCTGATTCATAGGGGCACATGTACCCCAATGTTTATAGCAGTGCTTTCAACAATAACCAAATTATGAAAAGAGCCTAAATGTCCATCAACTGATGAATGGATAAAGAAGATGTGGTTTATATATACGATGGAATACTACTTGGTAATGAGAAAGGATGAAATCATGCCATTTACAGCAGTGTGGATGGAACTGGAGGGTATTATGCTAAGTGAAATAAGTTAGTCAGAAAGTTATTGTTAGAGAAAGTTAGATAAGTTAGAGAAAGACAGATATCATATGTTTTCACTCATATGTGGATCTTGAGAAACTTAACAGAAGACCATGGGGGAAGGGAAGGGGAAAAATAGTTACAAACAGGGAGGGAGGGTGGAAAACCATAAGAGACTCTTAAATACAGAGAGCAAACTGAGGATTGATGGGGGAGTGGGGGAGAAGGGGAAAATGGGTGATTGGCATTGAGGAGGGCACTTGGGATGAACACTGGGTATTGTATGTAAGCGATGAGCCATGGGAATCTACCCCCAAAACCAAGAGCACACTTTACACACTGTATGATAGTGAATTTGACAATAAATTATATTTAAAAAAATAAAGAAATAAGGAAACTTCCTAGAAGCAACATTAACGATTTCTACCTATGTCTCATCTATCACCTGTAGCTATAAAAAAGGGTAGGTAATAGATATTTTTAGCTGGACAAATTGCAACTGTACTATAACATCAGGTCCTATTGGTAATAATAATAATAGTTTAATTATACACATTTTATGTGTGTCAGGCACAAATGTGTATCACAATTTCTAAGTGCTTTTCATAGATTAATTTGCTTAGTTTTTGGAACAACCCTATGGAGTAGATAAAATTATTTGTTTTGCAGAAGAGGAAATTGAGGCACTGAAGGATTAAGTAACTTGCCTAAAGTCAAATGTGAGCCAAGATTTGAAGATCGATTTTTGGTTGTGAAGTGTGTGCCCCTAACCACCACTCTTCCCACCTTTTTTTTTAAAGAGCCAGCTATTGGGGCGCCTGGGTGGCTTGGTCGGTTAAGCGTCCGACTTCGGCTCAGGTCATGATCTCACGGTCCATGAGTTCGAGCCCCGCGTTGGGCTCTGTGCTGACAGCTCGGAGCCTGGAGCCTGTTTCGGATTCTGTGTCTCCCTCTCTCTCTGCTCCTCCCCTGTTCATGCTCTGTCTCTCTCTGTCTCAAAAAAATAAAATAAAATAAACGTTAAAAAAAATTAAAATAAAATAAAATAAAATAAAATAAAATAAAATAAAATAAATAAAGAGCCAGCTACTAAACATGTTAGGCTTGTCAGCCATGAGGTCTTTCTGAAGCTATGCATCTCGGCACTGTCACTCAAAAACAGCCATTGATGCCACAAAAGGAGTGGGCATGACTGCGTTCCAGTAACAGCTGCAGGCCATACTTTGTTTATCCCCTGCAAATATCCATCCTTCCTCTCCAAAAGGAGCAGTGATGACTATGTAGGTAACACAGAGTTGTTTGTTCACCAAAGAGTGAGTTTATTCTGCCCCCAACACTTGATGTGTAAAATAGAGCACAACTGAAATCCTGCTTATCAAGAACTAAGTTTAGACATCAATGGATCATGGACTTAGTAATGGATGACGAATGTTTGTTCTAATTTGGTTTCCTTCTTTTATATCCTATCCTCTTAATAAATATTCAGTTTATGCTTTCTTGGAGGAGACTCACAATGAAGGTTAGTATATTAAAGCTTTTGTGGATTTTGTGATTAAGAAACATGTTTATTTTAATTTGGTCTTCCTGAATTTCCTTGACCCACAGAGTTCCCCCTACCCATGACATTCCCCCCTCCCACACCCCCACAATGTCTCAAAACGGAAGTTTATTAAAGTAGTTTGGGAAACAGTGACCTAAGTCTTCGAGTAACTTCCTTCCAGTATGCTTCCTTGCTGTGGAAATGTCATCATGATAGAGATCATTTTGAAGGCTGATAACTTCTTCTAAACTCTTTGAATAAGAGGTGTAATATAAACATCAATTTACAGGGGAACCACTAACCTTTGAGCTCAGTAGATCATTTTTTCTTTTCTTTTGAATAACTACAAAATGGAAATAGTTATCCAAAGGTTTTATCTCTAGTGCTTTGTATCTCAGTTTTCAACACAGTAAACACTCTGTTGCCAAGCTATGGTAGATTTTGGCAGAGAAAATAACCCTAGGAGGATGTATTTAAAAAAGAAAGAAGAAAAAAAGAAGAAAGAAAGAAAGAAGAAAGAAAGAAAGAAAGAAAGAAAGAAAGAAAGAAAGAAAGAAAGAATAAAACCTGTTTCTTGCCAGCGACCCTCCACATTCTTTCATTTCTCTGTTACTTTTCTTCCCCAAACCTGCTTAATGTAGTTTGGGGTTCAGGTTAAAGTTCTAAGTTGATCGCTATAGGTATATATTACGAAGGAAGACAGATAATACCAGCCAAATAAAATGCAGGTCAGGCCATCTATCTTTTCATTTAGGAAAACAAAAAACAAAAAAACAAGAAATGCACTAAGAGGATGCCTGCTATGGACAAGGCATTGTTCTGGGTATAATGTTAAATGTTTGTGAAATAATTGGAAATAATTATTTGGCTAAGCTGTTTCTATCTAGCAGTAGTTATGTATTTATTAGTCTACTGACTCTAATGGTATACTGTAACTTAATATGTAGTAGTAAATAAATATCTAATGGGATAATTAAATCTCAATAGGGATATAATTGCCAAATAGCATACTAAAACTCTGGAGCCATCAGAGCTTCAGCTCATTTATTCAATAGGGTTTTATTATTTGCATAGACAGCTTATCTTTTCCCTCTAAAGGATGGCCTTTACAGCACCTATTTTCTGTAACAGTCACATCAAGATTTATTTGTAGCACGGTATGCTTTGTTACAATAGTCTTGAGAGTTATAATCCTCTTAAGCTCTCCCTTCTCTTAAAAGCATTTTCAAACACTTTGGGCATGAGACTATATAAGTCCCAAATGTGATTTAATCCTCAGTATTTTGGTTTGTTCTTGAAGGTGCTATTCCTAGTGAAAGTATATGTTGGTTTTGTATGTTGTTTGCATTTATGTAGGATAATGAGAAATGGTTGATCATCCTATCACCTTAAAAATGTTAGTGTCCTTAAAGTATGCAACTGCTCTAACATAAAGCCCATATACATAGACAAAGGAATAGCCCCCTTTCAGCAATCGGATTCCACAATTCCAAAATCTAGGCTTTTAAATCTAGCAAACCTTCATAAAGCATTACCATTCAACTGAATTTTGTTTTTAAACTTGGCAAAATTTAATCGTATGTGTAATTAAATCACAATTAGTCTTTAATTATTCTAATTAAAGATTCATATCATTTCCTTATGATGGTCTCCCCTGTAGTTTGTTTTAAATTAAATCTACTGGAAATAATAAGTAATTTCTTCTGATGTATGTCCAAGTGTCTGCATCTCACATTTGGAACACTTCAGTCTATCTTTTTATTGAGGCCACTCAATTAGTTTTTCCTTCTGTCTATGGAAATGCTGGAAATGCTTCAAAAGAAAAATCAAAATTTAGTAGCACTTCTACTTTGTTTATTCACAAAAACTCAACCACTTCCACTTAGAATAAAACTGAAGCTTCTAATAAATAAAACACAACTCTACACACATAAGGCTCATTGAGCAAAAGAGGCAGAACTGTAATTGTTTTTCACTTCTGACATTCTTTGGGTAGTGCTGGAAATCCTATGGCATTATACGAGATGTTGGATCTTTCCCTTGACTCACGAAATACACTGCATACATGTTCTTCCTCAAGTATTTGTGAAAGTGGGGGGAGGGAATGCTAAGATTTCTGTTTCTTTACTAGAATTGCATATATATATATATATATATATATAATATTTAACTTATTTTTCTTTCTAACAGTTGCGTGTGAGTATGTGTATGGGTGTGTGTGTGTGTGTGTTTGTTAGATGATAAGATAAGCAATCCATATTTTAAAAAATGCTTCATTACAAAGTATACCTTTGGGAAAATCCCCACAATGTTATCTCAAAGATTATTTCTAACTGGTAGCAGCATTCTTTTAAACTGTGATTTTATTTAGATATATATATGGTGGTGGGGTGTATCCTTCAGCTCTTAGCCTTCAGGCTTGGTGAGAATACCAGCTTTTCTGGCTATCTCTTGCTAATCCTGGATTAAACCTAATAGCATTTTTATTTCTACCCTTTTTTTCAGGAAGAGCTTTCATCAAAACCAATTTAATTATCTTTTCAAGGACACGTAAGTGTTTAGAAAAAGTAGTATTTCTCTACTTCAAATTTCCAAACTTACAGAGTGAAATTCAGGACCTCGGTATAAGAGAAGAGTCCATAGAAAAACTAAGTATTCATTTCTGATTTTCAAATGTTTACAATTCAAGTTTATTAAGGAGAAAATAGAAATCAATTGTAACCAACATAAATATGCAGCTTTGTAATTGCAATTGAATTGTGAGTTTAATAGTTGTTTTAAATTAGCATTACACTGGTGAGATAGAAATGGAACTGAATAAAGATAACTGACAGAGGTTGGATATGAAGCATAATATAGATATGAAAGAATGAAGTTTACAAGGCTCATGTCTCGGACCATGCAAGCTGTAGCATTGTGACAACTGATAGTAGCCTAGGTGTCTTTGTCCAGCTTCCCCCTCACATCAGCTTCTGGTAGGACTTTGCTGCCCTAGTTGGAGATGTAACCAGTAACTTAGGCTGTGCCTATATTATGGTAGTCAATCCCTCAGGCAAAAACTGGTCCAGGGTAAGGACTAAACCAATCATGGTGAATCTAAATCCTTCCTCGGGCTTTTCTTTTCTTTTCTTTTCTAAATTTTCTTTTTTTCTTTTCATTTTAAGTAGACTCTACAGCCAACGTGGGGTTTGAACCCACAACCCTGAGATCAAGAGTCGTGTGCTCTACTGCCTAAGCCAGCCAGGTCCCAGTTTCCTTGGATTTTTCCTTTTTTTCTTTTTAGAGAGAGAGAGAGAGAGAGAGAGAGCAGGGGAGGGGCAGAGGTAGATGGTGAGAGAGAATCTCAAGTGGGCCCCATGCCCAGCATGGAGTCTGACATGGGACTCCATCTCGGGACCCTGAGATCATGACCTGAGCTGAAATCAAGAGTTGGATGCTTAACCAACTGAGCCACCCAGGCACTGCAATCCTTGGATTTTTCTAATCGGAGCCTTTATATATTTCCATGGAGCTATTTGATTGAAAATCCAAAGCTTCTACCAAACATGACTCTGTCTATAGAAAGAGATTGGCCTGTTACTACAATAAGAATAGGGAACAATTCTTAAGATTTATTTTGTGTCAAGCACTGTCCTAAACACTCCAGTAACTCATGATTTTAATTCCATTATTCCAAAAACCCTATTCAGTAGATTTTATCATTATCCCTATTTTACAGAGGAGGGAATTTGAGATACAGAGAGGAACTTTCTAGTCACAAAACTAGAAAATGGAGAAGGATGCTTTCAACCCAGGCAGTCTGTATTCAAAGCCTGGGCACTTGACCACCATAAAATACTGACTCTTAGTGGGGAAAAAAAATCAAGCTGGCTCATAGGGAAAACAAGGAAAAACAGAGAAATCAGACACAGGGAAAGTCTTTGTGTTCATTGTCTAGTTTCCAATTAGCCCTTGCCTCACCTTTTCCTTCCCTGATTAAGGTGAGTCAATAAATCTCATTAAAGGTATTTTATGTTTTTATTTGTTTAGCTTAACTAAGTTTGAATTATGGTTCTTTATTTAAAACCAAAGGCTCTCAGGGGCGCCTGGGAGACTCAGTAGGTTAAGAGTCCCACTTCGGCTCAGGTCATGATCTCAAGGTCCATGAGATTAAGCCCCGCCTTGGGTTCTGTGCTGACAGGTTCTGGAGCCTGCCTCGATTCTGTGTCTCCCTCTCTCTCTCTGCCCCTCCCCTGCTTGCACTCTCTCTCTCTCTCTCTCCTATATATAAACATTAAAAAATAAAGACAAAGGATCTCAAAAAATACTCTAGTAAGAGAAGAGAAACTAGATCACATGTGAGGCAGACATATTGTAGCAGGAGGACTTAGCCAGGAAAATATGAAGATGAGAAATGAACTGATCAGGAAATTCTGATCCAAGAATTAGCTCCAGTGTGAATGAGGTATGATATTGAACAATCACATGTTCTCTGTAGTCCTCAGTGTACTCATCTGTGAAGTAAAGGGATTGAATTAAATGATTTCAAGAGTTGTTTCACATCTGCAATTCTGTGAATTTACACTGTACATGGAAAATAAGTAAATAAATGAATAGCTTAGAAAGCAGGGAAACAGGGGCGCCTGAGTGGCTCAGTCAGTTAGACATCCGACTTTGGCTCAGGTCATGAGCTCATGGCTTGTGGGTTCGAGCCCCGCATCGGTCTCTGTGCTGACAGCTCAGAGCCTGGAGCCTGCTTCGGATTCTGTGTTTCCCTGTTTCTCTGCTTCTGCCCTGCTCACACTCTGTCTCTGTCTCTGTCTCTCTCTCAAAAATGTATGAACAGTAAAAAATATATTAAAAAGTAGAAAGAAGGGAAACAAAGCAAATTCCTGGCTGGTGAGTTGATCTCAAGGCTGAGTAAGAGAGATGCTGATTTATGGAGCAGAGAAACATCAATTAATATGTAAATGACCTTTACAAAACACAGAAACAAATGGGCAAAAAGAGTAAGGCTAAGATTAAACATAAGACACAATGGAGAACTACGTGGCAATGAGAAAGAATGAAATATGGCCCTTTGTAGCAACATGGATGGAACTGGAGAGTGTTGTGCTAAATGAAATAAGCCATACAGAGACAGATACCATATGGTTTCACTCTTAGGTGGATCGTGAGAAACTTAACAGAAACCCATGGGGGAGAGGAAGAAAAAAAAAAAAAAAAAAAAAAAGGAGGTTAGAGTGGGAGAGAGCCAAAGCATAAGAGACTCTTAAAAACTGAGAACAGGGTTGATGGGGGTTGGGAGGGAGGGGAGGGTGGGTGATGGGTATTGAGGAGGGCACCTTTTGGGATGAGCACTGGGTGTTGTATGGAAACCAATTTGACAATAAATTTCGTATATTGAAAAAAAAAGATTAAACATAAGAGGCAGACTGAGATTGATATGTAGGAAAGATTATAAAAGAGAAAAAGGCTTCCCCATTTCTATGAGAACTGGATGGAATTTAGGCCGAATGTGAGGGAGCCTGGTGAGGGATGTGGTCAGCTGGAGGTGATGACCGGCTAGAGCAGAGAAGAGCTCAGGTATGGCTTTGTGAAAAATAATGGGATAGAAAATCATTCTAAACTCAACCCAGTGGATAACATAAAACAAACATGTGGAAGAAGTGGAATAGATGATGTAAATAACTTTTCTTCTTCCCTTGTGCACTATTTTCTATTGCATAACTGAAGTAGCTGTCGTCATAAAGAAGGGGTGGAGCATGGGCAAAATAGGTGAAAGGGATTAAGAGATACCAACTTCCAGTTATAAAATAAATAAGTCATGGCAATGACAAGTACAGCGCAGGCAATATAGTCAATATTATACTAATGCTGTTTGGTGAGTACCCTTACCGCGGTGAGCAATGAGACACACATTCAAGTGTCAAATCAGTATGTAGCACACCTGAAATTACTATAACTAGTGTAATTGTTATGTCAACTACATGCAAGAATAAAAAGGTTTTTACAAAGGAGTTAGGGCTCTAGGTTCTTCTAAAATAGGAACATCTGATATTTCTATTCACAACTTCTCTCCCAGGGAGGGCATATAAATTGCATGTGAATTGATGGATCATTTCCCCTCTGGTCCCCTTCCCTGATTGTAACAGATACAAATAATCCATCATCGAATTCTTTCTTACTAATTTTGGGTAAAGCCTATTGAAGACAGTGCTCCAAGCAGGCATTACCATTTTATCAGTTGCCAAGAGAATAAAAACTTATTTGACATTCTGTTACTCTATCCATGAACGTTATGTGTTAAGTATCTAGGGAATTTAGAATTCACTTTAACAAGGATATTTTGGGATAGCTGTGACACTGTGCTGAATACCACGTGTATATACATGGTCTGATAACAAATATTCAGAGAAATCTTGAAGAAGCTTTTGATCCATGTAAACAATTCCTGATATGTGTCTGTGAATTTTGCCTGATGTAAAATTAATAACTGACTTTTTTTCTGCTATGATAATATTTATGGACTTTGAAACTAGTGATAGGAACCCAGATATTTTGAATAAGAATTTTTCTTCCGTTCATTAAATAATGAAAGATATGGGTAATAATCTAGCTGAATTTTATTTGAACGATATGTTATCCATTTTCATAAATTGGGAGGAAAAGCATATTTAGGTGATTAACTAGATTCATCTGAGGATAAGAAGTTTACTATTTTGGTCTTTCCCATACATCTTCCCTGCTTCAAAAAAAAAAGAAAAGTTGTGTAATATTTAAACATGATTAATGCAGATACTTATCCAATATTTATTAAACAGTTAACTCTGTGATTCTTAGCCCAGACTGCACATTAAATCACCTGTGAGCTTTTAAAATTAACTTATACCTGGGCACCATCCCTAGAGATTCTGATTTAATTGATATGGAGTGAGACATGGGCTATTTGTTTTTTATTTTTATTTTTATTTTTATTTTTTTAAATTTTTTTTTTCAACGTTTTTTATTTATTTTTGGGACAGAGAGAGACAGAGCATGAACGGGGGAGGGGCAGAGAGAGAGGGAGACACAGAATCGGAAACAGGCTCCAGGCTCCGAGCCATCAGCCCAGAGCCTGACGCGGGGCTCGAACTCACGGACCGCGAGATCGTGACCTGGCTGAAGTCGGACGCTTAACCGACTGCGCCACCCAGGCGCCCCTATTTGTTTTTTAAATATGCTCTTAGGTGATTCTAATTGAAGCCAGAGCTGGGAAACACTGAACTATTTTTATTGACCCTCATAATAACATATAAACATAGCAAAATAAGCTAATATTCTGTTTTCAAAATAAGTGAATAAAATATAACATTGAATTAGTGTGTTTTACACAGGGATTTGAATTAGTCTTGAGTCCTCAATCTTAGATATTACTCCGATTTGAATTTTTAAAGCCAAATGTTATTAGTTATTATTTTTAACCTTTTAGGCAATTTATAAACTACAGAAACTATGTACTTAATTTACAACTGTAAACACATTAATTTAAAAATTGTACATTATAGAAAAATAACATTCTATACTTAAAATTTTATTAAAAAAATTTTTTTTAACATTTTTATTTATTTTTGAGACAGGGAGAGACAGAGCATGAACAGGGGAGGATCAGAGAGAGGGAGACACAGAATCCGAAACAGGCTCCAGGCTCTGAGCCGTCAGCACAGAGCCCGACGCGGGGCTCGAACTCACGGACCATGAGATCATGACCTGAGCTGAAGGCCGCTTAACCAACTGAGCCACCCAGGCGCCCCATACTTAAAATTTTAAAACAAAAGACCAAGCTTAAAAAGAAAGTTTATATTCTTTTTTCACTTTCCTATTTCTTCTTGGTAGGTTTTTCTGCATTAACAGAATTAATGGAATTCTGTTTTCATCAGTTACAATGAAATTGTGACAATCACCACTGTGCTAAAGACTTTCTAAGAATGTGAGAAATTATTAGCTTTAGGACGTATAAAGCTTATATTTTAATTCACTTTACCTTTCCACAATGCCCCCCCACATTTAAAAATAACTGTGAATTTCTAGACCATGACTTAATTGGTAGAATCAACAGTATATACTAAGTAAAAAATACATATTGTCATATCTTATATAAGCAAAGCATGAATATCAAAATAAAAATAATAATGAGGTTTAGTGAGATGTTTTCACCATTTGGAAATATAAGGAGAATTATTATTTTGGATATCAGACAGGGTTCTTGCTTTTTAAAGAATCGTGATTATCTGAAGATCATGTTCATTATAATCTAATTCATAATTATCCGGGCATTTGTGTTTAATACCATGGTGTGTTTGACTTTATCACACTCAACACACAATTACCAATATAGACAAGATCTTTTATTTCAATTTATACATAACATCTTCGGAGCCTGTTAACATTCTTGATACTTTGGGATAGATATTAATATTTTCTGATCCTGTGACTGGGAGTGAATCCTAGGTAAAGCATCCCAAGTAAGTAGAAAACAGTGAGCTGACTTTCACCTCATTAGATATTATACTGAGACAAGATTCTTCACTGTCAATAAACAACAAACTTTTTAGTATTGTAATGAAACACATAATTATAACTATTTTTAGAAATGGATTTATCTATAAAATTCAAGATGATGTAACTTTCTGGGCATTCTTTAACTTTTCGATTTTTGCTGCATCTACCTGTGTGACTATTTCCCACTCTACATACAAATAGAAGACCAGCAAGTATCTCTAACTGCAACAATGAACTCTTTTACATACTCAAAAAATTAGTTTAAAATTTTCTAGTAAATATTTCTAGTGTGTTATATATAATGTTAATGAGGAAAATTCCACTTTGCTAAGATCTTTCTTATAGGCAATTGCTACATATATGTCTTTTACATATACATGCAATTACACATAGACACAAACACAGAAACACACACACACACAGTCTCCCCATTTTTCCATGTTATTTTGGACCCAAAATGATGGAGTAGAACAGTAATGGCTTCTGCTTCAGTTCTACTATATCCATAACCTACTTTGAGAATCCACTCCATATATATTTTCCAAAATATTAATAGATTTTTTTTTGGTAAAATTGAGAACTTTCTTGATTGTCCACAAAGAGAAACTCGTTTCCCCTTTTCTATAATATATCCCTTAGTATCCAAAAATAACCAGTTAGGGGAAAAATACCCTAAGGCATAATGTGTTACTGGGGAAGAAACAGAACGAGACAGTCGAAAACCTTGGTATTGGGAGAAGTGGCCACACAAATGTGTGAGCGCTTGTTTGAGATTGAAACCCCAGACTACCGGACTAACACAAATCAAAATTTGCATTATTTTTTTAATGTTTATTTATTATTTTTGAGACAGAGAGACAGAGCACGAATGGGGGAGGGGCAGAGAGAGAGAGAGAGAGAGAAAGAGAAGGAGACACAATCCGAAGCAAGCTCCAGGATCTGAGCTGTCAGCACAGAGCCTGACAGGGGAGATCATGACTGAGGCCCAAGTCGAACACTTAACTGACTGAGCCACCCACATGCCCCCCAAATTTGCATTTTAACAAGATTCTCATGTTATTCATGTGCACTTTACAAATGAGAACCACAGCTGTTGAGAATGAACTCTGTCTCCTGTTGCTGTAGCCAAATGGACTGGTAGCATTAGAAGATAGGGAACTATGCTAAAAGGAAGGGAGTCGATGGTTAGGGCAGAATTCTTACGGCAGGACTCATTTCATGAATTGTTCTTCCTCCACCTAAAGATTGGGACCAGACATTAGCGGAAATAATGTTACTATAACATTATCTTATCATGAGTTATAAAGTTATAAATTAATATTGGAGGGCGTCACACCTCCAGTATTTCATTAACATAAATTAGGGAAAAAAAACTCAGTTGTAAGAAAAATATTTTGGGTGGTGTATCACAAACTGAGTTCCATGGGTTAATAGTGCTCAATGCATTGCTCTTCAGGTTCCTTGAGGATTTCAGGGCCAGATAGTTTTACGAAAGAGCGCAATATATAGTACTCTTTGCAGTGTGTTCTCTGAAGTCTGCAATTAAAAAAATATCTATTTTACTTTGTTTAATCTGGCATCTCCAAATATAATTAAACTTAGAACCATTTTTTTCCATCAAATAAGACCATTTGAAAACAGATTATAAAATGGTGTATTTGATCACTAGAAGTACAGCTGTTAAAACCGTTTTATAAAGATTAAATACTGAGAAATTGCATACATAAAGACAAAGAAATGTGCAGTTATTATGCTGTTTTGATAAGGGATGAAATAATCCTATAGATCAGTGTGAACCTTTCACTAGAATTTGATGTGGGTGTATAGTACTATTCTTTATCCATTATGTGTATTGGGGGTGAGGGTGTAAAAATACAAACAAGATACTAGTACTAACTCAGAATGTGTTTCAGAATTTTCTAAATAAGGGTTTCATGTGCACCAAGTACAGCATATATATCTATATATATATGGTGATACATATATATCACGCTATATATGTAATACACTTTTACACATATATATCACATACAAAATAGATAGTGTATTTACATTGTTTTGTTTATTTTTTCAGATATTATATTTACTTTAGAAATGAGCTTAGAAAAGTAATTTGTTCAAAGATAAAGAATTGGTGAAACCTCAGTCCGCCAATAAAATGGAGTTTACATAAACTTTGAGTGTCTCAAAAGTAGATTCCGTATGTTTTCAATGATTCCTTGGCTGTCTGTTACCCCCGGCTTCTTATTTAAATGAAAAGGGCTGGGTTAATTTTTTTTCAACGAATCATTTAGTTGATACAGTATAACATTGTAAAAAAACTCAAAATGGACTTTAGGCTGCGAGAGTGTGTTTCAAAACTCACTAGCTTTATGACTGTGAGATCTGAATTTCAATGTCCTCTGTAAAGTGAGCATGAATAAAAATCCATTTCACTGTATTATTAGAGAGATTAAATGAAGCAATGCAAAGTACCAGGCACATCCTGGGCACTCAGTATCTGAGGATTCCTCTTAATTTCTTTTCAAAATATCTCTTATGAAAATGTATTTTTAACATTATAAGGGAGAAATATCTGGATTAGATTTTCCCAGCTGATATTTTGTTCATTTTTCTGATGCTCAGTGTTAGTAAACTAAATAATCAGAATCCCTGACACTACAAAATGATGATTATATAATGTCTATCTTTGTGATCCGCAACATACACTAATATTGATAGGGCCCTTTATTCAAAAGAGGAAAAGCATGTCACAGCACAGACCTCTGTAGTCTTCTGTGCACCAAAGTCATCAGTGACTGACTGTCCTTACTTCTACCCAGCAATACCCTAGTTTGAGGTGGGAAGAAATAAGATCAGGGGACAGATATGACTACATTTGATTATATCTCAGTATCAGCAGACTTTAAGGGCACGCAGTTCTTAATTTAACTTCCTATCTTTTCTGGAAAGAACAAATACCCTCATAGATACCTTGGGTGGTGGCAGCTCTCTGAAAAAGTTAAAAGAGAAAAAAAGAATAAAAGCCCTTGCATTTTACTTTGGATGTGTGAAGAGAAGGGTGGCACGGTGTAGGGATAGCAAGGAAATATATTAGGAGTCTATGTTTCAATTATCCTGCAGTCTGAAAAACTGTCCCAAAACCAAAGTTTTGGTACTCCCATATAATAACAGTGACTACATCACTTATTGTTTACTGACATTTTTTATTGAGGTTTGTAGCTCATGATTTTACATGTGATTGTACAGAGCATTTAAGAAAAAAAAAAGAGGTTGGAAAGGTTGTACAAGGGAAAAAAAATCCAATAGATAGAAACCTGGTAGGTGTATATGATAAGATTAATTCCACATGTAAATATATGAGAATGGTAAGAGACCAGAGCCTGCGATAGCTATATTCTTGTTCCTAAAAAGAGAAATTGTTCCTATCAATGAGAAATAACTTAATTAGTTGTTATTTTTAAAAATAAACTATCATTTTAAAAAAAGATATATTTTGAATTAGATTTAATGATTGGCAAGTGGGAAAACAGTGTGGAAAAATGTCCCAGATTATCCTTCTACTTCCAATGCATTTACAGAAGCCAAATGAAAGGAAATCCAGCTGACTCTACACTTACTGAATTTGGAGGTCATAGGCAAAGAATAGTGTTAGAATATACAAAGACTTGTTTATAAATGAACACATTCTGATTGTCTACAGCTGTTTCAAGACACATCATTTTTATTACTTAGAATGGTAAAGGAAATCTTTATTCTGAAATGAGGCATGAAAACCAACTTTAAATGTTTTTTTCCTCATCTTTCTTGATTCATGATGGTATTTAAAACATAAGACATTGTGACAACTTGAAATTCAAGGCATTAAAAATGCTCTCCAACATGAGGCAGTGGTCAGCAGAAGAGGACATTGTGTTCTAGTCACTGTATTCTGTATCCCCAAAGACCTCTACCTACTGTTAAAGGGTTGATGACATTCTTGATTTTTGCCAAACACCTTTTGAAGTCAACCAGTCCATTTCATTTTGAAGCCAGGATCATTTACCAGTTTTACCTTCAGAAGAATCAGGGAATTTTTAACCTTTAAAAAGCTACTTCAGGTATGGATTTCAAACACATTTCCTTGCCAATGTAGTGTGAAATTCTGCAGTCTTGGGCCATTGAGACAAACTTAACTCTTTTTAAATTTAAAATCCTCCAATATTGGACTAACTGTAAAATTTTAATAACCTCAGATCACAGAGTGGAACATTCTCATTTTAAAATCACTCATTCTGAATGGCAATGTTAATCTAAATTAGATCCTTAGGAGTCGGCTTTCCTTTCCTCTTCTTTCAAGCTCTTTTCTTTAGCATTCTAGAATGAAAGAAGCATTGGGAATACTTTTAGACACATTTGGATTATGGAGTACTTTGATACATGTCATACAACTGTCTGCAGAATTTTACGAATTGACTACAATAATTGAAGAGAGAAAGGACTTGAGAGTAAAATTTTCAGCTGTGTAATTATTTGTTCAGTCTCAATGTAATATTCATATATATAATAAATTAGCCTATAATATGCATATTGCTTGGTTACGGATTATTTTGCACAATGTACGTAATTCCAATTTAATATTAATTTAATGTTTATTAGAAAGATTCATAATAAAGCTCTAAAAGGTGCATAGCTACTGGTAGCATTAACTGTGTTGGCATACAATAGAATAAGCAGATTAGAGAGTGAAAGTGAATTGAGGCAAAAATACTTATATCTAAGAAACATTTATAAAAATCCATGTATCCTTGAGATAAGGTGTGGCTAGACAAGAAATATCTAAGGAGTGCTGAAAGTGTTTAGAGTTTCCTGTGTAAACAGCAGGATAAAATTATCATATGGTATACTTCAATTTTTGTTTTAACACACCAGTAGCACTTGTTATACTGTTTAAAGTTTTTACCACTCTAAACAATTTCATTTTTTCCTGGATTTTTTTTTCTTTTGAACTTGAATTTAGGTCCTGCTGCCTCACCATAAGTATGCCAACTTGGATCTGCCCTTCTTCTGTTCATATTGTGATGGAAAAGACTTGCTTATCCCAACAGAGGTTTTTCCTTGTGTAGTCTTCCTCGACTTCTCCATTATAAATCAAAGTTCTCCTTTCACGTGCCTTCTTAAAAATCATAGTTTGCCTTTACCTTTGAAATACTCTGATGGGACACAAGTGAAATGAGAAAAGTTTGTGTGACATACTATTAAGAGAGAGAAATAAACATCAAAACATAGCTGAAATGAAGACATTTGAATAATAACCTACAGGTCCTGGATGTTGGAGACGTGCTTTTAATTTTTTTAAAGAGGGTAGGGCAATAAGTTTATTGAAAATGAAAATATGCAAAACTATAGTAACTACCTGTTATATTGCAAAAATCACAAAGTTTGCAATATTGTAAACAAGCTATTTCTTCTGCAAGCTGTAAATAAAAGGAATCAAAGTATGTAAGTGTATAGGTGAAAGTTAAAGATTGATTTCCCTTTTAAAGCAAAAGTGAAGTAGAAACTAATCAGGTTAATTAGAAAATAGGAAAGATTCCTCTTATGGCCTAAGCAGGAAAGAAGCAGCTACCAACATTTTAATTTAGAAATGAAAATTTAGATATTTATCAATATTTTTTCAGATGGCTTCAGAAGTATGTATTTGCTGATTACAAAATTGAATTTCTGGTTGGGATCCATCAAATCTATCTTATGAGCTCAAAGAAGCTTTCCACGTAGAATTCATTTGCACAAAAATGCTTCCATAAGCTATTTTCTAATGTTGCTGTTTCACTCTTGTGCTCCCATGTTCCTAACTAATTTATTACTGTGCAGAAATCTAACAGAGGATGTATGTAAAGTATTTTTAGAAATGCATGGTAATTTTTTATGTTGTGAGTTATAATTATGAACCACTAAACATGAACTCATCAAATCTTAATACCTTGGTACTACATATACTAGAAGATCGTACATATTGTTATTTTATCTCAAATAGTTTTGTAACAGAAGAAAGGACATTCTTGTCAATATTTTTAGAATTGCTCAAAATCAAATTAGAGTCTGGGTTTCTTTCTTTCTCTCTCTAAATTTGCAGTAATATAGTAGTTCTGTAGTGTTTTTGTTTTTTCTAAAACACCTCAAGCAGTAGCACTTTGGTATAATACTAACGCACAACTTCTGAAAACAAATGCTTCTTTCACTAATAGGAGCTGATTATTGATTAGTCTGGAGTTGATCTTTAGACAACCCAGAAACTGGTTTCCCTCTCCCTTTTGTTCTCTATACTGCAGAAAGTCAGTCTTTAAAAGTTTTTAATGTCATTTTTTAAACTAAGTAAACCTTTGTCAATGGATTGGAACATGTGTGGGGGAAAAAGCTGAAGATACTGGCTAAAATTAAGTCCATGGGTTCTATATGACTATTACTAATTCTCTTATATGTTTATCTCTATTACCATGAAAAGTTTCGTCACACCAACTAATTTTTTAAAAACACTAAATCTTAAAGATCTTTTATCAATATGTTGACATTTTTAGGTTAATGGGGATTTTCAAAGTATATATCATAAACTACACTTTAGTTTTGAGTCTTTGTGAATTTGCCTGATAGGAAGTTAAGGATATTTCCATTATCTACATTTTATTAATACAGTTTCCTGATTATTTTCACTTTGACATAATTGTTCTCATGCAAGTTCTGTTTTGTCATGATTATTTAAGCATGGCAATTTATTATTCAACTATAGTATTTTTTACTTTTAATAGAGTGGAAATGGAGGGATGTTCAAAAACTTAAATTGAAATTCAAATCTATTTTTCCTTCACAAAATGTAGTTTTCTCCATAAATATTATCAATTAGGAACATGGGCTTTGCAACAATCCAACAGTCTGTGAGTCAACTAGACACGAGATCTGTTAGCTAGTGTCCTGCAAAGTACCTTGGGAGATAGACCTCAAAAGAAAAAAAAAAAAAAAAAAAAGCTCGAGAGTAAAATATTACAAAAATATTATTTTACTAGGAAATAATAATTGGTTTGTTTTATTGGCATAACTTTTACTTCCAGCTATCCAAATGATGTGCTATGTAGGTACAGTCCGTCTGCTTGATGAAAATTTAGTTTTTTATAGAATTTCAGATAAGTATATCAGAAGTAGGCAGATAAGTAAGTCATGAATGGCACAGGGTATTGAAATATAGTCAACCAAAGGTGGCAAAAAAACAATAAACTTTTTAAAAATTATTAATTTGTCAATAGCTATGCATGAAAATACATGTGAAAAAAAGTCAAGTTTAGGAACTCAAGCCTTGCTAGTATAAAAAGGACTAAATGAATACATGTTAGATATACACAAATTTCTATTGAAATGTACACATAATTAGCTCCTATATCTACTGTTTTGTTTCAGTATAGTCACATAAAATTTGAGGGAACAATCTCTTTCTGTAAAAGTCTTTGGGATCTTGTCTCTCTGATAGCACATCAATTGTGATGTATTCGAATTCAAACATCTCACCCTTTCATCTTTATGCAAGGGCTTGGTAGTAACTGACAGTCCTAAATGGCCTTCTGCACCAGTTATGTATTCAAGTGATTTTCTTCAGTTGGTCTGTGTAAAGCTGGGGAGGCTACCTGTTTCAAATTCCATGTAATGACACATAAAAGATAGCGGGCAGGGAGGTAGCAATATCAGAAAATCAGAATTGGCAGCCTCAGCAAGCTGACTTGAGGTAGTTTCCCCATTGTTCTGTGAAACTAGCTTCTTACTGACGAGCTGCTTTCATATAGATCTCTGCTGAATTGGCGAAACAAGCATAAGCGCTCATAATCCACAGGCCAACTTTAGACAAGTTGTCTAAAAGGGGCTTTTTCATTTATTCTATGCAACAGATAGGCAAACCACCTTTCAGGTGCTAATATTGCCATAGTGTGGGATGTGAAAACCTAATTACCATTAAAGCTTGAGGTTCTCCTGCAACTCAAGAACAATTCTAGAGGCTTAAAAATTACTCGTGTTAAGTGACTAAAAAGGAATGATGCATAAAACATTCTGAGGTGAATATTAAGATTATGATGTACTCTGGCCCAGCACAGAATTCTTTCTTTTGTCATATATTCTTAAACTATATAGAGATTACTGGTTATTCCATAAACTATTCCATCTCATCTTAAGTTAAGAAATTAATTAATAGGTGGGTGGTGTTCAGATTTGGGGGGGGGAAAGAAGTCACCAAAATATCATACACTACAAGATAAATTACAATTTGGCAAATTCATTCTAGCTTTGCTCTAGAAGGGACTCTATGTTTAGACACTGCTGGTAAAGGTTCTTCAGTAATTGGAGATCTAGAAAGTTTCTTTGAAAGGACTTTGTTTCACATATGGGGCAAGAAAAATTAGCATAAAAATGTCTTCTACTATCTTTATAAAATGGATATTCTCTTTGCCATTAAACTGGCAGCTTTGAGCCAACTGAATGACTTTAAATTTCTGACATCAAAATAGAACTTACAGGAAAGGAAAATAAGTGACTCACCCCCTCTTCAATTCAATACATAAATCTCTGATTGAAGCTGGTTTTTATAGTAAGCATGATGGCTGCTGCTTATAAAATAAGCACATAGTAGCTTATATTAACCTGCTTAAAAGTAAGTTATGCATCTTATTTCATTCAACATAAACATGCCCATCCCATTTTTCTGGTTTACTTTGCAAAAATGGTAAAATTTTGTGCTTAGGTTATTCTTCTAGGCAGATCTGATTTCTATTGCATGGCTCATTTGGGCCTTAGAGTAATCGATTAGCAAAGTATATATAATGAAAACAGAAGGAAAGACGAGAAAAATGAAAAGAATAATTCATCATATAGTACATACATCAAAACAATGTCTTCTAAATCTCAATCAGTTGTTTATTGGTTGGCAAACAAGTTTCACTTTTACAACAAATATTAGTAATGAGGTCATCCAACTTTGAGACCATACAAAATGGATCATAAATTTAAAAAAAAAATTATATGTGCTGCTAATTTACCTCTTGTATTCCTACATTACTTAAAATCCTGTCAAATAAATAAATTTTCCTGTTAATGAACAGAAGAGTTTAAAAAAATCACTTCAAAATAACTTGACCTTTCATTTCTTACTACAAGGGAGTGAATTTCCTTTAAAAATTGGTAGTGCGGGTGCCCACTTGGGGATCAGACTGAGCATTCAGCACTTTAATGCCTATGGGATACCGTTTTTTTTTTTTTTCACATGCAGAAGCCCCACTAGTTCTATTGACGCCTCTTGACTTCTAGAATCATAGCTACTGTCTTGGTGATCAACTGCTTGCCAAATATACTTTGCATTACAACAGATGTATACTGTAAACATAAAAGTTCGTCCTGCTCTAATCTGCAAAAATGCTCTTGGAAATATTCTGACTGAATAAAGATATATAGTGAGGGAAGGAAGTCTAATTTTATTTATTTTATTTTTTTGTAAAAAATAATTTGTTTGCATTACTAGAAAATGATTCTTATAAAGTGATAGTTTCATTTATTTATTTATTTATTTATTTTTTGCCAGGTGAAATTTTAAAGAAAAAATAAAGGAAAAATAAAAGGAAAGAAAAAAAGAACTAAGGAAAAAGAGAAGAAAAAGCAAAGAAAATGAAGGAAGAAAGAAAAGAAGGAAGGAAGGAAGGAAACTTTGCTCTTTTACTGGCAGACAAACTTGCAAGACCAGCACAAAAGAAAAAGAAAAAATATCTCTTTTTTTCCACTACATTAACAGGACTCAAATTCTGGAGGAACAGAAAGCTGACTATATGTGCAATGCTAGTATCTGTACATTACATAGAAATTGTTCAATTTTTTTTCTGCCATTAGTTTTATCATCAGTTAATACAGCAAATCATAAAATATGCATTTAGCATATAATTCTAGAATTCCCCTCCATTTCATTATTAATTTGTTGTTTTATTTTGTATTCCACAGCTATTCCCACTGTGGTGAATTCAGGTTGTGAGTGACTAAAAACCACTATGTGATACAGTTTTGCTTTGTTTTTATGTTTGTTTGTGCAGCACTCCAATCTAGATGCAGCATTGTTACTAATGTCAAACAACTGTTCTGGCCTTTTAAAAATCAGGTCCTTGTAATTATAGTAACAGAGCATCAGAGATGTTAGAACAAACACAACATAATTCAACAAGGCCACAATGAGCGCCATTTTCTTCATATCTCGTTCATTAACATAATGAAGTCTCCATCTGAGGGGGAAAAGACAAGAAAGGAGAGGGCACAGGGGAATTTCAGCAGTTATCTTTCTCCCCTGGGCTGACCTAAAAATCCCAGTTAAAAAAAAAAAAAGTCTGAAAGTTTGTGTTTGTCTTTCAAGAACAGCATAAAGATTTAGGAGTACACACATTATTACCACTGCTTATATCAACTCAGAACAGTCAACCAGGTGTTAGCAGTTTTGTCGGTTTCAATTTCTGTGTCATCTTCTATAGACTAGTGACCAAATGAGCTGGTCCTTTTGAACTTCCCTCTGGAGGGGTCCCATCTTTGTTTGGAGGAACTATAAATCCATCACTGCTACCGCGACCTAGCTGATAGTAGGTGTGCAGCTGATGGACGTGGTTTCTGGAGCCTAGGTTTGGCATGCTTTTGTAGTAAACATCTTCGGCATCACCACATTTGGCCGGTGGGGGTTCGGTCTGGGTGCTGGTGGTAACGCTCTCTGTGGCAGGCACACCAGCCAGTGCTGGCATGCTGGTGTACAGAGAGTCCCTATGGGGTGACTGGAGATCTTCTGTGTGCTCGTTGGTTAGCAAAGGGAAAAAACTCTCACTGTGGTCTTGGGGGAGCCGCCTTCTGGTGTAATGGTGTGGCTGGTGGTTCTCTGTGGAGTAGACTCTTGGGGGAAGCAAAGGAGCATCAGATTCCTCATGAATGAGTTCCAGGCCCAAACTCTCCTCGTGGTTGAAGGAGGTGGCGTCATCCAGGACAATGGCATCATCTTCACTCCCACTGCCAAGGTTATTCACCAGCTTGTTCATCAGATTCCTGTTCTGTTCACTGGAGCGCTCGTGGTTGTTCAGGTAAGACGGGATATAGTTGGAAGTGAGTTCCTTCAGAATCTTTTTCTCTAGGGCGGTCTCATTGTGGTTATAGCCACGGTCTATGATTTGCACACAGTTGCTCAGGTATTCGCCACTGGCAATGCTGTAACTATTGCCATGGTTACCATTCAGTGGTAGAGTATCCATGACACTTGTATCCCTGGCATTGTTCAGAAGCCCCTCTGAAAAAGATTACAAAACACTATGACATTTACATCCATTTGGCCACAGAACACACACACAAACACAAAGGCAGAAACATCCGACTATGAAGTATGTATAAATTGCTAGCACGTTTAATTAATTATAAAATGGTTGGAAACAAAACATACTATTAAGTCTATATGTACACATTTCTATATACACTTGGGGACAATTGATAGGAACCTTATAAATGGAAAAGTATCTAAAATAATTCTTTAAAATAACAATTTAAAAAACCTATAAATTTGTAGTTTCCACACAAACATTGCCTGATACTATTTGAAACATATTTGGTTATAACTTAGAAAAAAAATAACGCAAAATTTTGGTGTAATCATTCATAGCTTTCAATTTATACACATCAAAGTCAATTTAATAATTCATTACCTTTAATTTTACATGTTGTTTTAACATTAAAATAGGCATAATATTAACATAATTCATGTGTGGTACTTTGAATATTCTGGTCAAAAGTGAAAGAATCAAGCAGCTTCTAATAATTTGATATATAATTTTGCAAGATTAAACATAATTCCTACACACAAAACCACAAAAGGATTATGTTAAATTTGTCAAAATGATGTAGTCATGAAATAATGCTCAGTCAAATAAATGGCACATCAAAATAATATGCATCTAGGAACTTTCAAAACAAAAATATTTAGATTTACTTTCTAATATCATTTTCTACATATTAACCCATTAGCGATTATTTAGGGTCATTAGGTAATACTACAAAAGAATGTGTAAAGACACAGGTATCTGATTCCTAAAAACATAGTGTCAGTATTAAAGATTCCATGTCATAATGAGTGATGACTTTGTGTGCATATTAAACTTTGAATTTAAAAGAGATTGAACATTTTATTCTGGGAAGAAATAGTTGCAGTGAAATAAAATTTAACCACATGCTTCTTCAAGGTTTTTGCATTCTCTTGAATGAACAGAAATCCGAGAATCTATAATAGTTCCAAAATCAGTTCAAATGCAACCACGAAAGAAAATAAAACACAAACATTTAACCAATACTCATAAGTAAGAAAGGATATTTCTTTACAGAACAATTAATTGAAGAATTCTATTAAACTTCTCAATACACTGCTAACTTGTGAAAATATAACATTCATTCTATATCTGTGATGCAGTTATGTTTATCAAAACTGAACTCCTTCTTTGCTGGTTTAAATAAAGTGTCCCAAATGTATCAATTTATATATGGACTTTTGCTGCATACTCTGTATTCAAAGTAACAGTTTCTAAAGACAGGAATGCATAAAATTCATTAAAAAGCAGCCATCACAGACATAGGGTGAAGCGATTTATTTTCATGTTATAAGATATCTTGTAGACAAATCCACAATGTTAAGAAAAATAAAAGTAAATGTTCTTTAAAGGGCCATATGTGATGGGTGATTGCTGCTGTGGAGGCTGCCATGGTATGCATGATGGTTATGGCTGAGTGACTGATGCATTGAAACGTGTGTATTACTTCCGTTGTCAATGCATTAGGTACAGGTCGGAAACAACCATAGTAAAATAAAGTGGATATGCTGCATGTGACATATATGTGTATGATGGAATGTAGTAATAAAAAATAAAAGCTTATGAATTACTTAGCAAAAATAAATGCTTAATTTAAAAACAATTTAACTCACACAAACATTACATGAGACTTAACAACTATGTTGATTATGTGACACAGTAAAAGAATCAGACAACAAAAGCGTCTAATCTCTATTAACGTAAATTTATATAAGTCGATTCATAGGCTCTTTAGTTTTTAAATTGTGAGATGAACTGTTTTTAATAACTACATCATCTATATGTGATGCAATAAAAGTGAACTAAAAAAAATTACATTTGATATGCAATGTTTAGCTTTACTCCCATACTTGTCTCTCTGTAGGGCTCTAAACGACAGCATGAAGAAAAGGAAAGAAAAAACAACAAGTAAGCTTACAGCGACAGTAGAAGAAACATGAGTAAAAAGCAAATTGATGATATGCAGAAAAAAGAGTCAAAGGAAATAATTTCCACTGCCCCCAAATTCATGAGTCTGTGTTACATGGTTTATCATAATTAAAAATACTGAAATGTTAGTCAGAAAATAAGAACCCCCCCTTAACACATGCTAATAAAATGAGTCTTTAATAAGCGTTTCTACAGTTTATAACAAATTTTAAACAAAAACACATCTATTTTAAAGTTAAGATTATCACACCAACCAAGGAGAGTAAAGATTTGAAGGCAAGCCATGACGATTCCCACAACTGCATTTCAATATTGCATATATTTACGTGTATGTATGTTTGAACATACCTGCTTCTAAGAAATGTTATTTAATTTTAAAAATTTTCAGTAAAATTATAAATAAAATCTTTAGCATGTACACAGAGAAAAAAACCACAGTTGTAGGTTTCCATATTTGTGTCTTTTTTCCTTTATGAATCTTTTTTTTCCACATAAAAAGGTTATATTTCCCCCATTATAACTATCCAAATGCTTCTTATCATTTGTGAATAATACTGATCAGAACTGTCATTTCTGGAGCTCATATTCAAAAGTCGTGTAACTTTGAAAAAAGAAAATGGTTAAATCCAACTGTTATTCTGTATCAAGACAACAGGAGGGGAAGAAAAATACCACCATCAGTGTCCGGTTTTCTTCTGGATTCTTGCACAATCATGCAATCAAACATTTTTAGAACTGATCCTTTAAAAAACAATCCTGGCAAAATTATTTTTTAAAAAACACTCCTATTTTAATCAGGTCATGAAGGACGGCTCTTGCTGATTTTGTTTACAGGAAGGTTAAATCATCCTAAAATCAAAACCAGGAAATTCATTGGGCTAGATCCTTTCAGGAGATTCCAGCTTGTTAGAATTTCACCATTCCTTTAAGAGATGGTTTTTGCACTTAAAAGTTGATTTGCTTTTCAGAAAAAAGACTGACTTTATTTCAAGATGGAGAGGAAGGTTCTCTTAATAAAGTTTCAAAATAGCTTTAGAAAAAATAATTTGAAATAAAGAGCCAAACCAGTATACTAACAGATGCAAATCGTTTGTAAGCTCATTATGGCTCCTTCCTTAAATGACAGAATTTTAGAACTGGAAAGCCTATGAGAGATAATTGAAGCTCAATTCCTGCTTCTCAGAGATGAGGGAACTCCAGCCAAAATAGGCTGAACCTTATCTAACTCCACCCTGCTAACAGTGGAAGAACTGAAATCAAAAAGAAAATCTTGTAGATTTCCTCTGTGCCCTACTATCTCGTTCTTCCACCTGCCTTAGGCTTTGAAGCCATCATAGAACATTTATTTATATATTTTATAATATAATCTTGTATTCTTACCACCTATCATGTATTCTTCATTATATCCTGTCCTAAGGGTATGTCTTTCTTTAAGTTTTATGGTAGAATTAGTTACTTTAAAATGTAAATTATTTTGTGAAATCATGACTTCGGCTCTATATGCTCTCTTGATAGGTTAATCTATAACAAGATTTATCTTGCAAAAATTGAATTTTCTAATCCTGATAAGAATATAATGGTCCAGAAATACAATGCATGAAGTTTTCAAAAATGTCCACAGATAGAATCTCAATCCAATATAATAAAAGCATATTATTCATCTTTATTCCTAACTCTATATGCTTCAGTAACTCTATGAACACATCTCTACATATTTTAAATAAAGGCATTACAAACAAATATGGATACTTATATCTGAATGCTCCTTTGCTTGGATGGTCTTAGTGCAACTGAATTAGAGGACCCAATAGAACAGAACCAAGTGGTACTTCAACATAAACCACTCCAGTACATACCGAGCCACCTATATTTCATGTAAGATTTCCCCTTGCCAGTAAGAATATTAAGTGCATTCATCTGAAAGCATAAGATTAGTAGCAATATGACAATCACTAAGATTTATTTGGGGTCAGTGGTAAAAAGAATGATTTTAAGCACTACCATAGTTTAATATCTTAAAAAATATTAAAACATTAAGCCATTAAATAATTTCACCTCTGACTCTGAGAAACATTAATAAAAATTGTTTGCTCTTGTTTTTAAGAAAAGTCAGTAGTATTTATTTAATTTGCTGGGAAAAACAATAAACCCATTCAGAAGAATCATTTGTGTATTTATTGATCATCGTAAATTCCACAGGAATAAAACCTTATATGTATATGGTATTACTTTAAATTCGCATCTACAGAATTTCACTTTGAGAGTGTTTACAATAGTGTTCCATCCTTAGAAAAATCGCCTAATTTATGATTCCAGTAAAAATAAAACAGGACAAGAAAGCAGATATTGAATTAGGGAAGACATACAGATTAATAATTGTTAGTTTTTTGTTACATAAGACATTAGAAATTATATCTGAATAATCAAAAAAGCTAAACAAAATGTGGTCTAAATTTTTACATGTTCTGAAACAATATTCAATAAGTAAAACAATTTTTAGTGTTTTTCCAACTCTGCGTAAAGTGAATAATGTAGAATAGATTTAATTTGCAGATATGGTATAAATCTTCACTTAACATCACTGAAAACGTACTAAGATGTCAGCACATTGCAAAATGTTTATAATGACACAATTATCTGTAACTTAACCTAATTTAAAAACAAAAAACAAAAAAACCCCAGCCTGTATAAGGTCTGCTGACTTGTTCTGTTAAGCCACATTTGTTATGTTGTGAAATATACAACAAGTGTTATGTACACTTCACTGAGGGCCACAATAAAATAGGGACATTGACAGAGGAGAGACAATTTAGAGAGGGAACCACCAGGAAGGACCCAGAAACTATCTCGTATTGATGGCACCAGGGTGGTTTTACTGGGGAAATGGAGGACTCAAAGAAGCCAGATCAATTGCTTTCAAAGTATTTAAAAGGATTGACACAGAAAGCAGAATACTTTGCTCTTCCTTGCTCTAGAAGGCAAATCAAAGTATCATGGTCAGAGGCAAATTTCAGCTCAGTGGAAGGAAAAAATATACATAACAAATGGAGGATTTCAACAACTGAATGTATGAAATCCTGAGGGGAGAAGGGTCCCATTAAAGGAAATGGGCACAGGCTGACAGAATGTCAGCAATGTGGTGAAGAGAATTCATGAGCTCTATCCCTGCTTTTGATTCTCAAAGTCTGATTCTTAGACATGCAGGCCTTCTGAAACTTGATAATTCAAAAATTCGCTAATTACTTCATCCTACTGAGATACAGTTTGAGCATATTCCTGAAGTCACTCTGTATTACTGACTTCAGAAATTTTGATATAATTTAAAATCATCCTTTGTCCCTGGCAAGGTATCTGGGAAACTCAGAAGGTTTTAGACACCCAATTTCAGTTCTGCAACAAGCAAACTTTCATGGGATGGCCACTCACACCAAGTTTTACACACTCATGCCACTAATCTTTTATCTCTGACTGAGAAGGAAAAGAAAACACAGAGATTCCCATAAAGAATAATAGAAATTTTATTCAGAATTGCCTAGGAAAGCTAATATACTGCTAATCTGTCACATCCAACTTCAAACAACCACTTTTAAGTCTCTTTGTTATAGTGAATTTTCTTTCAGATATAATATTACATAAGTGGATCCCTAACTAGGACTTTTCTTTTAGGAAAGTTTTATTTGACTAATTTTTTTCCTGTGGTTTCTTCCAAATGATATGAATTGTTTTAATTTCTTGTGCCCCAGTACATCTTTATTCTTAGAGAAGGTAATGCCTGTCCAAACACTCATATTGTAAGTGGTTTTAAAGAGATTTATGCTTATTTGTTTGGGATGTAATTAAAATTTTATATCATTTAAAGTAATTAAATTTTCATATCATTCAGAAGAACCATATCCCAAAGCTTTGTTTTTCACACGTAGCCACAGCAGGAAAAAAAATCCCGACTGTCCTGAGTCACTCACACAGGCAATGGCAAGCTAGTGTGGAACCTAACTTGGTATTGTTCAGTTCAATAGCAAACGGAATGGATCTTTTCTCCATGGCTTAGCTCAATGTAATTTTCCATGGAGCTGATCTAAGTGCTTTCAACAGTACTGATGCCTTGCACCTAGAGTATTCTTCATGGCATAACAAAGATTACTTTCTTGATCTTATACCATTAAGACTATCGAATCAAGTCTTTCTTTATTTTACTTACCTTAGGCAAATTCTCATTTCTCAAAATACATACGTAGGTGTTTAATATAGAAATCAATCAACAACCAGACAAGCACTGACACGACACAATACATTTTATAACATTACAGAGAAACAAACACGTGTTGGTGAATTAAGCATTTGTTTATCAGAAGGAGGGAAACCATTTGTTACTAAAGGAAACCTAAGGAAAATGGAAAATAAAAGCACCAAAAGGGGTGGAAGGCAAAGGGAGTCTGTGTGTCTGCTTCCAAAAGAAAGAAAAGGCAGTGGAAAGAACGCAAAATAGAATGTGGCCATAAAAGCTACATAAAATGGGACTCTCACTTGAAAAAATTAAGATAAACTCCAGCACACCTTGTGCGTTGTACATGCTGACAGAAGGGTTGTTACAGACCGCCGGTTCCCCAAGCAATGTATTATAGGGATTGTTAGTACCATGCGGACGAAGCAGAGCATTGCTTATAAGATGATTAGCCATGGCTCCTGGAGCAGCCCCATAGAAAGACAGAGAAAAAAAAAAAAAAAGGTCAATCAGGCAAATGTGTTTGAAAAAAAGAAAGGAAACATTTAGAATGACAACAGTTGATATAGTCCTGATTACAGGCAGGCAGCTAATTAGACTCAAAAATATATGCCACTAAAGCACACATGTTTCCAATAATGCACATATCCAAGAGTCAATGGGAAAGAAAGAAAATGGTCTATGATGTTGATTAAGCCATATATAGGGTGTTCTCTTTCCCAAAGTATAAGCAAGAGTATACTCCCATGCTTGCTAAAAATAAAAAATAAAAAAATGAAAGCAAAATATAGTCTTCCATATAAACAAAACACAAAACAAAAGCTGAAAAAAAAAGTTTAAAACACGGAAAGAAAAGCCAAAATAAACAAAACATTCCCTCATTCACAGAAACCGTTGGGTTGTTTTCAATGAAAGTAAAAAAGAATAAAAGGCAACATTTACAATAAAACACACATTTGGAGAGCAGTTGTGGACACAACAGAAGAATTTGACATTTCTTAAAATTCTAAGAAAAGGAATCCCTTACATCAAAATAAGATATAATCACTCTCGTTAGTACACTGTAGTAAGCATACTAATTAGGTGATTTTACAAATCTAATAATCATATGGATATTATTTTAAATATTTCAAATAAAGTATTGACTTCATAATATCCAGCATATATATAATTCCATTTTCCATTTTCCAACTGGTTGTTTGAACTTTGGCACATAAAGTAAGAAAGCTAAATTATTTCATCTCTTTGTAAATAGATGTACCTAGTGCCTAATATATCATTAGTATGAGTTGCAACCTCCAACCTCCAAATTGTTTAACCAAAAAAAAAAGCAAAATATCAGAGGAATAGTTTTATTAAACATAATTAGGCCATGTGTAAAAAATGATAGGCAGAATGCATGTTTATGTTAGATGATAAAGAAAGAAAACGTGACTGAGGAGAGGAAAATACAAATTGTATGAGGATAGTCAGATTGAACACAAGTATTTGTTAATTCAGTATATACATTAGAGAATGAAAATACAATCAGTAGACCAGGAGAAAATATTTGCAAATAAATTTACAAATATTTGCAATCCAAGAAAAGTTAGTATCTGGAATACAGGAAGAACTCTTAAAAGTCAACAGTAAAAACAAACAAACAGACAAACACCCAAACAACCCAAAGCAAAAAACTAACAACAACAACAACAACAAAAAAAAACCCAATCCAATTAGAAAATGGGCCAAAGACATAAAAAGACATTTTACAGCAAAGGATATACAGGTGGCAAACAAGACCATGAAAAGAATTGCTATTAGCTATTAAGAAAATGCAGATTAAAACCACAATGTGGGGAGCCTGGCTGGTTCAGTTGTTTTAGCATCTGACTGGATCTCGACTCAGGTCATGATCTCACAGTTTATGAGTTTGAGCCCTGTGTCGAGTTCTGCACTGACAATGTGGAGCCTGCTTGGAATTCTCTGTCCATCTCTCTCTGCCACTCCCCCACTCGTGCTGGGTCTCTTTCTCTCTCAAAATAAATAAACTTTAAAAAAAAATTATTAAAGAAACCAATGTGACATCACTACACACTTAAAATTTAAATGGTGACAACATTAAATGCTGGCAAGGGTGAAGAAAACTGGATCTTTCCTACTTTGCTGGAGGAATGTCAAATAGTATAGTTACTCTGGAAAATAGTTATAAAAGTAACCATTCAATTACCATACCACCCAGCAATTGTACTCTTGGACATTCATCCCAGATAAAATGGAGATTTATGTTCACATAAAAACCTATACATGAATGTTCATGCAGCCTTATTTATAACAGTCCATAATGGAAACAGCCCAGATATCCTTCAGCTGGTGAATGGTTAAGCAATCTGTGGCACATCCTTACCAGGAAACACTATTCATTAATAAAAAAAGAACAATTATTGATACAACAAACTGGATGAATCTCTGGATAATAATACAGAGTAAAAAAGACAATCCAAAAGGTTATGTACTAAATGATTCCATATATATATATGGAATATATATATGTCTTAAAATGACAAAATGATAGAAATGGAGAACAGATTAGTGGTTGACAGGGGTAAAGATGCAAGGGGGAGGGAAGTGGAAATGGTCATACACGGGCAACATGAGGCTTCCCTGTGGCTATGGAGCTATTCTGTATGTAGGCTATGCTGGTATAACACAAAGCGAGTCTTGATAGATAGAATTGCATTGAACTAAACACACACACACACACACACACACACAAATACAATGAAATATAAGTAATATTGAAGACATCTGAACAAGACTGCTGGATATCGGTCAATATTCTGGCATGATTTTGTAGTATAGTTTTACAAGGTATTATTGAAGAACACTGGGTACAAGGAACACAATCTCTTCACTATTTCATATAACTGTAAGTGAATCTACAATTATCGCAAAATAAGTAATCTATATTGAATGAAACAAAAATATTTATTCATAGAAAATGCAAAAAATGAGAAGAAAAAACCTGGCCATGGTAGTTTTATTTTATTTTTTTTCAAAATCATAGTTCTTTGTTATATAGCAAATTATCAATCAAGTAACACCTATTTTATCTATTTTTTTAAGTAAGCTCTATACCCGATGTTGGGGTTGAATTCATGATCAAGAGTCGCATGCTCTACCAACTGAGACAGCCAGACACCCCAAATAACAGATATTTTAACCTCAAAATTGGGTAAGTGAACATCTCTAGATTTAAAGTACAATATAGCTTGTCGGATTTATAAAACTGGAAGGTTACAATTCTTTCAGGAAATAAGCCATGTGTTTGCATCCTACACATTCCACACAGAACTAGCACAGAAGTAGCACAAAACTTTCCACTTATTAAATGCTCGATGAGTATTTGCTGAAATTGTACAACATACACATTTAAATGTTTTTAACAAAGTGAGATGGCAGATCTCCACTTTATCGTACAATGGATCAATCAGGATGTCACTTCCCACTGATAAATATATAGAATACCAGCAAGAAAAACTACAAAGAGTTGGCTATTGTGCCATTCAGATAAGAAACAGAATACTATACATCTTAAACATGTGTATCGTTGATGTTACACAAATTTATGATTGTTAGAGACCAGATTTGGCCTGCACAACATTTTAAAAAAGCAAACTACCTGTAAATTGCACCTGCTACTAATGTTTATTATTCTAGCCTTCAAGTTACAATACAATTACAATTCTAGCCTTCCAATACAAATAATTACTTTCTAAAATTACTCTAAGAATTTTAACAGAAAATGAAAGGTGTAAACAACTTAAAATGAACTAGGGTAAAAACCCTAAATATATAAAATTGCTAAAATTCATTATTTTCCCTCATAGATCAAATAAGGGTTAGATCTTTATGGCTGGAGCATCTATCTGTATTTCTTCTTCTTCTTCTTCTTCTTCTTTTAAATGTTTATTTTTGAGAGACGGAGAGACACAGAGTGCGAGCAGAGGAGGGGCAGAAAGAGAGGGAGACACAGAATCCCAAGCAAGCTCCACACTATCAGTGCAGAACTCAACGTGGGGCTTGAACTCAAATCGCGAGATCATGCCCTGAGCCAAAACCAAGAGTCAGATGCTTTACCAACTGAGCCACCCAGGCGCCCTATATCTGTATTTCTATATATTTTCCTTCATTACTACATATTTCTTAATTTGAACTGACTAAAAAACAAACAAGCTGGGAAGATTGCAAGCTACTTCTGCCCACTTGCTTCACGTAGATTGCCAAAGAAAATATTCCTTTGTCATATCTGTCTCTCTCTATATGTATATATATTTTTCTATACCAATGTAAAAGAATATGCTCTGTGATTTAAAATAAGGAAACAATTGAGTTAGGAAGAACCAAACATAAGCAAAAAGCATGTGACTCGATATTTTTTCTGGCTGTCATTCAGTTTATTTAAAGGTTAAAAATATAAGAACAAACAATTTAATCACACAAAAATGGAGTTCTGTAATTGAATTCTAATGAAGCTATCAAAATTTTTGATAGATAGGCCATCTGGTCATAGCTTTCCTAGCATAAAGTTGTTTTTAGTTTTGCTAAGTGTGTTCTAAGTTTTGAATGTACCTAAAGACACTCTTATTAGTGAAATTACTAATGTAGGAAGACTGAGTTTTTTTTATTTGTCAATTCTTGCTAATCTGGAAAGTCCAGCAACAATAACAGAAATGCTATTGGTATACAGCCATGGAGTGATACAATGTTGACTAAATGGAACAATATTCAGTCCCAGCCACGTGGCTTTGGAAGGTAGCTTCCTCAAAACCCAAGTGTAACCCAGATCAGGTACAGATCTATAGTCACAATGAGTGACATACAGTCATAATTAAGATCCACCTGCTTTTAAATCTAAAACCACACAAATACTGATAAAAATAATCTAGAACTTTCCAACAAAATACACTTTCTTCTTTATCCTTGGTATTAAGAGCCTTTTTCCTGATAGAAGAAGGATCACTGGTTAAAGTTGCTTTTTTATGATGACTCACCCTTTTACATCTTATGCCCCATTTGAAATCAAGTTAATTAGTGTCACTATAACTGACTTTAACCCTAAAAATTGAGTTAAAATATAAGTGAGGGCTCAGTAACAGGAACTGAGGAATAGGATATCAAATTTGATCATTAGAGTTTTGCAGAGTATGAAGTTGTGGATAAGCTTTATGGGTTTGCTGGTTTGAAAGAATGAGGGATATGTTTGAGTAACCAGTTGTCTGTGGTTTGATTCCTTAGTGTTAGAAGGCAATCATTTTCCATCATTTTATGGACACTCAAATCTTGCAAGAGGCCGTTTTTCCTGTTGCCATTCCAAACAAGTGTGATAAGGTGTTTTCGCATGGTTCCTACAGTCCATGCTCACATTTATGCATTTCAATTGTATCTTTGAAAGGTGGCCCTGTGTCAAAAACACTGGCTTGTTGCCAATGCCTAGATCTCTTAACTAAAAACTTGTACAGAACCTGTCTTCTTGGGTCTTTTGTGTACAAAGTTACATTTGTCTTTTTCCATAGCTGCACTACATTTCACTTGTCTTAGCTGAAGCCTATTCTGTTTGCTTCTGGCTGTTTCCCCAATTTACCCAAGTCACTTTGAATTCCGATTCTATTTTCCAAGGTACTGTCCATCCTGTCTCTTCCTCTTCCTTCCAACTAACTTCTGATTTGTAAACTTCCCTTCTAATAGCTATGAAATTGCTGCAGACTTCCAAGAAGATCGGTGTTTACAGACCATCTGTCACTGTTTTTCAGCTAAAAAGTTAAGCTTACTGGTTAGTCAGGTTGAAGACACAAATAAGCTGATGTTGCTGGGTAGAGAAGATAGTTACAACACTACATATGGGAAAAGAATGTTTATGTACAAACTTCATTGGAATGTAAACGCCAGAAAAACAAGGAATACACTGGGTTTTATTACCGCTCTATACCAAGGGTCTAGAATAGTTCCCAGAGCTTGGTAAATACTTGCTTAAATAATGAAAAAAAGCCCATGTGAAATCTATGGCATCTTTAATGTAACAAACTAACACAAGTCATTTTACCAATTATGAGCAGTTTTATAATTTGAGTAAATTTTTTACAAGTGCCAATTGTCTAATTCCTAATGTGATTTATTTCCTTCTAACACTATACCAGGTATATTTAAAGCAGGAAAAAAACACTCATGTAATTATTTGGAAATACAAATTGCTACTTGAATACTAGCTGCAGATAATATGACAAGACGGGGGGAAAACTCAGCACAACCTACTGTGACTTAAAATAAAAAGCTCAAATTGGGTAAAAAAAAGCTCAAGGTAAAAATCTCAAAGCAGGAATATAAGAATAGTTGTTTCTTAATTATCTGACACACTAAATCCTGGGTACAGTCTAGTCAAAACTGCCTATTTGCTGTCAGAAACAAGGGTAAGGTCTTTAATAAAACCATGGAAAAGGAATTAAGTTGACTTTCAATATATGTGAATCGTCAACAAAACTGTCAACAGAGAGCCAACCAAGAGATCTTTATTTCTAGTAAAAGCATGATACAAAGCAAAAAGGGATTTTCATATTCCATGCTGAAAAACATAGGGACGTTTTTCTGACAATTATTTGCAAGTCAGATCCTAAACCTACTGAAAAACACGAAGTGTAAAATCATAGTCATTTTAAGAAGAGTCTTTTTTACTTTATTTATACCTGAAGATAGAGATAGACATAAAAGTTTCTGAATGAGTGAAATTTGAATGGGATAATAATGAGTACACCCTGTTCAAATGCACAGGTTTACCACAAAAGTGTTGTATTTTTTTTCCTTATGAAAATAAAATAGGTGTTTTGACATGGGCAGACCTTGAACGACAACACTGTCTAGGCCAGTTCAGTGTGATACACGTAATTGAGGCCTGAAAACTGAAGGAAGAGCTGCAGGCTTTGAAAGTGTGAAGTGAAAAAAAGATCTGAAAAAAGATGACAGTTGAATCCCACTTGAATCCATATCATATCATTCAGAAACATTTTCAAACGTTTCTTCTTGACAGCAGGCTAACCACAGTACGCTGAAAAGCTCTTAAAATAACTTGAATTGTCACTCTGCTCTGCCCCTCACTTTTTTTTTAAATGTACTTTCGTTCTTATTTGTCTTATTGGACAAGCAAAGGTGTATAGTTCTACACCCTGGTGTTCTAACGAACCAACTGAATATCCCATTCCTGAGAGTCTCATACCAACATGTCTAATTTTCAAATTCTTGTTATTTATGAATATATAGGATGATAAATTTTTTGTTTGTTTTATTTCAATAAAACAGTTTCACCTGAATAATTCTTTCTTCTTTAATATGTTTTGTCCTCCATTCCATCCCCTCATGGTTCTCTCTCCCTTGATTCGACATATTTTTTGTTTTATGAAGGCATTTCCATGACATGGACTGACTAATGCATATCAATTGGAGTTATAAATAAAGCAAAGTTACTACTGGATAATGCCTCTGTGCTTCTGTCTTCAGAACATAATTTTGGCCCATCACGGAGGCTTCATTTTGTACTAGTAAAAAATAGCTTCACTAGTGACGGTATTTTCCACAGAGTTAAAATACTAACTTGAGTGTTAAACAAAGGGTCTTTTACCAGGAGATGGAGGGGTCAAGTTGTGACCCCCTTAAAATTGTATGTAAAATGGTTTAGGTGCATGTTTGTGAAGCCAGTTGGGCACCCACACATGACTGCTTTTCTTTCTGGTGAAAGGGTCCTATGGTTTTGATTTCCTTTTCAAAGAGCTAAGAAAACTGGCATAAAGAAAAAATAAAAAAGGTAAGCCTTTTTCTTTAGTGAGTTAACTTTATTTTAAATTTTTTTTAATGTTTATTTATTTTTGAGACAGAGAGAGACAGAGCATGAACAGGGGAGGGGCAGAGAGAGAGGGAGACACAGAATCTGAAACAGGCTCCAGGCTCTGAGCGGTCAGCACAGAGCCCGATGCGGGGCTCGAACTCACGGACCGTGAGATCATGACCTGAGCCGAAGTCGGACGCTTAACCGACTGAGCCACCCAGGTGCCCCTAGTGAGTTAACTTTAATACAAAGAAGAAAACTGGAAAAAATGAATCAGAAGGACCCCACACACATCTTATGTATGTAAGTATTACCCGATGACTTGCAGTATAACATAATGGAAGAAAGTTATAACTCAGAATTTAGAAGTGAATAAGGTTTTAACATTATCTAGTCTACTACCATCATTTACTACATAAAGAAACAGGTCCAAAGACATTCATAATCTGTTCAAGGTCACACCTGACTCTGGTGATTTTATTTAAACATATTTAAACAGTGATGTTTGAATATTTTTAGCATCCTGTCCCAAAATTATGTTTTTTTATTAATGTTTATTTATTTTTGCAAGGGGTGGAGGGGCAGAGAGAGGAGGACAGAAGATCCAAAGCAGGCTTTGTGCTAACAGGCTAACAGCAGCAAGCCCGATGTGGGACTTGAACTCACGTACTGCGAGATCGTGACCTGAGACAAAGTCAGATGTGCAACTGACTGAGCCATGCAGGTGCACCCCAAAAACATGTTTTGATAACATTTTATTAGGAGCCTTATAGGAGTGCATTACTTTTCTGTAATGGTCAATTATTTAATTTTCATATTCATGTGTTAATTTATATAACACAAAGAAACAAAAATGAAAGTAAATCGATAAGAGACTTGCACATCTATGGAAAACTGATTGAATAGGCATTGTCTATTTTAAGTATTTTGTTTCCTGTTTTTTCTTTTTCTGTGTAACAATGAAATATCAACATGCACACACAATCTACAGACAGTGCAAAAATGGTAAGTTCAACTTTAAAGGCTTATTTTATAAAATAGGAACAGCCATATAAATCAAGACCAAGTTGCTTATAATCATTAACAAAACTAAAAGAATCTGCATGCTATCCTTAAAAATTATATAAAATAATTTTAAAAACCACAGAAACCATAATTTTATATTTTGTACTGTTTTTATTCAAATAATTAATGAAATTACAAAGTGTCAAAGAAGAAATATTTTATTGAAAGCCAAGAAACCTTCATCGTTTTTTTCTGAAGTCATAAATTGAAGAGCTGACATCTTGATTTATCACACTGTGCACTTTTAATAGCCAACAAGTTTGCTATTAAATTTTAATCAACCTGCCTATTAAATTTCTTTCAAATGGTTTGGAGATACCTCAGCTTTTTTTAATAGAAAATTCATTCACTGGGAATCTATTAACATGGACTTCAATGATATGTTTTCTCCAAAGTACAGATTTGGGTTATTGTTAGTTCAATACGAAATTAAATATTCTGAATGTAGAGGTGTTGTTCTATTGTAATATAGAAGTTCAAAGATTTAGATGTGGGAACCCTAGACATTACCTTGTCTATTTGTCTTTATTTTGTGCTAGATGACATTATATAGGTCTTCTTGTCCAGACGCATGATTTTTTCTACAATAAATACTTAGAAGTCAAGTTACTGGGCCATATATTGCTCACATTTCAATTTAGAACATATTGCCAAAATTCTGTCAAATGTATTTGTATCACTTTACACTTCCATGAGAAATTAAATTTCTCAGATTCTTACTAGGACTTAGTATTGTAAGCCTGATATTTTTGCCAATTTCATACAAGTATCACACGATATCTCATATTACTATTATACTTTGCACTTTCCTGATTACCAAAGAGATGGGGTCATTTTTCATGTTTATTGGCCATAAGGGTCTCCCATTCCGTGAATTGCCCGTTCTTATCTTTTGCCTGTATATATTGGTTTATAGACATTCTTTATACAAGGTAGGTATAACATTTTGTGTGTTATATGTTGTTTACTCTTTCTCCCAATATCTTACTGTTATGAATACTGTTTACATTTTGAGGCAAGAACATTACTTTTTGTTATAGTTCATAATCTTTGTTATTTTGTTTTTAAGAACTCCTTCTTTAATCTAAAATCTAAAGTATATATATATATATACATATATAGCTTTAAAGTTTAATTTTTTGTATTATATATTTATATTTTATATCATATAATATATATTGCATTACATATTATAATTATATGTAGTAATTTTACATAATTAGCTGAAAGCAAAGCTTCTCAAAGATCTTGGGTTTTCTGACAGCTCAAGACAAATATGGTAGAATTGGAACTTAGAATTCTTGGTGAATCTTGGCTGCACAACAGTGTAAGTGGTTAATCTGTAACGGAAATGATGAACCTATACTATTCAGTCATTCATCTCTAAAACTCATCCTTTGTAGTCAAAGGGATATCTTTCTGTGTGCTGTTAAACTGGGACGTGTTGAATACATTTGGACATTTTTGAATACATTCCATAGTACTGAAAACAAAAAATACTAAGCCTAAAGATAACCAGCTGAGTTTGCTTAACCACAGGCAAAATAGCGGTAAATTACAGTTCTTTTTAGTAAATCAAAGGCATTTAGCATAAGAGTATTTATCTTTGTCATTCACACTATATTTAATTCATTTTCTCTACATCAGATTATCTCTTGATATCTGTTAATGGTATGTAGCCAATTCCACAGCTATATTTATTTAGAAATCACACACAGCTTGTGCATTTTCATTTAATAAAACACACTTCAGAAAAAAACCAAAATATAGTAACTACTTAACAATAGGAAATGATTTACCAATGTGAAAAAAATCTGACTTTTTGTATAATGCTCTGTACTATATTGACAGACTTTCCTATATTGAACAAATTGTATAGCTTACATGCAGAAAGTCTATCCTGGCTAAAACCTGAATATTAAATTTAGAACCAACATTTTAAAAACATGTCTGAGAAAAGTAAATTCAAAGAAGTTATCTATGAGCAAAGAGATTCTTAATAATGTTCAGAGAAGGCCTATTTCATCATATAATCATAATTTTGTCCTTCTTAGAAATGAGGCTGTTTCAGGAAACTTACATTGTTTCCATTTGTCTACATCAAGATTAACTATCTTCTTTCAATCTGTGTATCCTCTCAAATCTTTCTTAATTCTCCAATGATTTTCCAGGGTTATAAATTACTTCCTATGAATGTGATGGGTAACTTATCTTAGTTTTTGAAGCACCCACATTCCTTATAATGATAAATTATGAAGAAAGACTATTAGGAAAATCATAGGAGAACCTATCAGATAAACACTTTCAAATGACATGCAGTATATAAGGTTGAGCTATGTAAAGTATATGCTTCTGTATGTAATGTAGTTCAATAAAATAGAAGCTATTTTAATCAGATACTACACAATTATTGGTAATGACAATTTAAGTACTATATCTTTCTTTTTTTTTCCTTTTTTTAGTGTTTTTTTTTTTTTTGAGAGACAGAGAAAGAGGAAACAAACAAGTGGGGGATGGGCATATAGAGAGGAGACAGAGAATTCCAAGCAGGCTCTGTGCTGTCAGTGCAGAGTCCAATGTGGGGCTCAAACTCATGAACCGTGAGATCATGACCTGAGTCAAAGTCAAGAGTCAGATCCTTAACTGACTAAGCCACCCAGGTGCCCCATAAGTATCTTTTTCTAATGAGGGCTCTCCTTGGCTAACCCTCTTCCACAATTTAATTTTTCATGTAACTGAATTAATCTCTAATTACTTTGAAAGTAGCAGATATAAGTTAATACAATCTATTTCTTAGAAAAAATAATTTGAACAAGTAATGATTTTGTTAATTAACTTTGGATGCTATAAACTACATTATATCATCAGAACCTTTATGTTTATAATCCAGTAGAAATATTTTTCCAGATGAGAGGTACAGTCAGGTTTTGTTTTTAAATTTTAAGACAGTCCATAGTTTTTGTGAAAACTGGAATTAGCACATAAAATAGTTTAATTTATACATCATCAGTGTCTTTTTGAAGTTAACTCAAACAGATTTTCTACTCGTTCTAGGCATTTTCACATTGTCCTGACAAGGGACAATATCAAATTCAGAAGTATAAATAGCTGGGGAAAGTTGTATCTTTGGTTGGTTCTAATACTAAATCATTATAGGCAGAAGCTATTTACCTGATTTTTTAACAAAATTTTTCCCTGACCAAAATGTTCATTCATCCTTTCACGAAACATAAAAAATTAAAGATAAAGGATTCTACCAGTAAAGTACCTTGAGGCCTTCCAGGAAAGAAGAGAATGATTATAAAAATCGTCTTGCAACCTAAGTCCTAAAACTAGGACAATAATGCATAGCAAATCAGCATATTCCATACCAAATAGTTTTGAAAAGTATGGCCAACCCATTTCTCCATATATTTACAGTGTTTTAAAGCTTTTCTTTCACTAAATGAATAGGCTGAAACCACACTAAAGAACTATACCTAGAGCAAAATAAAGTAGAAGGAAATCAATGGTACATGAAGGAAATTAAGAAATAAAGATGTTATAACTTGTGGTTTTAAGAATATCTTATTTCCATGTGAAGTGATAAAAATCACTTTGAAATACATTCTTGGAAAATATCTTTATTCTAATCTTAGCAAGCTTCATAAAAAACTGTCATAATAAGAAAAGAGTGAAAATTTTTGTTGTCATGAATAGGGTTTCGTGCTCAGACAGATCTTGTTTGGGATCTAGATTTTGTCCTTTAGGAATCATTTCACAAACCTGGCTTCTTCATGGAAATAAAGACAATGGATAAATAATGAATAGTGTACAATAGGCAAATTTGTAGCTGTACACATTAAAAGAGAAATCCCAAGTTGATCAAAAACTATAAAGAGCCATACTGTGTCCTATTAGAAAAAAGAATACCAGCAATTTCGGAAGAGAAGTTGAGTATGTGTGTTTAGTTGTTCAAAATATATATTTTTTGAAAAATTATATCTTCAGCGATGAAACAACAGTAATATTTCAAAAATCAGTGGAAATGTTTTATAGTGTTACATTTAGAAACTATCCAGGTATTTCACTGCAGCTTGTTTGACTAATAGTAAAGAGGTATGAGGGGGGCACGGGGATGGCCCAGTCAATTAAGCATCTGACTCTTGATTTTGGCTCAGGTCATGATCTCACGGTTCTTGAGTTTGAGCCCTGCGTTGGGCTCTGTGCTGACAGTGCTGAGCCTGCTTGGAATTTTCTCTCTTCCTCTCTCTCTGCCCCTTTCCCCTCTCTCATTCTCTCTCATTCTCTCTCATTCTCTCTCTCTCTCTCTCTCTCTCTCTCTCTCAAAATAAATAAATAAGCTTTAAAAGAAATAAAGAGATAAGAGATAGTGCGAACTATATATAAGGCAGTCAGATAATAAACCATAATAAAAAAGAATCTACACAGAGAATTCTCTTTGTGAAGGGATCTATAAAAGCTATAATAATAATAATAATAATAGTTGTAGCAGTAGTAAAATACAAACCATTTTTGCTACTGTAGAGTTGATTGTGAGAGGCTGGATGGTTACGATTGAAATGATTTACATCAAAGAGACAAATTTAAAAGCAAAGCATAAGAAGGACTCACTGGACAAGCATGTTAAAAGTCTTCTTTTTCAGTTCCTACCAACAATTTATAGCAAGAATATTTGCCCCAATTGTGTAGAAATCAATATTTAATATAGTTAATTTTGTAATGGAGAATTTATTCTGAAAGTTATTTGGTCTCCTTGAGTTAGGAATCAAGATACATAGCATTGTTTACTTATCTATTTGACATAGCATTTCACTTTTACAACCTGTAACTATTTTACTTTTGTGTTATTAAACTGATTTTCCTAACACAGAAGATTTCCTTATTTTTTGTACATTTTCTGATTATGTCTTTATTGATGACATGTATAAAGGAAAGGAATTAACACAGGAAGCAATGTTGCCTCATTTACAAATGAAGAATGTAAACGTCAAAAAATACTAGATATAAATGTAATGTGAATTTCATATGAAAACTTTATCCATGTCATATATACTTATATTTGTACTCATAATATCATAATGCTTATTCATAACAAAAAGTAATTTGTTATATAGGTTGTACTCTGATTTATTAGCTATGCACATCATTTAACTCTTTTGCAAATTCCTCAAATAGATGTCAAGTTATAGCAGGATCTGGTTAATGTTTACAAACAATTTTATAATCCTTCAAAGCAGCAAGGCTTTTGAGAAATATGACATATTTTATGCATATAAGCCAAATTTTATTTACTGACATTAATAAAGTGCAGTGAATGAGTATGAGGGTTTCACCCTAGTACGCTCTAATTTATAGAAATCATTAATTGCTGTGAAACACCACTTACACATCTTCATTTGCATTTTTCTTTAAAAACACAAAAGCAAAATAAGTTGAAAAGCCTGAATATTAATGAGGTGACAGGTGATTTATTGTGAAGTTTCTTCTGCCTCAGTGACCAACCTCCCGGGAAAGACAATACAGGCTCTGAGAAGACATGAGTTTTAAAATGGGAATGAGTCACATCCCTGCTCTGCTACACCACTGGTTATTTACCAGGACTGTTTGAATTGAACTAGTGTTCTCTAAGCTTCTGAAGGGCAGGATAGGGCTTGGAGGAAAGAGAAGACAGTGTTTGCTTATTTTATTATCTAAGGTAGGGAGAAGAAATATTTTACCTTTATTGCTTCAATGCTAAAATATGGTTACAAATCAAAAGTGGAAAGCACAACTAGGCAGATGTAATGTGCATTTAACTTCTAATTTAGAATAGACAATTCAGTTTTATTAGTTTATCTCTTTTTTTTAGCCTCAAGGGTAGCACCACTTTAGATAAATTATTATTTCTTTTACTTGGCATTCAGGTAACTACTGTATTCTGACTACCTATTACTAGGAAAAAAAGGGGAAAGAAAACCTTCAGTAGTGAATGATGAATTTTAATATCTAATTATCTCAGAGCACTGACAAGGATCAGTTTTCATTTGTTAGAAGATATAAGTGAACTTCTGAATAAAATAATGATAATAGTACTTGTGTTCCAGGCACTATAGTAAGGAATTAACATATGTAAACTCACTTGGTCCTGTCAAGGTCCCTGTGAAGAGGGTGCTATTTATATCCTTATTGCATAGACACTGAGAAAATAAGCAATTTACCAAAAGTCACCGGATTGAAACCCCATTCTCAAACCTACTATGAAAACTACAATGAGTAAGTCAACAATTTGCAAATGTCTATTTGATGATGCTTTCCCCCTTTGTATCAACAATGTCCCTAACAGGTGATGCCTTTCAGTAGGTAGTTGTGCCACTGAGAGCCAAGATTTACCCCTAAAATTGATGAAAAGATCGTCGTAGGCCATCATAATTGTACTGATTACATAAATTTACTGAGAATGCATGTATAGATTAATATGAATCTGAACCTTGAATGGAGAATCCCATCAACATTAATAAATAAGTGCTGGACATCTACAAAAGAGACAGTTTTCAGTCATACAACACATAGATTTAGCTTAAATAAATCTAGCTTTACCAGTCAGATCTCCATGTATAAAAATCTAAATTGCATTAATTTCTGTGGGAGGTTGATAAGACAGAGGGTGGGAGGTAGGGGGAAACAAAAATCCACCTTTGCTGGTCAAGCTATTGTTTCAAAAGAAGAAATGCCTTTTTGCTAATCCTGCCACTACAATGGGTTACATTTTTGTAATAACTCCACAGCTGAGGAGGGGTGGGCATAGGACACTTGTCATAATTCATACAACATCATATTGGTAGCAGCTATCTAGCAAAACTAGATTTTAAACTGAAATTTCTGATGTCAACTCAACTAATGAAATAAAAAGAAAATGGGAAATGCAATTATATTATTCACAATGAGATGAAGCCTAATAAAATCTAATTTCAGAAAATACCCCAATTTCTATATGGATCTATAAAAAGAGAGGAAATGTTTAACCATTAACTGAACTAGCAGAGCAATTTCTCAGAAATGCTTCAGTTTGGGATGAAACTCAAGTTTCAGAGGCATTGATGGTCTAACTCATTCAGGGCAAGGTTTGGCCAGTAGAGATTGTGGGTAGGAGACATGAGGTGAAGATTACTCTAGCTACATATTGTTTCTACCACTGCTGGGAAGTTGGAGCTACTGGAAAGTTGGGTGAGATTTCCAATACACCTGGGGGAGGCTCAGGGATTGAGGCCTGACTTCAAGATATGAACAGATAGTAAATATTTAAATGAACAAATAAATGAACCCTCCTGTGGCATTTGTAAAATCTTGAGTTTGGATCAGAGTTAAACTTCTTTAAAACTTTTTACACTCAACTACCACATTAATGCTCTTGAAAAGCTCCTTCAAACTGTGTAGGCAGTGGCATCTGGGAAATTAACTTGATAGTTGCCCTGGGGTACCGGCCTCAAGGAATTCTTAATTTATGAGTGAGTAGCATTGTAGCAAACAAGTCAAAAGCAGAAAATATATCTTAAAACACACAGGGAACCTTTGCAAAAACCCCTTCATGAATATACAGATTCAAAGGACAAATGTAATGGAAGGTTTTAAAGAGATGAGGTGACCAAATAACAAAATTCCAAAGAGAATATATAAGAATGATTACATGAACTGAAAATTATCAATAAATCTTCCAAGGTTTTGCATGATTCTAAGGAATAAAATCCCAACGGTAATCAAGTTGATCACACTGGAAAATCTAGGTAGGTAATCCGATACATAGGATATAACAAGTTGGTGCAAGAACAGAATATTAAAGATGGTTTGAAAAAATAAAAACCCTTGAGAAAGAGTTCTGTACTGCATGGTAGATGTTTTATTCTTAATGGATCCCAAAGATGATAATGACGAATTCCTGTTTGGAAGAATAGATGGTAAGACATACAGAATTATAGAATAATTATTCTTTAGATGAATTGAGCAGTGGTATGAATACGAAAGAAAACCTAAAGTAAAAATAGGACTAGCTTTTAGACAACTTCTTGTAGTTTTCAAGGGCCAGAACTGTTCTAAAGACAAAAATAAGAAATTTAATATAACTGACTTGGAAAGAAAGGAAAATGGGGTTTAAATTAACAAAAAATTGCCAGCTGGTAAGAAACTAAGAATGAATGGCAAGTTAGAATATATGAAGATGCAAAGATGCAGTGCCTAGAATTTTTATTTAATAGAGAATATAATCTTTCGATTAAATAATGGTGAACAATTATGTTGCTGAGGTGACTGAAGGGTTTATCTGGAAAGGTGAATCTTGGATTCCACCTACCTAAATATGATACACACGCCTGAATGCAGGGAAGATAGGACCCTGGGAAATAAGACAAGATTAAAGAAGGAGGTTAAAGACGATCTTCAGAGATATACTATGAAGAAATAAAATTTTAAAGTACTCCAGGCATCTAAGACAAAAAAATAATGAGATGAGAATAAAATGAGTTTCTGACTTGGGGGAATGGGGAATTAATGTGGGAAATCAAGAAGATCACTCTGATGTCTACCACCATTAAAGTCACTGAGTGAAAGGAAGAATATATATCCTGAAGGAAGAGATCACTGGCTGGACACACTTCAAATCATAAATTCAATTTAACCCCCTCCCCAAAGTCAACATTAGAATAACTTATTGGGTGTCACAAGAAATTTTATACCATTCTTCAAGAGTAACTTTAAGAAATACTTTTAAAACTAAAGATTTTGCAACCAGATTTAAACATATGATTGGTCAATATGAAATATTATTTCCTTTAAATATACTTCAAACTGACCCAGTCATCCACATAATTACATATTCCAAGTTGATGAAATTCATTAGAAGGGACTAAAAAGTGTACAGAATGTTATTTGTGATTGACCTGAAAATCAAGGTCATGAAAACGTGTCCATTTAAAACAATTTTTAGTAAAGTCACATACCTTACAATCTTTATATAAATTTAGATCATAATACTAGACAACATAATAATTTTACATATTTTAACCATCTTCGCAGTAGGCAAATAAACAGTACATCATTAGAATACATGATCTCATCTTTTGTTGAAACAACAATTGTTCTATGGTTACTGTGATCATTAGATGCAAGATACTTCCAATAATAAATCCTATTCATAAGGGTAGCTTTCTTTCTAGTAACATACTGTAAATTTTCCATCTGTGGGATTAGACACTAAACAAAGTCTGTCACTATGAAAGCAAATTAGTTTCTAAATGTTGAAGGCATCTGTAAGTAATTTGTATTGTATGATTTGAAAGTATGTCTTAAGTTAGAGTATTCATATTAAAATAAATTTTCACAAACTAACCATTAAAATAAAACTTGAAAAAGAATATTTAGATGATACTATGTAAATCAAAATCTAGCAAATAAAAACAGATTAATAAAGAAACAAAATACAAAAAGGTATTTTTTGGAGGAATAATTGCACTCACTATTCCTACTCAGGCAGAAGTGACAGAGAAAATGTAATATCATTATTAGGTTATAGTTGTTATATCACTGCCCCAAATAACATATTAAGATTACATAGAACATGGGTCCCTGTATGAGGTTCAACTTGGACACTATTAGTCCCAACTTCTTTTATGTAAATAAGATGCAAATTAATTGAGTAAAAGTAATTAAGAGCCACACCAGGATCTAAATTTTTCTGAATCATAACCCATGATTGTTAATTGTTTGTTTCTAAGTAGCATTTAATGTAACAAAAAGCTAACAGAAGCAGGTTTAAAACCAACTAATAATCCTAGTTCGGGGATAAGGAAAAAAACAATGTTGTACTCAATATATGTGTACTCAATATATACTTAATATATGTATCAAAAATATCTGTTAGGACACTGTGACTGGAATAGGCTTATGCAAATTCCACCTTTCCAGATAAAACTATACTCTAAGTATTCCCCAGCAATGTCTACAGTGTCCTCTAGCTCTAGACAAACATAGCATTTACTCATTTTGACTGGAGTTGATTTAATTCTAATCACCCCTGCCCCCAACACACACATACACTGAATAAGAGGGAGCGGAGGAGGGAAAGAGGGAGACGGAAAGATAGAGAAGAATAAAAAAAAATCAACCACAAACAAAATAGTAGCTTAAGGAAACTTCACTTTCAAAGTCTAAATTGATGCCCTAGGCACATGATAACCAGAAGCGCGCGCACACACACACACACACACACACACACACACACACACAAACCATAATATATGTATATATATATTTTTTCCTAGATCTTTAAATATGCTGGATAAGTTTGTAGATACTAAGATCAGATGCGATTTTTACCCCAAATACACAGGTTGTCTCAAATATGTATTAGACAGTATATTTTTACTTCCACAAAGACTATGAAATTGCTCTATGCCTGGGACAATGTGGAACTCTATGATGCTTAGCAGACTATATAGCCACATAATTGCCCATTTTCACTGCTTCCAATGAGGCCTGACAGCTCACCAGTTTATTAAAGTGGCAGATGACTAGAAAAGGAAAGTTCTCATTTTCTAACTTCCTTTCAGAAAAGATTTCCTGAAAACTCAGGATTCAAAAAAAAAAAAAAAAGGCTTATGAATAATGGAACACAGTGCTACACTCAGCCAGGTTTTATATCCTTGCAATATTCCTATCACTTGGAACAAGGTCCAGAAGTTCCGAAAAGAAAAAAAGAAAGAAAAAAAAAAAGCAATGCATTTAAGAACTTCATAAAGTAATCACAAACATACTAAATAGGAAAAATCATTTCTACTTACCTCTGTTGAGTGACGCTGAACTGTTTATGTCTCCAGTAATGAAGGAAGACTCCGACTGCTTTCGGACCGTGTCATTCCACATTCTACGAATTCGGCTCTGGATGGGGTAAAGGCACAAAAGGAAATGAACTCACCAGGCAGTGAAGTTTCACACAAATCGTTCTGTTTCTTTCTGTTGAAGTTATACGAGACCTTTGGTCCGGTATCTGGCAAATGTGTAACTTTTACATGCTTGCAGTATGGTAGCATAAGAATATCAGAAACTAAATTAATGACAATAATTGGTTCTCATTAAGTGTCTTCTGAAATGCTTATACCAAAAATAATTGTAACTTAAAAAGCAATAAATGTAATGTACTATACCAATTGAAACATGTTGAAAGTATATGGAAGTGTCCTCTAGACAGTTAGAATTTTAATAATTTTAGTTTCCAGAGTGAAACAATTATTTTCATTGTAACTTTTATGGGAATGGATATTTAAATATGTATTAAATTGTCAGTTTTATTAACAAAAGATTTAGTTCAAGAATTCAGAAACTTGCAAGAAAGAAAAAGGTTAGTAAGAAAAGAATAGAGTATTATTAAAATGCGACTAAACTCAATATTTTCCATAAATTTTTTAAGATCAGTGTAATTTCACAGGTTATATATGATTTTGACTTTTCTTTCTCTCAAAGGAGATAAAGGAAGTCAGTTCACCCTATTCATTTCTTCACAGTAGGTAATTTATAGAGAAGTGAAAATTCTTACATCATTATTTATATTCTCAAATTCAGTTTCTAAGTGCCAGATAACTGAAGCAGTGTAATATTTGTCTATTATTGGGAGGTGGATTTTTTCTACTTTATTGTTTTGCTATTTTATTGAGTTGGGGATCAAAAAAGTATTAAAAATCCTGTGATGAGGAAACAAAATATTTTCAGTTTTTCCAAGGATGAATATAGTTTTAAGAACTATTACTCCTAGTCACGGTAGTGGTAAAACCAAGCTCACAAATGGGTTATGTTCCAAATATATTTGAACACCGTGAATAAGAGGAGTACCTAAACTTAAAATATTAGACAATTGGTTTTGTAAATCTTGGGGCATTTCTACATTGTGTATATTGTTTTATAGGTCAGCAACCACACACAGAGAAACACACGTAGACACCAGACACCAGACACACACACACACACACACACACACACACACACACACACAGAACAAAACTAGTAAATAAAAGAATAAGAGAGGTGCCTGAGTGGCTCACTGAGTAGAGCACTTGACTCTTGATCTCAAGGTAATGAGTTCAAGCTCATGCCTACTTAGAAAGAGAGAGAAAGAGAGAGAGAGAGAGAGAAAGAAAAAGAAAGAAAAGAAAAAGAAAACTGGTGCAGGATTATAGATCCTCAGCACTTGAACACTTTCTATTGAAACATACTTTAAAACTTCAAAGTGAAATACTGGGGACAATTCTCTCACATTTGTTTCTATTTGTCATTTAATTAATTAAAAATATTAATTAGGGGGCACCTGGGTGGCTCAGTCAGTTGGGCAACAAACTACGGCTCAGGTCATGATCTTGTGAGTTAGAGTTCCGCGTTGGGCTCTGTGCTGAGAGCTCAGAGCCTGGAGCCTGCTTCCTATTCTGTGTCTTCCTCTCTCTCTGCCACTTCCCTGCTTGCTTTATGTCTCTCTCTCTCCCCCCCAAATAATAAACAATAAAAAAAAATTAAAAATATTAATTACCCTCTACTGCATACCAAATGCTACTCCAGAAAATACAAAGGGAAAAGGCAAACAAAAAAATATCTTTATCTTTGTGTAACTACTAGGTTAGTAAGTGATAGATACAACAAATTACCACAAAAATAAATGCCAAAGTAAACAATGTGCCCACAAATCTCCACAGAACCATTAATTATTATAGCTGAAGACTACAAACTCAAATGACTGTCAGTGGTAGAATGATGTATAGAACGATACAGAATAAGAAAAATAGAAAATCAACATAGCTTTCTGCAGCAACATAGATGTCTGAGGACAGGAAGAAAATAGAAGAGAATATGTGCTGGATGATGTCCTGTGAATAAGTATCACACACATGCAAAACAAAATACGTGAAAAATTAAGATGGTGGATATGTTTGAGGTGAATGATGGAGAAAGGTCCAAACGGTTTCTGAGGTACTCCCAACATTCTAATATTTAACCTGGGGAGAGGTACTAAATCACTGTGCATACACTTATCTTTTGTATACTTTTGTTAATGTTTGTTATACTACATAATTAAACAAAATGTTTCAGTGCACATGAGAGGATACATCCTTGGCTGGGAAGTCTGTGAGCACTGCACTGAAGAAGTGATTTCTTAATAGATTTGATGAAGTTATGATTGTTGTTAGGCGACATTTGTATGAGCTACCCCATTATCTCAGCTTCTGTTAGTCTCCCCAACCTGAGTACCCACACTGGTTCTCTTGCCATTCCTTAACAAGCTAAGTATGCTTCTGCCTCAGGCTTGGTACAATTGCTTCCTCGACCTGAAGTGTTCTTCCCCCAGATACACGTATGGATAACTCCTTCTTCTCTTTAAATTCTTGCTCAAATATTTTCTCCTTGAACGGACCTAACTTGATCATCCTATTTAGAATTGTATTCCATCCACCTAGCCCTGCTTTCCCCCCCATAGTCATTATTATGTTATACAACATGACCTATAACTACAATGCATTTATTGCTTATATTTATATATAATGTCCAATATTTAACATCTAATGTCTGAATTAGATCTGAGACTATCAAAAAACAGAAATTGTGTCTTTTTTGTTTATTGATGTATCACCACCCTGAAATACTATGTGGTACAAGATAAAGATTATATGTATGTATATGTAAAATATGTATTTTAATTAATTCTATGGAATTGGAATTAGAACCTAGAATTCTAGGTTATATACTATGTGTTTTTCATTTATTCACTCATTGAAATCACACAAGAGTTCCTTGAGGCAAGTACTCTTAGTGATTAGAAAATTGAGGTTCAGAATTTAATTAGCATGTCCAATGTCACAGGCCTAATAAATGACAAAACCAACATTTGAATCCATTCAACTGGCTCCTGATCTAGGAGAAAAAGGTGAAATATTGCAGGCAGAGGAAAAGTATACATTACATAGCACAGAGACAACACTTAAATGTTTATGGAATGAACTAGGATAATGTGGGGGTGAAAAGAGCAAGTCACAGAAGACAACATATAGTAATATACCACTTAGAAAAAAAGATTTTAAAAAGTAACACCAAACATCTTTTTTGGAGGGGGAGAAACTATTAGAATACATCAAGGAAATGAAGAACAGAAGTCTTCTCTAGTTGGAGGCACAGGAACTAATTCAAAAGAGGTTTCAAGAAGGCAACATATATGGAAAATGTTCAATTTCTGAGTTGGATGTTCACAGGTATTCATTTTATTACGATGCTTCATAATTTAATAGACATTACATACACGGCTTATGTTTCAAATTCATGTGATAAATATAAATATACCTAAAAAGTCAAAACAAATAGGAAACAAATGACAGATTAAAGAAAGGTCAAAGAGGAAGGATAATACTTCAGTCCATAGTTTTTATAAACACATACAAACACAAACCAATTCTATACATATGGCTGTGAATATCTGTTTGTGTGATTTGGGTACTACAGAGCTTTTGTAAATGTTTATTAGCAACATGTAGGTAGGGGGAGCAACAGGTAGAGAGGGCTTTCACTTTTTTTTTTTTTAATTTTTTTTTTCAACGTTTTTTATTTATTTTCGGGACAGAGAGAGACAGAGCATGAACGGGGGAGGGGCAGAGAGAGAGGGAGACACAGAATCAGAAACAGGCTCCAGGCTCCGAGCCATCAGCCCAGAGCCTGACGCGGGGCTCGAACTCACGGACCGCGAGATCGTGACCTGGCTGAAGTCGGACGCTTAACCGACTGCGCCACCCAGGCGCCCCATGAGAGGGCTTTCACTTTTTAGTCTTGCCAGTCAATGCCCCTCCACTACCTACATGGAAGCCACGTGATCTTTGTCATATGTGGATGATCTCCTGCCACTTCCTGTTCTAAATCATCTCATTGGCTTTCTAAAGTATTCAAAATAAAATCTAAATTTTCGTACTCTTACAAACAATTACTGATCCATGTCTAACCTTCTCCTTTGACTTATCTCCTATTCACTTTCACCCAATTTAGTCAATGACATTCTTTCCATTCCTGAGTTTGCCTGTCTCCTCTACCTTAAGGGCTTTGCATTAGATGTTCTCTCACCTGGAATTCTCTTCCCCTGAATTTCCTTCCTGTCATTCAGAATCTTGGTGTCAATATCATCCTCCAAAATAGTCTTTTTCCAGCACTTAATCCAAGTAGCCACCTGGAATTTCTGTATCAAATCACCATACTTGGCTCTCTACCAGCTTTTATAATCTGGTATTTTCTGTTGGTTTAATTTTTAATAAGTTTTCTATCTTCCACAATTAGAATGAAAGCTCTAGATCACAGGGGAAGGTATTTGTCTTTTAACCACTGTAACTTGAGAGCTTAGAAGATTGTCCTGCCATTAAATACAGGACATTCAATATTTTTTAGTAAAAAAATACACACACACACACACACACACACACACACACACACACATATAGGGATTGCTATTTTACAAGTTTTCTGACATGGATAAGGCATCCGTAGTCCCAAGATTTTACCTAAATATCAATGAGTAGTTTAGACTATGGAAGGTCACAGTTTATATGAAATACATTTATCATTTTTACTTGAAAAGATGATTTAAATAACTATTACTTTATGTAGGGTTGGATGGTCAGTTAATCAGAATTAGTATTATAGTCAGCATAAGGAAACAATGTAAGGTTTTTTCTTTTGGAGGACTAGAATTGTGATATCAGAAATATAATAGTGAAGAAAAAATATGATACAGCTTTGAAATATACATCTGATATTCTATTCTGTAATAATGACACTAATAAGGGATAGCTGTTCCAATTTATTGAGTCCTCACAATTTAAGTGTTTTGAATGCATTACCTCAATCTTCCTAACAACGTAACAAGTATTATTACCACCGCTTTATAGATGAAAAAACTGAGGGTCAATGACATTAGTAACTTGTTTTTGGTCATGGATGATACATGCCAAGGCGAGACTTCTAACCATGGGCTACCACACAGCAAATTTATGGTTATTCTGTTAACCTGCATTGCTCTTTTACCTTAAAAGTATTGCTAAACATTACACAACTCTGTTGTAACATAATACGTGAAACTTTCAAGTTGGATTGTTTCATTAGTGACATTTGTCAAATGTCACAAGATGGTGGCTGATGAACTGAGTTATATGAAAAGCATGTAGGAACTAATCAAGCTAGATGGCACACAGGATCTAAGCAATGTCAATTTCAAAGTTGTGGAAAAGATTATTACAAAAAGGGAGGTAAGGATTATTGGTGTGAAAGTAAAGGTGTGGAGGAGAAGAGCCTCATGCTAGAAGCATCATCCACGTGTACCCCTAAAATTATGTGAGCCCTCAGATTATTAAACGTTTATTTATTTATTTTGATAGAGACAGAGAGGGAGTGAGTGGGGGAGGGGCAGAGAGAGAGAGAGAGAGAGCTAGAGAGAGAGAGAATCCCAAGCAAGCTCCACACTGACAGCACGGATAGAGCCCAATGCAGTGCTTGATTTCACAAACCATGAGATCACGACCTGAGCCAAAATGAAGAGTTGGACGCTTAACCGACTGAGCCACCCAAGTGCCCGGAGACTTCAGATTTCTAATTGGCTGATGTATTTAGTAGTCCTACACTCAGAAATCTCAGCCCACCTAAATCGATACATCTATTTCCCCCAAATTTGCAACTTTGTAACCTCAGTAAGGTATAGAAATAAAAAAAAATTCAAACTGTTAATGATTTTGTATTATATGTAGGGAGAAGCTTCAGGATCATTATGATAATTTGTGGTTATTAATTTAAGTGTTAATAGTTGGGTAGGTTTGACAGTTACACGTTAGTTTTAAATGTTTAGTTACAAATGTTAGATTGATATTAAATATGTGGTTTTACTCATAAAAGAGAACTCCATCAGTTTGAAGAAGGTATTTCTTTATGAAAATATTGTGCATTATCTTTCATTTATAAGTAAGAGTCATTCCAGTGCTACTTAGGTGTACATAATTGTCCAATCTGACATATGAATCAGACATATTAAATTTGTAAATGATATCCAAAGGTCAATGATACTTAATTTTCTTTATTTTTTAATGTTTATTTCTTTTGAGAGAGAGGAAGAGAGAAAGCATAAGTGGGAGAGGGGCAGAAAGAGTGGGAGAGAGAATCCCAAGCAGGCTCTGTGCTAACAGCACAGAGCCCAACATGGGGCTTAATCTCAGGAACCGTGAAATCATAAGCTGAGTTGAAATCAAGATTTGGACGCTTAACTGACTGAGCCACCCAGGCAGTCCAAGGATATTTAATTTTCTAAGCACAAAAATGGAATTGTTGGTAAATTTAATCTGTTAAGTTTACAAGACAATCAAGCATTAAACAAAGAACACCTAAAGTGATCTTTCTTATTTCATATAAAATTACCAAATTTACAAAAAAATTAAGATCCACAGGTTGAGCTGAAAGGGTTAAGAAAAACTAAGTTCCTGATTTACAACTCTATCAATTTAAATTTAAGCCTTCTTTAGAAAAAAAAATAAATTGACAACCCTGAAAACATGATTGCTTTTCCCACTGGATCAGGTAATCTCCAAAATATTAGTCTGCTAGTCTGAACTCAAACTCACCCATGGCCCACATAATCTTGGCATTTATTTTATTTTTTTTATTTTTATCATTTTATTTAGTTAGGCTACATGCCCAGTGTGGGACTTGAACTCACAATCCTGTGATCAAGAGTTTCATGCTTTACTGACTGAGCCAGCAAAGCACCCCAATCCTGTCTTATTTGATTGGCTCATTTTAGCATCCTGGAGTTGCTGAAATTTGTATATAATAATCTTTGGACTCAAATTGTGGCATGGGAAAAATGTCAGTCAGGTTACTCAAAAGTTTACAGCTTCCCAGGTGACAGTCAATGCAGCTGCTACCTGGAGTGCTGGACGGCCAAGGGCAACAGGTAGACCAGTTAAGCCAATGCTGCTGTTAATGTGTCCTTCACAGCTTTGAACTGTATGCAACTTATCACCACATGATAAATATAATATGAATTAGGGCTGTTTTTACTAAACATACCATTTAATAAGTACATATTTTCAGTATGTGATAGAGAATTACTCTCCTGGTTAAAAGAGGTAATTCACTTAAGAATCATATATATAAAATACCCCTTTCTTAGACTTTTGGGCAAAGTGCCAAATTCCTTTCCTCACCATCTATATTCATTCAACTAGGAATAATCTAAAATCATTACTTATCATGCAAACTGAGACCCTAAGTTTCATAATTTTATTGCAATGTGGCTTCTTAAATTTTTGTCATAATGGTTCTTGTGTGAGACACTAAAACAACAGCAACAACAACAAACTGGATGTGTTAAACACTTGGGATAGAAGATAGTTCTGATCAAGGACAGCAACGTGTAACAGAATATAGGTAAGAGATATCTCATTTTAATTAACAAATGCTAGTTACCTGTGAGCCCGTGGAGTAGCGTCCAGGAGTTCGAGAACCAGATGTTTTCCCTGAGCCGATGGAACTCTCTGTACTTTTGCCACTACAGCAATGCGTCCGCAGGCATTTCCCATACTCTTTTCGTACCTAGCCAATTAAACATTAACTTCTGTTAGCAAGTAATTCATTTCAGCTGGGAACTGTGGTATAAAATGTATGTTTTATTTTTAGATAATTAATATAATTATTTCCTTGCCCTTTTCAGATACAAGAAAGTCTGTTCAGCATATATTTTCCAATATAAAATGATACTCAAGTCATCAAGCTTGAAATTTTGCATAACTGGAGCCTTTTAAAACATGCACTCATGCACACGCACATGCCCAATCATGCCATAATGATACTACCTCTTAGTTCGAAGAATAAAAATGTAAGACTTTTTACGACCCTATTTTTAGCTTCATAAATTTGATTTGAAGTAGCCTATTGGTGCAATTGTTCTTTAAAGAGAAACTGAATGAAAAAGCTACAGAGAGAAGAGGGGAGGGAGAGAGGGAGAGAGGAAAGGAATGTCTAAACACAGGAGAAAGGAATTTCCTTGTTTCTTTCATTTCTCTTAAAAGAGGTCAAATTTATAAACTTTAGAGTATAAAATTCAAAATAATTTAAATTTATGCCCTCATAATAGTTGTCCTGAATAATTACAGTTCACTCTTCTTTATTAAATTCTTAATCCTGCTTGTAGTATAAAATCATAGGAAAAACAGGAGATAAACATTTTTTAGTGGATGTTTTCCAGCAGGAAGACCTATCAACAGTTTCTGGGAAAACTTTTATCATGTTTAAAATTTTTATTACTGCCTATTTAATTAAACAAGACATACAAAAATAAAATAGTAACTGCCCTAAATCATCCTTCCACTATCTACAACAAAAATACTCCCTTACTCTGTGTTCATCAACTAAAAACACATTCTGGGACATTTTATTGGTTCTACATTCCAAATTTGCATTCATTATGAAATAATGCTGTATATATAGTTATTCTTAGCTCTTTATCTATTGAATTCACATGAGTTCATCCTTTCCATAATACATGACAATGTCATATTCCAATGTAATTTTATTTAAAGCGACGTTATACGCTTTTCTAAGGGATGTTATTTAGAAGCAAAAGCAAAAAAAAAAAAAAGGAATGTTGATCATACATTAATATTAGCATTCAAAACCGAAACATTACATCTTAATATTGGAAAGCTCCTTCTATGAAAGATATAGCAGAATCAGAGATAGAATAGATTCAGAATTGTTCGAAGAATTCACATTTATTAAATGTTTATTCTGTGACCAGAACAAAAATATGGAGACAGGTGAATCAAAGCATGGAGGAGAAGTGCCTGCTGACAGTAGGTCAGAGCCCCAAGGAAGACTTCTCAGAGAAGAGGACTTTTGAGAGCACCTTCAAAAGACAAGTTGGAACCTGTCAGGTTGGACAACGAGGTTGAAAGAAAGGACAGACAAGAGAGACAAAGGCATTCCAGGTGTTGTGAACAGTGTGAGCAACTTTGAGGACTTTCTCTGACCCGGGATGCCAACATTACATTCTTTAATATACTTGAAATTATATTGATATGTTTTTCAATCTCTTCTATGCTACATTTATGATTAATTAGAAATGATTCGTTCTATTCAGTGTTTAAAAGCCAATTCATATTTTGTTAGTTTTTAAAAGAAATGTCTGTACCCACTTGTGTGTGTATCCAAGATATATGTGAACTGGGGAGTATGGAATGAAGAAGCTTCTAAATTTTTTAAAATTTTATTTTAGAGAGAGACAGAGAGAGAGAGAGAGTGCATCAGTGGGGCAGAGGGGCAGAGAGAGAGAGGGAGGTATGAAGAGAGAGAGAGAGAGAGAGAGAGAGAGAGAGAGAGAGAGAGAGAGAGAGAGAGAATCTTAAGCAGGCTCCACACTCAGTGCAGAATCCCACATGGAGCTTGATCCCATGCCCATGGGATCATGATCTGAGCTGAAATCAAGATTGGAGCACCCAGGTGCCCCAATAAGCTTCTGATTTTTAATTGCTATTTACTAGAAATTGTGCTAGGTCCCGCCCTCAAAATGACTCTGGGGAATAATTATTACCTACATTGAACAGATAAGAGCACTGAAAAAGTTAAGCAATGAACATAAACTGAAAGACTGAAAAGATTAAGCAATATATGCCTTATGTGAAAAAATCCACTTCTCATAGGTGCTTTACGATCAGAAAGTTCCTTCTAAGAGGCCACATTTCTAATATTAGTATATTAACATTATTATTAAAGTAATCTATTAAATTATCCCTTTCTCTGTATCTAGAAAAAATAAGGGCAGATGCTTTAGTTAGAATTTGAGAAACTTAAAATAATCTCCACCCAAAGGTAAGCACTATCAATTATAGTTTAATATTAGTCCTGAGTTAATAAAGTATCTCCAAGAACCTAAATTTTGATCATAACCTACATCCCACTTTGTTTTTCCTAAAGTACTCAACAAGTATATTTTTCTTTTTAGAAAAGAAAGTGTTTTTTAACGAAGTGATTTAAATCTAAACAAATATTTTAGGAGATAGAGATAGAGAAAGAAAGAGAGAAAGGAACCACTCCCTTTGTACACTCCTGGAACAAAGGAACCACTCCTGGTACAAAGGCAGCAATAGTGTATAAGCCGTAGGAATTCATGATGAACTATTTATATTTTTCAACAAAGGTTATATGTTCTGAACTGATTATATAAATAACCAGCAAATCAAGATATCTAGTGATGTCAAGTTCCATATTCAGGTATAATTCTTACTGAATCTTTACTGATTTGACTTTATTTTTCTGCTATTAGATTTGAAACACTAAGCCTGTGTTTTAAAAAGAGAAAAAATAAAATAACATGGGCTGTTTCTATGACAGATTTTCCTTTGGATTAAAATAAAAATTATTTGATTGTTAGATCATATCCATATTCTAATCCACTAATTCACATGATATTCCTCTTATCCCAATCAATATATCTTATTTTACTAATATTGTTCTAGGATAAAGAAGATGGGAAAGAAACTGTATCTTACCAATATACTCTCAGATCAGAAATAATGTAATATGATACCCTCTGAGATTTATCACATAATTGAGTGTATAACAAAAGAAAAAGTAACAACTTTAATGTCTCCAGTATTACTGGTATCAGTAATATCATGCAATCCACACTCAGAATAGGACTGATAACTCAAAGTTTGATTTTTGTTAATGAGTTGAATCAATCAACAAATAACCCTATAAGCCAAAATATTTCAACAATGGAGTATTTCATATTTCTCTAATCAAAGCATATGACAACTACATTAGTATGGGTATATTATTGAATTCAATCAAATGGCTTAAGAGAAACTTCTTAAGAGAATTACGATTGTTAAAATGTCCATACTACCCAAAGACCTCTATAGATTCAATGCAATCTCTCCAAATTCCAATGTTTTTTTTCACAGATTCAGATAAAAACAATTCTAAAATGTGTACAGAACCACACACACACACACACACACACACACACACACACTCACACACACACACAGAGAAAGTAATTCTGAGAAAGAACATAGCTGGAGGCATCACACTTCTTGCCTTCAAACTATATTACAAAGCTACAGTAATCAATACAGTATGGTGTTGGTATAAGCCAAGAGACCAGAATTAGCCCTAAAATAAATGCTTCCATTTACTGTCAACTAATATTTTACAATGAAGCCAAGAATATTTGGTGGGGAAAAAAACAAACTCTCCAATATATAGTTTAGGGAAAACTAAACATGCAGAAGAATGAAACTGGGCCCTATCTTACACCACTCACAAAATTTAACTCAAAGTAAATCAAGGACTTAAACATATGACCTGTAACCATAAAATTCCTAAAAGAAAATAGAAAAGTTCCTGGCAATTGGTGCTGGCAATGATTTCTTGGACATGACATCAAAAGAACAAGCAACGGAGCAAAAATAAGTGGGACTACATCAAACTAAAAAGCTTCTGCATAGCAAAAAAAAAAAAAAAATCAACTAAATGAAAGGGCACACTACAGAAAAGAGGAAAATATTTGTAAATCCTATTTCTCTAAGGGGTTCAAATCCAAAATATATCAAGAACTTGTAACACACAATGGCAAAACACCAAACAATCTAAGTAAAAATGAACAGAAGAGGAGCACTTGGGTGGCTCAGTCAGTTAAACCTTGACTCTTGATTTCAGCTCAGGTCATCCTTTCATGGTGAGATCGAGCCCTACGTTGGTCTCCACACTGACAGTGCAGAGCCTGCGTGGGATTCTCCCTCTCTCTCTGCATCCCCCCTGCTCTCTCTCTCAATAAATATAAAACATTTAAAAAAATGAAGAGAGTAAATGAATAGACATTTTTCTTAAGAAGACATACATGACCCACATGAAAAGATGCTCAACAGCACTGCTCAAGGAAATGCAAATCAAAACCACAATGAGATATCACTTCACACCTGTTAGAATGGCTATCATCAAGAAGACAAGACAAAAAGAAAAGAAGACAAGAGATAGTAAGTATTGGTGAGGATATGGACAGAAAAGAGTCCCTGTGCACTGTTGGTGGGATTGTAAATTGGTACAGCCATTATGGGAAACAGTATGGAGTTTCCTTATAAAATTAAAAACAGAACCAGCAATCGATGCAGAAAAAGCATTTGACAAAATTCAGCATCCTTTCTTAATAGAAACCCTTGAGAAAGTTGGGATAGAAGGAACATACTTAAACATCATAAAAGCCATTTATGAGAAGCCCACAGCTAACATCATCCTCAATGGGGAAAAACTGAGAGCTTTTTCCCTGAGATCAGGAACACGACAGGGATGCCCACTCTCACCGCTGTTGTTTAACATAGTGCTGGAAGTTCTAGCATCAGCAATCAGACAACAAAAGGAAATCAAAGGCATCAAAATTGGCAAAGATGAAGTCAAGCTTTCACTTTTTCACTTTTTGACATGGTATTATACATGGAAAATCCGATAGACTCCACCAAAAGTCTGCTAGAACTGATACATGAATTCAGCAAAGTTGCAGGATACAAAATCAATGTACAAAAATCAGTTGCATTCTTATACACTAACAATGAAGCAACAGAAAGACAAATAAAGAAACTGATCCCATTCACAATTGCACCAAGAAGCATAAAATACCTAGGAATAAATCTAACCAAAGATGTAAAATATCTGTATGCTGAAAACTATAGAAAGCCTCTGAAGGTAATTGAAGAAGATATAAAGAAATGGAAAGACATTCCATGCTCATGGATTGGAAGAATAAATATTGTCAAAATATCAATACTACCCAAAGCTATCTTACATATTCAATGCAATCCCAATCAAAATTGCACCAGCATTCTTCTTGAAGCTAGAACAAGCAATCCTAAAATTCATATGGAACCACAAAAGGCCCTGAATAACCCAAGTAATTCTGAAGAAGTAGACCAAAGCAGGAGGTATCACAATCCCAGACTTTAGCCTCTACTACCAAGCTGTCATCATCAAGACAGCATGTATTGGCACAAAAACAGACACATAGACCAATGGAATAGAATAGAAACCCCAGAACTAGACCCACAAAAGTATGGCCAACTCATCTTTGACAAAGCAGGAAAGAACATCCAATGGAAAAAAGACAGTCTCTTTAACAAATGGTGCTGGGAGAACTGGACAGCAACATGCAGAAGGTTGAAACTAGACCACTTTCTCACACCATTCACAAAAATAAACTCAAAATGGATAAAGGACCTGAATGTGAGACAGGAAACTATCAAAACCCTAGTGGAGAAAACAGGAAAAGACCTCTCTGACCTCAGCCATAGCAATTTCTTACTTGACACATCCCCAAAGGCAAGGAAATTAAAAGCAAAAATGAACTGTTGGGACCTCATGATGATAAAAAGCTTCTGCACAGCAAAGGAAACAATCAACAAAACTAAAAGGCAACCAACGGAATGGGAAAAGGTATTTGCAAATGACATATCGAACAAAGGGCTAGTATCCAAAATCTATAAAGAGCTCATCAAACTTCACACCCGAAAAACAAATAACCCAGTGAAGAAATGGGCAGAAAACATGAATAGACACTTCTCTAAAGAAGACGTCCAGATGACCAACAGGCACATGAAAAGATGCTCAACGTCGCTCCTTATCAGGGAAATACAAATCAAAACCACACTCAGATATCACCTCACGCCAGTCAGAGTGGCCAAAATGAACACATCAGGAGACTATAGATGCTGGAGAGGATGTGGAGAAACGGGAACCCTCTTGAACTGTTGGTGGGAATGCAAATTGGTGCAGCCACTCTGGAAAACAGTGTGGAGCTTCCTCAAAAAATTAAAAATAGACCTACCTTATGACCCAGCAGTAGCACTGCTAGGAATTTACGCAAGGGATACAGGACTGCTGATGCATAGGGGCACTTGTACCCCAATGTTTATAGTAGCACTTTCAACAATAGCCAAATTATGGAAAGAGCCTAAATGTCCATCAACTGATGAATGGATAAAGAAATTGTAGTTTATATACACAATGGAATACTACGTGGCAATGAGAAAGAATGAAGTATGGCCCTTTGTAGCAACGTGGATGGAACTGGAGAGTGTGATGCTAAGTGAAATAAGCCATGCAGAGAAAGACAGATACCATATGGTTTCACTCTTATGTGGATCCTGAGAAACTTAACAGAAACCCATGGGGGAGGGGAAAGAAAAAAAAAAAAAGAGGTTAGAGTGGAAGAGAGCCAAAGCATAAGAGACTCTTAAAAACTGAGAACAAACTGAGGGCTGATGGGGGGTGGGAGGGAGGGAGGGTGGGTGGTGGGTATCGAGGAGGGCACCTGTTGGAATGAGCACTGGGTGTTGTATGGAAACTAATTTGACAATAAATTTCACATATTTAAAAAATAAAAAAAAATAAAAACAGAACCAGCATATGATCCAGCAATCTCACTTCTGGGTATACATCCACAGGAAATAAACTCAGGAACTCAAAGAGATATCTACACTCCCATGTTGATCGTGGCATTATTCACAATAGCCAAGACAGGTAAACAACCCAAGTGTTCATCAACGGGTGAATAGATAAAGATGATGTGGTACATACAAACAATGGAATATTGTTCAGCAACCAAAGAAGAAAATCCTGCCATTTGTGACAACATGGATAGATCTTGAGGGCATTGTGTTAAGTGAAATAAGTCAGATGGGGAAAGACAAATATTGTATGATATCACTTATATGTGGAATCTAAAAAAGCTGCACTCATAGAAACAGAGTAGAATGGTGGTTACCAAAGGTTGCGGCTGGAGGAAATGAGAAGGTGTTGGTTAGAGTACAAACTTCCAGGTATAAGATGAATAAGTTCTGTGGATCTAATGTACAGGATGATAATTATAGTTAACAAACGTGTATTATATACTTGAAATATCTTAAATGTTCTCACCACCAAATAGAAATGGTAATCCTGTGAGTTGATGGAAGTATTAGATAACACCATAGTGCCAGTCATTTCGCAATATATGTGTATCAAATTAACACACTGTATGCCTTAAACTTGCACAATATTTATATCTCATTAATATGTCAATTTAAATAAAGGAATAGAAGAAAAATCTCCTAAGATATTTCTGCAATTTCGAACAAAATTACCTGTTTTTTGTTTTGTTTTTTGTTTTTGTAGGGAGAAAGGTTAAACAATTCCTTTTCTATATTCTGTGATGTTGGGTCATGTTCTTGATACCCAATAAAAATGCCATCAAAATTTAAAATTCAAAACATAAAAATGAATGAAAGAATAATATGCTTATTACTTGTTATAAAGCATAAAAGAAAGCTTCTCAGTCAGGGATTGGTAAATTTTTTCATGAAGGGCCAGATAGTCAACATTCAGGCTTTGTCTACAAAGAGGCAACTAGAGATGCTGCTTATGTACTTATTTAAAATTTTAAATGTAACCATTTAAAAACATAAAAACCATTCTTGGCTAACTGGCTGTAAAAATTAAAAGGCAGCTGGACAGATTAGGCCCATGAGCTGTTTGCTAAACTCTGTTCTAATGAATCACAAAATTGAGTTTGATCACATATTTTTTAAAATTTCACTTATGTTAAATATACTAAAAATTCTAGACTTGTTTTTGGATTCTGAGGTTTAATATCTCTTCCTGGATACCAAATGCAATTCCTACCTATACCAGTATGTATATTTGTAAGATGAGAGAAATAAAAATAATTATTGGGAAAACCCTAATAGATACTGGCCAATAAAAAATACTCAACATCAAAATAATTAATATATACAGTACAAAAAGTATTCTCTGCTCTAAAGTAAATTTCTATATAACATTCAAACTTTTAATTTTACTAGGCCAAATTCCTAGCTAATACATAAAATAAAAATAATAGGTAAATCTGTTTCACTATATTTGAAGATGTTATAACTGCTTATGATGGCTCAAGGCTCAATATTCCCTTATTTACACAGACAAATGCTACCTTTTCCTTAATCTCCTGATTTTGCTCCCATCTTTTTACATATATTTCTTGTGACAATCAGTTATGACCTTCTTCTATCAAAATGTAGAAATTTTTCCCAAGTGCTTAGTCTCTCTGACTTCTCTGAAATGTTTTATAATACTGGCTGTTGTCTACTTCTAGACATTTTCTCCTATCTTTAATTTAGTGTATCATCCTTATACTCATTCTTCTCATCGGACACTTCCTTTTTTCCATCTCTATTCCTATGCATCATTTACATGTCCTACTCTTTATACTCAAAGAGTAGGTAGACTGCTAGCTGTTTACAATACCTAATTCCTCATCTTCCTGAGGTAAAAAAGCTAGACTATATTTTCCAGTCTTCCTTGTAGTTTAGGTGGTACCATTGATAGGGTCTTATCTGATGGAAGGTGAGTACAAGTGAAGTAAGCCTCTTTCAGACCTTTTACACAAGATCACCTCTTACTCAGACTACCTACTTGATGCCAATATTCAAACTGACTGTGGAAATCATATATTAATGTTGGTTGAGATTTCATCATCCTACATCCCTCCATGAGGGACCACCATCAACTGGGCCATAAGAATAAAAATAAATATTTACTGAATTAAGCAACTGCAATTTTAGGGGTGTGTATACTAAGTATTTGGGAGGATCATCCATTCTAATACAACCTCTTTTCTACATTAATTCTAATCCATTAGGTTAGAATCCATCCATTCCCTGATAACCTCTACTTTTCTGTAAGCTACATTTATAGGTCTGAGTCATCATTACTATTCTAGCGTTATTTATGATCATGTCAACACATTTATGTGTTATTTATAAATATAAATAATTATTTATAATTTATAATTATAATATATAATTTATAATTATAATAATTTATAATTATTTATGATCATGTCAACACATTTTTTGATACATACCACCACATACAACTGAAACAGAAGACAACTGGACTCATATTGACAAGCAGACACCCTCTCAAGTTTTGTCTAAGATCCCATCAGTCTCTCAAACCAAAATTCATAGACATTGATATATTTACTTTTTATTTATTTTTTTGTTGTTTTCCAAAGAAAAATTTTAGGTGGTGTTATTTCTTCCTTAGAAAATATTTTCACATTTTGACATTTCATTTTCAGAGCCACCTCTCAATATCTCATAATTATTTTTATTACCTTCATGTTACACATGAAGAAACTGGGGCATGAGAAGGTTAATTAACTTGCCCACAGTCACATAAGTAGAAAAACTAGGATTTAGACCCAGACAGTCTTGGCTCAGGGGTCTATGTGATTGGAACTATAATGACCACATTTTTAATAGAGTTAAAAAGTATAAGATGAGAAAATCAATCTTGAGATTTCTAAAAAATGCAATGAAAGTATTTAGGGGCTAAAATTAACTTTGAAAATGAATATTTTAAGTCATTGTAAATGTGAAAAATCACAAAAATAGACCAGCATAAAAAATTAAATATTGCATTCTAATCATCTAACTCATAGATTTTATAAAATAGGTTTTAAAGAAAAGAAGTACACAGACATTTACTTAGTACTTCATTATTTATTTAGGAAACAAATATTATTATAAAATGTTAAACATTTATATTTTCCAGTATATGCAAACTGTGTTTTAAAGAAAAACAGAAAAAACATATTTCTTACGCCATATACACCATCTCACAGCTCCATAACATCTTAGAAAGCTATTTCCAATACACAAATTCCATGTGTCTGACAATAATAATATTAAAGGCTATAAGGTCAAGCCTACAAGAATATACTTTTATTCATTGTCCAAATCAGAAAATATTTTGATTTTTTTTGCAGTTAAATACATTCACTGACTATTACGCATCTATTTTGTGTCTTTTATTTTTACTATTGTAAAAATAAAATTAATAAAGTAATATATTCATTTCTTAGAGGCCAAAATATCAAGAATGATTTATATTATGGTTGGTTTGTTATCATGAGATACATATGCCATTTATTCTTGAACAGAGAATTTTTGCTTACCTTCTTTTGTAGGACACAATGGAAAATGAATATAAACATTCCCTGTAGAGAATTGAAAATGGTGAAGAGATACGCCATGATGACTGTGCTTTCATTAATATACATGAGTCCAAAGGCCCAGGTCAATCCTAACAGGCAGAGAAGAGCTATTGCACCTATAACCCATGACCTGTAGAGAGAAAAGAAAATTAAAGGTTATCAAATGATCGGCCATTAATTAACACAATCATATAATATCAACAATACTGACACTGAAAAAAATGTTACGGTAAGTTTTATTGACAGAAAATGTAAGACAGGTGGTATAAGTACTTTAAGAGTTTAATGGGGACTACAAGTTTTCAAATTTGAGGAGATATACATGAATGAAAATGTTATGAACACAGAAATTCGTTTGAGCAAAAGCAGATTTGTACTATTCAATTATTCATGTATTTGCAGCACATATGCAAATGATATGGAGATGTAATTATGGTGAATGGCAAGGGGGAAAAAGTCTATAAAGCTATGTTAGTTTTCACTGGCCTCATTGTTATGATAACATTTGTTTGATTGGACTCTCTCCGTTAGTGCTTCATCCGATACGCTTTTACCCCATTTTTCCAAATTTCCTCTTTTTCCATAAAAATTTTAGTATTACTGACAAAAATAGAGCTCATATTAGAAGGAGCCAGTATATGGAATATATGTATGAATTTTAAGAGCTCTATTTGTCTGTTTCTATAGTTATGTAAAACAAATGTGATACAGCGGGTGGGAAAAATTGCTCCACTCTGCATTGCAATCTACTTTGCCTTTGGATTGCTGTCTTCTAGGTTAAGCTGGACTAGACTTTGAAAATCAGGCAACTGGCAGCTTTGTTGAAAAGAATCTTAAAAGCTCAGGGCACCTTCATCTCTTTGAAGGGTCTATAAATTCGAAGGAGAAGATGGAGCTGAGAATGGGATGGAGCGGCATGAACAAAGTAGGCTAGAATGGAAGACAATTCTCACTCTCCATTCCCTTAGTTTCCTCCAGCTGCCATTCGCAATAGTAATCAACGGGTGACATAAGTCCATATATTTGTGGCCATGTGTTATGTACTTACTATCAATGTAGAATGAATCTTTCCAATAGATGGGAATTCAATATGTGAAAATGGAATCCTTTTCAACTCCTCTCTAAGTGTATGGGAGAATAGGACCAAACCAGTCTAGATTTCTATATCCTCATGAAACCACCCTTTCCTTTCCCAACACACCTCATTTGAACAGAGTAAACTAATATTTCTTTTCATCAGACTACACTCCTCCACTTGCATTGTCTAAGGAAGAAATGTTTATTGGGATTGAAACTTTGCAACATGAAGGGGTTAAAAAGAAAACACATGTATTTACTATAATCTGAAGCTGGGTTGAGTAAAGTTTTCAGAGAGAACTACATCTTAAGAAAGATATGGTCCCAAAGTAGTCAATTAATATTAAAGTCTTGTTAAAATAAATCATGAATATTTACTATTTTTCTTCAACAACCATCAGCTACTATATTCCATATTTAAATATCCACTAAATTTAACATGTTCAATTTAAAACATTAACATTATTGAATAAAGAATCCCTACAGGAGGTTTGCCATTGTATGTGGAATGTTTGCTTATA